>NC_083647.1:18253562-18853562 GCF_963576545.1 Limanda limanda | reverse complement strand
GGCCACTTGCAGAAATGTGGCTTTTTCAAGTCTGTCACTTAAACTCTTGCCTAAGCCTCAGTCGTCCTTCATCCTCCAGCTAGTTGCAAATGTGTTTGCCATATGATTGCTTCCAAAACACGGCTGTTTACTCATATCCAAAATAGCCATGAGCCTGCAGGGACTGAGAAGTTATTTGTATTTTCCTTCTTTATTGAGACGACAACTTTCCCCTTTGCCCCAGTGTCAGTGCAGAGTAAACTGGATTAAGTATGTGACGTCAAATAATGTGAGGGAGTAAAGGTCAAACAGAACCATCAAAGGGGTGGGATGTAACAAAGCACATTTACTCCACTACTGTTCATTAATACCTTTATCATGTAGTTGTATTTTACTTTATTATTAGAATTATTATGTTTCACTTTAACTTTACTAACAGCAAATATCTGTACTTTCTACCCAACATTGGTCCATTGATCCAAGCAGAGCAGGCAGGTAACATTAGACCCCGCCTCCTGCAGCAGTCACACTCACTGGTGAAGAAGAAGAATCACCTGAAATGAATCAGAAGAAGCCGAAGTGTTTTCAGTTGCATCATCTACACCATTTTGTATTAATGAGACATAGTTCATATTATTCTTATTAAACACAATATACAGTAGGCACAGTTAATGGTGTAGTATTTACAATTTCAATACTTTAGGGACATTAAAAAAGCTCATATCTACGAACAAGTTTTTGTCTTTTTGTTTGTACTTTTAAAGAAATAAAATTACTTAACCACTGCTGTACATTCTTCTGGTTTAATTTGTGCAGTTTGTGATAAATCTCTCGCTAAGTCATCCTCTTACATCTTCAGTTCTGTGTGTGAGAAAACATTTTGACGTAAAGATTTTGCTCTTGGTGAAGAACCCACAATCTTCAGTTCCCCTCAGCTCTGCACGGCTTCTCCTCTTATAGCTCATAGTTTGTTTGCTTTGCAGAAATCTGAAAATACACGCTTTGTTTCCAGCTGCAGCAGCCAGCTGTTCCCCGACCGACAGAGTAAGCAACAGAGCAAAGCCAAGGACGTAAAACATCCAGCAGCTAAAGACATATGCATTTCCTTCGAATTTCGAGGAAATTAACCACAAAGGGAGTTTTTAAACTCAAAATATATGTTATTGTTATAACATGTCTTGGGGCCTTAACTTCTTTGACCACTGGATGTCACTGTGTGCAAATAAGTAACTCTCTGCTAACATGTTCACTGTGACAACTCCATAAAGCAATAATAGGTCAGACAAGGGACCAGGAAAACCAGAGGTGCCAGTAAATAATGAGTCTGAAAGTTCTCTGCCTGGTGTTTGCTTTGGTCACTCTCCCATGGACACTGGACGCTTGTGTCACACCATCAAGCCTCAGCTCTCCAACCAGCTGATGACAGCATTATTGTAGTTAGGTCCCTGCAGGGTTAAGGTCAGTGTGTTAAACATTATATGGGCCCTGGCGGTGGAGCAGCGAGCAACAACTCTTTTCACCTGCTCTGCCGGCGTCTTTCTGGAACCCGGCGGAGCTCCCACGGACGTGTGAGGTCTTTGTCAGCGCTCTTCATTTGTCTCCCTCACCGCCGATAGAGGAATACAGTAAATATTTGAGAGAGTTATTGCCGGGATTGGATTAATTACATGCAGTCTTGAGTTTCTGCAATGCATCTTTTGTTCCCGGAGAAGTCACACAACATTAACAAGCTGTCAAGCTGTGCGCTGACATGGTTTGTCTCAGTGACTCGCTGTTTGGTATGTGTGTGTGTGTGTGTGTGTTTGTGTGCACATCGGTTGCAACATTCACGACAACACACATTCAAAAATCTGTGAATTTTCATTGCCAGGAAGTGGAGAGCTTGAGATGGTGACAGCGAAACAGCACGACAGAAAGAACGGGGGGGTAATGGAGCTTGACTAAACCAAGCGCTTATACATAAATTGACATGTGCAATTAGGGAGATGTACACAGTCCCCCTGGTCTGTTTAAGATCTGGAATAGTTTCCTAACAGCTTCAAGATGCCCTGTTTTGGCTTCGGTTTCAAATCCAAATCGGGTTTGACCTCGTTGAATGATGGTGCCGGTGGAACTCTCTCTGTGCTCTTTGGCCGACGTCCAACTTCGCACCAAACACGACGGCCAACGCAGGACGAGGGTTCGGCGTCACTGGAACCTGATTAATTGTGACCTGAGCTTGAAGTTGTAAAAACTGACCTTAGCAAGCTGCTCATAAACACTTTGGATTTTGATTTCCTGTTTATATGGTGTATGTGTGTGTGTGTGTGTGTGTGTGTGTGTGTGTGTGTGTGTGTGTGTGTGTGTGTGTGTGTGTGTGTGTGTGTGTGTGTGTGTGTGTGTGTGTGTGTGTTTGTGTGTGTGTGTGTGTGTGTGTGTGTGTGTGTGTGTGTGTGTGTGTGTGTATGTGTGTGTGTGTGTGTGTGTGTGTGTATGAAGGTTGAGGAGCATTAGAGGAGATGAGGGTTTTCGCTGGTGTAATAGACCTGGAACCTGTCAGAATGAAATGCTTTGGGCCGTTCTCGCTGTTTTCTGCTCTTTATTTCTTCTCAAGATTTTTCCTCCTGCCTTTGCCTCTGGCTTCTTCTTTCACACGTGACCTCTTCGTTCACTGGAACTCTCCAAACTTGGTTCGCACTCTACATGGGCCAACACCAGGCCGACTGGACCTGCAGCACAGGGAGGCGTCCAACGGGTTAACGACAGCTGCCAACATCTGTAGCTGTGGTTAGCTTTTTAATTGTGGTCACAGAACAAACAGCTTGAATTAATGAAGAGGTTTATAGGTGTCTTAGCATATGTTCAAGCAGCAGTTTGTGCTAGTTTTACCAAAACACGATGATGAATTACACGTCACTGCCAAATCCTGTTGATTTCACCTGCACTTTAAACCATGAATCTTAATCCTGAGCATCACTGACTGAAAGACAATCTCAAAATATTTTGAAAACTAAACTATCAGTTCAGAACTCACTTGTTTTTTCCACAGTGGCCCTAATCATCTTCCGTAGTAACACTTTGGATTTTGATATCCTGTTTACATGGTGTGTGTGTGTGTGTGTGTGTGTGTGAGTGTGTGTGTGTGTGTGTGTGTGTGTGTGTGTGTGTGTGTGTGTGTGTGTGTGTGTGTGTGTGTGTGTGTGTGTGTGTGTGTGTGTGTATAAAGGTTGAGGAGCATTAGAGGAGATGAGGATTTTCGCTGGTGTAATAGACCTGGAACCTGTTAGAATGAAATGCTTTGGGCGGTTCTCGCTGTTTTCTGCTCTTTATTTCTTCTCAAGATTTTTCCTCCTGCCTTTGCCTCTGGCTTCTTCTTTCACACGTGACCTCTTCGTTCACTGGAACTCTCCAAACTTGGTTCGCACTCTACATGGGCCAACACCAGGCCGACTGGACCTGCAGCACAGGGAGGCGTCCAACGGGTTAACGACAGCTGCCAACATCTGTAGCTGTGGTTAGCTTTTTAATTGTGGTCACAGAACAAACAGCTTGAATTAATGAAGAGGTTTATAGGTGTCTTAGCATATGTTCAAGCAGCAGTTTGTGCTAGTTTTACCAAAACACGATGATGAATTACACATCACTGCCAAATCCTGTTGATTTCACCTGCACTTTAAACCATGAATCTTAATCCTGAGCATCACTGACTGAAAGACAATCTCAAAATATTTTGAAAACTAAACTATCAGTTCAGAACTCACTTGTTTTTTCCACAGTGGCCCTAATCCTCTTCCGTAGTAACACTTTGGATTTTGATATCCTGTTTATATGGTGTGTGTGTGTGTGTGTGTGTGTGTGTGTGTGTGTGTGTGTGTGTGTGTGTGTGTGTGTGTGTGTGTGTGTGTGTGTGTGTGTATAAAGGTTGAGGAGCATTAGAGGAGATGAGGATTTTCGCTGGTGTAATAGACCTGGAACCTGTCAGAATGAAATGCTTTGGGCGGTTCTCGCTGTTTTCTGCTCTTTATTTCTTCTCCAGATTTTTCCTCCTGCCTTTGTCTCTGGCTTCTTCTTTCACACGTGACCTCTTCGTTCACAGGTACTCTCCAAACTCGGTTCGCACTTTACACGGGCAAACATCAGGCCCGACTGGACCTGCAGTACAGGGAGGCGTCCAACGGGTTAACGACAGCTGCCAACATCTGTAGCTGTGGTTAGCTTTTTAATTGTGGTCACAGAACAAACAGCTTGAATTAATGAAGAGGTTTATAGGTGTCTTAGCATATGTTCAAGCAGCAGTTTGTGCTAGTTTTACCAAAACACGATGATGAATTACACATCACTGCCAAATCCTGTTGATTTCACCTGCACTTTAAACCATGAATCTTAATCCTGAGCATCACTGACTGAAAGACAATCTCAAAATATTTTGAAAACTAAACTATCAGTTCAGAACTCACTTGTTTTTTCCACAGTGGCCCTAATCCTCTTCCGTAGTAACACTTTGGATTTTGATATCCTGTTTATATGGTGTGTGTGTGTGTGTGTGTGTGTGTGTGTGTGTGTGTGTGTGTGTGTGTGTGTGTGTGTGTGTGTGTGTGTGTGTGTGTGTGTGTGTGTGTGTGTGTGTGCGTGCGTGTGTGTGTGTGCGTGTGTGTGTGTGCAAAGGTTGAGGAGCATTAGAGGAGATGAGGGTTTTCACTGGTGTAATAGACCTGGAACCTGTCAGAATGAAATGCTTTGGGCGGTTCTCGCTGTTTTCTGCTCTTTATTTCTTCTCCAGATTTTTCCTCCTGCCTTTGTCTTTGGCTTCTTCTTTCACACGTGACCTCTTCGTTCACTGAGCCGACACAGGTACTCTCCAAACTCGGCTCGCACTCTACACAGGCGAACACCAGGCCGACTGGACCTGCAGCACAACGGGTTAACGACAGCTGCCAACATCTGTAGCTGTGGCTAGCTTTTTAATTGTGAGGCCCAGCGAGCAAGCGAGCAGCATGGTGGAGAGGGGGCTGGCAGGCTGCATACTTCAGCCCAGCGTTCACAGAGCAGCTTTCCGGCCGAGCATGTGGACTCAATGATGGCGTCCAGGGGTGTGCTGTGCTCCTATGAAATATTAAATCTGCTCAGGCCCCATGTGCAGACAGACCACCTGCAAGCAAGCGTGGCGTGTGGTGGGCCCGGAGAGATCAGAAGTCCCTTAGCAACACACACGCAACAAAACCTCCCCCCACCCCCCGCACAGGATCAACCTGTGTGCTCACACTAATGGAGGTAAACACATGCAACAAAGAAGAAAACACTGTGATCATTTAGGGGGAGATCTCTAGAGAAGTGTTCAGTGCTTCTCTGAGGGGTTTCTGTTTGAAGGAACGGAAAAAGTTAGAGTCACTGCAGCTTCCAATGAACAAAAGACTCCTTCTTGAAACAATCAGCATGAGCAGAGAACCACAACGATGAAGAAGAACGAGAGAAAGAGAGAGAGAGGGAGAAAAAAAAGGACAGAGACGAAAAAACCCACTACTTCCAACTGTCAGAGTCCAAAAAGGGAAACTTAAGCCTACTTGGAAACGCAGCCAAGAGGACAACGGGTGCTTGTCGACTGCCGTCCCCTTCAGGGCCTCGTTCATTTACACGTTGTGCAGTCAATCCTCAGCCCCCCCCCCCCCCCCCCCTCCGCTCCCCTGAGGCTTGCCTGCCTGCCCAGATGTGCAGCTGTTTATGTGGAGCTGCAGGAGAAGCAGCTGGCCTGCACGTCCGCAGACCGACCAGAGGGGGTCACTGTTCCTCGCTCGGGTGATCTTCTTTCACTCACAACAGGTTCAGGTTGTTTACAGGATACTTCACTTTAGACCCTTCTTTGTTATCAGTGTTCACATTAAGTGTTCACAATCTCTCTCTATATATTTATCTGCTGTATATATATATTTATCCATACGCTGAAATACTTTATTCATCTGCTGCCACCTGATCTAGTTGATATATTCTTCTTTCACCTTAACTGTACATCATCTATGTCTGATTTACTCACATTCATGCACTTGGATCACTTTAATCAATCAGTATTTATCTACGTTCTTACAGCTCGTTATCCCGTTCACTATCATGTTTCGGTAAAATAGACTACTCTTACTTTATAAGTTAAGTATACTGCACTTTTAAATGTCTGTGGACACTGCACTGATGTCGTTGTTGTTTTCCTTCTTGTTTTTACTTGTTGTCTTGACGTGCTTTATGAGACTTAGAATTGCCCTCCAGTGACGAATAAAGTTTTTTAATTTGAAGAAGCGAAGGCCGATTTTTAGGACATTTTTAGAAGATGAGCTTCTGTCTGTGATGTTAGGATCTGGACTGACATATCATTTGAAAAGTGGATAATATTCAATCTTATTACAAACCAAGGCACAACCAGTGTTTGATATATTGAGGGGAAAAGAAGGATCAGTGCATCAAGTTGAATCAAGGAAACAAATAACTCCAACTTACATTAAATTTGCACAGTGCAGTGCAATTATAGACACATTATACAATCTTTTTTTACATTATAGTTTATAGTTCATGATAAAAAATGATTGTAGTTTAAATTAGTCCATGCTTTGCACAATAATCAGTGAATAAATGTTTATCTTACAGCTCATGAAAGGCCCCAGGTGTCTCATTCAGTTATTCTATAGACACTAGCGACATCCTGTGGTCACTGTGTGCATCTGTCATAATAAAAGGCCTTTGAGTTTCTTTCCTGTTATTTCTTCATTTCTTGTTAGGAGGAGCCAGAGCTGCACATGTCAGAACCAGATGAGGTCACAGAACAAACAGCTTGAATTAATGAAGAGGTTTATAGGTGTCTTAACATGTGTTGAAGCAGCAGTTCGTGCTAGTTTTACCAAAACACAATGATGAATTTCACAACACTGCCAAATCCTGTTGATTTCACCTGCACGTTAAACCATGATTCTTAATCCTGAGCATCACTGACTGAAGACAATCTCAAAACAATAGGTAATCAAAACAAGCCTTTACTTTGAATTACAATTAGCTCAGAAACACACATTGGAAAAATATTTGTAGCTTGTGTGAAACTACAAGATCGACAAAAATTTGAATATATTATTTTAAGTATTTTACAATATATTTTACTTTATTTAACTGGGTTTGACTCTATTGCAACATATTTGTCTTCAGCTTGTTCCATCTCTTTATTGAACCTTCATCATGTCGACTGAGGCCTTCAAAGCCAATTGACTCCATGTTTTCGTGACCATATACATGTAATTCCAGCAAATATACAAGGTTTCTATATCTTGTAGCCGTCTGTAGCCATAAATTATTAGTGAGTGTGACACTTCCTCTAAAATTATATGACAAAAACATGCCTTTTGTGTTTGAACAATATTTAAACTGGAATACATTTGGTTCACTTCCTTGCCGGCTGGCTGCTGCTAATGGTTAAGAGGGTTTATGGAAAGTCTTTGTGGCGCATTTCTAATTCAGAAGTATTTATTTCCTCAGTGTTTGCTCTCTGCCGGGCATGTGTGCCATCTGTTATCACCCCAGAGAATGGAGCAAAGGCCATTCTGAAACTGGCAGAGAAGCTGTGAGCTGCATTATAATGTCCCCACAAAGACAGTGGGAGGAGTGTTGATGTTTGTTCTTGATAAAATATGGGATACACTGTAGATTTAGTATCTCTTCTTCTCGTCATGGGTTAAACCCCTTCAGATCATTTCCTTTTACGTGGGGTCCCGAACACAAATGAGAAACAGAAAAGCATAAAGGAGAATAATAAGTCACAGAACGAACAACAACAAGCGAACATAGTCTGGAAAGACATAACAACAAAAGTTACAACCTTAGACTACACACAATCAAAAGAAAGAGAGAAAAATATATGAAATCATTGAGCAGAGACATTTTTACTCAAAACATAATCAGTTAAGATTAAGATACATTTATTTGTCCCAAACACATGCACAAGCACACTCATGCAAGGAGGGAAATTTAACCTCTGCTTTTAACCCATCTGGTGCAGGACACACAGAGCAGTGGGAAGTCATGTACGGCACCCGGGGAGCAGATGTTGGGGGAGTAAGGTGCCTTGCTCAGGGGCACTAGACAGGGTAGGGAGAATCCTCTTGGATTTTTGGACAGATCAATCCAGGTTCGTCTTTTTGTTGTTTCTCCGTGGAGTCGAACCAGAGACGAACCAGAGACCTTTTCTGCCAATAGTCCAAGTTTCTGCCACTAGTCCATCGCCTTTGTTTTAAGATGAGAGAATCAATCAGTCGAATAAACGAAATTCAATTAAATTCAGTTGTATATGTATAGGGGGTTATCACACATAGATTAAATCACAACATGCATTATCTAACGGCACTTGAGTACACAAGGCAGAGGGAAAACATATAAAATAGGGAAAGGAGGAGAAGTGGGTGGGGAAGATGTTTAAAGGAAACGTATTCCAATCAGAAGGAGCCCGGAGCAAATAGCTTTTCATTAAAAGGAGAACATAAAGTGAGCTTCTTGAGTAATCTGGTGAATAAGGAACAAACAAATGGGTTCAACACCCAAACGAAATCACTGCACGTCCACCACACGTCCCCTCACAGTGCCACACGATGGCAGTAGAGGCCTGTTGGCACGTCACCTCTCAAGTTGGAGCGCGCTCTTGAACACCTGCTTCATCTGAGCCAAGGGGACAAAGACAACTGTGCATTTTACGTAACGTGAAGGTCAAACTTTGTGCCAGAGGTCCTGAACGCAACGTGCACGTAAAGAAGTCACAGGAAGTCAGAGCACTGTTCCCCTCCGAGGTTCATGGAACATACTCTGCGTGTCTTTACGCGTGGTCAGTTTCACATTGCCCGTCGACACAATCCAAATCCTGCAGCAGGGACCGTTCTTTACCATCGTCATTATCGTCATTACTATTAATAATATCATTTTAAAATGCAGACATAGATTTGCCCTTGAAAGATATGTGTTAATGAGCCCATCTCTCTCTCTCTCTCTCTCTCTCTCTCTCTCTCTCTCTCTCTCTCTCTCTCTCTCTCTCTCTCTCTCTCTCTCTCTCTACCTCCTTTTGTCATTCAGGAGGAGGTGAGGCTGTCACTTGTGTGTTGCCTTGGAGACTCCAAATCAATAGCATCATGCTGCATCTCCTCGTCCATTCCCAATGAGATGGCTCCGCCGCTGCTATCGTCATCCAGCCTGAAGAAGAGGAGGAGGAGGAGGAGGTGGAGGAGGAGGGCCACCTGTGCTCCGATTGGCTCCTGCCTGGTAATGAGCTGCCATTGAGGATTTCAGGGAGGAGGTGTGTCTCCTCTCGGCTCCACGAGTGCACGCCTCTCGCACATAAATACTCAACACAACTGTGGTGCGGATCAGACGCGCGCACACACAAAACCAGTTGTTTGTTGTTTCCCAGAAGTGTCGCTGTGTGTGTTTTTTTCTGTTCCTGTGAGTTTGAGTCGGAGCGGAGGAGAAGACGAGCATCACCAACAAGAAAGAAAGAAAGAAAGAAAGAAAGAAAGAAAGAAAGAAAGAAAGTAGAGAGAGAGAGAGAGAGAGAGAGAAGTCCTCGGCTGTAATTGGCAGCAGGTGGGAATTCATGTCTGTATTCTCCCCGCAGATTTACTGGTGAGTTGTGCATCCTTTCCTCCTTGTGTGCTTACTGGTTCCCTGTGCGTTGTTGCACTGTGGAATACATGACGCACGCAAATAGCTGTGTTGTGTCTGCATGTGACAGGTAGAAGAACAATGCAGCACATAGTTGCGGTGTGTCTGTGTGTGTCTGTGTGTGTGTGTGTGTGCGTGTGTTCGGTTGATGTCCTCCTCTTTTTGTTTTGCTGCACCCACTCATGTTTCCCCTCATGAGGTTTTCTCTGGGGTGTTGCCCCTGAAATTGGAAATGTCACACAGCACACATGGATCTGAAAAAAAACAAGAGGAGGGAGAGAGAGAGGGGGAGAGAGGGGGGGATGGATCTGGGTGTCACCTTTTTTTTAAATTTTAATTTCCATTAAGATATTTACCAAATTGTTTTCACGCTCCAGTTTGTACCAATTCCGAAAGGTCAACGTGGTCACACAGCTTCATTTTTGGGCCTCAGGGGCTGAGAGGCATTATTCCACTTTTTCTTTTTAACCGTGAAACAAACACACACACACACACACACACACACACACACACACACACACACACACACACACTGACTTTGCTGTGTCCTTTTTTTAAACAAGTGAATGGAATGATACTCTGCTTTCAGCCCTTGGTCTTTAGTGCTGCAGGTGCACTGCAATCGGAGAAGGATGGATGCACTCTGCTCCTATCTATTACTCCAGTGTCATTTTGTCATCATCATCCCCTCTGACAGTGTGACTCCTTGCTGTTGTTGTTGTCACAGGAGCCCTGAGTGTGTCTTTGTGCTTTCAGACGTGTTCCTGTCTGCGTAGAGGATATGAGAGTTATTTCTGAGACAAAGCTGTGTTCCAAACCTCAGCAGGCTTTAAGCCATCTCGAGCAGGAAGTTGACAATCATCAACGTCTTTACTGGAAGCAACTCTCTCCTGTTCTTACTCACAGTACAGGGCCAAACTTCTCCATTCTTGTCATGTTCATTTTAATGAGAACAAATTAAGATGCTTCAGTCTTGTTCCGAGGGCGTGATCGGAAACTTACCGAGCACGTATTTCGATTGGAGCTGCGAGTTTGATTAAAATATTCCATTGTCTGCACTGTCGCTCTCTGTCCGTGGAAAGAGGAAGACGTGTTCTCTCGCAGCAGCAGCAGCAGCTGGAAGACACCCAACATAAATGATCTCTCATACATTCTGTTCTCAACATCATATGTAGGAAACTTGCTGCAAGTTGCTGGGACATGTAAGGTAATTTTCACTCCTACGCACTCGAACGATGTCTGCAGCGTCAAGCTCATTCCAAAAGAATCTGGATATGACCCATTCATTCCAGCTCACTCCTGGTGGGGGGGGGTTGTCATACTCAGTCGCCCCCCCACCCACACCTCCCCACCCACCCAGAGCTTAGTGCTGGTGTGAAACGTCAGCGGCTTCACCCCTGTTTGACTGAGATTTATGATGGTGGTAGTAAGAGCAGAGGAAACAATGTTGATAACGCAAGATGCAGATTCCTCCTGTGGAGCTTGGGGGGGGGGGAGCACTCGGGCTCCTGTCGGCACCTCCGGCACAGCACACGCCTTCCAGCTTTAACCTGTGGAGACAGGTGGAAGACGCTGGTGTCAATCTTAGGTGAAGAAGATTATATAACAGACATATTTTGAGTGACAGGTGAAGCAGATGGTTCTACAGGTGGTGCGTCTTGTTAGAATGAGACTGGCACCTATACAAGGTGAGATGTCTAAGGAGTCTGGTGGCTTGATGTGAGGTGAAGCAGTTGTTAAAAAGGAGATGACTTCTCTAACTGTTAATCGGCTCCTCCACTGGTCACTGGGTCAAACACCAGTGACTGTACTGGACACGGCTGATAACCAGAATGTTTTCTGTTGTCGTCCCAGTGACCTTCAGCGTTTGGGGAAAATCAGTTTGAAATGATGTCAACGGCTTTTAATGGAAATGGATGTAAAAAGGTTTCAACTCAAAAAACACGAATCAACTGTGGAATTTGAACTTATCCTTTCAACAACATCTGTCATGATCGTTTTTAAAGTGTTGTTTATGAATTTGTTATCATTAAGACTTTAGAAATTCTTATTTTTAGATTTGCATGACCTGCTGGTCCTCTGTCCCACCAGAGGGTGAATAAAAAATTAATAAAAATGCAATGAAAAGGTCACCACCGATTTTTATCTTTGAGCTTTCACACGGGCGCAGCTTCTAAAAGTAATGTATAATACATTTTCAGAGTTCAGAGCTGCTGCAGCAACAGATTAGTTTTGGATTGATAATCTGTCAAAAAAAGTTCCCTAAAATGTATTAAAAAATTTTCATTTCATCACTATTTCTCTAAGCCATAAAAGATTTCCCCATATTAGTTGTTTTGATTAACCAATGGTCTAAAACCGAAAGATATGAAAATGTTTATCTGTTTTACAGAAAGATAAATAAAATCACCAAATATCCACATTGAAGAAGCTGGAACCAGAGAATCCAGTTGCTTTTTACAAATCGGTTAAATGATAAAACGTTTGTTTACCTCCGCCAAGGATGTTATCGTTTGTTAGTTTGCAGGATTATACAAAAACCACTCAACCAATTGATTATGCATAACCTGGAGAAACATGTCACATTTTGGTGCAAATATAGGATTCATTTGTTTGTTTTTTTCCCCATGTCCACTGATTTCCTCGGAGTATTATTCATGGAGGTTGCTGAGAGAAAACCGGGCTTTAGGGGACGAATATGTGTTTGTGCAGATCAAACTAAAACCAATCTGGTGAATTTAGGGAACTGTTCCATTCTGGTTAACATGTCATTGATGACCTAAACCATCGACAGTTTCCACTCTCGACTTGTAATCCATCCAATGCCTGTTTTGGACGCATACCTGAGTGTCTCCTCCTCTTACCTGGCGTCCATCTGTCCTCTGGCCGGCTGAACATCAGGTCGCTGGCAGGACTGATGCAGGTATGCCTTATGCTGACTGGGTCAACAGGTGAGGGGGGGTTACTGCCAGTGGCCACACCAGCCCATATATCAAACAAGGCACATTTGTCTTTAAGATGTGTGACTTCAGTCTAGACATTTTAAGTGCAGTGTATAACGAGCAGCTTAGGTATCCTCACGTTCCGGTGAGACTATAACAAATGAGCCAAAGACGCAGGTTAACTAGCTGTGTCCTACTTTTACAGATTGGTTACTTGCAGAACACTTAGCATGCCATCTCTGTGAGTCGCTCCACCTCGGGAGAGAGAGGGACTCGCTCAGCCCAGCTCGACACTTGAAGCCGTAACAGATATGACTGGAGTCGGTGTGTGTGTTTGTTTCCTCCCAGGTCGACTCGTTACTTGTGCAGCCCCACTTCCTCCTCATTGTGCCCCTTTATGTTTTATTAGGCCGATGTTCTGTTATTCTTAGCCGAGCAGGATGTTTATACGATCCCCGAACAGAAATATGACTGGCAAGGCCCAAGTGTTTATCTTTATTTCCCTTCCCTCCCTCCCTCCCTCCTTCTGCACAGGTCTTCACTGTCACGGCTCATCCCTCCGTCCCCTCCTCTGCTGCGCTTTGCATGCCTGACTCACATCATTTTTTTTCCCATGTTAAACCGTGCGAATCCTTCCAGCTGCTTTTTTTTTTAATGTATATTTTGGGATATCCAGCTATTGTTTTGGCTGATTGGGCTGTGTGGACTGACTGAAGTGCAGTAAAGGTTAATATATGGTGATTAGGCCACATTTTTAGATTCACCTGACACCCAGCTATGACGTCAGTGTTTCCTTGTGAGAGCTGCAAGGTGTGTTTGTGTGTGTGCGTGTTTGTGTCAGAATTTAGCGATTTTAATAATTGATGGCATTGTTAATTCGGCCTCTAAGACTACAAAAACAAAGTTGTGTGTGTGTGAACATAGAGCTAGGTTGTGTTGTGCCCATAAATATTAACCTGAAAATATCCTTAATTTTATTGACAGACTTTCAAAAGATTATAAATTTACAATGTGGAGGTCAAAAAGTCCCGGGGCTCATCTGGAATTGTTTAATTTACAGAATCTGTGTTTGAATCCACACAAGTGACATTTACATAATAAGGTTTTGATTTAAAACCGTAGTCTGGCGCAGTTAGAAAACCCTAAAAGTTTCAGTAACACAGCAACATCTACCATTATCTTTATCAGACCAAGTAAAGGCCGTAGCAGAAGAGAACCTTCGTGATAAGCTATTAATGAGACTTTAAATTCCTGAGAAATGTCCCTTTACGAGTTTAAATTTGTCCAACAACATCTGCCAGAATTTAAGTTGAACTCCATGGATTCTCACAGCAAAAATATCCCCAAAATACCATCGTTCATGTGTCGATAAACATGGAGATGAAGGATTTTTAAAAAGTATTCTTGGTATACTGAGTTGAGTCATGAATGGAAACAGAAAGACAGGGCTGTGCTTTACCGAGGAATTCCCCATAAGCTCCTTGATGAAGATTATTTTTAGCTTTGACTGTTTGTTTTTGAAGGAGCTTCTGTTTGTGTCTTCTTCTTCTCTTGTCTAATGGACATCAAAGCACAAGAGATTAAATTTACATAATCGCTCCTTATCTAAAAACAATGATTGAGTCACTACCATGGAATTATTTTTTACTGCTATGCGGTGACATTTTTATTTTGTAGGTCAAAGCCCACACACATCTTCCCCCCCCCGAAAAACAAGTCCACTGGATCAGATAATGGGTTGGATGAGAGTGAGCTTCTTATTGTGTTCGCTTTTCTTTGTCCCATTTATCCAGTGACCACACAAACCACGAGCCTGCGGCCGCTGACCACAGGGCTCGGGGCTTTAAATAGAGAGCGTGAGAAGGCCGCCCAGCATCTTGTCTCAAGTCGGCGTCCGTGTCCGTCATGGGACCCGCGTCACGTCAGTTTCAAAAGAAAATCTCTGCTGCAACAAAGCTGCAGAGTGGAAAGTGGATGCAGGGAAACGTGGATAAACAGCCTCGTGCTACTTTGATCTGAAACGGAAAAGTTTGACCGGGCTTCGGTGGAACTGAGTGCAAACCACAGCTCGCCCCCTAGCACACTCTCACAATGACTGTGTCTTTTCTGTTTGCTAGTGCAAGAGCACATCATCCTGTATTTAGAGATGGTCACCTGACGCAAGCCGCATCGTGAGCCGTGCAGCTTTGCAGAGCATTAGCACGGCAGCGCGTGGAATGAATGCTCCGTGTGTTGTGGTCAAGTTGTCTGGAATCTTATTAACAAAACTAGCACAAGTGCAGGGAACCAAAGTCACTTGTCACTTGTATACATGTAGGATTCTTTAATGTCGTATGTGTGTTGGTATTCAACAAAATATGTCACATGTGATCACTGGCCAGTTTTCATAATCTTGATCTTAAGAGTCCTTTGGCGTTCTCAGATACAAATGGACTCCCCTACTATATTTAGTACAAAACCAATGGGGACAGCTATTATGCAAATTGAAAGGTTTTAATTAGGCACTTGAATATGTTCCGTCTTCATTGTATCTGTACTCATAACTCCTCCTCTTCTTCCTCTTCCCCCCCTGCAGCCCAGTGTTTGTGCCCAGCCGAGATATGACTGAGGTGATGATCAACACCACCCCCATGGAGGACATGAGGCTCAGCCCCAGCAAGGACAGACTCTCCTTCCAGGTATAGGACACACTCACACGCACATACACACACACACACACAAGCACACGCAACTACACACACACACGCACACATGCATGATAGGGAAACGCTGCCTCTGGCCCAAATTCCCTACCCTTACATTTTTATACAAATGTAAATGTTTATCATGGACATTTTGTCTGTCTTCGTCCATACATTATGGAGAACTGGACTGGAGATAGTGGAAATATCATAACACTGTATATAAAGATGGATGACATGACTGCTCCCCTGAAGTGGAGCCAAAGCATCTTGATTGTTCCCTGGTGGCTGGATGCTGTATCTGTCCTAAATCCTGCCTCCATGTTATTGGATGGGACAGGGACCAAACTATAGTTAAAATATATGTGAAATAAATTTCTCTAAGGTTTCTGTCTGTTACACAGTATGTCCATTTTCAAAATTTCGCTACAGTTTGGGTTTTAGTTATTTGATACTATTTATAGAAATATATATATATATATATATATATTTTAAAAAACACTACTTGCTCCAAATGCGGAAGATGGCGGCAGTTGTTTATTTTGGTTTCATTTTTGAATAGTGGGAAGAAGTGGAGATGCAAAATCCATCTTTTATAAACGGTCTATAGTATAAATCTACAAGACCCCCGGACAAGCTAAAGTATATAAACAGATTGAAAATAACTAGGTTATACAGCGGTTTACATTTATCCTATTTTTAACTTTATAAAACTTTGGCGGTCACGGTGGCTCATTATTTTAAACATGCAGAGGAAATGAATGCAGTGGAAATTGTCTGTAATTTTCTGTGGCCCGTCACAGAAGTAAAGCCTGCAGATTGAGACGGATGAGAGACGCAGCCGTCAGGTGCTCCTGACAAGTTGCTTCCTGCTGCTTTGTTTTTACTGTCCGCTCTACACGGCCATGTTGGAGACAAAACCACTTCAAGTCACAGCTGCTTGAGTTTAGTTTCACATTTGTGGCCAGGGTGAAAGAGCTTCATCAATTTCATCATCATTTGCCGTAAAATGGTTAAAGTAACGGCACATTTATGGTCACGGGTGCTGAATTATTCTGAGGTAAATGGGCCACCTGCTGGGCCTTTCACAACCCACAGGACAAGAAGGTCATTTGAGTTGAATCGATTCATAAAAGATGATGATACAATTCAATAATTTGTCTGAAAGCTGCATTGATCGTACAAACCGTTACAATGACCCGCGGATGCCATGCTGTATGCAGACGTGGATTCTGAGAGGATGTAGACTGACCCAAAAGGAAAAGGAGGCTGGCTTCCTCTCCCAGTTCACACCCCAGCTGTGAGTCTGTCTGAGGATGAGAGGAGGGCGGAGCGGAAGACGTGCGGGGTGCCAACGTGCCACTCTTCCACTCTTCCATCACCACTCCCCCACTTTTGTTTCTTTTGCCTAAGGTCCCAGCCATAGCTCAGAGATGCACTATAGGAAGCAGTGATACTACGCTGTCACTTTCTCCATGATGGGTGTCCGGGGCTTTGACACAAATTATGTGACCATTTAATTGCAGCTGCACCTTTTTGTATTGGATATGAATGTGACCTACGTGGAAAATAACGAGAAAAAAAAGTAGCAATGTCATGATTCAGGCGTATAGTGTGCATCGTGAACACACACGCCAGAAGATCCTGAAATAGCCGGCATTGTGCCTAGCTGATGATGTGTCGTTGCTTCCTGCCACTGGAAGTGAAACAAGTTATGACATGTGTGAGCTGAGGGTCCAAAGGCAAGGTCACTCCTCGCTGCCTACCTCCCCTTGCTGCTGACGCACAGGGAGGTTTGGCCGCGCAGGCGTTGATACATGCAGACATCAGACATGAACACGGGCAAGTTCATACACATAATCGCACAACAGCTCATTTGTAAAGCAAGCGATCGTCCCGTACGTACTTTCGTAACCCAACAAATTCCCAAATTCTCAGGGGATATTTAAAGCTTATGGTCTTTTTATTATTTTTGTCTTCCTCCTCCGATCTCATCTTCCTCACAGCTGGATCCCCTTTATCTCTTTATTGTCTCTGTCTCTCTCTCCTGTCTCATCTAATGCTTTCTTTCCATTTGGCTCTCGGCCCAGACGGTGACATTGCCGGCCCCCACACTCCCTCCGCCAATGTCTTGGAGTGAAATATTCAGGTCTAAAAATATTCGTCCACTTTATCCAAACAACAGCAAAGGAAAAAATGCTGTTCTTGGACCAGGAGTGGCAGGGTGAATTTTTCCTTTTTTTTCTTTCTTCCCCCCTCTGGGCCATTTCTCTGGTTTCTGAGAACACAGAAAATCTGAGGTAGATGTCCGATCTTGCCAGAATAGGGAGTGCATGTAATCTCTCTTGTCAGAATATCTCTTATGCCCTTCAGCTTCGATTAAAATATCGGAGAGTGGCACCCTGCATTCCTATAAGCACACGGAGCAGTCTGGATTCGCCCGTGACTCCGTGTTCTTTCCAAAACCTGTTTTGTTCTTCTCTGACACCTTTTTCACAGGATTATAAAGCCTACAACCTTAACATGTAATTTGGATGGATATTCTTTTCATACACATCATGTCCCAGCAAACCTTTCACCTTTTGTTTGGTTTCACCTTACCCAATCGAAATGCTATGATTACACGCTTGTATAATCTTCTGAGTAGTGGCTGACGTGGTACTGAATGAGTTTATAAGCGGCTACAAGCTGCTTGGCAAGATGCCTCGCAGAGTATTTTCGATTTATACATGATGCGGCATTTACCGTGGGCTCTCGCTGGACGGCCTCTGATGTAACTCGTCCCAGTGCGGTGTCTTTTTTGTGGTAAGCCCCTGTTTGTGTTAATGAAAGATTCCTAACTGGTGTTTCACCCCTCGTCTCTCCTTCAGATATTCCCCGACCCCTCGGACTTCGACCGCTGCTGCAAGCTCAAGGATCGCCTGCCGTCCATCGTGGTGGAGCCGACAGAGGGAGAGGTCGAGAGCGGAGAGCTTCGCTGGCCACCGGAGGAGTTCCTCATCAGTGGCGAGGATGAAGAGGAGGACGACGACGAAGAGGAGGAGGAACACAATAATGGCGGCATCCAAAATGGACAGGCCACGCAGAATTCTCAGCACTAGAGGCCGCGCTGAGGCACCCACGCTCCCCTGTTCTGTTTCTCTCTGGTCCACGCTCCCTGTCACACACTGGTTACACTTCACCTCAGCACTCGGCGGACCGACACCTGCCGGACGCACGTGCAGTGTCTCGTGAAGCCATCTCGCTGCCCTTCGACACCAAAGCATCACTCCTGCAAGAGAAAGCAACACAAACACACACACACGTTCTCACAATAATTTATCCTCCTGGACTCAAACGCACCCAAACTGACTTGAAAAGAACACACACACACAAACAAACACCCACTTCCTACCATGCCTCCCTACCACTGTGTGTGTGTGTGTCTCGGCCCAGAACGGATGTCCCGTGTGACGGCGGCAGCTCAGTGCCTCACGGACAGGTCTTATGCTGCAGAAGGGGGGGGGGGGCCACTACCGCTCTGTACCTTACTCCAAAATGGCCGGCGTCATGACCCCAGAGACTTTATACTCGCATACAGATCCAATTGTGGTACCCGTGTGGGATTATTGTCTACAGCTCACTGTTTCGGTTTCTGGATTGATATGATTATTGTGATCGCCACAGCTGTCCATAGATTTGTTAAGTTTGGGGATTTGCCTTTGTGGGGTATTTTGTGCAAAATGTTACTTGGGTTTTATTTTTTTAACCCCCATCACAGGATTTGTTTAAGTTATATAAATAAATAAATGTCTGCATTTACGATTAAAAAGGAAAGATTTAATCATCTTAAATGAATTAGGTGAACGTTAAAGAGGGCGGGAAAAACAGTTATGAATGCTTATGTCATAAATTAGTTTAGGACAGAGTCATGCAACGATCGTCATCGCTCCTGTTATCATGGGACAAACTGCAGGTCAATGACAAGGCAAAGATAATGTGACGTAAGCGGCTTGTCCAGAAGGCGAGAGCTCGCTAAACCACGAGGGGAGATTGAAATGTACAGCCCCGATGAAGGATGTGTAAATACTCGTTCCCCTGAGGCCTTTTTTGTTGCTGTTAGTTTTTGTTCTCAGCATCTTCGTATCGCTCTGAGCTGAACGCATCTGAATAGAAACTTTCACTTTCCTGGTCTTCCTGTTCTTTATTTTCTTTTTTTTTTAAAACGGCTTTATGTCTAACGTTGTGAAGTTCAGCTCACGGGGGGGAATTCAGACTGTAGGACGAAGTTCACAAACAAGGATGCGGACGGTATGTGACGCAGTATTAAAAGAGTTAGGTCCTGTTAGTGGGAAATCTCACTCGCTCTCATTCTATTCACCCGTATTAAAAATGTGGTGGGGTTGGTTTTTTTCTTTTCTTTTCACTTTTTAGAAACGCAACAAACTGTTTGTGAAAAGTCTTGTCGGTCAATACGTGGATCTGTGAATCTGAAAAACTGTCGTACAAGCATGACTGATGTACTATGTCCCTGTTCTCTTTCCGTAGTTTTTCATTCGAGTGGCATTAGGGCTCCGTACAAAACATCTCTCTCTCTTCGTCCGTCACCCACAGGTCCCACATTGTTTTTGTAAAGCTCAGGGAGATTAGCCGCCATCTTTCTCTTGTTTTTTTGTATTTAGACCACTTTTCTCTGTGACAATTACAGAGGCTGTAAATAAACATTTGAATTTGCTATCCAACTGTGTGACAATATTTGACTGAAGCGTAACTGCAGTTTTTATGGTACACGATAGAGTAAATGAGTGTTTATGACCCTGGGGGTTTTCCTCCAGCGTGTTTTTAAAGTATTGTTTCCGAGAGACTTTTCATTTTGTGTTTGCTTTCATTTTACTTTGTGAATCCCCCCCCACACTCACTTTGCCTGCAGCGGTTTGAGAAAAAGCAGTATTACTTCCTGCGCGGTGCTCGTCTCTTGCACAGAATCTCTCCACGAATGCAGATGCACGTATCGTATATAGAAGCGAGAACAGGCCACATGCTACTTCCTCTTCAGCACGCACACAGACAATCACAATCTGACTCTTGGCAACAACAAAAATCTTAAACCTCCACTCTGAAGCTTTATTTTTACATCCCTAAAACGGAACATCTTTAAAATATTACACAATGCCACCCATATAGAGAGCACTGGTTTGACCCAGCAATCTTTCAGCTTTACAATTACACAAGTATTAGGGATAGTGTGGGGAGTAAAAGCCTGTGGAAGCAGCTCCTCACGCTCTGCCCATAAACACTCACCACAATGATGCAGGACTAATAAAATGTGGTTGAGTGGAACAGCTCTAATGGGGAACTGGGGGACTTTACAGGAATAAACAAAAAGCTTTCTGATCACAGTTACAATGGAACCTTCTGAGGTGATTTGCTGCTACGTTCTGTATTAGCGACCCAGCGGGTCAAGTTTGATTGCTCAGTACCGGGAACAGTCCATCAGAGCTGCTGCGGTATGGACCTCAGGGGCCTAAAGGATTGGCCAAGGTGAAACTTTCAGGGCTTTAAAGTTGCTTCCTGGAAAGAGAACAATGAACTGACATTCTACTCTGCTTCCTCTTTCCTGAAAAAAAAAAAAGAAGCTGTATAAAGAGTTATTAATACCCCCCAGGCTTGTGGTAGAATAGCGGTTAGTGGCAGTGAGCATGTGGATGTAGTGGCTTTAGTTCTGGGCCAGAAAACGAAATGTCCTCTGTCCCTTTTCTTAATGACTGTTCCTTGATCTCAGTGGAAAATGCCATGAGATCACGGAAAGAAGAAGTCATCAGAAGTTAGGGAAGGACAGAGCGCGGCCCCTTGAGAGCGCGGCCGACCCTGCGTCCACCTACTCAAGCATGGGACATCAGCAGGTGACCTCTGAACTTTTGCCGTCTTTCAGATATTGCCGCAGAAAGCAATATGCTTCGGCATTAATAAAGAAAAGTCCTGTCTTTCGGAGGCTTTAGAAGATATCGGAGGAAGCCCTGGAGCATCTTTTCTTTGCTTTTATACATTTCAAGAGGCTCTTATGTTTAGCTCCTCTTCTTCACCCAGAATCTCAGTTTCAAAGTTGAAAAAGAATGCAGTCAGAAATCAGCATTTTGAATCTCAATGACTTGTTGGTTTGTTTGCATATGTTGCCGAGCCAGTGTCAACTTTATCTGATCACAGCACAACCGCAGAGTCCTGATAGGGCAGATGAGCTGAGTTTTTCTTACTTAAAAGAAGTTATATATAGACTATTTGGACAGATGATAATATTTTCTTGGCTGCCAAGAACTTGATGAGCTCCCATGTCTTCATGATATTGTCCAGCTGAAGCCAAAGACCAGGGGCCTAACTTGAGACAACATCAGGCAAAATATGTTCCTATCAACACATAT
The DNA here is from genome assembly GCF_963576545.1 of Limanda limanda. Taxonomy (NCBI): domain Eukaryota; kingdom Metazoa; phylum Chordata; class Actinopteri; order Pleuronectiformes; family Pleuronectidae; genus Limanda; species Limanda limanda. Next base: position 18,831,914 of record NC_083647.1, on the reverse strand, counting down.
AAAACTCATTGGCATTTAACTCTGAAAAACTGATAAGATAATCTAAACCGACCATCTACTGGGTCAAACGTGATATTTTCCGGACCAACCAGCTCTATCAATCTTTTTATGCAGCTCTCGGCAGGAGCATGAATAAGCATATTTCCCCAAACTACTCCATTACAATCTAAATAAATAACTCCTACAGACGTTTTCTCCCCTGAGCTTAAACTCGATAGCTTATTTAGTCATGGCTGTTTCACGTTACAAGAAAACATTCTCGCTTGGACATCAAGTTTTTCCGAGAATTAACTCATACACTCCCACATGGATGTGCCCCATTGTTGTTGATGTCACTAAAGATTCTAACCACTTTATCTCTTGTGTAAAAGTATTTTTACTGTAAATCTGCTCATTAACAACCCGGTGGTCCCATGTGTCAGCGTTTATTCTGCAACTGGCCCCGGACAAGGAGCTCTGGGTTCTCTGTGACATACGGGAACAAGGAGAGTGTCTGGCACACCATTGTTGGCACCGTATCTCTGAGAGCGTGCGCGCCTGCGATGTATTAAACCCGTTGTTAGGGTCCTCTGAGTGAAGTCACTGATAGCTCTTCTCACTCATTCTTGGAATTCTTTCCGATGGAAACAATCCCATCGCTGATCCCAGTGTGTCAGCGGAGTCTGACCTGCCAACCCCTGAATTCTCCCCGACTCCCAACTATAGTCCACATTAACACTGTTTCACTGTCACTCCTCCACACATAAACTCACACCAACCCCTCCATGTGCCATAACATAACCCACCCCCCCACTCCCCCTCTAGTCTTAAGTGTCAGGAGGAGAAAAATAATGCTTATCCTCTGAACTCTTTTTCCACTCCTTTGCCATTTTTTTCTGCCCTTCTCTCCAATACCCTTGTTTTCTTGTTCTTTCTATTTTTCGCTGTCCCAGACTTTTATCCCGTTCTGTTGTTTCAGCGAGTTTCCCATACTTACATGACAGGAGACATGTACTCTGCATTCCCACAGAGCAGGTTATGTAAGTTAAGTTAACATTTCATCATAAACACTGCCCTTCTTCCTATAACCTTGCTATTTTAGTGCTGCAACCTCATTGTGTAAGCCCCCACAAAGGTTTATCCTGTGTGTGCATGCAAAACCGCATCTGTGTGTTTGTGCAAAGTGTGCAAACAGGCCGCATGCGCTCCGAGGTTTCATGTATAACCGTGTCTGTTATTATGAGCGCCGTGTGCGTAAGGGAAAGATTCTTTTCCCATGGTTCCTCAAGTGTGAGAAGAAAGCAGAGCTCTCAGGACATGGAGCAAAAAAACTCTGCTGGTTATTTATAACCTGTCTGGAGACGGCCCACTGAGAGTAGACACATATCTGGCACTGTCAACAGGAGAAGAGCTAGAATAAGATACGCTGAGAAGCACACAACAGGGAGGATTAGAAGGTGAAGAGTCAGGGGAAGGGAAAAAGAAGGATGTGGAAGAGGTAGAGAACACCTAGAGGGGAACGTGTGTAAATCACAGATCCCAGACTGGACGTCTCCCTCGGTGGCCAATGTAGATAAGGACGTAGTGAGATAAGGTAAAATGCAGCCACGGCACAAACGACACTTGGGAACCTGCTTGGTGTTATGATGCCCTCATAAAAATGTTACAACTCAGGACTACTGTACTTTCCAAATGACATCAAACACAACATGGATTACGTCAGAGCTCCAGAAGTCTGAGACAAATCATTTTTTGGCCTCACAGTGCCACATGAGATCCAGAAACGATTTCTATTCACAACAAAGCCTGCTCGACTTCACAATTAATCAGACTCAGGCACATCCTGAATGCCAAACTGCACGTCTGCACCCCGGCCTTCGAGGACATAATGCAACTGCACATATTTCGATGGATGAGTCTGATCACCCTGGGACTCGTTCTCTGTTTAACATGGTGATCTCCAGCTATGTGTCCATCTCATCCTCCAGCTTTTTAAAGCTTCGATCGATACACGTCTGCTGGCATCTGCCTCGTACTGTAGTTTTTATGTGTTAATGTGCAAAGCCACAGGTTGCCGCTCCTCCGTTTTTGGTATAAATAGCCATTTTATGGCCCAGCCACTGTAATCCTTATTGCCTCGAGACCGGGGCTGGAAAAGGAGAAAGAAAGGGAGACAGGATCAGAAACACACAGACGGAGATAACGGATGCAAAACCAGTTCCAGTTAAAAAAGAAAAACAAGACAGGAATGTCAGGTGCTTTCAGGTGTCAAGTGCAAGGGTGAGATGTGCTGTCAGTGTGAGAAGGAACTTCACTGAAAGACAGGTTAAATCATCCGTAGCCCTTTTTGAAAGTTCAAGAAAAAGAGCTCGAGTTCATGAGAGGCAAGAATGTTTAAAAAAGCAAACTGGATGAGTTCTTTTCTCAATAAAGCCTTGTTAAGGAGCTATAAATAGTCTCAAAATAAACCAAAACAATGCCCGAAAAAAGTCACTGTCTCCCTCGTGGGCTTACATAAGTGGAACGGCATGTCCAACGAGAATTAACCTCGCCGGTCTCTGCATTTATCTGCTAATTGGGTCTGAGCGTTCACTTGAATATTACTTGGCCGACCTCCTGTGTTGTCTCTATCAGTGAATATAACTTAAGTGAGCATGTTTTCTATCTTTTGGTGGATTAGAGCGAATGTGATTCTTACCGCAGGGCTCAGATATTTGGAATGCTTAAAGGTAGTATGATTAGGAGCGCTTGATCATAGTGCTTTGGCCAAATTATTTCGGACAAGCGTCATTAATCATGTGGATGTGCTTTGCTTTGGAAGGTGAGTTGGCATCAAACTGTAAAAAAAATAAAATCTGAGCTTGTTTCGGAGCGGAGTTTTCCGATCCCTTCTGAAGTGATGCGTTGACCCTTGAGAAGTTTATACTGATAAAGCTATACAGTTCACTCAGTCGCTCAGATAGAGTGCATGCCATAGGGAGCAGGTCATGGAAAAGTCTTGAGTTTGACTAAGTGCACTCTCTCTCTTTTACCCCTGTCTGTCAGTCCTCGTCCACCTCACTCAGCCACGCACACGCAGCCACACACACCCAACACAACTCCATGTGCATGCTCGGATACACTCAGACACGTCGACCGGTCCGAGCGCTCGCACATCACTGAATGCTGAGGTAATTTGTAACAGTAGAACGGCTCATGACGGTGGGTAAGAGAAACATATGACACATGCTGGGATTTACACTACTTTAAAAGGCCATGTTGGGAGACTCGGTCAATGCCAGGCCCTGACGTCTGAATGAGTTCTGACTGATTAGCAGCACCGGGATCTTGGGGTGGAGCAGTGCAACTTGAGCAAAGCTCCCTTGAGCGCACAACAAGTAGTTACAAGAATGAAGTGTAGGTGTAGCTCTCAGTGTTTGAAGACATTTAGGACACAGCAGAGGTTAACTTCCTGAAATGAAGTGGGTGGGGTCTTGAATCATCAAAATATTAGCTCCCGACGGGGAAAATTCTCGTGAACGCCATCACAAGTTGGTACAACCACTCGGAAAGTCTGTGGTACACGAGACATCATCACCTGAAACAATTATCATCATTTTACAGTCAGCTTTAAATAGCAGCAGATTTGTTAAATGTTATATTTTTGTCACCTGCAATCTCTATGTCCGTCTCTCATTGGAGCCCAAAACCACTTTTCGACCAATACAGATATTTATTTGATTAATATGCACGTTTGAGATGTGTCTGTTGCACCAGATCCTTTTTCTTTGCACTTAGTTATTAAGCAAATATTGAAAAGAGTTGTTGTTTAAACGCTCTACATATATAAATACAACACATTTTAAAGTTCACATCTTATTCACTGTTTTAATCTAAGGGTATAAATGATGGACCTTGGTGTAGTATTGTAGTTTTGTGCTGTTTCTTTTTTTATTGTGCTGTTAATTATCTTTGTTATCATCTTTTTTATTGTCTTATTATTTTGTTATCACCTTTTTATTTAACTATATTTATTGTCCCTCGACCGCTTTTATGCGATCAAGTTTGTGTGTGACAAACCTCAGTGTTGACGTCTGGTCTTCCTGTCACGTTGCTTCCTGCCGATTGTTATTTCTCTCGCAATTGCATTTTGCTTTGATGTACAAGTTTGTCTTTTGTTAAAGGTGCTATTTGAGTAATAAGTGTATTATTGTTATTATTATTTTTAACCTGTATTGGCCAATTTCCCAGCAGACATTTTGACTTGACACACTTTGCAGTTTTCAGACATAAACTTTAGATAAAGGGCAGACAATTGAGCCTGGACATTTTCTGGAGATTGACTTTATCATATGAAGAAATCAGCAAGAGATCCAACGCATCCGCAACAACAAGAAAATCTCGGGAGCGTTTGTGTGAGGTGTGGCATCTGGGTAGAGCATGCAGGAGGCAGGACATAAGGTGCAAATGCTGCTGTGGAAATCACTTGTATTTGTTTATAGAATAGTGACACCGGCTCTTTTTAATCCAGAGAAACCTGTTTTCTTTTTGTTCAGTTTTGCATCTGTTGTAGAAACCTCATCAATCCACCCACTCACAGTGAATCTTCAGGATAATCTCCTGCTGCCTTCTCACATCGTGAGATGCGAACAGAGTTTCTACCAGGGGGCTGGCAGGAAAAACTCCATAAAGTCTCACAGTTCTCACATGCATCTCTGTATCACTTGAATATATGGAGTTCAGTGCATCTCTGTAGTTGGATTAGCAAAGGCCAAGATGTTCCTCATCAAATTAACATAGGATAGTGATTAACTTTATGATTTTACACCTATGCTATTCCTGCTGTGTCATGTCAAACTGTCTGCTGTAAAAAAAATAGAGCCTATTTATGATTGACATGACAGAGAGTGTTGTAATAAGTCAGTTGGATGATTTACTAAAACTCTAGCATAGTTTTAAAAAGTCACGTCGCTTGAATATTTCCATTTTGTCCCGCCTGATTCTTCTTCTCCATGACATTTTGATTGGAAATATTGTCCACAAAATATATTTGAGAGCAACATTTGTATTTATTTCATTTATTCTTATTTATTTATCGAATACAAACATTTTTTAAAGTTGCACTACATCATCACTGAGGGGAAGAATTGCCTGAAAACCAACCAGAAGCTTAATAAGTGGCAGATAATGACAGAAAATAAGTAAATATTTGAATCTGAAAATGATCACATGCAAAGAATATAATGCATTGTTGCTCAGGAAATTAATTCAACTGCAATAATGATAGAAAAAGTATCAAATTTAGTTTTATATGAGAAAAAAGATGACTTCTTCCACCATTGGAACATGAGTAGAGTGATCTGCCTTTTTCCCTTTGCAACCCTCGACTCAAACTCTACATACAGCTTAAAATATAACGACCACATCCACAATCAGTGTGTGAAATCTACTTATTCTTTAAAATGAGGGCACATGGTGCGGCTGCTGCTGCTGCTCATTCTGCCTCTGTAGTTTCCACGTTACTGCAGATTCTATAAACAGCGCCCCCTGTCTGCGCCTGGGTGTAAGATAAGATAGGAGGTGACAGGTTGCGCTAGCAGAGCAGCATGGCGGCTACACTTCAGCTGCAGTGATATTAAAGTAAAGAAACATAAAGAAAGTGAGGGAACCCCGAGTCCGCGACAGACTCCGCTAATAAACTCCGCGAACAGTTTTCGCCCTGAAGACCAGTAACGCGGTAATTTTTTTTTGTAAATAAGCCTCTGCTAGCTAGCTTAGCTCATGTTAGCACGCTGCTAACTAGCTAACTGGCTGGGCTGCTATGTCGCAAGCGAGTGGTTCGGCTAACAGGAGCTAACGCAGCTCGCTCGCCTCAAGCAAACCTTGCATTTGGAGGAAAACCGAAAAGGTGGGTGTGTTGTCATTCAACGGCATGTAGAGAATGTTCCACTGTGGTTAGCACGACAGCTAACTGAGCAGGTTTACCCGGGCTAACATGTGCTAGCTTTGTGTTTAAATGTTGCCTTTAAGGGCTTTGCTCTGTTAGCATGAACGTTGTTGTTGTCAGCTTCGGTTGTTGTTGACAATTCGCGCGCTGCAGGCAGAGATTAACCCTGATAGCAGCTAGCAATGCAGGCTGATCCCCTCCAAAGCGAATGCTATATACACTAACGTTATTTTACGAATACTGCAACTTTTGGGCTGAGTTGTGCTAAGTTTTAAAATCGCAGTTATTAATGTTTTAACGCATGATGTAAACTGTGTGACGTTTGCTTTGCACACTTGTCTTGATCGCTCCCATCAAAGCTGTCACTCATTTGCATCTGAAGGCCATGTCAATAACTAACCAGGCTTCATGCTAACAGGAAGGATTATGATGTGCACATCTTCCTGTTTGTGCAAGCAGTCTCCTTCGTGTTAAACCCATACAGTCTATGGTTAAACCTTAACTAACCCTCGATGCTCTCTCGCTGCCCCACCCTAACTTAATGGAAAACTGCTCTTGATTATTCATCTAGCAGGCTTGGGTTTAACCCGTCTGCTTTTCCTATTGCTGTCAAATTTGACCACAGGAAATACTACTGGTTGTTGAAGTAGGTGAGATGGCAGGTTGTGAGGCTCCAGTCACTGCACCTCATCATTTATCTTTAGATCAGTCAATATGTAATTCTGTAAAACAAAAGTTGATGTAAACAAGAGCAAAGTTATGTGCACGCTGGAGTTATTGTCAGAATATATTACCTTTTTCTATACCTGTGTTCAGTATGTTTGCACAGTGTATCTATCCCCCAGGGGCTGCTTGAAGGTCACTAAAGGACAGTGTCAACAAAAAGTTTCTCCTGAAAAACAGATTTTCCATTGCTCTCAAATGAACTTGCAGAAAGTGCACATCCCTGCCAAAGCCCAACAGTCCCCTTATAAAACCTCAGTTAAATCCACTGGACCCATTTCCTTAAATTTGGATCTGCAGCAAATTGAACTTGCATAGATATAAGTCTTCTAAATGTTCCAGCTTTTTTTTGCATCTACGTTAAATAAAATAATCCTTTATTAGTCCCACATTGGGGAAATGTGCAAGCCCGTAAAAGCCTTATCTTTCAATGTTAAACAAGGTGATATGGAAAAATGCTGGATCTGCCACGTGATCCAGATCCACGTAAAAACTGATCGGGTTCCTCCCTGACACTTACTGCAGCCTTAAAAATGTTGTGGTAATTTTGGAGTAGCAGTAGTTTTTGCATAATCCTGCTAACTACCCTAATATACATACAAACATGCCCTACAACATAATCTTCTTTGGGAGGTGATAATCATCTCAGCCTGTTAAGCCTTCTGTATTATGTTTAGTTAAGTGTTCGAGTCCACAAGACACTTGGAGTTCCAGGGACAGACAAGCAGCCAAATCCAATACAATTGAAGTAAATGGCGACCACTTATTAAAACGTAAAAAATAAAAGAGCAAAGCCATAAAACCTCCATACTGCTCATGTGGTGTCATCTAAGTGTCCGTAAATCCCGACATCAAATTCGACTCAAAACAAACAAATTTATTTTAAACCATGTTTTTAGCTTAAATGTCATCTGTTATCCTCTGGAGCCGCGTCTGGTGTGAATCACAGCATTGACTGATATAAGCCTTTCAATTACATATTGGTATCAGCTAGGCCTAGGCAATAAAACGATGTCAGTAATTATCGCAATATATTTTTAATTAATAGTAATATAACAAAGTTTATATAATGCCAATGAGTTGTGCAAACACAGTGTTTTGCTGTTTATCAAGTTTTGGTCATTTTCTGCTCATCAAGTAGTTATTTTCCTCAGAACGATTTGCATTTGTTTATTTTCTGAATGCAAGTTCATGTAACTGAAGCCTTAATTACAATAATAATAATTACTGTATTTTTTGGGAAGAAAAAAAGAGATGAAGAGATGTAGAAGAGATGTAGACGATGAAGACGTTGTTGGAATGGATTTGGATTCTTCCAAGTGCCCTTTAGATCAATAAACAGACCTGCACTTAAATCTGTTTGCAGTTTAATTATCTATTTCATCATCCTTCCTCTCTTTCATCCTCTTACACATACACACACCACCTAAGCACATTGTTTAGCCTAGACATGCTTGACCTCTTCACTCTGCTATGCTCTACTGGGATGTCTGCTCTTCTTGGCTTAAAGTGAGGAATGTAAAATGATTGCCAGAGAATTCAGACTTGGACTATGGGGAGTATGCTGTGTGTTGCCTCTGCTGGTGTGTTTCGGGCAGTGCTTTCAGGATAATTACATCGGTGAAAATGTTAAACCAACCCAGATGGATGGGAATAAATCAAACTAACAGCGTGTGCTAGCTTTGGAGTATGAAAACAAAAGCGTTTCCTTGGATGCCTTACGTAAATAGTGTTGGGTCCCTGGTGCACATGCCAAGCAGAACAAAAACATGTTTATTTAACACTTTAATGTTCATAATTCCATTCAATTCTCACATCTCCTACTCCATGAGTGTTATGCCTCTGTGCTGCGTGTGTTAACTGACTCTGAATGTTCCAGCAGCCACCCAAGGGTGTGTTTTTTGTGTGCGTGGGGACATAGTCTAATTGTGGCAACTGTGCTGAGCAAGCCTTGTTTCCTCACCTGTCTCATGCCTCACATTTTCCGTTGTTAAAGCCAGTAACCCTTAAACCCTCATTGCCAGCATAAACATGCACGCAAACAGACTTGCATTTTTTTTAATTGCACCTTCAGCCACTTTGGTGAGACTTGCTGCGTCACGGTGACACAGAGGTTGTCGACGTAAGCAAGAAGATGGGCGTGTTGGGGTCAGGTAGTCTCAACCAAATGCTTGTGCAATCATAATCGTAATTGAGGTGAAAGGGTGTTAATCACTGTTAACATTTAATAAGAAAGCACCTGTTGGATGACGTGGCTCAGACTACCATACGTCAGCAAGGCAGGGATTCAATCAGATCATGACTCAGCGTAATTCTCCTTGTAACCTTCACCTTACACCTGCAGGTACTGATCCAATTGTAGTTCTAAGCTTAAGTTTAGTTAAATCTGGTGTTTGTCTTTGTTTATAAAAACTTTGGATATTTTATGTGTTTCTGAACATCTATCCCATACTATGTACTACATGAGGTCACCAAAGTTCATGTACTAATAAAGTACAGCCAAAGCAGGTGCAACAAGATGAACAGGACTTTTAGAGAGATAATCAAGCCTGTCCTGTCGTACCAGGAAAAATAAAGTTAAAATACCTTAGTTGGGTGTACCAGAGGTATGTAGGGGTTTTCAAGACAGATATAATCCACATTTAGTATTACCATTGGATGCTGAAGAGGTCACCACTGATGTCATTGAAGTGACAACTGATCCCCCATTGGTATGTCCGTATGAGCCCCTATAAACGTATTTGTTAGGTCATAGACAATTGAAGGTCCTGTTACTTGTTTTTATCTTCCCTCAGGGATCTAATGAGGTATTTCTGTGGCTTAACTAGCATTCAGTCTACCCTTCTTTTTACATTCATCCAGGTTACTGATCTCTATACAGTTGTGTGTGTTACATCAGCTGTTTTCAAAATGACCGTGTCATGCTTACATTAGTGTCAAAGACCCTACTGGTGTATGGGCTTATAATGACTCCAGGATAGCTATCTATGGTTGTGTCACTAAAATAATGACCTGGCAGCATTTGTTGAAACTTCCTGTTACATTAAAAAGTTATGGAAAATATTTTGTTGGTTATAGTTGAATTTTATTACGATATTTTTGCCACAGCACCGACGGCAGTTAGTGGACAGAGGCATTGTTTTCTTGGGTTGTCTGTCCGTCACCTTCTTGTTAACATGACGTGTTGAGTAGAACACCTTGAGGGAATTTCTAAAAATTCTGTAAGAACATTCAGTTGGGCTCATGGATGAACTGATTTGATTTTTCATGGTCGAAGGTCGATATGACCTCTCATAACACGTTTTTGATCTTGTGAACGCAAGTTGTCAGGAACACCTCTTTGTTGATCTTGTTTTTGATCTTGAGAATATCATAACTAGGAGAGTTCTTCAAATTTGGTACAAACACACACTTGGACTCTAGGATGAACTGTAGATTTTGGTGGTTAAAGTTCAATATCATGATGAACACACAAAACAGGTTTTTGGCATTTTGAAGTTGAAGTCTTCCCTAAGAGGCCAGTTGTTACTTGGACTGAAAAAAATGACAAATTCTTATAGACCGAAAATACTGGTTGGTGGCAGCATTCAACCCGAGTGTGGCTGTTGGAGATTCATGTCAGAAAAAGTGTCTCAAAGGTTGCGCCACTAAACGTTGAGTTAATCATTCCAAAGCCACAGCCACACTTGATTTAGTGACCACGCACCCTCGATTTGTTAACCGCAGTCAGAAAGATTCTCCTATTTACATTCCTGCCGTGGAATGTCTGCCTTGGATTTTCCACTGTTTGTGGGAAAATATGTCGGAAGAACAACAGAACAGCAGGCTTCAGTATTGATGAGCTCCACTTCAGCGCCTTTCCATAGTAGCAAGACGGGAATACATTCCATCAACATTATTTTAAATTTGTTTTTATTCCTATCTTCAGCTCACATTTTGCTTAGCTGTGTGACCTATATTCCAACTAACCTCGTCTCCTTCATCTCTCCACAGATGGCTGTGTCGGTGCGGGGCCTCTACTTTATGGTGACCCTGTTTTTGGGTAGTTTCTTCGGAAGTATATTCATGCTGGGCCCAGCTCTGCCCCTCATGCTGCTGTCTCCTGCCTGGTACCGCTGGATCACGGATCGCCTCGTCGCTACCTGGCTCACCCTGCCTGTGGTGTGTACCCCGGCCTTTACCGAGCCTAATTCTGTGTGTGCCAGATGGTCTGAAGTCACCTAATTGACACAGCTACGATAAGATGCGTCATCTCCAGCTTTATTTATTCTTCCCTGTTTATTTTTGTCAGAAGTACACTTCATTTATTCAGACTGCCCTTGAGAAAATATATGCAAATCTTGTTTACAGTGGCAACAAAAATGAATAGCATTATTTATTCATTTTCATCTGACTCTTTTCTCTCTTAAACTCATCTTGCCACCATTCCTCTTCCCAGTCTCTCCTCTCTCCCTCTTCATCCTTTTTTAAATCCGTTTCTATCTCTTACCCACTCTTCTTTCCATTCCTCCCCCTTCGCACTACTTTCTTTTATCCTCCTTCCATCCCCACTACTCTGCGCTTTACAGGCCCTGCTGGAGCTGGTGTTTGGGGTTAAGGTGGTGATAACAGGGGATGGCTTCGTTCCGGGGGAGCGCAGCGTGATCATCATGAACCACCGCACGCGCCTGGACTGGATGTTCCTCTGGTGTTGTCTGCTCAGATACAGCTACCTCCGCCTGGAGAAGATCTGCCTCAAGGCTATCCTCAAGGCTGTGCCTGGCTTTGGTGCGTGTACAGTTGTCAACCTGCTTATACAAACTTGCACAACTTTGCATACTAAAATATAATCTTTTCTTCAAACAGCATTTCTTCAAAGTAGTTTACATTGAAGAGGAGGGGAAATCATTAAAATGTGGACATATAGAATAGATAGGAAAACACAGGCCAGTTTATATAAGCAAAGAAATACGCAATTTTTATGCCTCCACTTCAGCGACAACTAGTGGCCGGAGGTGATACATTTTTGCTTGTTCTTGTGTATGTCCCATTGTTGTGAACAACTTGAGGGAATTTATTCAATTTCAAAACACTCAGGTAGATACAAAGATGAATTAATCAGATTTCAGTGGTCAAAAGTCACGGTGACCTCACAAGTCTGAACATATTTTTAGTGATTACTGAAACTGCACTGGGTGGCTGAGTCTTCCAACTGGAGACTGGTATTTCTAGTGTTTCCTGCAAACACTTCCACCAGCAAGTTATCATTGAGCATGATGCAAATGTCCCAGATCTCAAGGACAATTCTTAAAAAAGTGTTGCACAGTCACTTGAATACGAGATGTAATCAGTCACTAAAGACAATGCACTGTGTGTATTTTTCCAGGCTGGGCAATGCAGGTGGCCTGCTTTGTCTTTATTCAGCGTCGTTGGGAGGCGGACAAGAGACACATGGAGAACATGCTGGACTACTTCTGTGACATCAGAGAGCCACTGCAGCTGCTGCTGTTCCCAGAAGGCACAGACCTCACTGGTGAGAAGTCCAAACCGCATCGCTCCATCCATACGTGCAACACTTGGCTCACAATTCAGTTGTTATTCTCAGAATGTGTCGTCCACCAGCCAGTTTGTGGAGCTCAGTGGGGCCTGACACCTGACACTGTTACGCAAACATAATTTCAAAGTGATAAGACGTAGTCAAATCCCCCGACACACCCCCCACACAGTCATTTCTGCAGGAATGCTCTGATCTTGGGTGTCCAAAGCCCCTTTGGATCACAATTAAGCCAATCAGAGTCTAGAGCAGCTTTTCTAGGGGAAGCTTAACTTCTCTTTACATTTCATGATGTCATGACCTCTCGTGATGTCATGAGGGGGTCCAGTTTTGTTACATCATAATTGGCTGGCAGCTTTAGGGCTTTAAAAGATTGTTTCACTTTTGATGTCGCGGTTGTACTTGCGCGTGTGGTTGCACGAGCTTGCGTCTGCAGTTAAGTCTCTTAAACCACTGGGCTTATTGTGGCGTTATGTATACAGTATGTTCTGAGTAGGGTTGCAACTGTAGGAGACTTTCACGGTATGACAACTGTCGGATAATAAAAGGTTTCACGGTATCACTGTTTCACAATCCATTCTTGTGGAATCTAACCTAATATCCTCCTTACCAGTGCCTGTGTGCCAGTTGGTCCTAATGAATTAACAGAATTATAATCAACTGATTTACAAACACAATTTAAAAAGTAGCATGTAACTCTGACACGTTGCATAACTAAAGCATGTTAGTTTGCACACGCACACCTCCAGCTTCATGAACAGGTACTGGATGTACTTGAGACCCTCTACAAACTAAATTGATTGAAAGATTGCATAAGAGTTACAAGTTCAGTACGTCCCCTCGAGGGAACAGAGGCCTGATCAGCAGAGGTCTGTCCATACTACCACTCTGTGTCTGAAGCAGCTGCTTGTTACATAATATGATTAATGAGTCATGATATAGTTTACATGTTCCTGCAACTAGCTCCTGAGGAATGTCTGGTTAATAAACACTCATCTTTCCTGTGTTTATGTACCGCTCTGGTTTTTACAAATGTGTAAGTGTTTGTCACTGGAGGATGTGTTTCATAAATGATGTCACATCCCGTTGTTTTTCCAGCTTATTTTTGAGATTGTATCACTCTTGTTTTAGTTCCTAACGTCTATACAGTGTCAGGCTGTCGTATAGAATATGCATGTATGTGTATGTGCATTTGTTAACATTTTACCCCAAAAGTTTCTTAATTTATGCTCGCTATGTTCGGTTATATTTGTTTTCTTTTCAGTAGTTTACAATTAACTTTGATTAAACTGTAAAATATCAAGCCTCAGTTACATTTTACCAACATCTCAGGAATCGTTGCCAAATTGCTTTAAATTTAACATATCTGTATTGGAGCTTTTTACCCCCTAATATAGTTATAAGGGTTAAATAGTTTCACTTGGTTGTAACTGTAAAGTAGATAGTCTATATATAAAATTACTGATTGCATCCTACTGAGAAAACAAAACATTTTTAGCACAATGTACTTGTGAAAGTGTATGTGTCTTCTCGAGATTTATCACTGTGTCTGTCTCCTGCAGAAAACACAAGAGCAAAGAGTGATGTGTTTGCCGCCCAGAACAACCTGCCAAAGTTCGAGTATGTGCTGCATCCACGAACCACTGGATTCACCTTCATCGTGGACAGACTGCGAAAAGGTCAGCTGGGATCCACTTCAACACTTTTCTGAAATCATGTTAAGACAATAGTCCTCTTAAAAAATCTGCTAAAAATGTTGTAGATGGTGATGCAACAAACAGCGTTGACGACAGACCAGTGCTGTGTTATTTTCTTTTTTGATGATTGGAATGATTAGGTTGCAAAAAGAATAAGTAGGGCACACAGCCTGTCATAGTTATGGAAACACAACGTCAGCATAACCAGGGGAAATTGACATACTATAATGACTAGTTATTCCACTGACGCTGTTTTGAGAAGAGGGATCATACCTGTTATTCGAAGATTCAAACCTATAATTCATCCTCCTGCCAGCCATTACAGCACCCCTGGGATTCGCCTGTTTCCCTATGAGCCAATTATGGCAGTCGTCCAGAGTTCTTAAATACCACTTCTGGTCTCGCCGTCTCGAGCCCCACCCGCCCTGGATGCTGAGCATGGCACTAACTCTCCAAGCAGGTGCTGTGAATCATTATGATTTAACAAGACTGAGCTAATTCTCCTCTCGGGCTCTCTGCAGCGCCGACTAACATGCTGCACATGTCGTCTCTGTCCAGTCTGCCCCTCTGAGCTCTATTTTTTCCATCAGAGACCTGAGCTGTACAGGAGCAGGCGCTGGCAGGCGTCCTATACACTTGATATTTCATTCAGTTCTCCCTGTGTTTTGTCCAAGCACTGATGATAGGATGGTATAGAGCTCATGGTTGTTTTGAAGGGATGAAGCTCTAAGCCTCTGGATAAAGGTAGATGTGTATTTGAGTTAGGAGCTGACATTTTGAAAGGTGAATATCACAGTTGAATAACTAGTGTGGATGTGATAAGGGATAATATGAAGTCTCCTTGTATGTCTCTGTCTGGAACTACACAGTTCAAGTCGGGACTGTTAAAAGTGGGAAGTCTTGGAGTCAAAATCATGTTCTGCTGTTCTTTTATTAACTAAACTTAAGAAATGGTGTCCTTTTTCTTAGGAGACAATCTGGATGCTGTCCATGACATCACAGTGGCCTATCCGAAGAACATCCCCCAGACAGAGCGCCACCTGATCCTGGGGCTCTTCCCCCGCGAGATCCACTTCCACGTCCGCCGCTACCCAGTGTCTTCCCTGCCCGGCTCATCAGAGCTAGAGTCTTGGTGTCGAGATCGCTGGGCTGAGAAGGAGGTCCGTCTCCGCGACTTCTACTCCAGCCAGCCCCGGGCCTTCGACAGAGAAGGTGTGGCCCGTGTGCCGCCCTGCAAGACGGAGCTGCGCGTGGCTCTGATCAAAGCCGCCTCGCTGCTGTACTGGACCAGCTTCATCGCTCTGTGCTTCACCGGCCTGTGGCTGTGGTCTCCAGTCAGGCTCTATTTCGTGGTCATGGTTGGAGTGTACATGGCCCAGCAGAAGCTGGTTGGGGGGGTTGAGCTGATGGAGTTGTCCTGCCATCGATACTGGAAGTCCAGAGCTGCTGATGTGGGTGACAAGAAAAAGAAGGATGGGAAGATGCAGTGAGGATGGAAGACTGGATTGACTGGTCAATGGCAGGTGCTTGGCGAGGACGCTGAGGACTCCATTGTCTCTGTGTGTTCAGTCAAGAGGGCTAGAGGATCCCTTAGAGGGAGTCAGAACTCCATGCCTTAGAAAGGGAGTCGTACGTGCTCTCCTGCAGTTTGCATGGCTTCAGTGGAAAGATCTCAACTTTCTGTTGAAGGAAAAAAAAGAGGAATGTTATGTAAACTTGTGTTGGGTTCAAGAAATTCATCAAACATGGCGTCACCTGCCCTGTAATTCTCTTCCTGTATAATCACAGTCGATTCGCTTGCTGTCTGTGCATTTTATATGTTCTTTTGTTGTCGGTGTATCTGTTGTTGAAGAACCTCAGTGTTGACATGTGTCATGGAATATTGTTGTTAGTAATTATTTTTTTTATACTATTGCCATGTCAACTTATTTTTTTAATTGACTGTATCCTGTGTTGCCCTTGGTTTTATTTTGTATTTTTCATAAGATGTGGAACCGAGCCATAGTACAGTTCAAATGTACATGTGATGACTTGATTTACCGATTTTCAAATAAGCACTGTAGTTAGTGGGAGTATGATGAGACTAATTAAATGAATCCATCATAGGACGGGTACAATTCCTAGAGAATTATCAAGGTGTATACAGGTATATATGTACCACTGTTTACCTTTACTGGGTATAATTGCCCTTTTATACAAATTGGGGAATGGAATTTCCCACTTAGTCGTGAGAAAGAACTTGTGTGATGTTGTTTATCACTCTAAAATACTATGTTGAAACTTATATATAATTCTGCTTGTTTGCTCAAGTAGCTTTTGCGCATAAAAGCCAAATGTGAGAGAAGCGGACGCGATGTAAAACAGTACCAAACCGAATGTAGTAGGAGAGTGTAGCTTCACTCGCCACTGACGAGCTCTTCTGCAAGTTCCACTGAGTCCAAGCTTGTAATCAGCGACTCATCAAGATCAAACATCTGACTGAGGCGTCTGGATAGGCGTAGAAGCAGATGAGCTTTGTGCCCTTTCTAGGATTGAAGGGATGCCGCGCAGAGGCAGGAAGTGGGTGGTGCTGGGGTGGAAGAATGCCCTGTTGGGGCAACATTACCCTTCAATGTGCAGGGTGGCACAGAGGACCAGACTTGGAGTGGAAAACTGGCCCTCAACTCACCCTAATCCAAAAAAGCCCTGTAATGCCCACCTCTGCCTTTGTCACTCTCTAGAGGACTGGCATTGATGCGCCTGCTAAACTCAATTAGCGAGTGACAGCTGAGAAAGCGTCTCCCAATTGTGCCAAAAAAGGACAGAAATTGAAACAAGACTGGAGCAGTGCTTCAACCTCACTTTTAGCCACTGACTCGCTGCCACTGAGCTCGATGCCGTCTCAAACCACGTTCATCCTCTGGGTCGGGGAACTTTCGCGTCTCTGACGACCTTTAGCAGTTTCACCGCCACTGTGCAGTGTGGGATCTAGCTCACAACTTCAACCCTAGTTTGTTATATAAGCGTCTTTCATGATCGACCGCACTATATAGAAGTTGTGTGAAGCGTCTTTCCTTTTTTTATGTGAATCTGAAGCTCCTGTAGTTCATGTGAAGGGGCTGGTTTCAGTCACTGTGATCCGCTGTTAACACTTTTCTCAGCAGCATGTTGTAGTTTACCAAACACTGTTCTCTGTCCACATATCCTCAACACGCTCAGCTACCTGTTCACCTGTGCTGTCTTGTGTCGCTCATTTTACAATCACTTGCTGATGCTGGACCTCATTAATGTCACTGTCCTCAGGTACACACAGTGGACACTGTTGTCAGTCCGTCTCTGAAAGGAATATATATATGTATATATATCTCTGAATAAATATACTGTGTCAATTCAGTTGGATTTCCAGACGTTCTTATTTCAAGTTTTTTGCAAATGTCGACTACCGCCTGACAACTCACCTGATCTTATTGGGTAAAAAATTGAATAGCTCATATCACCGTCATTAGGTTGATGGTGTCATCAGTTTTAAATATTATTGGCCCTTGTTTCTCAAACATTTTGTTTTATTGCAGGAAGTGTATACAACTCAAAAACCAAAGTAGTCATATACATTATGTCAGTCTGTTACTTATAAATTAAATGATAGTGAAGATAAATGATTCCCTTTCTGCCTGGGACCCTCCCAGAACCCCCTCAAGAACCTTTAGGGCTCCCTGGCCCTTGTTAGATACATAACAGTGTTGTCACTACTTTATAAAGGAAGTTTGACAATATGCCTCTCAGCTGCTCCCCGTCATCTCACGCATTCTCTCGTCACTGCTTTAATCGACTGTATCAACCCCTACGCTGCAGCGGCTGAGTCAAGACCTTGAACGCTCATGTTACACAACACCAGGGAGTATAGTCTTCATTGGCTGTTTTGCGTGCACACATACAAATATGTTCTTGTCCGCCACAGACGACGAAGAAGGTCAGGAGCTTTGAAGGTGAAGAGCAGTCGCCATAGTAACTAATGTTGACTCCCCTGTCTCCTAGCAACGGGATGTGGAGTGATGTCAATGGAAAGCATGCTATTTTCTCCCGCTGACAGAATGATGTCACTGCTCTGTCTGTATGTGTGTGTGTGTGTGTGTGTGTATGAAGAGAGAGAGGAGGGGAATGAGAGAAGTTTATTTCTACATTCTATATATCGCTGCTCTATCTGAGGGATAGGGGGGGGGTGTGATGGTGATATCACGTGTAAACGGAAAAAGACAAAAAGGTGAGGGTGAACTAAAATAACTGGGGATGGTGATGAATCACTGGCCAATTAAGGGCACAATTATGCTCCCAGTTCTTTTTTTTGGTCTCTTCAATCAAAAATAATCCTCTGCATCTGAATACACTTCAAATTTGCTCAGATGGGTTCGACAGTGGCTGAAAGGAAGACGCAGATGTCATCATTTCACTCGTTCATGTTGTTCTCCTGCTGTTGGACTTGTTTCTAAAAGCCAGAGCTTAGTATTAGACTAGTTGGATATAAGAACCGGACGTTTGCGTCTTGAGAGAATCCTAATGTCCCAAGAGGACTGGATGTCTCTGAAGGGTAGTGGAAAAATAGGTCTCCTTGTAAGCACACACACAAAAGACTGCCACATCCAGATTGGTGCCGTGTCTTTCCAATCTCATGCACACTAATAGGATCAACAGGACGGTGTCATTATCCTTATCTGACCATATGGCTTTTTCAATAAAGACGGCAGACAACCCTGAGGTTATGCAGGGACGAAGTCCGAGACTACTATGAATTATGAAGCAGGACAGTCAGTTCTCTGGAGACAGAGCCTCCTTTTTGCCTCTAGTCATGTCCGGCATTTAAATGGCACTGGATATGCTCATAAAAACATCAGTCTTCTCAATCCATTAATCCTTTAGATCCCTGGCAAAGGCGAAAAAAAAGGAAAAGGAAAGCAACTGCTGTTGGTTACTAAAATAACCCGGGACAGTTTATTTTGTTCAATGACCTTAATTCATATTTATGAGAGCTAAGTTTAGTGCTGCATGCTCAGTGCAGGGCGCCTGCAGGAGTGACTGCAGAGAAGCAGACCTGTTGTTGATCTCACCGTTGTGACAGACACACCAACAAAGAGGCCTTCCAACAGGATCACGGCTATAAATAACTCTGTGGCAGCACTGCAATATTAGTGGGTGGATTAGGGCTGAAACGTCATTGCCTATTTATAAACCAAAATGCAGTCAAACCTCTGCATGGTGGGTGATTCACAGTGAGTGCAGAGTAGGTGGGATTAAGGATTATAGTCTGGATGTGATGTGTTATTGGTCACGAATGTTTCACATTTTCTCCCTAACTGCTCATTCTGTTTTTTTGCCTTAATAGGGCATTTATTTGACTTTACATAATCCATCAGATTTCATTCATTTTCTCCGTCCCAGCGAGTAACATCCTTCTATTTCAATCCTGCAGTGAAGCTCCACGAACCAGGTGAGGGGAGCTAACGTCAGAGGCAGGCGAGGGACTCAGCATCATGCTTCCATGGGAAAACATCCACAGAGATCATCCTGTGCGTCAGTATTCTGCTGCCACCCACAGGCCAAACCTGAAGTTTATAAATCTGATTTACCTTGAGCACAAATTTCATGTAGGACGGCGTATTTCATTTGAAAATGTATAATAATTATCGTTTAAGTGTGTAGAAAGCTACAAAACAAGCACAGACATGATGAATTGAACCCAGCAAGACTGCATCTTTATTTAGAAATCACACCAGAGAAAAATCCATCCGTAGCCATTCAAGAAAACAACTTCCTTTCAACCTCCAATCAGGAAAAAAATAAAATAAAATCAGTCGCTAAAAGTGAACAATAACTGATAAATATATTCTGTCATGGCCGTTGACTTGCTGATATGGATGGTGTCAGCCTCCTCTCTGTGTTTTAGTGTAGAAATGACACGTGCACCCTCTCAAATGACCTTGCAAAGGCGAGGACAAGCATTAACAGCATCACTTGTGAAGGCTGTTCCATTCTGGTAACGCCTGCGGGCTTTCACCACATCTGAAACGGCACAATGTTACACCGGGGCCACGATGCACGCGCTGCGAGTGCGCTTCCAAAAATAACCTCAAATGTCAGGAAAACTGAGATTTCTTTTTTCTAACAGTGTGACATTTTCAAATCTTCACAGGGCAACGGTGGTATAAAACAGGGGCAGGGACACAGGGCAGATTTTAAAGACTTGTTAGTCCAGAGCTCTGCATTGTAAGGAACGAGTCGCCTCAATGAAATGTGCCCTAATATCAGGATTATAAAGGATGTTTTTGGTTTGTTGTCGTTTCAAAAACTGTGTTGAGATAGAGAATGGGCTCTTTGTTAAACCTGTATTGTGTTACTCCCGAGGCCCCGTTGGCTCGTCACCGCTCGACACGCTGAAGACACACAGGCACAGAATCCATAGTAACAGACGCTGATTGGTTGAACTCTGTACCAGATCAACACGAGTTTCCTACTGGGCACAGGAGCTCACTTCCACACCACGAACTGGGAACAACAGGGACCTTTTAAAGCCACTTTGTGTTCATCCCCAAAAATGCCCTGTCAATCAAAACAATGTGACATCATCCGAAACCTGCCCATCATCATGATCAAAACACTACAATGAATACTTACACATGACATCAATCTGTGCTGTATCATTTGGATGTGAACAGAAATTTGAAAACACTTTTGCATTCGGTAAAATAAAGACTAATAAAATTACAACTACCTCTCTTCACTGTGTTTGGGGCTCATTAATGACGGATACTGAGAGACCAAGTTCACGACACAAGCCCCAATAAAGAAATGTGGTTCGGTTAACATTGCAGTGTAGAACTGGGCTGGTTGCTTTGCCTAAGCGTGAGAAAGATGAACACACTCATCTCTAACTTTTGTTTACAGTTATCTAAGTAAGCAAAACAACCAGTGACTGATGATGTCTATTCACGTGCACGTATTCTACTATTATACCAAAAAAGTGTGGAGCATGCCTTGTGGAGCGATGATGAGACTGAGTGACTGCGCATGAACACGTAAAAAAGTGAAGTTACAACAGTGCCCCCTGCTGTTCTGGAGGGATGGGGGTGTGGGGGGTGCACCCTGCGACACATCTATCAGGGAGTATCTGCTGGGGGAAGCCTACTGAGCAGTGAAGCCAATTTTCTAATCAGCAGAGGTCTAAGGTCATGGGTCAGAGACAAGGGGGGATGGAGGGTGAGAGGGAGTGGTCAGCCATCACTTCACTGAGCACAAAGTCTACAGGTGGCGCCATGCAGCACAGGGGCAAAGGGGGTAGAGCAGAGGGAAAAGGAGTGCCCGGGAGTGAGCCTTCAAGTTGGTTTCACACTCAGAGGCTCATGAGGTGTCGGAGGGGACGTGCTCCTCGAAGCCCTCGCTCTCCCGGACCAGCGCCCTCTCCAGGATGACACGCCCCTCCTTGTACCGCTGACTGTCCTCGGTGGCAAACTCGTAGATCCAGCCCAGCTTGCTGTTGCAGTTCTTGCAGCTGACGTCCCTCACCATGTGCCGGCCGGTGAGCATCACTCTGTCCTGGACCTCGCTGTACTGCAGGTTCACCACCTAAAGGTTTCCAGACACAAGCACACGCATGGGGTTTCAAAGCCAGGAATGAGATACTGAATGTGTGTATCCTGAGTGTGTGATCCATCTCTCTCTTCATGGATTTGCACTGTACCTTATTGAAGAGGAACGCTCGGCCTGTGGCTCCTGTGAAGCGTGTGGAGATGAGCTCAGAGCGATTGGTCAGGATGGTGTCGCAGTTGGCGCAGGAGAAGAGGCGTGTTCCGCCAATGTGGTCCAGGAAGATACGCCCCATTGTTAGATCTCTGGAAAATTACTGATCTAATGTGGGGGGAACAGAACAGAAGTTACACATATTGTTTTGTTGGAAAGTGAACTAAAAACAGAAGTTACACATAAATGGATATATATTTCAAAGACATCATTATGATAGACAGGCACGTCACCATATAAACACACACATGCAGGATTTTATCTACGTTACTCCAATACTCAAATATAAAAGCAATAGGGAAACTCTTATTATTCAGGCTTTTAACTGAATTTAGTTTATCCATTCATTTATACATCATAGACTGTTTTACAGATCCTTCATTTATGCTATTTAATTGAATTATTCAATGATTTACTTACGTATTTATTTTCACTTTAATATACTACTATTTACCCCTGGTTTTATTTAATCCTCATAGCATTTATTTTATCTTTATCAATGTATTTATTTTAACTTCCCTATGGTGTTTTCTTATTTCAAATGTAAGAGAGTTATGACAGCGTTTGCTCAGTTACTGTTCACATTGTTTTTGAAAGAAAATAAATGGATTGTAAAGACAAAAGCACACATAAAGTCTAACTGATTGATTGAATGACATCAGAAACCTGTTTCAAGTGTTTGCCACCAGTGAACTGAAGTAAATCAGCTCAATGTCTCATATTTAACTGATTGTTTTCAACAGGAATATAACTTTAAAGCCTTTAACTTAAATAAAACTACACTGTGAACTGACATGATTATCATTTTATTATAAGTATCATTTCGACGTGTTGTTGTTGCTACAGCAGAACTCCATGTCCCTGCACTGTGTTGTGTTGAATAAACATGGCAGCTCTGAAAATAAAAGCTGTCCGTGACGAATACTCGAATAACACGACCCCCTGAGAGGCTGAACCAGCTCCTGGTCCAAACTGGTCGTGGACACATCTTACTGGGAGAGGACTGGGCTGGTTCTCGTCGCGGTTTAGCGCAGTTAGCTCGTCAGTTGCCCAGCGAGACGGAAGCTAACGTCGAGTTAGCCTCTGAGCTAGCAGTGCTAATGAAAACAAGCTAGCAGCTAGAGGACAAAAACAACGGACGCCTATCACCTGTCGGGTCGGAGTCAGCGGGACGAGGTGTCCCCGGAAGCAGCTCGAAGTGTCCCCGGAACTGGTGGAGGTGTCACGGACAGACGGAGCTTGTGCTACACGGACATCTGCAGTTTGTGTCGTCGTCGGTGCCTTTGTTGTTCTTCTCCAGCTGTTCCTGTCTGAGCTGCCAGAGCTACTGTCAACATCCGGCCCGGGAGGGACGTCCTGCCGGCACAGCTCCGCCAGGGGGCAGCAGAGATCCCAGACATGGAAATAGAATGGTGCAATATCTATGGGTGCAACCACAGTGAAAGGGATAGTTCACCCCCAAAATGAAAATGCACTCATCATCTAGTCACCACTATGCTGGTGTGAGTTCACAAAACAAAACACTTATGGAGGCTCCTCACTGATTGGTTGGATTTGGGGATTTCTTCTTCTGCTCTCTTTTTTGCAATTTGTGTTGTCCTACGCGCTGTCAGGTTTTGTGATTTGTCGTCACGATAAAGAATATGAGAGGCCTCATGTTCAACTGCAGCTCCGTCCAACCCTCAGTAACCCTCAATTAAAATTTACAGTCAATTCCCTCAGTAATAGCATTTTGATAGGTGCACTTGTTTTGTTGCAACATATTAAAATGTTATAAACCATTAAAAAAAAAGACATAAACAAAATCCGATAACTCGAGATAACTTGTTGTTTTACTCGTCGCTCGATTCCAAGGGTCGGACTATCTGCAAAGCCGATCTGAGGTCTAACTCATAAAGTGTTTAACAATCTGTTCTGATCTGATCTCATCTCCAAAACTGAACATAAACACTTTTGCTAAATTGCCGGTTGTTAACATAATCTTACATAACATTTATATGAAACCCCTGGTTACATTTATCATCACAGGAACTGGCTGCTGATTGGTAAAGCACTAGCACAGCTCTTAATCAGGGAGGAATATATTTAGACATAATTTATATGAAGTTGGATTATTACACTGTGTAGGGGCGTAGCACAAGATTCTGGGCCCTATGCACAAGCAGTCTCTGTGGGCCCCCCTCCCTCTCGATTCATGATGCGCCTCATACATATTTAAAAAGAATTTACTACAAATAACAGTCAGCTGTGCAAATGGATCTGTGGTGTTTGTTGGGGTAGACACTAATGATCAATACAAACCAAATTTAGTATTAGTAAATATGAAATCGCACCACATTTCAATTATCCTTTCTTTAGACTTTTACCTGCTGTTACTTAAATATAGTTAAATGGGGTTAGTTTGGAGTATTGTGCCAAAAAGAACATTATTTAACTGAAGTTAGCATGTAAGCTAATGTTAAATATTGTTGTGTAACAGACAACTGCGACAAGTGCTGTACGATTTATATGAAATACTATTTTACTTTTGTGCTTTCTCAATTCTAACATTTCTACTCTATTAAGTACTAGAGGTTAATCTTCCTAAAGTGAAGATCATGTTTACTTGGATCCACAACTGTATTAATTCATAATCAATCTAATCTTTTAATGCGCTTGTGTTGCAGTGGTGTACTTTGAGTGGTCATCAAGACTAGTAAAGCTCAATACAGAGCATTTACATTGGATGAATTACAAACAGAAAACCTATAGAAACTATGTCACATTGGATACAAGTTTTAAAAGGTTTCTTATACTAATTATTACAGTGACATTTATTTTTAAATTATGGATGTTTTAAAGTGTGTCTGGGGCTGTGTTGGCAAAAGACATAAACCAAAATATGATTCTGAAGGATTATATCTTTAGGCCGTTCATCTTTTAAATTATATTTTATCTGATATTTTTATTTATAGGAACAGAGCTCATTGATTGACTGATATAAATATCATGGTTATAGCCATGATATAACCATGACTCAGCTGGCGCTGTGTTGGCAAAAGACATAAACCAAAATATGATTCTGAAGGATTATATCTTTAGGCCGTTCATCTTTTAAATTATATTTTATTTGATATTTTTATTTATAGGAACAGAGCTCATTGATTGACTATTATAAATATCGTGGTTATAGCCATGATATAACCATGACTCAGCTTCAGAGTGACCAACAAATCACAGATATGGAGAGGGAGGAACTATCAGGAATCTTCTCGATGCTTATCCTGATAAACTGATAAAGGGACAATAAAAGAGTTTGCACGAAGAGAGGTTTTCCTCATCTTTTTGAAGCTTTTCCCTCTCAGGAACACTCTCTCTCTCTTCTCCACACCCTTCACTCGCACTTTTACAGTCGGTGACAGCAGACGGTTTTCAGGCCGAGGGAAGAGAAGAGGAGGAAACCCACAAACCCCCCTGGTGTGGAAGGCGTTCAGTTATCTGCTTACACCATGACGAAGAGATGTGCGCTCCTGATTCTGGCCGCCCTCGTTGGATCCTGTGCTCAGTTTACAGGTAAAGAACAGGCAATAACTTTACACATTTACAGTCATGATTACATATTGAGTGAGCTGAAGGACAAGTTGCAGACGGGGGATGTTTGGAGGGGTCAGAATTTGATTTATTGAGGTTTTCATCATACAAGGAATTTTCTTAATTTGGGGAGAAAGATAAAGCACAGCCAGTTTCCCTCTTTTGTTGTTGTGGTCATGTTCACATATTGTAAGTTATCCTGCACCATGAGTTAGACTACATGTTTACACATTAATCATTGCAGAAGCTGTATCTGAACTCATGCCTAACCCGCGCATTTCAGATTATGAGCTTTTTCTGGTATTTTATGACACAAGGGTAACACTTTACTTTAAAACCTTGATTTCAGCAATTATAAGCAGTATAGTACAATTTGATGCAAGATACTCTAAAGCAGCCATTCCCAAACTTCAGAAGGCCGTGGCCCAATTTGAAAACAGAACAAATTGTGCGCCCCACCCACACCTTTAATCACAACTATATGATATAACTTTCTGATTCCCCTTTGTCATTAGCAGCTTTCGTCTACTCCATCTTGCTCGACCCAGCACATCTCAAAGTTCTCCCTCACCTATGATTCCCCTCAAGTGTTAATGTGACGCAGCAAAAACAAAGACACCTGCTATATAGGTCAAATAAAATAAGAACAATCCGGAATTTAAATCTCATGTCTTTGTTTCATTACCTGTTATGATTACTTTTTTTGAATCAATCATAAATGTTTGGTGGTATTAAACGCTCACTTACAAATCTGAAAGTTTTGTATTTATTTTCTGATGACCTCTCACGGCCCACCTGCAGTGGCTTCACGGCCCACCAGGGGACCGCGGCCCACACTTTGGGAATGACTGCTCTAATGCAATCATTCATTGCATTTATCAATGTTCATTAATGCACATAATTTTTCAGCAATTATAACTTCTCATTTGAAAACATATATCATATTACAATGTGTGTTTTACTATATTATCATTAAATACCTGCTTATAAACTAGCCTCCACTTATGGGTGGATGAGTTATAGTTGTTGCCCAATAGGCTTATAATCAGTCACAATGGCATTATAATGAGTGACAAACAGTTCATTGTCTGCTATGTTTGTGAACGAAGGACCTTGGGCTGCAAATGGAAAAAGACTAAACCAAGTTTATTACACCACAGTTTATTACACAGGATGAGGATACGAGCAGTAAGTGACTGTAAAGTCAGGTTATTCTCCAGAAAGCAACTTTAACCTTGAAGCAAAAGTAAAGAAACGTGAACCCATGCATGGTTTAACAGAGAAAATGTTGTGTCTGTAATAAACTAAATCATTTTGTAAATTAAATCACTATTCTAAAATGTTTCCTATTTCACATCCAGATGCTGTTTACATTGTGGGAGAAAATGATCAGCCAACAGAAAAAACAGAGACGGTATGGTACTGGCCGTCATCATGTCTGACTGTTGTTTAAAACCCGTCATTTGCTTTTTACAGATAAATTGACAATAATAGTCTAAGAGTTTTCATATTTATGTCACAGGCAGAAAGTTACATGTCAGTACTTTGCTCACCAACACCTGGACCCTCGTCTCCACCCTCCTCAGGTTGGTGTTTTTCCTTTGATCGATTCCTGTCATGATCAGATCTCTTATCTGATCAATTCAAGTCAAATGACATTTAATTTTCAGTGTTGAATCATAACTTTGCTTTGATTCACTTGTTTTCAGTCGACGCTCTCAGACCTGCCGATATCTCAGCTGTTTACACCTTGGGGATGCCGCTGTCACACAGGTAAGACGCACAAATATTTACTTGGAAGAGCAGGTAGTGATGCTTTAAATCTATTTGCATCTAAAGATGTGTACATCTCCTTAATTAGGCTTGAAGCATCCAACCTGGTCAGCAGAATAACTGGTAAGTCCCACTGCGCTTTCTCACCACTGAGTATCTCCACAAATTGGAAAGACAAAAGTACATAATCATCTAAAATAACAAGCGGTCTCAACAAAGTATTTTACAATGTCTATTTACGATCACAAAGTGCACGGAAATCAACGTTAGTGTCCTGGTC
The DNA here is from genome assembly GCF_963576545.1 of Limanda limanda. Classification (NCBI taxonomy): domain Eukaryota; kingdom Metazoa; phylum Chordata; class Actinopteri; order Pleuronectiformes; family Pleuronectidae; genus Limanda; species Limanda limanda. The sequence continues at coordinate 18,804,666 of NC_083647.1, read as the reverse complement.
ATTGCTTTTGTTGTAGTTAAACACAATAATCTTTCTCTGTCACTCATTAACCGTTGAGTGGATTTGAACTAAAAGTCAAGAGCATGTTACAGGAAACTCCAGATACAGAGCACGCTCGGATGAACTAGCGAGGGAAAAATAATCTTGCATTTTAGTCGAGTTTATCGCTCAGGATAAGACCAGGGGCCATAAACCCCGGTGATGAAACGATGAAAGCATTTTACCTCACACTGTACATAATCCCCAGTCTGAACGTGCTGTGAGGGATGAAACATAATGTGGTTTGTCCTATTTACAATTGTGTCTGTGTGACTTTTATAGAGTTGCTCTCCATGTTTACCCCTGAAATGATCCCTCAGCGTGTGGCTCAGGCCTCATCGCAGCCCAGGTAATAGACACATCGCACACAGATGAACGGTCACACATTTTAATGCGGTTTGAAGCTTATTATATGAGAGTGTTTGTTTTGCAGGAGTTTGTTGAAGGAAGCTGAAGAACTGTCGAGGTCCCTGTCACATCAGGTGCACGTTCACCCTCTCAGAACCAAGTTTAATGTTTTTTAGACATTTCAGAGAATCCAGTTTACTCCCCAGAAATAGAATAAAACAACAAGAATACATGATACTTTGACTTGGATCAGATTCTGTATTTGGGAGGACAAGCGACACTAACAAGCAATCCTCTTAAGTCTCAGCTAGAAAACAAATAAGCATCTTGTTTCTTTATCACTTTTAAACAAATTAAAGTTAATGGCAACAGAAAACCATTTACATAGATAGAGTTTGCTCACTTTTGCTCTTTTCATGCATCTTATACGTTATTTAATGATAATATTTCCTTCATATTTTGTTGCAGGTCTCAGGCTGGAAGTTTGTTCTGGTGTTTGTCTCTGCAGATTCCTTGTGTGCCTGCTCGCCTCATGTAAGATTCCTTCTTTCATGCAAAATCATGTGATTCGACCTGATGCATTATAGTGAATGGATGTATAGATGGACGATAAGATTAATGCGACTGTTTTTTCTTGCCTCAGGTTGCTGCAGATGTCGAAGCTGTTGTTTGTGATGCGGAGGCAGCTCTGCTGACATTGCAAGAAAAGGTATGATAGCGTTTTGGTCACTAGAACTTTGCTTTGAATAAATAATAAAAGACAAAACTAACATGCTTGGTGCTTCTTTACAGCTGCATCATGCATTAATCCATGTCACAGTGTGGAGCGCGTTTCACCAGCAGGACAAGTGAGAGTTTTTTTAATCTTAATTTCTTTGGAACTAGCAGAAATAGCTTTTTATTTTTAAAATAAAAATAAATAATCTGTTAAGTTTTGTGATCTTGCTCTTTGTAAAAGATCGCTTTTTTTTTGTTGCAGTTGTGACTGTATGAGAGATGAAAGCATAAACCAACGCCTACAAAAAGCAGTTCTTCTAAAAACGCTGCAGGTAAAAGTCAACTGTTGCTTCCGGCTCATGTTCAAGTCTTTTATACATATATATATATATTTTTATAATATTTTATTATTTTTCTTGTTGTCTTTGATTGTTGTATTCTCTTGTTTTTTATTTGTTCTTTCAGTGAAACACTTTATAATGACAATTTGAAAGGTGCTATATAAAAAAATATATTATAGCAATTATGAATTATCGCCTTTTGTGTTTTCAGGATTCTCTAAGTGGTGTTTTGGAAAGTCCAAGGTGGCTCAGCAGTAGGTCAGACTTCTCTGTTGTGTTACACTCTGCCCCAGTCATCCTTGAACCCAGCTCAGACTCTGTAAGTAAAGAAAAAGATATTTCAGGAGTCTATGGTCATAACAATAATATAACTATATGGTAAACAAACCCTCCTTTGAGTGGCTAATGTGTAACGAGCACATGTCCTGTGTTTCTTTACAGGACAACCTGGGCTCTGACATAAACCAGCTTGCTGTTCAGCTTTGGACAGACATGGTAATCTATTAAAAACCAGTAACAAGTAACAAATGGAAAATTCAAACGTGCTGAATGACAAAGCAGAAAGTGGAAAATCTTCTGCGTTGATCTTTACTGTGTTCGGACACTGTCATCGACCCTGCGTCTGAGTCGTAAAATGAAACGATGTAACGATTACTACAGTTAGCACTTGTTGCTCTGACCTGAGATGAGATAATAGATGTAAAGATTAACCTGGTGGGATTATCTTCATGATTTCTTTCTCCGTCACTGTTCACTCTGCATTTTGAACACGTGCGTTGTGCAATCAGCACTATTACATTCTCTGTGGTAATTGGCTAAGCACGATGGCCCCACTTGAACCTAAAAATCGTAACCTATCGTCCCGTTTCCTCCTCCAGCTGCAGCCAAGGACAGGTCAGACAAAGGTCACGGACAACGGTGTCATCGCTATTCCATGCCCCACCCAGGTGAGGCCTGCCATTGCTAAACACAGTGTTTTCAGTCACCTGTTACTGTGGTTTGATGCAAAAATGACCTAATGACGTGTCCTAAATCCTTCAGAATTCAATCCAAGGTCCCAAACCACAAAACAGACTTCGAAATAAGATTTAAATACTATTGTCTCACTTCTTTTCCACTCTCGTCTCAGGAACGACCTTTCCTGAGGACACAGAACAATTCCCCCTCTGACAGAGAGACGACCCTTTACAACAAAGCCTCCTCAGTAGCAGACCCCAGAAGTCTAACAGCTCAACGGCAGGTCAGCAGCAGGAAGTCAAACTGTTCTCAGGGGATGGGGACAGTGATCCCCTGCACAGACCGCAGTCGATCTCCCACCACACCAACTTCAGGTAGAGAACATTTGTTATGCTCTTATTCTCTGTTCGACTGATGGATGTGTATGGAAAAACACTGTTACCTACTTGATTCTACTTCCTGTGCAGTGCATGAACTCAGACCTGCAGATATCAAGGTGGTGGCAGCGCTGGGCGATTCTTTGACAGTGAGTATTTTCATGCTCCTGCTATGTTTGCCAATTTATTTCTGCACCACTTTTGAAAAGCCGAACTTATCTCAATACAAATGTAGATTTAGATATAGATATAGATTTATATAAGGATGTAGATGGACACAATAGATATAGATAGATGGCATCAATCAGTCAGTAAAGTGTAACAGTAAGTGCAGTTCAAAGTGCAACACAATTGGCCAATGAGTCAAAAATAAGATAAAAGATGCATGAAGATTAAAAAAAATGTTGGCAGTGAAATTTATTCTCACAATAAAAAGATTAAAAAAAGTCGATAGATAGATAGATAAACAGACAGACAGACAGACAGACAGAAAGACAGACAGACAGATATATAGATAGATAGATAGATATATATAGATAGATAGATAGATAGATAGATAGATAGATAGATAGATAGATAGATAGATAGATAGATAGATAGATAGATAGATAGATAGATAGATAGATAGATAGATAGATAGATAGATAGATAGATAGATAGATAGATAGATAGATAGATAGATAGATAGATAGATAGATAGATAGATAGATAGATAGATGGATAGATGGATAGATGGATAGATGGATAGATAGATAGATAGATAGATAGATAGATAGATAGATAGATAGATAGATAGATAGATAGATAGATAGATAGATAGATAGATAGATAGATAGATAGATAGATAGATAGATAGATAGATAGATAGATAGATAGATAGATACATGGTCTCAGAATGTGCTGTCTCTCTGCAGGCAGGCAATGGTGTGGGAGCAAAGGTAGACAACCTCCTGTTAGTGATTAATGAGTACAGGGGACTGTCATGGAGGTAAGAGAATGGAAAGTTCACACGAGTCACATTTTTTAACAGTGTGGGAATTTATTTGGTGATTCTGTGATGTAATGAGCTGTTTCTGCATCTTTCAGCATCGGTGGGGATGAAAACATCACCACGGTAACCACGCTGCCAAGTACGTTCCACTTATTTTCTGGCATTTCATCAATTAAATGGAATAAAAAACTTGCATTAGACTTGTTTTATACAATCACGAGCCAACATTGAGCTTCTCTGTGGCTTTGCAGATATCCTGAAGGAGTTTAACCCCTCTCTGACCGGCTTCGCACAGGGAGTAGGTAAACAGGACAATCCCAAGGCCTTCCTCAACCAGGCTGTGGCGGGAGCCAAGACCGGGTCAGTCACTCTCCTTCGAATCCTGTGAAATCAAACCTGAGTAGAACTTATGATGAGCACATCAGAGGAATAAATACACACCTTTCTTTTCCTGTTCTCAGTGATATGATGCAACAGGTGCGCATCCTGGTGGACAAAATGAAAAACGATTCGGTAAGGCTGTGGTGAACGACAGATTGAACCTTCTGTAACCTTTGTTTCCCTTTATTATTTTCATAATTGCTTAATTCACCTTTATCTTTACAGCGCATTGATTTCCTCAACGACTGGAAAGTGATCACTATGTTTGTTGGAGCCAATGACTTATGTGACTTCTGCTCCAACAGCGTGAGTACTCATATATTTTATCAAGACTTTTGTCATACTTTAATATTTGGCTTTGTTCCCCTTATTTATTTATGATTGTTGAATCATATTTAATTTATAACAGAGGACAAAAATGTTGATTCACAATCTGTTGACATTTCAAACATTACCTTAATATTGATCATCTGAAATATTCAAAGCAATTTGTTTTGGGCTGCAAACATCGGCTTTTATCATTATTGATTAATCTGCAATTTGTACTCGTCGATTAAGTGTCATAATAATAGTGATGAATGGTCATTAAAATGTCCTGCAGCCATACTCATGCTCAAATTGCTCGTATTGATCTATATACTGTCGAAATCCATCCAAAAGCAGTAAATCCTGACATGAAAGAAGCTCAAACCAGCAACAGGAAATGCCACCTTACTCAAATGATTCATTCCTCATCACATTAGCTGCTGATGAACTGGGATTAAACGACTGACACTGTCTGTGTTTCTCTCCACAGGTTTTTTTCTCGCCCATGAACGTGGCCAACCGTATCCGCGAGGCTCTGGACATCCTGCACAGTGAAGTATGTGATTCCCTCATCTTACTCTCGCAGGAGCATTTCAGTGTCGTAAACCACAGACACACTATGAACTTTACGTTTCGTTTTTTAACCCAGGTGCCCCGTGCCATCGTTAACCTGGTGGAGATGTTAGCCATTGAGCCGCTGCGAGATCTGCACAGTGATAAGTCTCTGGGATGTCCCACCTGGTTTGCAGGGTTAGTGAGTTCTGTTTTTTTAAAGACACAGTTTGATCAAAAAAATAAATAAAAAAACATGACCACCTCATCACTTAAGAGTTTTGATTTTTTGTGTTTTAGTTTCATTTGTCCCTGTATACTGAAGCCTAAAGAAGGATCTCCTGAACTGCAGAAAGCCAACGACTTCAACAGGGAATATCAGGTACAAAACCATGACACATCAAAATCAACACATTTGTATGGTGACAACACAAATAGTTAATATTAAAGGTTTAAAGCCTGTGGAGTCTGTTCATCTGTGAAAATAGATAGACTCTGCACATTTTACTTGTTCCCCAACCTGGGACATCCTTTTCCGTTCTTTATCTTTGGTCTGTGTTTCCTTGCAGCGTGCCATGAGAGAACTGATTGACACTGGTCGCTACGACACACACAAAAACTTCACCGTGGTCCTGCAGCCCTTCATGAGAGAGATAGTACTTCCCACGTTAGAGGTAGACGCTGACAAACTTTAAACATTTATAGATTTGTGTTTTTATTCATTTTAGTATGTTTAAAAATGTCGTCCCTTCTCTTTTATTTAAAGGATGGCCGTCCTGATCGTTCTTACTTCTCCCCCGACTGTTTTCACCTGAGCCAGAAAGCTCACACTGTCATGGCTCAAGCTCTCTGGAACAACATGGTGTGACTAACTTCACCAGAAGAAATTTCTTACTTTGCATTTTGACTTTAATTTCTTCTCAGAATGATTCAAAAATAAATATCTGACTTTTTCAATTTCAAGTTAGAGCCAGTGGGGAACAAGACTTTCTCCCATAACTTTGAAACCTGCATCGATTTGAAGTGTCCCTCTGAGGTAACGTGGCTTTCAGCAACATTCAATGATTCACAAACAATACAATATGCGTATTTAATCGATTTTATGGATTCACATTCTTACATTTATTATTTCTTCATTAGACAAGCCCGTTCTTCAGGACCGCAGTCAACAGCAACCACACCTTCACAGGCCCTCCGACCACCCCTCCTCCTGTTAACGTAAGTCATAACTGTAAAGGAGTATCTGACCTTAGTCACACATTACATCAGTACAGCACCATGAGGAGAATAGAGCCTGTCTCATTCCACACATACTCCCTTCTCTCCAAGCAATACCCAAGGTCGGGTTACAGATAAAGGGGCCAACTAGCAGTTCATTGTAGTGTCATGGACTTTCATATCTAATTCAGATGCCCTAGACATAGAGGCATTTTATTACACCAGTGGCTATGTGATTTAGTTATGCATGCTTTAGGCTTAACTGTCCAATAGGATGCACACACCTACATGTAGCATAGAGAGTGACAGCAATTCTACCCTTACTTGGATGTGCTGTTGGACTGGGTGACGCAGGGTGAGGGAGATAAATTGGGATGTTGTGTGAGACTCGGAGGTGACAATTGCTCATGTTACTCTGTTGGTGTCGGAGTATTGTTTCACCTTCTGGTCTCTTTGATGCATCAAGTCTACATTAAAATCTTCTGCATAAGACATTAGCTGATTTCTCCTTTCACCAGCTTCCACAGAACTTCCATCACAATAATCATAGAGCTGGTACCAGGATGGCCGGCAATAGGTTACAACTGCAAATGCATAAAACACGTCTCTGTCATTCTTTAGAACTGGGGAAGTGACTTCTCCTGCGTCGACACGGCTCCGTCCAACTCTGTGCCCACTTCAGGTAAAGTCACATGGTGTCACTCAGCTGCCACAGGAAGTGAGTTGGATGCAGCGTGTGTGCTCACGTTGATGTTCTGTTAGTTCACAGGTTACGGCCGGCAGACATCAAGGTGGTGGCCGCTCTGGGCGACTCTCTATCGGTGAGCTCCCACTAGTTTTGTTCCCCAAGAGCTTTCAGTTGTTTTCCATTGTCTTCTTCACTTGATGACTGAACTTTCGCCAGCGATCCATCAGTCAATGCAGATATTTTTTAAGCATCTTGCTTTTGCTTTTATTACATCCAGACCGTCACATGCACAGTTCAATTAAAAATTCTCACTCCCACATATCGATCACTGCACCATCAGGCCCCTGCACACCTAACTGATCCACAGCCTTATTCATCCACTCGCTCTCTCAGTTCCAGTAATTTAAATGTAATACAGCTCCCACTCACCCTTCTAAAGTCTTGTTATGATAGAGTTTTGAGGCAGTAGCATCTAAGTGGTTGAATCACCTCCTACGCCCCCATAGACATGCTGAGAAATCATTAAGAAAACACTTTAACAGGCACCATGTGTACCATGTTAGTCTCTTATGCACTTTACCGTGTTTTCCTATGTTTCTGTTTTCTGTTTTTGCATTTTGTGTGCACTTATGCAATTCTGTTTTCAACTTTGTATCTGTTATGGCCCCGTAAAGCACCTTGTGACTCTTGTCTGTGAAAAGGTGCCCTATAGATAAACTTAACTGACATGTCTTTTATAGCTTTATTTGATGTCATCTCTATTTCGATTAGTGCCAACCAGTAATGTCACTAGGGACTCAAACCAAGAAATAGAATAGATTATTTTATGAAACTAGTACATAGATAAATAGACTAGTACAAACAATATTTTTTATATTTGTACACATTATTTCGGCACAAACAAACTTGTCATACATAACCAGTGGACATGGATAAATGCTGGATCAATTGCATCACCTTATTAATCACATAATTGTATTAGCAGAGAGCGCAATATCAAATGAATGAGTCAGAGAGAGAAACAGCAGGGAAATGAAGTCTGCATCTCTTTTGTAGACTGGGTTTGGAGCAAAGGCCAAGAGTCTGCTGCAGCTCCCAACCGAGTACAGAGGAGTTTCATGGAGGTGAGAGACTGTGCAACAACAAATTAATTTGCATTTCATCCTGCACATTTTTTATTCATTATTTGTTTTTCATTAACAAGCATCGGAGGAGACAAAACTCTGGAGACTGTCACAACATTACCCAGTAAGTCTTGAGCTCCCTTTGTTTCTATAGAACCTTTTATAAGTGTAATGCACAGTAGCACCACTAGATGACAGAGGTGGACTTTTTTTCTCCTCTTATTTTCAGATATTCTAAAGAAGTTCAATCCTCAAATCAAGGGAATGTCATTGGGACAAGGAAAAAGAAAGTCTGGTTTCAATGTGGCTGTATCAGGGGCCAAAATATCGTGAGTATATTGATTTGCTATCAGGTTCAAATTGTTCCCTCTCAAATGTTTTGTGCACTCATGTCTCTAATTCTCGACAGAGGAATCCCAGGGCAGGTCCGACGTCTGGTCGATATCCTGAAAAATGATTCTGTGAGTCCAACATGGTTCAACACACATGCACTGGTTTCACGTTTAAAGAAATGCACAAGAGAAACAAGTGAATAATCTTTGTTCCCTCTCTGTCTCTATGATTCTCTCTCCATCCATTTAATGCAAACAGTCAGTGGATTTCAACAATGACTGGAAGCTGGTGACCCTCTTCATCGGAGGCAATGACCTGTGTCAGTACTGCCACGACCGGGTGAGCTGCTTTAAGACGTCGTCGCAGGAAATGCAGGACAAGTGGTTAAACGTCCCCACGCTGTTCTGCTGATGGCCTGTGTGGAGCTGTCTCATGATATCACTCTCCAAAACCTAGCTCGAGCACCGGAGCGGAACAATGGAGCTGTTTCTTCTTTCTCTTTCTAATTGTTTTATCGTGTCAGAGTGAGATGAGAGCAGACGTGGTTTCTCCTCAATGAGCACATTCTGTCACTTCCCACAAAACAACCCCCCTCCTCCAGTGCAGGCCTCTGTCTGAATTGAACAAGCACACGGGGACACAGTGGCGGGCCTTGTTCTCTGAGAGGCATAAACAACACTGAAGTCCACCCAGACTCTCTTCATCCTGTCTCCCTCGCTCCTTCTCTCTATTTTCTCATCTCGCCTCCATTGCCTTTCTTTGCTCTCTCTTTCCATTACTGAAGGGGTTTTCTCTGTCTTTAATGTTTGGGCTTTGCAGCAGAATATCAAGGCAGAGCAACAAATTTAAGACTAAGAGCTCTGAGACTGTGATGGTGACAGCTCATAGGGTCAGTCACATGGATCTTGGTCTTGGATGCTCTATGCTTTGTGGTGTGGCACAAGATCCACACAATTTACTGTCACCCCACACAAGACACAGTAGAACAACATTACATTATGTCCAGCTCACAAATGTAATTACTGATGCTACAGTTTGTTAACTAGAGATAGATAGAGATAGAGATAATCCATCAAAAAAATAAAGAGTAGACATAAGGATATTGCATGCAACCGAATGAAAATACTCATAAGGGTTAAATAGATAAAGATAATAGATAATTGTAATATTGCGGTGAGTGAGGTGACAGTGCTGCACCGCCCCCACCATGCCTCCCTGCATATCACAGGCATGAGTTGGTTTATGTGTACATGTGTTCACTGTGATTTGATAACTATCCTTGTACGTTGTGTGTCTCCACCCTACAGGCCTCTCTGTCGCCTCAGCGCTACAGAGACCACATGATGACGAGCTTGGACATTTTGTACAAAGAGGTAAATGGGATTGTGCCATAAATACCACCAGAGATCCTGCATTTAAAAAGGCAGGGTTCACGTTCCATTGATGCCCATAAAGGATCAATTGAATTGAATTATTTTTAGTAAAAAGTTGTGTAAAAGTCGTATCTATCTTTCTTTTGTCCACAGGTTCCCAGGATGATAGTCAATGTCATGGAGATCTTGGAAATCAAAGGCCTGCGCAGAGTCCAAAGAGACACTCTTGGGTGCAACTGGATACAACCGTACGCTCGTCCATCCACTCATGACGAATCAATTGCACATTGAACCGAATGCTCTGTGTCTGAGGCAGATGTCTAAATATTTAGCTTAACTTGTCAAAACAGGAATATGTAATAATATGATGCTAAATGAAGGACTAGCTCATCCACAGTTATCATTACATAGAGTGGATTTCATCAGGCAGCAAGCAGTGATCATTAAGCTTTTTACTTTTCTAAATCAGCTCTTGATCTCCACCTCTCCTCCTCAGGTATGCATGCCCGTGCTTCGTGCAGGTAGAAGAGGTTTCTCTAGAGCTGGCTGAGGTCAAACGAATCAATCGGGAAATGCAGGTGAATTGACAAGGAAGATGAGGGCTGATTTTCTTCTCTCTAACACTCTGAAGAGACATGGTCGTTATGTTGCTTGTAGTAACAACAGTATTTGTGTTTTTCCTTTCAGATGGAGGCAGAAAAAGTGGCGTACGGAGGCCGCTATGAGGGCAGAGAGGACTTTGCTGTGGTTGTTCAGCCCTTTTTTCAAAACACTATCATTCCTTTGAATGCTGTAAGTTACTTGTCTCCTTCCCTATAGAAACGTATAGATTCTTTTTGGTTAAGGAGAATAAATAAGCCTTTTTCCTGCAAACACTGATGCTGTCTTTTTTCCTCTTCAGGACGGCAGACCTGATGACACCTACTTCTCTCAGGACTGTTTCCACTTCAGTGAACGGGGACATGCTGACATGGCTGTAAATCTGTGGAATAACATGGTGAGTGTGGCCGCACGGACAGTAAAGGGCTAATCGAGTTGGACAGAGGCAGGGAATTGGACGCACTTTGGTCACTATCTGAACTGAAACTTTCTTTTCTGTTTCACCCCTATAGTTGGAGCCAGTGGGAGAAAAACAGACGTACAACAAGTTCACAAATGACAGAAATAGCATTAATTGCCCCACTGAGGTAGGAAAGCAGCCGTTGTCCCACTTGTGACTGATTTGAAAGCACGTGGAGGGATCTGATTGACTTGTGTTTTTCAGGAGCATCCATACATCTTCACAAAGGGGAACAGCTTGACTCGTCCAGCTACCACATCCGACAGCTCCACAACGCTCAGCACGCCCCTGCCCCTCGTCCCTGACTGCTCGAACAGCGTGGCCGTTTGGCTCGCCGCCGTTCTTGCCGTTGTTGGCCTTCTGATTGGCTGTGTTGCAACCTGGCTCTTCTTCTACTGCAGAAACAAGGGAAACAAGAAGAGGATGGCGGAGCGTGCAGTGGGGTTGAACAGCACTGGGTTTTAAAGTGTCTAAAGAGGAGAAATGACAGAACGTCATTTACGATGAAAGTAGAAAGGACATTGTTTGTGGTGATAAGATAGGCCTGTCTGCTCTGTCCACACAAGTTAATTATTGTCTTTGAACCACAGCAAGCATTACTGGATGCAGAGGTGGAAAAATGGCAGTGAGGTGTGTTAGCATATCATGTGTTATAGTTTGTGGTTTCCTGTTTTATTTTGAAGTTCTGATCTCCTGATTGCTTGCCTGCCTTGATTTGTCAGTTCAGTTTTTATTGAAGTCAAGTCCTCAGTTCTGTCTTTGTTGAGTCGTCTGAACAGTTTGAGTTTGCCTGTTTGTTTCCTGCTGGGTCTGCCCCTTATTATATGTTTTCGATGAATAGTGTTTTTTTCTAATTGGACCTGCCTCCTGCCTCGCTCCTGCGTGTGGGTCCAGCTGCTCTCCACAACCGTGACATTAGCGTATTCTGTCCTTGTGAAGGATGGTAATGGTAAATGGACTTTATTTCCAGTATCACCAACCACTCAAGGCTCTTTACAAGTCACATTCCCCCATACACACACATTCATTCAGCGCTTCTACTATCACACAGGGCAAGCGTCATGGGCCATTTGGGGTTCAATATCTTGCACATTACAATACAGGAGCTGAGGATCAAACCACTGACCTTCTGGTTAGTGGACGACCCTCTCTACCTCCTGAGCAAAACTGCTTTCAGATTTATTCGCTGCCCCTTAACTTATTTCTGCTCTTGTACATATCAGTTTAATAAATTGAAAACGATTTTAAAGGTAGTTTTCAGATATATGTTGTGGAGTAAAACACAGAATAGTAACCTCTACACCTAAAATCTCAAGTATTTTAAGTAAATGTACAGATACGCAATGATACATTTGATAATATCTGAAATAAAGAATTTGTAATATTCAATTTAATAGTAATGAATCAATCCGGACCAGCGAGTCATGGACTGATGATGTCACCCGCCTGTCCAGCCAACCACCATCATCAAATCTTTAGTGGTGTTTATTTTAGATAGACATGAAATCCAGAATGTCCCCCCATCATAAACGACACAAAGCCCCCGCACATGAGTGACTTGGCTCGAAACACAGCACACATCAGCCTGCATTTATTAGCTTTATCAGGGATATAACCTGCTGATAAAACATAAAAGGGGTTGTTTTATGACCTCCATAAAGTGATGAAAGCCATTGTCTGCTTCTGTTAAACACAAAGTATTGGGCTGTACATTTACTCAAGTGTTGTACTTATGTAAAGTTTTGTAAAGTACTCTTCGTACTGTTTATCTTACTTTCCCTGTTCTGGTACAGATTAAACAAAAATGATTCCCAGCTACAAAATGTAATGTTCTTTTATATTTATGCATCATTAATGACAATTCAATCATATAATGTTGTCTACACTCATTGTCTACTTTATTCGGTACATCTGTACAATCTACTACACTATAATGCAGCCGTGCTAACTTTAATGACGCCTGGTGTTCAGGGTTTTATTTGACGCTGTCATAGAGGTGTTGATTCAGATATATGTGTTAGGATTAACTTTATATATATTGATGGTTTTGTCCTGGACTGAATTATGTTAACAGATGTTTCTTAAATCCAGGTGTGTGGCTTAAAATGTAGCATCATCTCTCAATGTAGTGTAGTTCATTGCAAAACCACCTTTAACTGCAATTCAAATAACAAGTACACTATTAAATTTACACATTTCTGACAATCTCAATAAAGTCATTATGTTCATTATGAGGTAATTTTGTCGAATATGGGGCAGAACAGTTTCAACAGATTGTACATGTGTGTGTTATAACTCGTATACACAGAGGAGGAGAATATATACTTTATATTCCTCACATGTTTTGCATGTTACTTATTAGGGCCCGAGCACAGACATCAAAGGTGTCTGGTTAGCCTTTGATGCCTTTTGACTATTGCCTTTGTAATCCTGCAAATTTCCCCATTGTGGGACTAATAAAGTATTATCTTAACTTACCTTATTAGTTTCGATTCCAACTTATTTAACTGATACTTATGTAAGATTTTGGTTTTAAACGGATAGCTAATTTTTGGCTGAACTATCCCTTTTATTGATACTGACCTATACTGGTAAATATAAATATGTGAATATTCCTGCACTGCAGATGTAGAAATTGTGAGTGTATTTAGGTCGTTTTACAAAATAATAACATGCAGAATAGATATAAATTAACGCAGGATGTGTTTATGAATTAAAAAATCCATAAATACACGTATTTACTTTGTATATCTGTGGTTAAAGTGACTTTTAAGTGCATCACCTGTAGTGCTCTGACATCAAAGGTTAGTTTCCTGCCAAACAGCGCCTCCCCGCGTCCGGAGCGCGTATTGCCGCGGGGCCAGCGCTGTGCAGCATCAGTTCGAAGATGGCGGAGGGAGAACTGAACGTGGACAGCCTCATCTCTCGGCTCCTGGAAGGTGAACAACTTCCACACTGACGCTACAACACCGCGCAGAGTTTGAGTTTCCTTGAGTTGCTTTGTCGCGTTTATTCCTTTGTGTTGTGTCGCGGTTGCTTCGGGGGTGGAAACGCAGGGGAGCGTTTAAGCTAGCTCGGCTAACGTCGGGGCTAGCAGCTAGCTGAACCGTTAGCTGTTTATAAACACAGGCGGCGGTGAACGCCTACATCTCGGTTTACTGTCAGCCACTCTCCGGCATTCGTGTTATCAGGGCTCCATCTTGACTTCAGCTTCTAATTCAACTTTATACCCACACGTTTTGTCTATTCTTGTTCTATTCTGACACGTTTTTTTGCCCATATTACGGTCGGTTGGCATGGAGAAGGAGGGGCTGGGACTGTTTAACGTTTAGATTAAATGTCTCAACACTACATCCTCCACGTAGACTAGGTCCATTTTCATATTTGTTTTTTCCCTCAGGAATCAACGCTGGTTGTCTGCGTCTCTGCCCTTGACGCAGATCATTTTGGTCATAATGTGCTGTTCAATTTTTTAAAATGTCACGTTTATGGGGAAGAGCAATCTTTAGATCAGCTGTAAAGAAACAAGTGCTCCAGTTAAGAACACAAACACACACACACACACACACACACACTTATACGTAGACCCACACAACCCTCTCTTATCTGACATTGAATGTTATTGTCACAACATCCTGGACAGAGTTGACTTGTGATGTGACTCTTGTGAAGCAGGGTTGTCTTGTTGCTGCTCTCTCCCCTCATCTGGGTGTGTGTGTGTGTTTCAGTGGGTGTGTTGTTGTGATTCAGTGCACACAGTCTGCACAATGCGCACACATCCGTCGTCAGCGTGTGAGAACATTTAGTACATTTTTTAAAATCCGCAGAAATTCTGAGTGTTTCTCTGACCGCTTCATAGAGCTGGCTACTGAGGCAATATCAGAAATCATCACCATTTATAATTGTCATCATGAGCAATATAACCTATAACTGTGCCGATGGAGGTGGTGGGGGGGTGTTTGAGTCCACAGAACACTCCTGGAGTTTCAGGGGTAAACAGCTTTGCAGCCAAATCCAACACAACGGAAGTAACCTGGGACCACTTCTTCAAACATATAAAAACAACAGAAAAATGCCCCGATACTGCTTGTGTGGTTTCATCCAAGTGTCCAGGTTTCAGCCATATGGTCCAGGCCTAGTTTGAATTCATCTTGTGTTGTTTTGTCCACAATCACCTTGTTACCTCGATCAAGGAGGTTATGTTTTCGTCTCAAAGAACTCAGCCGTGACATTTTGGAGAGAGGTGTGTCATGAACCAAGGAATTAATATAACATTTTGGTGCAGATCAGAATCAGGGGGTGGGATCCAAAATTTCTTTGATATTGCAAGACACGTTCGCTAATATCACAGGGAATAATTTATGGATCTTGATGAAAAGAAATCTGGCATATTTAAAGGACATGTATCTATGTGTGTGTGCAATTTGGTGCTGCTTGATTTAATTTTATGGGACTATTCGGCCGTTGCAGAGGTACATGCTCCACTGAGCTCCCGTCTGCTTGCTTTTGTGCTTGGTAAATCAAAGACATCTTGTTGGTGTGTGTGTGTGGACCTGGTTTTGGATTTGGCACCGGACGAGAAGTGCAAAAATCCCCTTGTGTTGTCTGACCACCTGCTGTAAAGAAGGCAGAGACATTTCTGTCCTCCTGTGAGATATTCTTTGAGTCACACCAGACCACGAAGGCAAATGCATCTGTCCTTGGCTGAGTTTTCACCAGTATCTCTGTTGGAGATGGAACTGTATGCCAGCACTGAAATGCATCTTAGGAATAATTTGGTATTATATTGCTGGAAAAGTGCTGTCAGCCTGCAACTGGGATGTATTTCTTGCACAACTCAGGGTAGATAAAATATAAAATATAGATACTCACTGTCTGCAATCAGCTCCTCGCCCATTTTCCACTTTCTTTAAAAAAAATAGTCACGTCTGTAGTGTCTCACATTTGTGCTCATTAGAGTATTTGCAGAAATTGGAGCTTTCAGTTTGTCTGTTCACTGCACTTGGCGGTGACTTGTTGATTGTGCAGCTCATATTTTCAACACATGTTGTTGGCATTGGTGTCTTTCACAAGTGGTCAGTTTTGATGTGATCTTGTTGTTGTGAAACGTCTCTTTTTCTCACACAAATAAAACAAGTGACTGCACAAGACGAATTGATTTGGATGTTGTCATCTCATAGGCTTTTCACACAGTTGTTCAGCTAGTGATGTGATGAGATAGAATTAAGTGTGAGTTGTCGGTGTTACACGGTTAATTTGGATCTTAGACGCAAATCATTGAGGAATATTGTTGATGTCAGTTAAAAGCACACGATGTCTCCTGGTTTCTATGTCGGTCGTCTCCTTGAAAGAAAGCGCAGCTTGTGAAATGCCACCTCCAGAGCAGAAGTATTTCCCAGATGATTTCTGTGATATTTATTGATGAAATGAATCTGGATCCAAAGGTTAGAAATGCAAAAAAAGTCCTGTTAAGAATTGGTCTCCTGTTGGTCTGCAAACCTTGAATAAAATGTAAAATAACCTTATTCTCAAAGGGTTTAGGGAATCCAGCCGATGTACCAGAGCTGGAATGATTGCAAACACTACAGCTGCTTTCAGACTTTCACGGAAGTCAAGACATTTTCTTGAAACTTTCTGGATGTGTGAAATGTCAGAGTCAGTTGCTTATAATACTTTCCCAAATAGAAAATCACATCAGGATATCAATCAATAGAGATAATCCTTTTTTTAACCATTTTCTTCCCATGAAAAAATACCAATCCCTAGTTCCATCTTCATCGAGTTTGAGGATTTGATGCCTTTCTTTGGGTTCTGTTTTAATAATCTGAGCACATGTTCAAAAGCAAGTGGAGCTGGTGCATTCAGGGCTTGTCCAAATCCACTATTGTTAGTTTAATGATGGAAAAAAGGTCCCTGAATTAATTGTGAATGTGTTTTGGACGTAAGATGCAGTAAACCAATCAGAGGGCCGTCTCCCACTCCCTTTATTTGGACTCTTGATTGGACAAAGATATTAAATGAGGCCTTATGAAACTTTAACAGGTATTTTTCATTATTGTCAGACATTTTATAGACATCTGACATCTTTTATTTAATAAAATAATTACTTTATTAGCTTTAAATGGCTTTCCACAAAGTCTCGTCTCTTTTCCAGGGGCATTATATAGTTTTAGAGGGTCTGAAACACATTCATTGGTATTTTCTGATGTTCAGCACAGATGTACCGTATCAAGAGACTCATAATTCTCCAGTGCTAAATTTCCAAAGCAGAAGAAACGTGAAAAGCCTTTAGCCTTCACTCTGCATTTCAACATAATAGCTTATTGTGTGTTTTGCCGTCTGAGGAAATGTGGTCTTGAGGAAAAGCCAAGTGTCAGTGAGAGCTCTTATTCATTGGAACTAAACCTTATGAAACGCTGTCAGTTTCTCCAGACACGTACACAACCACACAATTACTCACACACACAAACAGTAATTTGGTATATGATGTTGGCAAATCCTTGTCATGGCTTCAGTTTAGCCTTTGCCCCTCAATGTTCTTCAGGACGTGATCTCTTTTTAAAAGTGTCAGTCTGCAGAAGTGCAAGCAGCGAAAAGTGCAGTGTGAAAACCAAGCGGGTGAAGCATCCGAGCTTAACTCGCTCAGCTCTGACAAGGCCGAGGACGGAAGAGCCCTGCTTCTGCAATTTTATGCTTGACATCCTGCTCAACACATGGGTATGAAGCAGTGCAGATACAGTAGATGGGCGATAGAGAAAATGGATGATGTCAAGCAGCCCTTGATGAAGGTTGTTGGAGACCTAGAACAGTTCTTGGCTCAAAGATTCACCGCCTGTGAGGATGCATGTTCCTTTGGTTCATTCCCTTCTCCCTGAATTGGTTGAATTAGATGACTAATGAGACTGGGTGTGCAAGTAGCACGTTTGTGTTTGCACAAAAACACATTCACTAAGCTTTGGTAATTCCTAGTACACAAGTTAATCCATTTGACACTGCTCCACGTTTGTCCCTTCAGTTTTATTGTGTTTCCTCTGAGGAAACAAAAAGGGACGAAGTAAAAGGCTTGAAGGAAACGTCCTCTCTAAGAACACATGTTTGTTTCACAAGGGGTCAAGCTTTAAGGCAAAGTGGCCACTCATTACATAACTCCTGAGTAAAGGATTTGTTAACCGCTTTTGTTTCTGTCATCAATCCTCATGCAGTGACGTCAAACTAGGAGCGAAGTTTGTATGCAGTCCATTTACTGCTTTTACATTATTAAATACATGCAGGACTTTGTTTGAAGCTAATGTACTAACATGATTCTTGCTGTTATGGGGCTTGTTGGGGATGGTTGAATGCACTTATTGGAAGTCGCTTTGGATAAAAGCTTCAGCTAAATGATATGTAATCTTATAAAAAGTGACAAGGAACGATTGATTTTTTGGTATTGATATTGTATGACCCCTCTTTAGCCTGTTAAACATTCATATTCGCATTTCAGCTTGTGCTTACTATTAGCACAAATCTATTGTTGTGTAGCTGCAACTGTGTCTTCGTTTCAGGCTGTCCAAAACTGAAATAAAACACAAATATCAACGAGAATGGCACTCAGTGGAGCACATGCATCCACCAATCTGCACACATTTATAGATATCTGAATGTGCCAGATTTTAAAAAAATCAAGACCCATGAATTATTCATTGGGTAAAGGCTTGAAAATGTCACAATGTTAAAGAACGTGAGAATCCCTGCGTAAGCCATGGGTTCTGATCCACACCGCATCCTTCCACCAAGTTCCATGATTATCTGTCCAGTACTTTTTTGCATGAACTCTCTTACACTCAAACAAACCAATTAATTTCAGACACACATGTTTTAAACTGGATGAAACTTCAGATTTAATTATATTGTCTGCCCCCCAGGTAATATGATGTGGAAGCTGTTTTCTATATCTATTCACACTATTTCTGACTATTTCAGCTGCTGACTGTAGCCAGTTTGCAACTCTCCCTCTTTTCTCCTCTTTTCTTCAGTGTAAATCTGATAAATCTGCACCCAGAGCCGTGGCAGACTCCCAGAAAGGCGGCTTAAGCTAACAGTGCAACTACACAGCCAATAAACCCACACCACTGCTGAAGATGCAAGCTGCTGGTGTAGTCTAAGCAGTGGGCTTCTTAAGTATGACTGAGACCTAGCAGCTCTAAGCTACAGAGTCATTACGCCCCCACAGCTCATCAGATTTTAAGATTGCTTTGTGGTTCCGCCACAACGGTTCTTTTCCCCCTTGGCTGCAAACTATTCTATTATGGCCTGGCTCTGATAATCTTTGTGGTGTCGGGGGTTCCCGAACTTGCTGCATTACCTTTAACAATGAAATGTGAACCCATTGACTTTTCTCTCCTCTCCAGTTCGGGGATGTCGCCCGGGGAAGATAGTCCAGATGACGGAGGCAGAGGTCCGGGGCCTCTGTATCAAGTCCAGGGAGATCTTCCTCAGCCAGCCCATCCTGCTGGAGCTAGAGGCTCCTCTGAAGATCTGTGGTCAGTGATGTAGATTTATACGCACATTTTAGTTCCTTTTCTCACCACTTCATTTACTTTGTCTTACTTACACTTGTTTTTTTCCCTCTGTTACATACTCTAATGGGACATTTCCTTTAAATCACTTCTAAAATCCGATATTTGCAGGCGCTGGGATATTAAAAGCATAAATATGAAAGTAACTGGTCTGAACACTTAAGTTAAGCAATAGCTGCCTGTCCAATATCTTCCTGATTCCTGAAAATTAATTCAGTGCCACTGTGCAATTTCTTGCAGGACTTGTATTGACATACTGCTGTTAGAGTGATGTTATTACTCATATGAAACATCGTGACAGGCTGTGTTATGGATTGACACATTACTATAACAAAATGTCAGCTCTATTTATTTTTTCTGTGGTCCACTAATTTAAGTCTCGGTACTACATGCAGCTTGAATATTTGCCTACCATCCTTGGCAAATGTTGGATAGTGGAAACACATCTTAAGTCTTAAAGAGCAGCTCAAACAGAAAAGCTCCAGGTCGGCTGCACCAGTGGCAAACTCCCACTCTTCAGAGCACAGACCAGAGCAGCAATCCATTTCTTTGACGCAGAGTTTACTTATGTAACCAGATGGGATAACGCTGCCTAAGCCTGGGTCATATATTCAGCCACTGCCCTGTGTGGGTTACAGAAGGTAAATTCAGGGGAAACGTGTACACAGAACAGAATGTGTATCACTGCCATACACGCGTAACATTGACAAACCACACTTTTGCAAGTTAACTCCGAAATACTTAGCACTATCTCGGTCTCTATCTGTCTCCTGCACATCTCGGCATACTCCCACATGCTTTATCTCTTCCCCCAGCGTTGTGCTGCAACTGCAAACAACTCTGGACTAATACATGTACAAATACAAATACAATACAAAGGCTTATATACTGTTTATGCTCATGAGTACACACCTGTCTCTCTCCTCATACAAGTGTCTGCTTGCACATATTTACTTGGTTTGATTGTTGTAAAATAGACAACATTTTTTATTTTGTGAGTCTTATTAAGGCTTGTTCAAGCAGCTTTTTCGTACGGGGATATGAGATACGAGATATGTCAATTTCAAATGATGTAAAAACGGGCAAGTTCTCTAGAGGGCACTGCAAAGTCGAGAGTTCCGGGACAACAACAAACATGTCGACTGGTTGTGAAGGATTCATCTATGTAGACCTGACCCTGTCACGTGTTTGTAAAATATGCATGAGTGTGCAGCGGTGCTATTGGTCACAGTGTGGGGTTTCTTTGTGTCTCTTTTTCTTTCTTTGTTCTGTTGCTACGGCCTCTTACCACAGGTTGATTTCTCACCTTTAACCCACAACTGTTGGATCACCAGTTCTCACTATAAAGACCCGGAATTGACTGCATTTACTTATTTACTAAAGTCACACGGATCAGATTCTACATAAACTCACTCTCTCTCACATGTGTAATACATATTTCGGATTTTTCCACTTGTTATTGTTGACGATGATGTTCCCTAACAAATAATAACAATAATCAAACCCTCATTGTGAGCATGTTTTAGAAAGTAATTCCGACAGATGATGATTATTAACGGCAAACTATAATCACAACCATTTGCAAAATTACCAAGCAGATGAATTTCAACCACAATAACCCTGTGTTGGTTTAGAACTAAATGCTCTTCATTTGTTAGCCTGTTGAATTAGCTGAAGAAAGACCAAAAGCTGCTGCTTCGTTTTTATTGTTTGGATTCTGTGGGAACATTTCTCACATAATTTCTAAACCCTCAGCAGTGTCTGGTCTCGGTTGACTATGACGCCATTTGTTATTGTCTGATGAAAAAGTAGCACAAACCGTTCACAGACTGAAGAGGAGGAGATAAAACTGTTTTAGAATGCAAACTGACATTTTCCCATATAAAGGATAGATTCAAACACTTGCCAGTTGTTCATGTGGACATTAAAACATGTTCTGGTTAGTGTAATCATAATATTATAATATTATTATATTACATGTCATTTGGTGGACGCTTTCATCCAAATCACCTTACAATTATTCTATGAGGGGGCCATTTAGAGGTTCAGTATCTTGCCCAAAGACACTTCGGCATGCAGATGGGCAAGACTGAGGATCAAACTGCCGACCTTCTGGTTGGAAGATGACCACTCTACCCCTCAGCCTCCTGTTCAGAAAAGATCCCCTTTTATTGCGCTTTGAATGGAAGTGATGTGACTCCAAATCCATCAGCCATGACAAAATCCTTATCTACAGAGCTGTGGACTACAGGAGGGAATTTTGAGTACAATCATCCTTCATGTTGTTGCTGTCCTGTCACTGCAGATCAGCATGAAAACTCTGTCCACTGGTCCAAAAAAATTTGATTGCACTCACTCAGACTGCTTGAGCAGAATACAAGCCTCACATGAACCTCTGTCCCTGTGTCACCTCGACTGAAGGGGTGTTTACATGCAACATTGTTATATCAGACCTTTAAGATGCAGTTTAATTTACTTAATTGCATGCGGTGTTTCAAATGAATCCTGAAATAAATTACTGCACATATTTAGTTTTTCATAGATCATTTTTTCTGTTTTCTCTTGAACGTCTGCCGGTTCTCCCTTTTGTTTTTAGATAAATAATTCAAGTGCCATGCTGTATTGAAAAGCAAAGACACACTATCTAGTTTTGCAGTTTTTGAGTGTTTTTGTTGTTTTCAATCTGAACAGTGTTGTTTAGTGTTCCTCACACTGCTGTTGTTTTTTGTGTGTTGGTGCTTCTGAACCAGCTGGTGGTCTGACTGCACAAGGTCACACTACAGCATGCTTGATCATCGCTTTTATCATTTAACAACCAGTGTTCTAATGCTTCGCCAATAATTGACATTATCTTGTGCAAGCATAGGCAATATTTTTATTTACCATTTAGCCTTATCTTCAGTAGGCTACATTGTAGCACTGCAGCATGAATATATTTCCTGTATTTTCCATAGATATCCATTTATGTACCACACTCAAAAGATTACTACTGAATACGATTACTGATGTGCACGTTTATTATTGTAGAGCGGCCGTATGAACTGTGCTTTTATATTGTGCTGTCTTGAGATATATATTCTCCATTTATAAGACTGACCTTCCCTTTGTTGTTGTTTTTTTGTTTTCTGCCTTTTACTCAGCTTTTAAAACCCTGCATCTCTGTGCTGCTATTCTTGGACTGTTTTGACTCTGCAGAGGCAGTCCTGAGTAAATAATTCACTGTCATCCTACAATTTGTTGTGAGGAAGGAGGCAGCGGGGCTGCTGAATAGAAATTCTCGGTGAAGCTCACAAACTCATGTGCGCAGCAATAACTCAGACTGCGCTAGATCCTGCAACGACTCCTAGAATTTGATGAAATTGAACTCAGCTCAGGCCATTTTCAAACCGAAAGCCAATCAAACACTGGCCGCTAAATCATTCTGAGAAGGGGAAGTAACAAAAAACATAGACCACTGCACTGGCAATATCAGCAAAGCTCAGCGGTAGTTTGGTATGCCATGAATGAAGGAGCATTATTTTATAATCCAGTTTACCCAGCTTTTACTACAGAGCCACAGCTCAGCTGAAGTTAGCCCGGCTCTTACAAAGTTCACTCATCTCCGCTGTCGCTTCAGAGATTACAGTCTATGATGCCATGTGTCTGCATATGCCATTTGATCAAAATGTGGCTTTGGCCCTACATTTCTTTTCCTTGACTCAGAAAACAGCTTCATAAATTAAGAATGCTACTTGTTTACTGCTTCATGGCCATTTCTGTTTTGGTGCAGGCATAAGCAAGAATTATTGTTTTTCTGTGTGATGTCCACTGTGTTTACGCAGTCCTCTGTCGGCTTCTGACCTCAAAGACTTAAAAACAGTATTTGTAGGTTCAAAAAGTTCAAATGTCAGTTCCCAGCTTTAGTTGATTTGTGCAATAGAGACTTCAACTTTTCCCAGTAGGCAATGGAGTAGGAGTGATGCCATCCCTTTCAAACTGGAATGACCATGTGAGCATCCTGTAGTTGTGGTGCTGCTAAGTAAGTCGCATTAGTTTCAGTTATTAGGTGAAATCCAATGGCATTGAAAAGAACAGGAGTGCTGTACTCATGGTGTGTCACAATCAGCAGCACCAAGGACCCGCATAGGTGGCCATTAAAACCATATCCATAAAGATTTTACTGTTTTCTGCAGGTCGGCAGGATTCGGTATAAACTCATCTGATACTGCTTTCATTGTGCACATGCTGGAACAAGCATACAGCTCTACTGCAGGAGTGTCGTCCCCCCCGCCCACACCCTGAGCGATCAGCTCCAAAATGTTATAATCTGGAGATACAAACCCAAGTAATATTACTTTCATTTTCATTTTTGGTGAAAATCTATCTCTGTGATTTTGGTCTAACCCACTGGTAAGACTGAAACAATTGCCCACTGCTTATCCCCAAACACAGAAGACTAAAGATATGACTAGTTTTACTATTGTGGTAGACTAACATTCTAATAATTCATCGTTTCATTGACCATCACATTTTCGTTCTCTCTTAAAAGAAGGTAAAGCTCAAAATGAGTGACCTGGATTATGTTACTCTAGCGCTGTATTAATACTTTAAGACTTGTTTCATTGATTTTGTATTATTGATGTGAAGGACTGTGAAGTTGCTACCGTGCAGCACTTGAATCAAAACTGTGCAGGGCCGGTTGGGGATGTGAGAAATGATTGATGATGCACCGAGAATAAGAGCTGTACTTCAGACATTCATGTAATCATTCATTTGCAAAAGAAACGGTGCTTTTACGTGCAGCCCTTAGACACGGGCAAAAATAAGTACAGGCCCGTGCAGGCGTATAGGTTTGGTGCCAGCTGTGGTTTGTGTTTTGGTGCCGAGATCACTGACAGGCACCATGGAAACAAATTACATCCCAGCCACTCTCAAGACTCCAGTATAAAGTTGCAATTTTTATAGCTTATTTTTATCTCAAGGCCAGACAGCTGCACACTTTAACAAGACCTATTTTCATTTGTATTATTTGGTGCCATCTTGTAATGAAGCATTGCCATAAAAAGAGTGTGGCGCATTTTCTTTCCGCTTCGGTCACAATGAAGCCTGTGATTATTGTCCTTGCTGTTCTGGAGATGCCCTCTGAAGTCATCCTTGTCTGGAGCACTTAACCCAAAATTGGAGCAGTTGTTCAGTTGGTGCAGGAGGATAAAAAAGGAAGCAGGTCTTGGCCAGGTGATGAAGCGAGGCTCCCCCTGCAGAGATCCTGTGCTTTTGTGAGCGCGCCTCCAGCACATCCCTGTCTGACTGGTGTCAAAGAAAGGAGAGAGAATCCTGGGAGAGCTGTTAAAATTAGTCAGTTTATGCCACTATCTGGATGTGCGTCCTTTATTTTTGCGATTAGCCTGGATTGGAGATGTTCTCTCCGTTGCTAGCTCGTGTCCCAAGGGCCATGGCATTGATCTGATGGCTCCTCTAATGTCTCTTTTTGTGTGTGCATCCATTACCTTACCTCTGCGATCACAGTAATAGCCACGGTTATTTAGTCAAAGTCCCTGATATATATCCCCACCAACCTGCAGGTATAGCTGTGTTCTTTAACTCAGCTTCAGATAGAGAGGAGCTGTGTGTATGCATACGTGGAGCTGAATCTGTGGTTTAGAGAGGAAGAAACTAGAAATATTGTTTGTCCTGCCGTTGATTGTTCTTTTGTCTCAAAAAAAGTATTCAACAGTGTTTGTCCCCCCGTGTCCTCTCACATCCTCTTCGCAGGTGATATCCATGGCCAGTACACAGATCTGCTGAGGCTGTTTGAGTATGGTGGCTTCCCTCCAGAGGCAAATTACCTTTTCCTGGGCGACTACGTGGACAGAGGGAAGCAGTCCCTGGAAACCATCTGCCTTCTGTTGGCCTACAAGATCAAATACCCGGAGAACTTCTTCTTGCTCAGGGGCAACCACGAGTGTGCCTCTATCAACCGCATCTACGGGTTCTACGATGAGTGTAGGTAGAAATAAACTCCTCCTGAACACAAACATCCCTGAAGTACCTATTTAACCAATGTTCCAATAACGTGTGATTGTGTGTTTCAACAGGCAAGCGCAGGTTTAACATCAAGTTGTGGAAGACCTTCACTGATTGCTTCAACTGCCTCCCCATTGCTGCTATTATCGACGAGAAGATCTTCTGCTGCCATGGAGGTGAGAGACGTCATCTTCGACCCTTCTCTGAAATCGGAAAAAAGTGGCTTTTTTGATGACCTTGTTCATATTCCTCTTTTATTTCTGTTTCAGGGCTTTCGCCTGATTTGCAGTCGATGGAGCAGATTCGCAGGATCATGAGGCCAACAGATGTACCTGATACAGGTAATATGTGTGCATGCTCATCCTTGAATCTGAACATATTCACTTCCTCCTGATTTCTCTCTTGATTTTCTTCCAGCCTTTCTCTTCCTGAACCAACAGCTCTTATATCAGTAAATCATTTGTGTTACATCAGCACCTCTTTTCTCCCTGTTGTCAGCCTGTGCTTTTATTTTAACTCCTTCCACACTCATATGACCCTCCTCACCCTCTCTCCTCTCTGGGTGTCCCTCAGGTCTGCTGTGCGACCTGTTGTGGTCAGACCCCGATAAGGACGTGCAAGGCTGGGGAGAGAATGACCGCGGGGTCTCCTTCACCTTCGGAGCAGACGTGGTCAGCAAGTTCCTCAACCGCCACGACCTGGACCTCATCTGCAGAGCCCACCAGGTAATTGTGAAGGAAGCTAAGGTAGAGAGGCTGGATATGAGGTGTAATTCCAAAGAAGCACTCTGCAAGCAAATTAATCTCGGGACCTAAAATTGGTTGGACATGCACTGCATTGATGGCTCACCTCCATTAGATTGTGTGTCCTCAATGCAAGAAATGACTGTGACTGATACCAGAGACATTATAAGAAACCTGAAGAAAGAAAAGTATGTAACCTTAAAGATGAAGTGTCTGAGCCCTCGCCAGCTGAACTGGGACACATAGCAAGTCCATTTTGATGTCAAAGAAATGTGTGTGATGCATCAACTGTGCTTATTTAAACATCAGACATAAACCCTTGCATTTGTTTAAGAGCTCTGGAAACATCAACAAATATTTTAAGCCTTATTTTGTGATAAACAAATTAAATGTTTGATGGTGATTCCAAACATGTAGTTTTTAGGTGCCAATGACCATATACAAGCATCGCTCTCTCCCCTTTCATTTAGATACGAGCCCGCTCTAGTTATCCTAAAATAGGTGCCCAGAGAGGTCACCAAGACGGCTGCCAAATGGCGAGAACTGCCTATAAGGACTTTGCTGATATAAAGGCACAGACCACAGTCCTAAAACAAGTATTATTAGACCTGGTGCAACAGCTTAACCCCAAATTTTCCGCTCTCATTTGATCTATTTTTCTCCATTTATTATTGATATTAAGTTTACAGAGATATTATCAATAAAAAAATGCTTTTGCTTATTGAAAATGGAATATGATTCAGAGAACAAAAAGCTGCTGTCTGCATTTGTAACACAAGACATCAGATGGATGATAAAGGACCAAACTTCTCTGTTAATTGATGAACATCTAGCAGGAGCGTCCACAGCTATTTGTGCTCTGCGCGTTTGATATTGATTCAGCCGTAGGTGGTTTTGTACACTCAGTCTTGATGGCTGAGTCTGTTACTAGCTGGAGATCTGCCTCTGAAGTATTGATCACCGTGGGCGCTGGAATAATCCCATGTGTCTTCTAACAGGTTGTGGAGGATGGTTATGAGTTTTTTGCCAAACGCCAACTGGTCACACTTTTCTCTGCTCCGAACTACTGCGGGGAGTTCGACAACGCTGGCGGCATGATGAGCGTCGATGAGTCCCTCATGTGCTCCTTTCAGGTAATGTAGAGCCTGCAGGGACATTTATGCTTTAAAAGATTTTCTTCATACACACTCTGTCTCACATACATTTATTTCTCTCTCTGTTTATGTGTTTTAAAGATCTTAAAGCCCTCAGAGAAGAAGGCCAAGTACCAGTATGGTGGGGTAAACTCTGGCCGGCCTGTCACCCCACCTCGCACCACCCAAGCCCCCAAGAAGAGGTGAACGTTCAGCCTCAGCTCTTCCCCTCCCTCTTCCCCGGTCCGTCCTTAGTCTGCCGTCATGGCAACCCCTGTAACTCCCCTGGATAGCAAAGATATGGGGCTCATCTAATCGCCCAAATCTTTTTTTCCCCTCTTTCTTCCCCACTCACCCTCCGACTCCACTGACAGCTCTTTTCTTAATGTGTATGTGTACATAAATTTGCTGTGACCAATCTGTTTTATTTTTGTTTGCCTGTTTATTGGTATTTTTGATATTATTAACAAATAATCTTTTGGTGGTTTTACTTCCGATACCACTTGAATTTTTTTTTCTGAGATTCCGTCTCGTGTATGGATAATGCCTTCTCCTTGTAGAGGGGCTGAGTTCAAAGGAATTGTTTTCAGTTAAACAGAAATGAATATTGTTCTTGCCTTGATCTCTGATAAAGCAGAGAGAGTTCCGCCAATATATTTCAATAAGATTGATATTTACGGCCAGTGTTAAATCCGTACACACAAAAAACATCTCTTAGATTCCAGTTTAACAGTTTGAAGTCATTATCGCTCGTGGTTGTTGTGCACAAGCACAGTTTGTATATTTAACCGTTGAAAAAGTCCACGTCCATATGAGTAGCAAAGAATGTGAAGAGACCGGCTTGAATGAAAAAAAAGAGGCTGAATCAGTTGCTGCCGACAGTGGAGACGCTCCTCTCGAACACATATTCCCCCGGGCATCAATTCCTCCACTCCGTTATGTCCCTCCCCCCCGTGCCTCAATTCCACACCCACACACAAACATGCCGCTTCTCAAACCAAGCTTGTGGACGTTCTCCATTGGCTATTTCTTAATTCTTATTTTTCCCCAAGATAGTTTCCCAGATATCACTGAACTAGTTCAGGTACAGAATATGAAAACTGGTTGAGTAGGAACTGGGTCCCAGTACCAGGCAGTTTTGTTTTGTGTGATTGTGACACCACCTGGTGTGCAAATATAGTATTACAGTACAAATCTGATGTAAATTAAACTCGACAGCTCAAGATGGGTTCTTCATAACAACGTCAGTAAAAAAAATGTTGGAGGTACTTCAGTTGTCTATTCAGCTGACCACCGATTAGCCCGGTCAGCGCTTCAGCGTCAGTACACTGCAAACAGTTGCCTCTTTCTTTTCTTTTCTCCCTCCTTCTTTATTGCTTTTTCTACTTTGCTCTCTGTGGTGTTCTTCTTCTGTTGGACTTCTGCGTTCTTTCTTCACATTGTTTACTTTCTACTCACTTTATTTATTTCCTAACGACGATAATAAGGAAACAATGAGGTGTTACCAAAAGCTGTTTTGCAATTTGTACGAGTTTGTTTGAAAGTCTATACATTAAATAAACTGGATGGAAACTAAAGAATGTTTTGTCTGTATTTATTTGTGTCTGTGCGTTCCAAAAACATGAAAAAGTTGCTTTTCCCTCTACACGGTGTCAGCATCCAACCAATACTTTATACACATGAAGAGGCATAAAGTGTGAAATTTGTGTACAGTCATCACATCATACTCAGGTAAAAGAGGATGTCTTTTGCTGGTTGTATTCTCGTTCTCTTCTTTTCTGCCCTAAAACAAGCAGGAGGAAATGTGTAGTGAGTTCAAGGTGAGACAAGATACAGACCTATAGTTTCAATTTCAGAAAGGGGAGAGTGCTGTAGATTATGTTCCCTGAGCTGAAGATTTATCCGGTGTGTCTATCTGTCTGTCTGTCCGTCTGTGTGTCTGTCTATCCATCTGTCCATCTATCCATCTCTGTCCACCCCCTTGCACATAATTTATAATTTATATATTATTGGCACTATCACCAATCTCTGCACCTTAGCACCGCACATGCCCATAACTCTGTTACTGTATATATTTGTATTCTATTTTATTCTATTTTGTTATATATTGTTGTTTTATGTTCAGTGCACCAATGACACCAAGGCAATTTCTTGTTTGTGCAAATATACTTGGCAAATAAAAGAATTCTGATTCTGATTCTATCGAGAATTTCAGTGCAGTACATCACCCACGTCGAACGGGGGCGACATCACTCTGTGCTTCAGTGGAAGTTGCTCCTGTGGCTGTCGTCGACTCCTCGGGACTCACCACGTGACCTCGGCTCGTTAAACAACATGGATGGGTCCCCGCCGACCCTCTGTCGCAGTCCAGGTGTTTCCAGATCTGCTGTGTCAGTCGGGACAGCTGCTGAACCAGAAGTGCAGGTCGCTCTGTACGTGGGGACATTCTGAGAAGATGTCCTGTCCGCTGCACCACGACAGGGACTGAACCAGGTATCGAACACACGGGTTTTAGATTCAAATAGACCTGGTTTCACTACGGGAGCCCGGAGGTGTTGTTGTGTGTCTGAGGATCAAACTCATTTCTGCTCCAAAGTCCAAAGTTCATCTTTGCAGCAGCGGATCTGCTTGTTATGCTCATTTTCTCTCGATAAATCTCTAACCTGATATAATATGTTTGATAAACTCAAAGGACTTGAACTGTTTCTGTGGTTTTGACCTGACTTCCGCATTCAGTGCTGTCATTCCAAACATAGCCCTGTCACGGGCGGATCTGGCTCATGGCCCCCCCACTCTCCGTTACATTTCATTATTTCACCTAGAAACAAACATGGACTTGACTTACTTACTAGTAGTAGTAGTAGTAGTGTTAAAATACAGCTATTAGATACAGCAATATTCTTTGAGCTGCTTAACATCAGAGTCAATTAAACATTTCTAATTGGACTACAAGTGAGATGGCATTTCAATTTTATTTGTAAAGCATCAATTCACAATAAACATTATATCTCAAGGCACTTCAGGCCTTAACATTTGAAAATGTGTTATATTGATTAGGATTTTTTAATATTTAGAGATTAAAGGATAATCAAGAAAATAATTAGCAGGTTAATCAATTTAGAAAATAGTTAAAGCCTTAAACTGAAATTTAGATTTTTAAACGCTATGTTCATGTATATTAATGGACCAAACCAATTACTGCATCAATTGTGACAATCTTTCGTAGACTAATTGATGTATATTTCTTTTTTCCTCAAACCTCCAGACTGAAACAAATCTCACTGACTGAGTTTCGATGGCTTCTTCTCCAACAACAGTCCCTCTCTGCTGCCTCAGCAATGAATTGTGGAGTTCTTCCAGCACAGACTAAAGGATGGCAAGGTTCAGGCGCAAATCTTGCATCACATTATTAGCTTTGATTCTGCTCGCCCTCGTCATAACGCTGGTGTTGAAGGCTCTCTCCCCAGAGGACTCTCCATTCAGCGGCCCCGTGTTTCCAGACAGAAAGAATGAAGATCAGATCCCGAGAGAAAACGAGAATAAACCCCATCAGATTCAAATGAACAACGCTGCTAAGTCGGACAGAGATGAAGAACGGGAGGCGACGTTGAGGAGGTTTCCTCCTCCAAACTACTATGTCCATACCTTCTACTACACGTGGTTTGGGAACCCCAAGTTCGATGGCAAATACATCCACTGGGACCATCCGCAGCTGGCACACTGGGACTTGAAGGTGGCTCATGGGTATCCACAAGGGAGACACAGCCCGCCTGATGACATCGGGTCCAACTTCTACCCCTCTCTGGGAGCTTACAGTTCCAAGGACCCCTCCATTATAGAGGATCACATGCAGCAGCTACGTACTGCAGCTATTGGTAAAAGAGGATTTCTTTTCAACTTTCAAATTAGGAAAAAGTTGTGTGAAGTGTTTAATATGTTTGTGGAACGAAATAAGAAAGAAATAAGCACTAACCCCTACAGTATTACTCCCACTGCACATTTCATATCTCTGCAAGACCTTTGCACTGTATAAATATAATGCTTTATATTCATGAAGAAGTATTATTATTAGGGCCTGAGCACTGACATCTAAGGTCAGGTGAGGCCCTATTGAAATTGTAAGGATTATTATTATTATTATTCAGGCAAATGAATTGGCTTTTTGAGGGCTTTACCATGCTCAACTTCTTACCAAAATTTGCAGGAAGTTAGAAAGTGGTGAAAATTTACGTATTCTGAAGGAATTTTCAATGGGCGTCGCAAAATGGCTCAACGGTGCCCCCCCAAGACCCCTGGAACGTGTTCACATTGACCGGTCTTCACAAAAATCGATATACAGGTGTATCATGAACAGACAAAAAAAAAAAGTATTAGGAGCAATTGGAAAAACACAACAGGAAGCCTGCTATTTTGCATTTAGTGGCCATTTTGGCCACCATTTTGGCCATATTCCACATTTTTACTTTGATGTACTTGTACCAGGGCTTTCATCGGATCAACTTCAAATTGAGACCAGTTCTGAGAGAGAGAGAGACGTAACCTTTGCAAGACATAAAGTTTCCTTTGATCTAGGAAGACTGAAATCAAAGGATTCATGGTCCATGTATGTCCGCGTTACAGAACATCATGTTTTAATGGCGTGTAATCAAACTTTGACGCCACGGTCACACTGTGTGATTAAAAAAAAATCCGTCAGTCAGTTTTTATCTTCATCTTGTCGTGATGACACTCATCTCAATTTGAAGTTGATCCGATGAAAACCCTGGTACAAGTGTATCAAAGAAAAAATGTGGAATATGGCCAAAATGGCCACTAAATGCAATATAGCAGGCTTCCTGTTGTGTTTTTCCAATTGCACCCAGAGACTTTCTTGTTTGTCTGGTCATGATACACCTGTATATCGATTTTTGTGAAGATAGGTCAATGGGAACACCTTCCGGGGGTCTCGGGCTGTCTCGGGGGGCACCGTTGAGCCGTTTTGCGACGCCCATTGAAAATTCCTTCAGAATACGTACATTTTCACCACTTTCTAACTTTCTGCAAATTTTGGTAAGAAGTTGAGCATGTTAAAGCCCTCAAAAAGCCAATTCATTTGCCTGAATAATAATAATAATAATAATAATAATAATTGCATTTAATTGAAATTTGAATAAAAAGAAAGGAAGCGAACAAGGAGGAAACAAGGAAGGAAGATAAGAAGCGATGGAGAAAAGAAGACAATACAACATTAATATTAACTAACATTTTTAGGGCTGCAAAGCAGCACTGGGTGGGCCCGAGCACATCCATTTTGAAGCGTTGCATGCTTTTTGTCTGAAAAAACAAAAATAACCAGTTCTGAGAGAGAAAGAGACGTGACCTTTGCAAGACATAAAGTTTCCTTTGATCTAGGAAGACTGAAATCAAAGGATTCATGGTCCATGTATGTCCGCGTTACAGAACATCGTGTTTTAATGGCGATTAATCAAACTTTGACACCACGCCACGGTCACACCGTGTGATTAAAAAAAAATCCGTCAGTCAGTTTTTATCTCCATCTTGTTGTGATGACACTCATCTCAATTTGAAGTTGATCCGATGAAAACCCTGGTACAAGTGTATCAAAGAAAAAATGTGGAATATGGCCAAAATGGCCACTAAATACAGAATATCAGGCTTCCTGTTTTGTTTTTACAATTGCACCCAGAGACTTTTTTGTTTGTTTGGTCATGATAGACCTGTATATCGATTTTTGTGAAGACAGGTCAATGGGAACACCTTCCGGGGGTCTCGGGGGGCACTGTTGAGCCATTTTGCGACGCCCATTGAAAATTCCTTCAGAATACGTAAATTTTCACCACTTTCTAACTTTCTGCAAATTTTGGTAAGAAGTTGAGCATGTTAAAGCCCTCAAAAAGCCAATTCATTTGCCTGAATAATAATAATAATCATTACAATTTCAATAGGGTCTCACCAGACACCTTTGATGTCTGTGCTCGGGCCCTAATAAGTGTCATCACAACAAGATGGAGATAAAAACTGTATGAGGGATTTTTTTTTCGTCACACGATGTGACCGTGGCGTCAAAGTTTGATTACACGCCATGAAAACACGATGTTCTGGCCATAAAACACGATGTTCTGTACATACATCGACAATGGATCCTATGATGCTGAGCCGTAAACGAACAACTCCACTCCTGCAGTGACAGTGGTCAAATATCAAAGGAATCTTTGTCTTACAAAGATGACTTCTCTCTCTCTCTCTCAAAATTGGGACATTTCCTCAAACCGTGTAAAAATTGAGGTATGGCGTAGGTTCATCCTTCGCCAAAAGAGATGATGTTGTCATAATTCCACTTTGCATTGTCCTATCACCACCAAACTTCTGTCTCATGATCAGAGTCCAACCCTGAACAGCTCTATGTGTCAATATTTCCTCAGTCATTATTTAATTCTTTCAGGCAAAACGCATGCAACGCTTCAAAATGCATGTGCTTGGGCCCGCCCAGTGCTGCTTTGCAGCCCTAGAAATTTTAGTTTGATTTAATATTCCCCATTCCTTCACCCGGTGAACTGCTGCTTCATTTTGCTAGGTTATAGGTTATATATGTTATATGTCATATGTTATATGTTATATTGTCTCTTGTAGCTTAAAAAGATATGTACTGTCATGCCATAAATCAAAAATATATTTTGGACTAATGATAGATGAACATTTTAATGCAAATGTGCATTTGGTCCAGTAATGAAAAACACATAAGAGCAATATGTACTTCATGTTGCTTTATTTGTAGTTTTCATTTTAAAAAGGTTTTATATATACTTCTCTTCTCTGAGCAAGGTTCTCCGCTCTTGCTACAGGGTCAGAATTAACACGCTGCATATTTTGCTTGGAAGTGGCATTGGTAAAATAAATGTAAACTGTTAAAAATAAAAAAACACAAATAAATAATAAATTACTAATAAATTCATAATAACCGGGATAAATTACATGTTACATTTTTGGGGTGGTATATATTCATGATTTTGTACAAAAATTAAACATAAACCGTTGTTTCTGAAATATTAGAAAAAAATAATACTCTAAAGTACTTTATGTGTATAAATCATTTTTATAAACCATTGAATTTAAAAAAGCCCCAAAACTCCCAATCTAGGACATATATCTATTATGTTAAACATTCTGCAATGGTCGCACCACATTTGGTCGAACCACATGATATTTTTCTAGCTCAGTAAAAATTTAAGGCCACAGAATTGGCCTCATAAAGAAAACAAACTAGGTCAGCACAAAAGGTCACTATGACATTTAGAATCAAAATATGTATTTAATTATTGTATTTGTAGTATATTGTATTTGTTCGGTAAAGTATTTGTAGGATATTGTACTTGTATGATAATGTATTTGTAGGATAATATAGTTTAAGATAATTTATACGTAGTGCAACACATTTGTAAGATAATCTGTTAATTGATTATTGTATTTGTAGGATCATGTATTTGTACCAGTGCAGTTTCTGTCTTTATCTTTCTACACATTTATTTTTATTATTATTTTATTCAGGCAAATGAATTGTCTTTTTGAAGGCTTTACCATGCTCAAATTCTTACAGAAAGTTAGAAAGTGGTGAAAATTTACGTATTCTGAAGGAATTTTCAATGGGCGTCGCAAAATGGCTCAACTGTGCCCCCCAAGACCCCTGGAACGTGTTCACATTGACCGGTCTTCACAAAAATCAATATACAGGTGTATCATGACTAAACAAACAAAAAAGTATTAGGTGCAATTTGAAAAACACAACAGGAAGCCTGCTATTTTGCATTTAGTGGCCATTTTGGCCATATTCCACATTTTTACTTTGATGTACTTGTACCAGGGCTTTCATCGGATCAACTTCAAATTGAGATAAGTGTCATCACAACAAGATGGAGATAAAAACTGACTGAGGGATTGATTTTTAGTTATTTATTATTGATGTTTTTAATTTCATAAATAGTTTGGGCGATGGGTGTCCTTTTTCTTGGGTTTGAGCACCTGCCCCCCAAAATGTCTGTGCACGTAACTGCTAATGTGTCTTTATTTGTTGATAGTCTTCTTATCTGTTCTGGACCAGTTACTGTTGCATTGACAAAAAAAAAGGTTATGACATGCAGCTGGTTTTTAGCCATGTCTGCAAACTTAGCGGGAGTAAAGAACTTGTACAGACATCAGTGTCTTCTTAAAATGACAGAAACTATATTTTTTATCTCGTATCTCATACATTAACATGGATGAGGCAGGATTTAGCAACCAACCACCAGGGGGCAAGGAAAATCCCCTGGCTTCACTTTCGGGGAACTGTCATGTCCATCGTTATATAAAGTCTATGGTCAGAGCAGACCAAATAACCCCGGTTTGAGGCCCCTGAGTGTATCAAATTTAATAAGGTAACTTTGTCACTCAACATTTCAGGCCCCTTTACTAACTCATTTAAAAAGCACTTAGAGACCAATCCAGCAACGCTTTAAACAAACCTGAGCTTCTTTCTGTAGAGGAGAGTCACCAGTCTTTCCTTCTGCAGGCAAACCTCTTCATGTGTTAAATTCACTTGAATGAGTTCTAACTTTCTCTCTGAACGAGAAAATACATTTCGCTTGAAAAACATCCAAGATGTTTAATTTATGCATTTATTATTATTATTATAGTTATTATATAGGGTTTTCGTTCAGTCATGTTTGACCTGTATCTGTGTTTATTCCCAGGGGTCATTGCTGTTTCCTGGTATCCTCCTGACATGAAGGATGACAACGGTGAACCAACAGATGACTTTGTGCCTTTGCTGCTGGAAGTGGCTCAGAAATACCATATTAAGGTCTGTATGCAGATATTAATGAGTCTCATCACACAAAAGCTGATCAAATGTATGATGACAGAGTCACTTAATAACATTACCGATTTATCACCTGGCTGTGAATTCATGTTTACATTTTACCCCTAAAAATCTATTTTCTTGATAGCAGTTCTATGCATTTGGTTGTATTTGTGTTATCTTTTTATTTATAGTTATTTATAACATATGTTTTGAATAATATTAATGGTTAAACTGTGAAGTATCAAGCCTCAGTGTTTGAAAATGCCATCTTAGGAATCATTGTGATATAGTTATATTTATCTGCCAGTTTATCAGTAATGTAATCCATAATATTCTAAATAATAAAACAAACATGTGGATTGGAATGTCTGTGCTGCTGTTTTTATGTTGCTGTGATGTCTGTGTTCACAGGTAGCGTTTCACATTGAGCCGTACAAAGACAGAGATGAAGTTAATATGTTCTCTAATGTCAAATACATCATAGAGCGGTGAGTAGTGCTGCATTCCTCCAGTCTCACACTGTCTCATCGAATCATTCTGTCACGACTCGTTGCATTAATCGATAATTACTGTGTTTCCATCCGTCTATTGATTCCCGTGACATTTTTCTCTCTGATAATCAATCTGATAACGCTCCTCCTCAGATACGGAGAGCACCCGGCGTTTTTCAAGTACCGTACGAACACTGGCAAGCTGCTCCCACTCTTCTACGTGTACGACTCGTATCTGATGAACTCCGAGCAGTGGGCGAAGCTGCTGAAACACACCGAGGCTGACAGCATCAGGGACACCCCATACGACGCCATCTTCATCGCCCTTCTTGTCGAGGAGAAACACAAGAGGGAGATCGTGACGTCAGGATTCGATGGTGTCTACACTTACTTCGCCACTAATGGCTTCTCTTATGGATCCACTCAGCGGAACTGGGACTCTATCAAAGCATACTGCGAAGACAACAACCTGATTTTCATCCCGAGTGTGGGCCCGGGGTATATAGACACCAGCATTCGACCCTGGAACCTCCAGAACACTCGAAACCGCATAAACGGCAAATACTACGAGACCTCGCTGAGCAAGGCGTTAGAGGCCAGGCCCGATTTCATATCTATAACATCTTTTAATGAGTGGCACGAGGGGACGCAGATTGAAATGGCCATTCCCAAGACGAGCCAGACGGTGTACCTGGACTACCTGCCCAACAAACCTGCAATCTACCTGGAGATAACTCGCAAATGGGCTGCCATATTCGGTGGTGAGCGACGAAGGTGGCAGGAATGATCTGACCACAGAATTCATGGTACAAAAAGTGTTGACATAAAAACTTAGTTGAGCTCTTGTTACAGAATGGATGAAATGAAATTGATGAATACTTATATGGTGAACCACGTCACTTTCTTAATTTTTTACATTATGGTGATTAACTGTTAATTTAACTGATGTCTTAGTTTTGCTTGTTGAAACCGCCTTGGCACATTTTGGGATAAATAACGCTACCAGCAAGTGTTTTGTCACCGTCTCCAATGTATCCACCTGAAACTGCAGCATGATTCCTGTAAACTGTGACTATATCAAACCTGAATAGAAACAAATAAAGTGCAGCTGCATGATTCATATTTTTTAAGATCATGATTGTTATCTTAATCCCCATCGTTCAAATAAAGTGATTCTTATTTTAAGCATAATGTGCCATATTTGTGCTGTAAAATTGTATTTATTTGATAGGGACAGTTAATCAACGGACAAAACGCTGTAAACGAGACAGAGTTAGCTGTATAGGCTGATAATCCTCTGTTGCCCTAGCAACTTGAAATAATATATAATGACCCACTTAATAATAATAATCCAAACTAATTGCAACAAATCCATGATTAAAACACAGGGGCAGATAAGAAATGGAATGATTGCAAATGATCATTAGTTAGCCGTATTTTAAGATTGTATTTAAAGGTTAAATCAATTTCAACAGGAACAGTCGTAATCAGTTTTTTATTTTATTTATTACATTGGTATTTTTAGCCACTCCTACTTAACAGCCACCAAATATGTGCTGGTGACCATAACCTCAAATTTAGATCAGACGTCCAACACCATCATCACCTATTTACACCGTGGTATCGCTTAGATACCACGGGCCCTTCATAGTTAACTGCAACAATGTTAGGTGACGCTGTCATTTCTACATTGAAACCTTTTCCTTCTTCGTGTGTATTCTGTTATTTGTGTATGTCAGGCTAAGGAAAGAGGAGAAGATCCACTTGCACAAAGCTGCACACCTCCTGTCCTACATTTGAAATCGGCACCTTCCAGGGACAATCATCAGCTAAATGAGACATGATTTAATAATAACCTTTTCCTTCCTAGTGTTTAATCTTGAAATTAGAATGTATGTGCGTCACATTCTTGTTTTTCGTTGTTTTGGTTTAGTTGTTTCGAATGTTTGTACAAACAGAACGTCCGATATAGCAGGAACATAATATCTTTTCTCCAACAACAGCCAGTTTGGCCCTCATGGCATCAGCTGTGTCAAGGCCTTGGGAGTGTGTCCTGTTCACTTCTTTATTCCAATGCCAAGAGGATGGACTACGCCTGCGCACGAGGAGGAACCAAGCACTGTTATAAAATCTTACATTGCTTTTCTAAATAAATACTTGATTGAACAAAACCGAGTTCGGCTCATCTTCTCATATTTAGGATAAACGACCACGCAATACACAGCTGGAAGGTGAATATATACGGAGAAGCCACAACTCAACCTTTTAATTTGCAAGACTCATGTGGTGAGTGATTATACAGTGTGTGTTCTCTTATGTCATTTAAAAAATTGTCTTCTCGAACGTGTGAATATCAATCAATCAATCAATCAAGTTTTATTTGTATAGCCCATATTCACAAATCACAATTCGTCTCATAGGGCTTTAACATGGTGTGACATCCTCTGTCCTTAACCCTCAACAAGAGTAAGGAAAAACTACTAAAAACCCTTTTAACAGGTAAAAATATGTAGAAACCTCAGAGAGAGCCACATGTGAGGGATCCCTCTCCCAGGACGGACACAGAAGTGCAATAGATGTCAAGTGTTAAGAAAACATCATCAGGATTAAAGTTTTTAGCAGCATCGATGAGGGTAAACATTTTTTTGAATACTATATGTGAAGCAGTCCTGCTGCAATCATAGTCTCTGGTCAGCAGCAAGATCACTATCCAGCATCAGGATGGGATCCACTATAGTCCACAGTTATTGTCCACTGCCGCCAGTTAGAATCCATTATCAGCTGCCGCCTCGGTCGTGGTCCACCATCAGCCGATGCCAGCGCGACAAAGGATCCTCCATTACCACTACGATCAGCAGGCACGATACAGAATCCACCGAACTGGATCCACCATTGCGACCTCTGACGCGCGATCCACAATATCTGTGTGCCTCCTCCAGGCACCGTTCACACAGTATCTATGTGAGACTCTATAGAACCACTTCCTGATATTAGCTCTTGGTTCTGTAAACAAATGTGAGAGTGAACCTAAAACGATTGAATGAAGTTTCTATGTAAACATACCTTGTGGTCAATTAACCGTATTAGCCTATTTCATGTTATAAAACTATTAATAAGTATTACTTATAATGTGTGTGTGTCTTTGTGCTTTTTAAATATGTTACGTGTGTGTGTGTGCTTGTCCTTCTTTAGTTATGAGGGCTAATTTTGGTTCAATACCATCATTGTGGGGACATTTTGACTTTGTGGGGACATTTTTGCTGTTCCTCACAAATTCAAAGGGTTGTTTGAGGATTAAGACTTGAATGTAGGGTTAGAATTAGGTTAAGTTTAGGGTTAGTTAGTTAGTTGTGATGGTTAGGGTTATGTAGGGTGTTATCTCTTGCTTTAACTCAATCAGGGTCCTCAACTATAGAGACGTGTGGTTGTGTGTGTGTGTGTATTTGTGCGCACGCACTGATCTGAATCAGGAGTGTTTG
Source organism: Limanda limanda (assembly GCF_963576545.1). NCBI lineage: Eukaryota > Metazoa > Chordata > Actinopteri > Pleuronectiformes > Pleuronectidae > Limanda > Limanda limanda. Next base: position 18,764,621 of record NC_083647.1, on the reverse strand, counting down.
GGCACTGCTGTTATAACTGTTTCCATAGTGATGCTAACTCCTTGGTTACCGCTGGTTCGTTCAGGGATCGGACACAATAGACACCTCACAAACTCTGGTTCACCTCTCGAAGGTTAATTCCTATTGTTGCTGTAGGTGTGAGAGAGGAAGCAGCTGAGTGCAGGCACACAGGTTGTTTGTGGTGTCAACATTTGTAAGTCATGTGAGAGAAGACACATTTTCCTACAGTGGGGCAAAGCAATGTGGGAAGAGGGAAATTAGCGACTGTATTTACATTGAGCTTTGTGGTTATTTGATGCTATGAAATAGGATAAAACTGAAGCTGAGCCTGACTCGTGATTGGTAGAGTGCGTGTATTGAGACTTCACCACTGGTCTCAACCTCCAGATGCCCAAGATGGCAGCGTTCCCAGATAATATGGCTTCATTTCTGGATTGTGGGAGGAAGTGGAGCTGTGTGGTCCCTCTATGCTTCCTGGACGCTCTAAAGTGCCTCTTCAAATGTCTTCTTTATTTATTAATAAGACGTGGATGGTGATGTTTTTAAGATTTGAGGGGGCTGTACAGTTAAGCATCAGCGCCACATGACCTCTGGAGCGCAATTTGATTGGCTGATTGTTGGTTATTCAAAGATTCCAGCCAGAATCTATATCCTCTCTATCTCGGATGTGTAATGGGAAATTTTGGAATTCAAATTAGGCTTCTATTGAATTTGACAGTTTCAAACCTTTTGAATGGTTGAAAATGAGTTTTTTGGACAATTGAAGAGTTCAATTTAGATTCACCAAAACCAAAGGCTTTTAAATGTCCAAACCTGGTGACACTGATTTACACACCATGTTTTCAGCCACCTTCTTCACAGAGACATTAGTGTTTTGTTTGTTACAGGATAAGCAGCCAATCAGCTTCTGCTAATTACCTGGAAATCTGCATAAAGTGCTATAACAACTTGTGTGTAAGGTAGTCAGTGGTGATGGTGGCGCATTACCACCTCTAATAGCCTTTTTGGTTGAGAGGCAGTCACACACACACACACAAACACTCTAGATCCCCATATTTTTGTTGTTTTGTTGTTTTTGTTTTGGTATCAGTAATGTGAGGGGGGAAACCTGCTGACCCCTGCACACACACACACACACACACAAACAGACACAGACACACACACACGCACACACACACACACACACACATGCACGACTCTCCTATCTTTTCTCATCTGAACCTTATTATAGGCTACTGATGATAAAAGTGTAAAGTGCAGTAATCTCAGCATCACACACACACAAACACTCTACATCCCCATATTTGTGTTGTTTTGGCAGTCATGTGAGGGGGAAACCTGCTGATCCCTGCACACACACTCTCCCGTCTTTTTTCATCTGAACCATAAACTGATGATAAAAGTGTAACGTGCACTAATCTCAGCATCACACACACACACACACACACACACACACACACACACACACACACACACACACACACACACACACACACACACACACACACACACACACGCGTGCACGCAGCCTCCGCCACAGCCTGCAGCTGCATTGACGGTAAACAGAGGACGGCAGCGCATGGGCAGGCAGCAGGGAATCATTCCACATCGCATCACACACCCTGGGCTCCATGGCGTCCTCCTCACACCCCGACGAGCCATGACTCCGGCGAGCAGGCTGCTGGCGTAGCCTCCGATGCCCCCGTGCTTTTCCTCCTTGCTCATTCCCTTTCCGTACGCGTGCGTGTGTTTGTGCGTGCGTGGTTGCAGCCGTCATTGTGTGCGCGTCGGCGTGCAGAGGAACCGCGCGCACGCTGCAGCCAAACCGTGCATAGGTATCATCGCGGATCGAGAGGATGGATGCGGGCTCTTCCGGATCCATCCCTGCGAACACGACACCGCGCACCGGGCAGGAGCTCTCCCCTGCAGCCGCAGTCCATCCACGCATCCTCCTCCGTCGCGCTGCCTTCCAGGAGGCTCCGGTGCTCTGGAGGAAATGAGAGGAAAGCTCTGTTTTGACTCACGCTTGTCAAGATGGTGAGTGAAATTGCTGTTTTTCTCCTCTATCTCCCCCCCTCCTCCTCCTCCTCTCCCTCCGTGGCTGAAGCAGCAGCAGCAGCAGCGGTACCTGCTCTTTTTGACGACAATTCCCGGCCAGCTAATTATAAATCATCGGTGCCTTTTTTCCCCATTGTATCACCGTGAAGCTTGTTTTTCTTAGCCTCCTTATGATCATAGCGCACATGCACACTTCATATCGAGGGAATAGACATGATTCAGATTGGACTCCTCTGCATATTTGAGGCTTTTTCTCTCCAGCATCATCCTCCTCCATGGGTTTAATTCGTATCGCACGTCTCTGGTGCGCAAGAAATGTGAATATCCTCATCAACTTCAGTGCACTAGACAACCATTTTCCTCCTCTATATGGCATCACGTTCTAAAATGACCTTCAGTGCTCACAGGGTGGAAATTAATTCTCACCTGGGATGGAGTGTCCCTTCTTCAGTGCCGTGGCCTTCCTGACAGAACACACATAAATCAAAGTAAATGGCCAATATGTGATTTTTTTGTGGGTTTGCAGGGGTCAAGCATTTTCATTCGTGTCCTTTTATACCTGTTACTGAAATCACATCTTGAATTTGGTGCTTCACTGTGACTGAAAAACATATCTGTGCTTCCTGCCTCGCTCCAGACATTTCAAACCCTGCTGCAGACTACTCACCCATGCAATGCTCTCTCTCTCTCTCTCTCTCTCTCTCTCTCTCTCTCTCTCTCTCTCTCTCTCTCTCTCTCTCTCTCTCTCTCTCTCTCTCTCTCTCTCCCTCTCCCTGTGTCCCAAATACATCACAATACATTTGACACAAAAAAAATAATACAAAAAAAAACCTCAGCTATGTTCTTTAAAAATGTGAATGAACGCCTGGGCAGAGCACGTGTCCCACTCCGGGGCTCAGAAGACGGAAGGGAGGGTGGGAGGAAAATAACAAGTGTTGTGAGCCGTGTAACCCTCCCATATCAAATACTCTGACCTCAGCACCATCACCATGGAGACACTATAACTTTATCACCACACACTGCCCATTTAATAGGCCCCTTGATTTTGATCTCCGCAGCTCTGATGGCTCCACTCCCTGGCACCAACGTACGCAGGTATAGCCACATGTGCACTGCAGGGCTGCTTCCTCTGTAAAGCAAAGAGCTTATCACGGCGGCAGAAAGAGTGGTTCAGCGATGTAAGAGGATTTGCCTACATGAAAATGTATTGATACTGTAAGCCTTTAAAAGGAGTAGCACTCATCTGGCCCGAGTTCGTGGTGCACATCTCTGTAACTAAGTCACACACATGATGCTGGCGATGGCGGCGATGCCTCGATATCAATCCCCTCATGGCGCTCCGGACACATAATGTGGAAAATATCAGCGTTTGAGCTTCAATTACTGGTGTTAATATGGTTCAGTGACGCATGAGATAAACAAAATCCTCTCTGGATGTTTATTCCTGCTTGTATGGCCTCTTTATGCAGCATGCAGGTGTGTAGAGCCCCAGAGAGCTGTAGAGTCAGGGGAGGCCTTTCTACTCGGCTCTGCCTTAAGATGGCAGCATTCTCCTACAGTACACAAGATGTGTGCCAAAAGCTAATAACAGTTTGAAGCCTTCACCCGAAGCTTAACTGGCAACGTTTGAAACAACAACCATTATTAGCCGGAAATTTTGCAATAACCGTAGTGTTTTTGTTTTATTTTCCAGCTCATCCGTTGAGTTGTTTGTGGAGATGAAGCCTTCCCCTGCTCGCTGACAGCTCATAACCTGCAACACATGCATGCTTTGTGTTTTCTTGGTGATGCTTTGTGTCTTTTTTCCCCCCCTCTCCCTAACCGATTCTCTTTGATTCTCTCCCTCTGCTCATGTAAAGGAGGCATCGCTAAGAGGACCCGTGCATTCGAGATCAAACGCGCCTCATTAGATGATTAAGGATCATTATTTTTCTGCGCAAGAGGCCTCTCTTAGCCGTGACCTGCAATTCTTTTTCTATGAGCGCTGATTCACAACGAAGATTGATCCCGCCGTCGACCCGATGTAGGAGCTGCTCCCTCCGACCCCCACGACGCCCACTCCCGCTCGGATTTCAGCATTCAGTCAAATCCACCAGGTATTTATTAAAATGCGCCCGAGGAGGTCACTCCTTTTATTGATCCCATAGCAGAGGGTGTGTACTCTTAAGCTATTGCAAGAAGAGGCGGATGCTGGATTAAATTGAGACATTCACAATCAATGTTCCATTGGAATAGACATTACTTGAGGATGTGATTGGTTCCGGTGTTGCATCCTGTTGATCATGACTTTTCTCTTCCTGTTTTTTGCCCTTTTCAGGACAGAGTATGCCATCTGCACCTTTTCACAGAATCCTACGACCCCTTCTGCTCGGCACGTTCATACTGGGATGCTTTGTCACTCTGTTTTTGATGTATTTTAAACCGTCCACCAGCTGGCTGTCAGGTCCCGTCGAGTCAACAGCATCCACGGACCACGTTAAGAGCCTCTTCTCCACCAAGAGCGATAAAAACGTGACCACCGTACTGATATGGCTCTGGCCCTTCGGACAGACCTACGACCTGAGCGTCTGCAGCTCTCTCTTCAACATCGAGGGCTGTTTCATCACGGCCGACAGAAACTTCTACAACAAGTCAGATGGGGTCATCATCCATCACCGAGACATCTGCACCGACCTCTCCAACCTGCCGCCGTTCCAGCGACCGTCCTTCCAGAAGTGGGTGTGGATGAACCTGGAGTCGCCGTCTCACTCGTCCCAGCTGCCCGGGATCGAGAACATCTTCAACCTGACTCTCAATTACCGTCAGGATGCTGACATTGAAGTGCCTTATGGGTCCATCGTAGCAGCGGAGGGCGAGGAGGACTTTGTCCCACCCAGCAAAAACAAGCTGATCTGCTGGATTGTGAGCAACTGGAACCAGGACCACGTGCGGGTGAAGTACTACAACGAGCTGTACAAACACATCGAGGTTCACGCCTACGGACAAGCCTTCGGGGAATACATCGCCGACCAGGACTACTTCCCCACCATGGCCAGCTGTAAGTTCTACCTGTCTTTTGAGAACTCCATCCACAAGGACTACATCACAGAGAAACTGTACAACCCGCTCTCAGTGGGAACAGTGCCGGTGGTTCTCGGCCCGCCCCGAACGAACTATGAGAACTTTATCCAGGGAGATGCCTTCATCCACGTCGATGACTTCCCCTCGCCCAAGGAGCTGGCGGACTACCTGCTTCTCCTGGACAAAAACGAAGAAATGTACGTCAGGTACTTTGAGTGGCGGCGGCACTTTAAAGTAAAGAAGGCCTATTTCTGGGCAGAGCACACATGCCTGGCTTGTGATTACCTGCGCAGGCACAAGGAGTACAAGGCATTCAATAACCTTGACAAGTGGTACTGGGGTGGATAGTGCTGTGAAGGGCTATGAAGGGCTTGTTTTGCTGTTGAAGGCAGTGCTTTAAGATTTTTTGTCCCTCGGTTGACATGAAGGTTCATGTTGGCTGTTCTGTCGAGCGATCCTGACTGATGTTTTTCTAGTGGTTCAGTGGCCCAGTGAGATGTCCATCTTGTGTTTTTTATTTGCAAGCCAATTTTGCTAAGCCTTACTTTGCCTTTTTTCTTTAATCCATTGTTATTTGTATTTATTTTTTAAGAAATTACAAATGCACTACATTTTTATTGTTGCGTTAACCCATGTTTTACTTAACATGACGACATTTGCTGCTATTTTCAATTTTTCTTTGTTTACTATGAGTTATGAATGCATGTGCGCGTGAACGACAGATGATGTTCTGAAAGCAAGCTTGCTGTTTTTTTTCTTTCTTTAAAACTCACCTTCTCATGAAGTGGCATACAGCGGACCTTGCAATAGTGTTGGCTGCAGAAGTAGACTTGACAGAAAAGTGCAAATATTTATGTGATATTTATTCAAGTGAGGCATTAAACGATTCAAAAAAGATACAATTTCATCCGTGCTAGTGATGCAGTCACCTATGCAGTGTTTACTGAACTCAAATGTGAAAAAAAATGTGTCATGTACATAATGTGTATATTGGAAATTATGTAGCTGTAATTCTTTTCTCCATATTTTTCAAAGTTTGCATTTGCACAGTCTCTGACAGCAGATGTGACTCCGCTCGGTGAGAGGGAGGTTACTATTTTAATCGTGTTGCGAATCGCTCATTGTCACTGGTGATGTGTCACAGTGCGGTGGGATCCCATGTGGATGGCGATGGTACAGTGCCGAGCCATTGTGCTGCGATGTGAAACTCCCACACCGCTCATTATGTTGCATAGTGATTTGATCTTGAAAAGTAATTTCTAACCATGTGACGGACAAAAATAGCACAAAATTAACACATAACGGAATCTTTCTGTTATGCTGCTGCTTCTGTTCTCTCATCGACAATTTCATCTCAATTATCACTACTGATTTTTTGAAACTGTTTTCCGCAGCATATGGTTAAAGCGAGTGTGAATGAGACCAGCTCAGACGAGGTGAGATCTGCCCACATGTTAGGAAGAATGTGCTTGCGGCGAGATCCTCCACGTTTCTGTTTTTGAATCATTACACCAGAGCTGTTCGGGGAGTTGGCAGTTGCTTGTTAAAGCTGTTTTTGTTTTTTTTACACTCCTGTTTACAGCACCACACCACTCGAGATCACACCACTAACAGACAGCTCTACATCTGTAGATATTACACCACAATCAATGTGTGTCAAACAGCGTTCTGCAGCTTCTGACAAGATGGTAACATTTTTCCAAAGGTACTGTGCAAAACCAGTACAACATTTTATGCAAGATAAGCCCGTGGCTTCTTGGTCAGAGTACTCCAACGTGTCAGGTTTATTATCATTTTGATACGTCTTCACACTGTCAAAAGGGACCATTGATGTAAATATTGATGAATCCAATTATTTTTCTTATAGAATATGGCTCTGAATGCCATCACGAAAACCTGTATATAAAACCTTGTTGTAGACTGGATGGATCCAGCCCACTAACACAGATCATTCCTGTATGTGTGAACCAGACAGAGGGATCCCTGCAGTGTCTGCATTCATGGGGGGGGGAGAAAGGAAACAGTGGTGTTGTATATATTTTTAATGTTTAAATCTCTTTATAACATGCGAGTGTCGTCAGGCGGTGGATGTGATTTCACTGTTCCTTTGTAAGTAAAGCTGGTGCTTCAAGAGACTGTGAATCAACGTGAAAGGAAAGAGAGAGAGAGAGACTTGAAAATAATAACCTGCATCAGAGACAATGGCGTTAGTGTTGTAAGGTGGACGATTTCGTCCAGGGAGGTAATTTTACACTGGAGAAGTTTTTATAGGCAGTAATCCTGTTGGTGTGACCTAATTGAAAAGAAGTCCCGCTCAAATGCAGCAGAGATATAGCACTTTCATTCATGTGGAGTTGTGTGAGTCACTGTGCTGGTGGCTGTCTTTTAGATGGAGCTATTGTGAGATCGAAAAAACTCATGCAAGACCTCTGCCTGTCCCACAGATTCACTATGAACCTGGCGCCCGTGGGCTTCATATTGTACAGTCTAATCATCGGAATTAGGTTCCTCGTCCATTGAGGCTCAGCGACTTTAAGAGACAAAAAGTTGTTCCTTTCTTCGTGTTGTCTGTCTTTTTCAGCCTCTCTTCCTTTCTCTCTTTTTTTTTCTTTGCACAAAAACAAACACGAGGAGCCGCAACCTTCTCTGTCCCCGTGTGTGAGTCCGTGAGTGTGTCCCATCACCAGAGAGTGAATCAGGACGTCTCTGGATACTGTCTGACCTGCCCATGATTTTGCTGGAGTCTTCATAAAAAACACTGTATACCCAAGTGAGATGAAATCTTCTTGTGTGATTCAACATGAAGATGCTCCTCTTTTTTTTGCCAGTTCACTGAAAATGTCAGTGAGTCAATCAGTAAGGTTTCATTATTTTTATTTCTTTGCCAAATTAATGTATTTTGCCAAATGTTGTGTTTGAACTGTAGATGTCTGATAGTGTCAAAGAAAATAAAGATATGGATAAATGAGCAAACACGGATGAAGCAACGAGAGTTGATGTTGCCTTTGCTGCTTACATCCACATCACAGCGACATAAAATGCAATAAAGACAGAAGTCCACTTTCAGAAATTAGATAGGTCTTTTGTATGGTCTGCCTCTGCTCCAGGTAGACCGGGTCTGTGTCTGATGTACCGGACGTCAAGCTACACGGCTAATTTGATTACGTTCAGTGCTCTTTAGCTATAGATATTGATTTGGCCGTTTCCTTTCATCCAGCGACTTGCTAGACCAGAAGTCTTTTGCAAATGTAAAATCCCCCTTTATTTATTTACATCATCACTGACTAATATTCAGGCCTATTTATATATTTATAATATACCATTGGATAAAGTATAAAGAGGGATAATCTCAAAAGGAGAACAAAGAGACGGATATATTTAAAAACTGGACTGTCCGACTTACCATACCACTAAAGCAGGGGCAAAGCGCTGGCCTTATCTCATTTGTTGCTGTTTGTTCAACTGTGCAGAAACCAAAGTGCGGAAACATCAATTTAACCATTTTACAGGCGGTTTAACAAATTACATTTTACAAGCTAGAGTCAGTTGTGGAGGTGCGGTTAAGTGGATTCTGTTTTACCGTCATACTGAGCGAGCTAGCTGCTAGTAGCTAACAAGCTACTGGCTATAACGATATATTTGCCTTACAAATGTGACGATAAGCATGTTTTCCAAATTGTATTTCGAATGTATTGAGTTCTGAGTTTGTTGGGTTCGACATCTTTTACATGGTGCCACCTAATACAGAGTTCATGCATCTAAATGGGATTTCCACAGTTGATGCCTGTGCTGTTCTACAGTCCCATGTAATGCAGACAGAGGTATAAATAGCAATCCAAAAGCCCTTGATAAGTGATTGATGAGGGCAAAGAGAGTGTGTTGTGGTGGTTACGCCTCGATCCTCTATCTGTTGTTAGATACCCCATGTGCTCGCAAGCACTCTGATATTTGAAGTCATCTCCTGCACCACGCAGCGAAGATGACACTCCTTTGTCAACGGCCTCTACTCAACTCTGCAGGTCAAAGTGTCTGACAAATGCGTGTTGCCTGGATCAGTGGCACAAATAATCCACTGATGTCAGTTGGGGATTAATGTAAAAGTTCAGGTGGGGAGGGGGGGGGGGTATGTCTCTCCCGATTGCAGAAATCAAGACTGGATGTTGCATTGACATGTTTTAAACACATTACAGAACATTACCGAACAGATTGCATCTCTTGTTCCTCAGGGAAACGCACTTATTGACTTTCTTTTTCCCTAAACCAGACCAATTAACAAACTGGGTCTGGTCGCCCTCCCATTCAGACCAATTTCACATCATGTCCTGAAACTGGTCAGATCAGTCACAACCACTGGTCCATAATGGGTCCATGATAACCAGGTTGGCTGGTACTGACGTAGGGAGGTCTGTTGAATCTGCTCTGGAGATGGTATCCAAAGAGCTAGCTTTTATATAAGAAGAACAAACAATGGTTGTGGGTTCACATTTCTGCCCTAAGACACACGGTTTGTTGCTCTGATGATAACGCCCGCTGGAAATCAATTTTTTTTATTAAGGGCTCTAGACCCATTCTCAAATGTGAAGTATACTCGGATGATGCCAGGCTATTTCTTACCAAGCGTTACATTAGAAGATCATACTATTCTCGTGTATGATAACAGTACGATCTTCTAACTGTACAATGCATGTACGAAATGCAGCTAGCATCAACAGCAGTATCTTAACTTAAACATTGGACTTGCTTTGTAACTTCTGAACGTGTAAATAACTAATCCTTTGCTATAAAGTCTGTCATATAGCAACTTAAAAATGTATAATGTCAATGTTACGTTTACAGCTAGTTTCTGCTATGTGTGTGACATATATAATATATTTCTAGCAGCAAACATTTGACCATTTACCTTTTCTGAAATTTTAAATTCATATTTTCAATCCTATTTGACCAATAAGTAAATGAACACCGTGTTAGATTCACCTGCATATTGATGGATGTTTTGAATCATCTAAATCTCTGGAGAGTTTTCACTGAACTCATGCCTGTTTATTTGGGTTGCAGTAGAGGTGTAGAGTGTATCAACAAAAGCGATGATACCTGTTGTTTCTTTCTGTCCTCTAAAGCTCTATGCAGTTTAGTAAAGATTGGTTTAGTCAAATGTAGGTTAACCTTTCTGTTATTTGCCTTTTTTTTATCTGGCTTTAAATAATTGATCATTATTTTCTGCTCCAACACGTCTTACAAACTCCAGGTGTAAGGTTTCATTTAGTGTGTTTTATGCTCTCACTATCTGCTGCTGGCACCAAAAACCTTCACCTAAACAAACACCATTAAATCAACCGGACTCGGAGGAGGAATGAGATGGAAGCGGAGGAACATTTTAATGGGTTGTGCATTCCGAGGAGTGGCCAACTTTCTTTTCTCCTCAGCAGAGGAGATCATATGTCTGGCTGTGCGACAGGTCTTGTCACCCACACACACCATGACTCACGTTGGTGAGAACCGGGGGAGGAGGGGCAGGGACAGTGATGGCATTACCCAGGGCCCTCACACGGCCTCCCTGGAGGGGTGTAAGGTTTTGCGAGATGGTAGATTGTATCTCTTCATCCCCGGCAACCCCCTGTGTGGCTATCCTGTTCAGTTGAAAAACGCCACGTTGAAAGCGAGCTCTGCCTGTCGCAGCAGACAAGCAGAGGCCTTCTCAAAGGGCCCGGTCTGTGTGAGTCCACTCATTAACCACTAGAGCCGCCCCTCGCCTCAACCTAATGGCTCCCACTTATGCTGTCATCACCATGCCAACCAGTTGTCAACTCCGGTGCAGAGAGGCTTTTGTGCTCCAGAGAACCTCAACTGTGTCGCGTTGACCAGTCTGCAGCAAGTCACCACCTCAAAGGAGCCACCAAAGGAAATGCTTCTCTTCTTCTGTGAGATCATTCGATTAATGTGGGGGGAAAACAGCCCCTGACACCTTATTGTAAAGCCTGAATACATTAAGATAAGAGGACACCTGAGTCCGGGTCAAGCAAAGGCCTTTTTATTAGGGCTGGACAGGCCGCATTCGAGATCTGCTGGCAGCTGCTCACTAGTTGACATCGGAGGATTAAGCGGGCAAAAGGAAAATGCAAGATCAGCGAGCTTTTTTGCTCTGCAGCGTTGGCACTGTCTGGTGTACAAGTTAATAATCCACGAGACAAAGAGCAGCACCTGCTATCCATCAGATCAGAGCAGTTATAATAAATACAAATACAAACACGCATGCATGAGTGCAGATTAAGTCCGACAATATAAACAGAATGTACACTAATCTGCTTTGTTGAAATGCAATTTTTTTTCCCCAAATGATGTTGATATTATGCCAACTCAATCTAAAAGATGAGTTTTTGTATTCTGGTGAATATGGGTCACCTCCGCCCCGGCTTGTGGTCACATGATGACAGACTGTGCAGCCACACAACAAAGATTAGACACTACTCGAGAGGAGATGACTATATCCGTCCTACAGTTGGTTCTGGGGTTTATTTAAGGTCTGCATTGTTTTTTTGTGACATGTGGCTGCCGATCTGGACACCAGCAGGGAGCCAGGGTGCAGTACAATGGCAATTTAATCCAGATAGAAAGATAACCTTAGATCTTCCCCAGGATCCTCCCGCTTGGAAATAAGAAGAACCTGAAGGATGGCACGGCATCAGACCAAAAACCTGTCCCGCTCCCGAGATTACTTTGTGCTGAAAGGCTTATATAACATGTATCGTGTAGTTCAAAAATAACACAGCCTTTAGTTGTTCCTCAGAAGTTTGTAGACACCACCTACACATGCCGCAGAACCGTGTTTGAACATCATCTGTCGATCCAAGAACGGACTCCAGCTTATTATTTGTTGTCGGAGTTGTTTTTTATTTTTTCTCTCTGCGAGGAGTGGTAGCGGATCGAATGTGGAGTGAAGACAGAGTTCATCCAGACAGAGTTGCATTCCTCCCAACCACATCCCTGTCACTGACCTTCCTGTGTGTGTAAATAAGGGATTAGGCCGGTGGGCTGGGCTGGTGGTCTTCCTAGGCTATTTTTATGAAGATGTCCGCCCCCACCCTGATCCTTTTGGAAAAATGATATGAGCACATGTTCCAAGAATCAAAATGTAATTAGCCGGGTGTCAGTCAAAGACACAGAAGAATTTTGATTAATATCCAAGTGGAAAAGTGACAATTTGATTTATTTCAGATGCATTTTTGACAGCTGAAACCTAATAAGCCTAATGAGTCAAACACACACACACAAACATTGAATACACACATCACCATAGCCAGAGAGATCTCTTCTCCCACTGCTTCACACAAAGAGAATTTGATGGAGTTACACGAGTATCGCTATCAACAAGATGGTCTCTATTAATCTGTCATTCCTGCTCCTCCTCCTTCATTTCACCGTGGACAAGTTGAACATCCACAGGCCTGCAGCTTCCCTCCATCTGAAGTGCTGCCAAAGCACTCTCAATAGCCACTGAGAGGTCCTGGCAATATAGTTCAGTACCTGGCAACCAAAAAGCTGCTGGCGCCTACCTCTCATAAGCCATCTGCATCTGCCTGTGAGTGTAGCAGGCACTGACAAAGGCCACAAGTGTGTCCGGACACGACAACGCATCCAAATGGCAGACTATATCTCTGCTGTGGCACCGAAATCCAAACTGAGAAAACAAAAAATATCCCGAAGCATATATCTCATCTTTTCCTGACGTGTTGCATCAGTTGCCTGTAAACTATATTATAAACTATAAACTATCTGCTAGTAATCAAACTGCATTTCTTGTTGCTTTCAAAGTGATAAGGCAGCAATAATTGGATCAGTTCAACGCTCGGTGATATGTGCACCATCAGCGCCCTTAAAAGGTGCAGAATGATGCAGAGGAGCATGTCAATTCTCCCCAGAGATTATCGCTAATAAGAGGGCCAGTATTTATAGACGATCCCCCACAGTGGAGACCCCTAATCCTGCCTCACCGCTTTTCATCCCGGTGCCTGGTCCACTCTCTCTCTGCAGCCCCCAGCTTTACAGCCTCATCCTTGCTCCATATCAGCCGAGGTCGACACAACCCTGCTTTTTTTTTCTCAGATTCTCGCAAACGAAGGGGAAGAGAAATTGCTTGGTGTCTTTGCTTGCCTGGTGCAAGGGGTAAGAGATTGCCTGGACTATTAAAGGAGCTTTTTTAATCTCTCCCCACTTTACTTTATTGTCCAATCTTCCTGCTGCTTCTCTCTTTGACCTTCAGCTAAGAAAAGCAGACGACGATGTCCACCAACGAGCGTTTCGACTGCCATTACTGCAAGGACTCCCTGCTGGGGAAGAAGTACATAATGAAAGAGGACATGCAGTACTGCACTAAGTGCTATGAGAGCCTGTTCGCCAACTGCTGTGAGGGATGCTCTTTACCGATTGGCTGTAACTGCAAGGTAAGGAAGCACCTCCATCGCCCACAGAGCCACGACTTTGATGTAACACAGGTGTAAAATAAGAAAGTATTTATTTCTGACTATTCATGTACTAAATAAACATTTAACCTTGCAGAATAACCACAAGTGCAATAACGAATCTGTTCAATATCTACAGGACCTTTCCTATAAGGATCGCCACTGGCACGAGCAGTGCTTCACATGCGCCAAATGCAGCCGCTCTCTGGTGGAGAAGGCCTTCGCCGCTAAGGAAGATTTATTGCTCTGCACCGAGTGCCATGCCAATGACTATTCCTCCAAGTGTACCACCTGCAAGAAAACCGTCATGCCAGGTACACTATCATACACTGTCATGTTTATAATCAATCATAACATCAAAAAAATAAGGAAAATTTTATTGAAAGATTGAAAGTTCCTTCTTGACCTTGGGAATGTTTGGAGAGAGGAGTAACTGATCCTTCTGCTACTTTCATATTCAAGGCTGAACTTTCAAACTTTCAGAATTGGAAAGATTTGCTTCTACTGCTAGTATCTCTCACAGTGAAAAAATAACTCAGTTAAAGGAATGAAGGCAAACAAACTTTCAATCTCAACTGAAACCACCACGGATGAGAAGAAATCATCTTCAGTATCATAACCAATGAAAAAGGCTTCTGGTATCATGTGATGCAAAGGAAAGCTCACAGCCACTAAATGGACTTTGTGGTGATTGTTTCTTCAGAAAAAATAACAGGCTTACAAAAATTACACAGTAGTGATGTCATATCTATTGTTATATGTGCGGTAATATCAAAATGGAAAGTTTAAAGTATATAAAACACCAGACGACAATGCAAAAATTCTTTCCAAGATTATCAAGATCGCATCGTCCCCTCCCCACAGATCAAGCAGGACTATTTTGAGCCGCACTGCTTTTCTGTCATGGAGGAACCATATGCTAACTAAGCTGCTCTCGTCCCATGTGCCAGGTTCCCGCAAAATGGAATACAAGGGGAACAGCTGGCATGAGACCTGCTTCCTGTGCCACCGCTGCCAGCAGCCAATAGGAACCAAGTCCTTCATCCCCAAAGACACTGGCTACTTCTGCGTGCCCTGCTTCGAGAAGCAATTTGCCTACCAGTGCTGTGCCTGTAAGAAGGTAAGGTTACAGCTGAGTCTTTCATGTGTATTGACTGCTGCAGGCAATCCTCCTGACTCAGGCGTTTTAACAGTAATGACTGTTACTGCATGTGTAACACCTAGTGAGAAATACACATAATTGATTGTCTCTGTGTGTTTTGTGTTTCAGTCCATCACAACAGGTGGAGTGACGTACCAGGACAAGCCGTGGCACCGCGACTGCTTCCTATGCATCGGCTGCAGAAAGCAGCTGTCGGGCCAGCGCTTCACCTCCCGGGAGAACTTCCCCTACTGCCTCGAATGCTTCAGCAACCTGTATGCAAAGAAGTGTGTGGGCTGCACCAAGCCCATCACCAGTGAGTCACTGGCTGTGCTTGGGTTTTCATTCACTCACGCTGCTCTCAAGCTCACATGCAATGCCCTTATCTGCATTTGTGCAGGAGCTGTCATATAAACAAGGTGGCATTGACCTGTATCTCATGTAAATGCATGGACATATGGGCGGCTGTGGCTCAGGAGGTGGAGCAGGTCGACCATGAACCTGAGGGTCAGTGGTTTAATCCCAGTCCCTGGCATTCCACGTCCTGAGTGTGGCCGGATGGTAAACCCTGTGTGTCATAGAGAAAGTGCTGCACATAGATGACGTGAATGAATCTGTGTGTCAATGGCAAAATTCTAAAGCACTTTGAGTGGTAATCTACAGTGTTCGTCATCAACCAGACGAGGAAAAGGTCTGTAAATACAATCCATTTACCATTTTCACGTGTTTTCTGCAGGTCTGGCAGGCGCCAAGTACATCTCCTTCGAGGAGCGCCAGTGGCACAGCGAGTGTTTCACCTGCACACAGTGCTCCATGTCGCTGGTGGGACGCGGCTTCCTCACCAAGCGCGACAACATCTTGTGCACCGATTGTGGCAGGGAGAAGTGATCTTTCCACCGGGGGTCACTGCTTAATCCCAATAACAGGAGGGCCTAATGCTCCGATACAGATACTGTAGAGTCATGAATAATTTTCTTCTCAGCGTGTCTGATGCATAAACAAATTCTGAATGTCAAACGCTGGTGTTATAAATGAACATGAGTTCGCTCACACTGCCCACACACACGCACGCACACACTGCCCACACACACACACACACACACGCACACACACATTTCCACATAAATAAACGTGTAGCTTTTAGGTTAGAATGCCATATGTGCCATTGTGAAAAGGATGAAATGCTGTTACAAAAATATTAGAGCTGATGTTGACCAATTGATCAATTGACACAAGAGTAATTCTAAATTGAAAATGTATTAATTACTTTTCAGGCCCCGAGATATGATACTCTTTAAAATCTTGTTTAACAGTAAAAAACATTTTTGTATTTCGACGGTTAAATGGATAAATCAAGTCACTTTGACAAAATGAGAACTATACTAACTCAGGCTACAAATTAAATAGTCTGATAAGCTAAATTATTAATCTTTTATAAAACATAAAGAAAGAAAAAAAGAAAACACTCCTGGATCCGCCCCTTATACCCAGCTGCACCAGTGCAGTCGTCCCAGGCCCAGGCTCCAGTCAAGTGTGGTGGAAATCAGTTAAGTGGGTTTAGGGAGAAAAGAAGTTAAAGAAACTGAAAAAAATTATCCTGGACTCGCATATTATTCTAAAACTGTCCTTAGTTCTTCCCTTGCCAAAGTTACACCCTTCAAATAAATGTCACTTAGGAAAATATTCAGCATGCCACTTGTTTTTGAAAACAAACCATCTGCTGGATATTTTCTGACTTTTTGTCTAGATTTACATATTCATACTATGACTGCATGGGGAAAAAAATATGTAAAAATATAAAAGTATGCATGATAAGTGCTTCTCATATGTGAAATACTTAAAACATACAAAAGGTTATTACAATAAAGACCTTTCTATGTACATCATGCTGAAATGGGTGTCATTTTATTGCCTGCTGTTGTTCATTTTAATTTGTGTGTGCATTCACTTATATACAATTCCTCAGAGGCAAAAGTTCAGAATAACAAATATAACTGGTTGGTTTAAAATCCACATCTTTTATGGCTCTGTTACACAATTACTGCCATGAAAAAAACCTTCTGTTGCCTCTTGACCTCATCACACCCAGCTCGTGCACATTGTAAACACACTACCAGTGCACCCGTACATGGTTTGATCAGCAGATCTTTTTTGCCTTTCTACTTTTCCCGCTGACCAGAGCCACCACTCTGGTCCGCGCCCGAGCCAAGGATCTCAAGTGACCTCCACTGCGGGCACCTCGAAATACCCGCCGTCTTCGCCGCACCTTGTGTTTTGACTCTTGTAAAAGTTGGCTTTCTCAGCGAGGCGGCTGGGTGAGTTGTGTAAGTGTCCTCACATGGCAGGATGAGCAGAAATGCTGACACTGACTTCCAGGCAGGATGTAGTCACATGGGGGAGGCGAAACTACTTTACACTTCATTAAGTTGTGGAGGATTCAAAGAGGCAGGGGGGACAGCGGAGAGGTAGGGACATCTTATCTTACATATCGCTGAAGAAGTGCTGTGGTTTTGATTTTTCAGCGAAATGTTACTTGTTACTCTTACTTGAGTTACCGTTGAGATTAGTTGCACAACCAAAGTGAAAGATTACTACATGTCTGCAATGGCTTTTAAAGCATTCACAAAAACACAGATCTATGAAAAACACGAAGCTCCAAAAGAAAAGGACAAATTCGGGATCCAGTGCCTCGAGTGCTTCGATCGAAATCTGTATATTGGGAGTAAAAATGCAACAGTGCAGCACCTGATCCTACAAAACAGCACCAACCCAGACCTGAGTCCTGGTCAGAGCCAAACCAGAGAAGGTAGAGCCAGAAAACTGGGCTCCAGCAACCCAGTCGTCCAACTGAGAGCGGTCCCGCTTTTCAACCACTTGCTGGTCCTGTGGGACCGCGGCGTCACGGCCCTCAACATGTTCTCCCTGGAGCCGGTTCCTGGCTTGAAGAAAATCCAGCACGTGTCTCTGTTTGAGGTTGGCGACTCCTTGCTCACAGCTCGGGCAGGATGCGTGCAGCTGGTGACTTCCTCCAGCCGCAGGAGAGTGGTGCACATCCACGTGGTGGGAGTGGACAGGTGGGAGGTTGTAAAGGAGGTGTCTCTACAACAGGATCCCGTGGCCTTGGCAATAGATGGCACCAGTCTGTGTGTAGGCACCTGTGACAGGTACCTCCTCTGGGACGTGGAGACTGGGAGCAAAGAGGAGCTTTTTCCTCACAATCACAACAAGCAAGGCGTCATTGTTACCTCAGTGGGACGAGGGGAGTTCCTCCTGAATGGGCCTGAATCTTTGGGTAAGCGCTGCCAGAAATCTTTATGGTACATTTAGTCCTACAGGCTGTCGAGCACAGACGTCACCATGTGTCATTATGTGCCTCCATCCCAAAGTTAATCAGCTCGTACGAGTCCAACATATATTCATACAGCCAGGGGATATTTGTTTTGCCAAGACATCATTTCCTCACCCTCGTCCCCCAGGCATGTTCGTGATGAAGACAGGGATTTGCCAGCGCCCCCCCCTGCAGTGGCCTCAGGAGGTGCTGGCAGCCACAGTATGTTTCCCTTACATCCTCACCCTGCAGCCCCAAGTGCTGTCTGTGTACAGCATGTTGGATCAGCGGTGCAAGCAGAGTGTGAGCCTCCATGGAGGGAAGGGTCTGCTCTCCACTTCAGGTAAACCAGGCGATGCTAATAAATCACCTAATCCTGGCACATTGAAAGCTTGTCCATCTGTGGGTTTGTTTTTGAATGATGAAGCCACGTTAGCCCCAGTTTGCCCCGATCCACTGCATCATCCCTTGCACTTACAGTTCCTGCACATTACACATCTCCCCTCAGATGGCGTGTTGGTGTTCACAGAGAGAGAGATTTTCAGTTTGCATCTGGTGCCGTTTGAAGAGCAGATCCAGACGCTTGTAGGACACGAGAGGGTCGAGGAGGCTTTACTGCTGCTGGACGGGGTTCAGAGCCGTCGTCCACTTGACTCATACAAGGTGAAATGTGATCTGTAAATTTACAGCGAGACGCAAAACGTGTCTCAGCTCTGAAAATTATGTCTCTGACAAATGTGTTTTTTTCCCCTCAGAGGGTACACAACAACATTATAGGGGATAATTTAGTAACATATGCATTTATTTCTTCTTTCTTTAATTTAATCATGTAAAATAAAACTTTTGAGAGACTGCTTGACTTCTTCAGCAGCTGTTTTACCATATTAATCTATTTTACTGTATGTTTAAAAAGGAAATAAAAACTAAATATGACATTTTAAAAATAGAGGTATCACTGTAGATTATATAATTGTCTAGTTCTTATAGTAGTTACTTATATTGAATAAAAAAGGAAAAGCAGTCTGCAATTCCTTGATCTTTATCTGCATCCTCACCAAAACTGATAGGTGGAACAAACTGGAAAAATGAGCATGATATGAACAACAGAACGTGTACTTGACTTTTATTTTACTTCTTAGTTTGGTCCATGTCCCATTCACTTAAATGGAGGAGGTGGGATATGTGACCTATACTGCAACCAGCCACCAGGAGGAGACACAGATGCTCTGGCTTCACTTTTGGGGAGCAGTCATGTCGTCATCTTTTTATACAGTCATAGTTCACCAGCTCAGCATATTAGCATGCTAACATCTGCTGATTAGCATGTAAAGCTGTTGGCTATATTACAGTATTTCTCTGAATTCATCATTTCATAGCCCACTGACAATAATGTGTCAGCAATTATTCTGTCTCAATATCCTTAAGAGGAAAATACTGCCCTTGGGTTTGAAGGAGAGTCACACAGTCGTCTGCCTCAATGAGTTCAGCTCACATGTCGGCAGATTGAAGAAGCTGCCGTGTCACGTTCGCCTGTATTGAACCGAATATCTCTCCACTGACAGGAGCTGCAGAAGGCCGTCACTTGCCTGGCTGGATTTGTTCATTTTTACCGGGAGGGTTTTTCCGAGGCCAGAGAACTATTCATGTGAGAGTAAAGCCCACAGAGTCAACACGACCCTCCATATTAAAACTGTGAAAAGTAAATCACAGATTGTTGTGAGTTTGTCTTAAAACAAATCCATGTGCATTCACCCTTGAACAGTGCAGGCGAGCTGGACCCCAGAGAACTCATCCTCCTCTACCCAGACATGAGGTCGTGTCTCGGCAACGACTTTCAGTCCCAGTTTGATCAGGGGACCAAGAAGGGCGGGGCTCTCCAGGTGCTCTGGGGGGAGGACACAAACATGTTTCATCACTACCTGGACTTCCTGGCAGATTTTCTCCGAGCTGTCAGGGGGACTGAGAGAGACTCAGCGTGCAGTGCGGAGGTGGACTGCGCCCTCCTGAGGCTGTACGTGGTACTGGGAGACACTGGGAACCTGCAGCAGCTTGTCACTTCTCCTAATGAGTGCAGGCTGGATCACTGTGTTCCTGCTCTGGAGAAAAACAACAGGTGAGAATAAATATGTTTTTACATAGATGAGCTGTGATCACACTATAGATTTCGCTCAGTGCACAGATATAAAAACGTTTTCTTGGATAATTCAGCATTTGTGATATTATTTTATTATTTTAAAGATTTCTGATGGGCCATCTCCTAATTGATCTCTTTCTATTTTCAGATTTTTTGCGTTAGGTTCCCTCTATCAAAGCCAAGGGAGGCAAACTGATGCAATAAAGGTGATTTCCCCCTTAAACTCCACACTTCTATATTAACTCCATGTTGAAACATTATGTGTTTTATCTTGTTTTATTCTGTCAGACTTGGGTAACGATTGCAGACGGCTCCCACCAACACGACTCTTGCTCAGATGTGTACGGACACATAGTGCAGACTCTCAGTCAGCTGGAAGACAGAGATATCGTGAGGAAGTTTGCAGACTGGACTCTGCAAAAAAATCAAGAGGTGCCTATTTATCATTTAATGGATGATTTCATCTGATTTCTTCATTCCAAAATAGTATTTTTCAGGCGATCATGAAATCTTTCCTTTATGTCATGATCTTCATTTACTGTGACATAGTAACAAGTTTAACCTTTATATAGAGACCAGGTATAGTCATATAGAACCTGTAGTTGCAGAAATATACTCTATTATTTTTGTGTATGTAATTTTCGAGCAAAGGTCAGATTTCAGGAGGTTAATGCTCACAAGCCGACTGCAGAGGGCAGAGTTGTACAATACAGCTAGATTCAAACACACAGCAAAACACCACCCACTCCATCATATTAGGTAATTATGGGGCAATTATGGGTCATCAAATCCTCCAAAAACAGTTTTTCTTTATTTGAAACAGAAAGGTGTGCACATTTTCACCAACCGCCCTCCAGACGATCGACTGGAGACACAGGACGTCTTCCTCCTCTTGGAGAAATATCCGCTGGCGTCGGTTTTGTATCTTGAGTTCCTGATCCATGATTTAAGCAGCGAGGTGAGTACAGCAGCAGCCGCCTGATCGAACAGCCTGACCCTTTCATCAATGATAACCATCGGGTGTGATCTGCCCTCAGGAGGAAAGTCATCACAGCCGTCTGGCCTTGGCCTATGTTACTCAGACACTGCGAGAGGAAGAGGAAGCAGATTTGAGGTCGACCAGGGGGAAGTTGCAACATCTGTTATGGGAATCCAAATTCTACGACGTCTCCACTGTATACGGTGTGTGGACGTCTTATAGGAACACAAATCATTGGAGAATCTACCACAAATTAAAGCAGGAGTCTTTTTGTCTCCTCATTGCAGAGAGAGTCCAGTCAACGACCCTACACGTAGAGACAGCCATTCTCCTCGGCAGGAGTGGGGACCACTCCCGGGCGCTGCAGCTGCTTGTTCACCGGGAGCGAGACCCCCAGGCTGCAGAGGCCTACTGCTGCAGGGCTGCCCAGGGCCAGGACCCTCCCTTCAGACAGGCCCTGCTGCTCACCCTGCTCCAGATCTACCTGAGCTCCGAGGATCCCAGCGGCACTGCGGTGGATCTGCTGAACGACAACCCGCGGGCCTTTGCAGCGGAGAAGGTCGTCCAGCTCCTGCCCGACTCTTGGTCTGTTCAGCTTGTCTCCCAGTTCTTAGTCGGGTCCGTGAGGGCAACGCTCCACCAGAGTCGCCTGGTGAAGCTGCAAAAGGCACTGGCCCAGGTGGAGCTCATGCGGCACAAGGTCACTTGGGTGAGTTAAATAACATAATCTGATTTTGTGTTTATTCTTGTTTTCCCTGAACCCTCCTGACCTTTGACCCCTCCCCTCTGCAGATGCAGGCCTCAAAAGCAATGCTCAGACTGGACAAGGAGCAGAAGTGTCAGGTCTGTCAGCGAGTCCTCGCCGAGCCTCACTTTGCCTGTGACCTGCACGGCGAGCTCATGCACGTGGGCTGCTCTGGCTTTTTTTAGCATCGCAAAGACAACGCTGGCCCAGTCTGTTGCCTGTTCGTGCACATTATGAGTTCCTCTGCACTCCCGGGAATCACATTCATCTCAAGCCGGTTAAGTGTCTGCTTCTCACCTGATGATTTATCTAGATTAGACCGTGTCATCTAAGCAAACTGCCATCAACGGTTCAATTCATGGACCCGGGACCAGACAGGTTCCCTAATTAGAAAAAAGAAAATACATAGTGTAAATAACTGGTTTCAAAAAGGCAATAGAGCTCGGGTTGCACTTTTTTAGGGCGGCATGTCTGAGCTTTTTCCGAGAGACACTGTAGAGACAGCAATAGCCATAAATTGGATTGTGGAGGACACTCGGGGACATACTGTATATTCACTGATCAGACAGTGGTGTTTTACATGGAAACCACCCGTGGTCGCCCTGATGACCAGAGGGAATTTGACCATCCTCCAGTGCTGTATATACGCATCCCCACCATCATGGTTTCCACTGACTGTGTATATTTGTCTGCATGGAGCTGGAAATAGAAAGTCAACATGCTGCACGTGAGATACTTCTGTTTCCATCCAGCCTGTGCAGTAATATACATTCAAAAGCAAAAGGCCGGTTAGAAATGATAAGTAAAAAGGTGCAGAGCTTTGAGTCACTTCTATTGAAGACTTATCTCCCATGCAGCCAAATAACATCTGTGTGCTTTGCTTTGAATATGAAATCCGAGCCAGTTTTTATTTTTCGTCCCTGTGTCATTATCACAGACGTCTATTCCCAATAATCACACACGAACTCCACCGTCCACATGTAACCAACTGTAGATAAAACTTAATCACATGTCGCGAGCCGGGTGACAGTGGAGTGGAGATATATTTGTTTGCGTCTGTCAGAATGTCGAGACGCGGCGCTAACCCCAACTCGGGACGGGAGCTGCGGAGACGCCTACAGGGGCTTGAGCCGCGACTTGGCTGGACTGCTCATAAGTTTTTGGCCTGGGGTGAGGGACTAATTGCACTGTAGATAAATAGTGAATTATGAGCCCGTTGGATGGGATTATCTCTTTGTGAAGCCTCCGCCAAGATTTCGTGCTAATGAGGTTTTTGTTTCCCACTGAGGGCAGAGGACAATCAGGAGCTGCATCCACATTTCTCAGTGCGGTGAAGCCTTTCGAGGGCATCACTAGGATTAAACCTCATTATATTTCTCACCGTATCAATTTAACCTGAGTCGTATAAATAAATAGACCCATATGCGAGGAAACCTCAAGAAGAAGCTATTTTTTCTCTGATGTGGTCGCAGGAGAATTGCCATGCACACTCCTCCACACCACCTCCTTGTAATTTTGATAATCTGCTTCTCATTCAATCACGATCTGAGCACTCGTGGAATAAGCGAGTGTGAAGAAAAGCCCGAAGCATCAACTCCTCCCTCGCTTGCATGAAGGGAGCCTCTCACAGTTTACATGGGCCCGCTGTGTGGCCTGCTGCCTTGCGACAGCCTGGGCCTCGGGCCGGTGCCTGGCGACCAGTGACCGCTGGCTAGACCTGAGGGCCTGGGATCGTGTCCACTTCTGTCCTCTCTGGTACATCCTCAGGGAACATTCGTGTTGTTTTGAACGCTTGAGGTTACAAAACATGTTTTTCTCATCTTTGATGTTGACCAACAGGCACGAATAGCCAGAAGGTAAAAATACGCAGACACAAGAACAAATACACCTCCCAACATTTGGTGGAATCTCTCATTAAATAAAATAAGTTGAAATCATGAGTCCCTGATGGATGTAACCCTCTTGAATACTGGAGTCTGGTGCCTGCGTCAGCCTGGACTCAGGGCACCCTGGGGTGCTGGCCAGATGGTCATTTTACACATGAGGGGAGTGGATTGGATGCAAAAGTCAACAGTTGGAGGGAAGTATGGTGGGGATCCAGACATTGGTCTCCCATTATAAATATCCCCGTCACCACAGAGTCAGTGCTAGGAGGGAAAATAGGAACATTTTCTTCCTGTGCTCGTCTAAATTTAAGGGAAAAATGTCTGCTGTCTGGACTGTAGGATGTAATTGTTTACATGTTAACATAGTTTTACATGCAGGGAAGGAAGCAGTTATAGGAGATGCATATAGAGCCTTGTGTGCCTTCATGGTATGTATATAAAAATATATATGCATAACATTGGGGTATCAGTTTTCTACTTCACTGTGAATTCACTGAGGATTGTATATAATTGTGATTTTGAGGCGATGACATGTTTCAGATGTCTGCTCCAGAAAATGATACAGTACTTGTGTTCAGACTCAGGCACCACAGCTATAAAACATGGTTTAACACATTAAATTTTATATGTTTTATAGCAGTGAGTTTTATAATCAGATCTCTCTGGGATCAGACCGACCTTACATAAGGTCACCGTGAAGAACATTACATTGACATACATGTCTTTTTTATTTACTTGTATGTCTTTGTAAAATAATGTTTTGCAAATAACACAAATTGTAAACAATGATATCCAATATAACCTATACAAATAAAATATTTTTGTTAAGTGTAATGATTCAGCTTTAAGGTACTTTCTGCAGTATTCACCGCCTCACTGCTTTCGACATATTGAGCTTTAAGAGGATGAGAAGAAAACGAAAAGATATTTAAATGAAAACAAAGCTTGATTTTGCAATCATGTAACACGATAAATGCCACAAGAAAGACACCATTAGACCAAAAGGGTAAAAAGTGTGGTTTTAATATTCACTACCTTTAAGTCAATTATTTTTAATCTCAAATTTTTAGTGGAGATTATTTTCCACTCTTTGGCACCAACTCTCAAACAGCTCATGGAGAAAATGCTGCCTCAAGATCCTAAAAATGACAGCAGGTACCTCACTAAATAAAGCCTTTGGGAAAGATGAATACACAATGCTTCTCTGTGCATCGTGCATCATATTTATAGTCAAAGCCACAAATTACTGTATCATGTCCCTTATGACGTATTTTTCAGTCTTTTCGTGGTTGGTGAAAGACAAGGAGAATCTTAATTTGCAACCCTTTTGGTAGCAATAATGGTAAGTTAGTAGAAAACCTAAGCGATTGAACTTTAATTCCCACTTTCCCCCGGCAATACTAATTCTGTAGATACAGCAGAACAAGTATGGGAATAAATAGCCAAAGAGGATGATCAAAGCGCGTCTTTTTTAAACCCTTAAAGCAACACTCTCATTTTCATGACTTGCTACCTTGGGGTTTGGCTGAGCGCCACTGGGAGAGCAGCGTAGGGTGGCCCACAGGAGACACACAGGGCAGAGACAGAGACCACAGACACCCACCCTGCCCTGATCCATGGAGGCTCCGGTTATATACATCATGCTGCATGCTATAGAGTCAGATCGCCTCCACAGGGCTGCTGTTGTTCACTGTTCACCACTTACAGTGTTAAAAACAGTTTGTTTGACAGGATGCTTTAATGGAGATTTATGCTTTAATTACGCACATAACTGGTACTTTCGGGATAAATAGCATTAGCGCAAAAATACCATTTATTTACCTCAAGATGATTAGTTTTCCAAAATAAGTAAGTTTTATTATTATAAATAGTGCCTAGGGATTGTATGAAAATGAATGGGTGGGAGAAGGTGGTCAGAGAAGGGAGGGTAGTCTGACTTTAGAGGGGAACACGAAAGTTGTTGTTTCCCCCCATATTCACTTTTTAATTTGACAGCCACTTTTATCTGACATATGAGTCACATTGTGTTTCGTGATATGGTTGTTTACAGTTTGTGTTTCCTACATGAAAGGGTGTGAATGCTCATCTGCTTAAAATGTTTAACTCACACTCTGTTCTCCTGCAGTTTGCCCCTCAGGGGCAGTTTCCATCAAACTCACCATCAATCTCAGAGAAACATCAAACTTCCCTTGCTTCTCTGCCCCAGACTCAGCCACAAATAGATTTATTCCCTAACACTTTATGAGTTATTAACATAACTGTGATGCATTTGACTAATGACTCCATTTTAGATGAAGTATGAGGGTTAATTTTTGGAGTGTGAGTTGTTTTTGGCAACTCATGCTCTATTCTAGGAGTGAATTTGAGTTAAGTACTCGGCACAAGCTGTCTAGTTGTGGTGGGCCACCTGAAATATTATTTTTCTTTTCTTATTTAATGTTGAGACTTTTATCTTTGGAGCTTTTGGATTTCTAGGAACATAAATGGACCTGCTAAGAATATTCAAAATTGGGCGGAACCACAATCTGACTATTTCCTTCATTGTTACATACCATTTTGTGTTAAAAATGATTTTAATTATCTATATTTTAAGCAGCACAAAATCCAAACGAAGAGATTAGATCACCTCATATTTCGAAAGAAATTCATTTTAAACAACCAAGCACATATATATATTGTCGACAGTTTGCCTCATTTAGATTTCTTTGTCTTGTACATCTTTTGCTTATAATGAAAGACGTCAATTTGGCAAACTGTAGGTGATAAAAATATGATTGTCCCGTGTGAAACAACCAATTAAAACTCTGAAGAGGCAGAAGTGATGGGAGTTCGGCACTGCAGGGTCCCTGATCTCTATCTGAGAGCTCGCGCCTCATGTGGTGTTTGACGTCACTGATTACAGAGCATGTGCCGCACGTCACTGTTACTGTACCCTGGGAAAGTTGAGACCATAGAATCACGCATAATTAGACATTTAGCGCCAATCCTCCCCACAGATGCACACACCCTTCACCACAACAGATAGGCCAGGAGTTAAAAATGTCCCCTAATAGCAACCACTGGACGCTTACTGTAACCCGCACGGTAAAGGCCCCGGGGGGGGAGAAATCCAACACCAACCCCAAAAAGGCCTCGTTTATCCATTGAGCTGAAGCATCTGCAGAAGAAATCTTAAATATTGTATTTAGAGATGGAAAAAGTCCCATGAACAACCCTGAACTATCACAAACTATCATGAACTCAGTCAAATTAGAGGTATATTGTATTTTAGCATAGAATTACAATTCTATTTCTACCGATCGAATATATCTCTGGGCGCATCCAACGCAGGGTTTTCATTGAGTCTTTCATGATCTCTAACTACACCCGAGCGCAGAAGAATGGAAGGATTCTCTGCTGACGTGAAGCTGCACGGCATCTCTGCACTTTGTGGTTTCATGAACCAACACTTACCCGTACTGGAGGGTATTTCAGGAGTGCCTGAGCATCAGCATCGAGGAAAACATGCAAATAACAATTACCAAAGAGTACAAGATGTTTTCCAAACGAAATGTACACAGGAAAAAATTATGTAATTTTTTTTTGATTAAACCAAATGAATTTGTGTGAACTTTGCACTCCGACTAATCTTATCAGTTAACTTGGAACCTGATGTGCACAGTAACGACTGTAAGTGCATTCGAGTGTGACACATGGAGAGGACTTGATACGTGTCTCAGGGAGTAATACTGCATGTATGTAAAAGTTGTATGAGACCCTTTGTACCTGCAGAGGAAAAGGCACAGAGTCTGATAAAAAACTTGAAAAGGAAATAAAAAAATTATGATTTGATAGAAGCATCTTATGAACTGTGTGCCAAACAGGAGTGCTTCAGGGAAATTTGGAGGCCCCAGGCAAAAGGGACCAAAGACACATATGATACCAAACATTCCAATCTTTAAACAGCTTTGATATCAAAATGATGAATAAGGTAAAAACTGTTAGAAATGGTTAAGTATTAAGCCCCAGGCAGTTGTCTGCTTTGCTTGAACTGTAACAACAGGCCTGACGCCAGAGATAAAACCAGTGATTTTGACTGTTGAGGCCCCTCGTATCATTTCAGATGTCAGGGATTGTTTGAAAAAATTGAGGTTACCTTCAGATGATAAAATCAAATAAATCAACATTGACTTGAAAGAGCAGAATTTAGTTTTTCCCTCAGGAGCCTCCAGATTTAGCTTGTGAGCCTGATCTGAATGCTGTTCTCACCACTGCTCGGTCCATGTGATCTGTGACGGATAATTTGCTGACTGAGTCATTCAGCTTTCAGCAGATGCTCAAACACTGTGGGTCCAGATACAACAAGATATCAAAGCCAAGTTATGGTTGTGGTGACGGCATAGTGAATCACAGAGTTTTAAATAAAGCTTTCTAACTTTCCATTGTCTGAACAGAGTCACCGACGCCGCTTGAGCTCTGTACCATGACATTATGTAGGGTTAACATGTTGCTTAATGACGCAACGAAACCATGGCAACAGCAAGGATTATATGTATGAGTAAAACAGAGCAAGAGGCCCATAAAAACCTGGGGGGGGGGGGTATCTGAGGCAACAAGTGCTGGAGCTATTTTTAAATGCTTTGAATTGTTCTTTGGAAGCACAAAGAATCTTCAGTAAAACAGACACAACACTAACAGGTTTAAACAGTTTCATTTGTCTAAAAGTCCCTGTTAAAGTTAAACCTAAAAAAGGTTTTGGATGATTTTATTATTTTTTATTATTGTATTCTACTAATACCAATACAAATAAAGAGATTTTTCATTCAAATCGTGAATGAAAACAAAATGTTCTACATTCAAATGTAAAAGCCGCAGTTGAACGATTCATTTTTTGTGATGGTTGTGGTTTGAAACATCTCGCAGCTGTCTGTTGAAGGCGTGTTTGACAAAGTGTGTGTTTGTGCGACTCGTAGGTGCGACTCCACATACCAGACTCTTTTTTTTCCTTATTCCCCGGTGATTACTGACATTTGCAGTTTACAGGAGCGTTTCATCACAGAGCAGAAAGTTTGAACCGTCTGGAGGAACTCGCCTCGGCTCCTCAGCTCCTCGGCTCCTCGGCCCCTCGGCTCCTCAGCTCCTCAGCTCCTCGGCTCCTCGGCTCCTCGGCCCCTCGGCCCCTCGGCTCCTCAGCTCCTCAGCTCCTCGGCTCCTCGGCTCCTCAGCTCCTCGACTCGTGCACAGACCGGAGAACAAGTCAACCAAGATGCATCTCATGTTAAGCCAAACTAGAAGAGCCTGCAGAGACTGGGCCAGATTTTTACTCCTCATTAAAAAAAAGCTCCTGAGTTTATAATGTCAGGTTTTGGCACATTTCCGACCTTTAATTTGGAGAGGGTGTTTCGCAGTCACGAAACCTTGGAGAGATAATGGCGGGTGAAAGTATAGCTTACAGTGGCTGCATGTGTGCAGGCGCGGAATATAATTAGCTTAATTTCAATGAAGCAAACCGCTTGTCTCTGAGGTGTAGGTGGGATAATGCTCAGAGCAATCAGCTGAGGTGCTTCACACAATGTGTATGAAGCCATAGCGACGGCCTTTTAAATAAGAGTCCAAACATGAAGCTAATCTCATTTAGGTTTTTAATCTCTTATTTCAGATCTGTTGCAAAAACAGCAAATGGGTGCAATTCACGCCGGCTTAACGACAGAGCAGCCGGAGGAGGAGAGGGACTGTGTCTTCCTCTGTCATTAGAAACGCACTGTAATGAAAACCTGACTCCAATCGCTCTGCTTCGGTTTGACCTCACGTTCAGGTCAACCAAAATATCTTGCATGCTATTGTTCAACAAAAATATATCTAGTATTGTTGGAATCCTCAGATGAACAGAGGTGGAGCACAGAGGCGTTTACTCAACCTGCTGTGGGCCTTCATTGTTCCTCCCTTTAAAAGCACAATGAAACCAGAAATAAATACTCTAATGACAAATGTTGAAGTATAATAATTAGAGCTGTATATTTATATTAATGTAGCATCAAATTGGTACATGTAAAGTGACAGGAGTAGCGGCACAATGATCAGCGCCGTCACTTCTCAGCTGCGAAGTAGACTGATGGACGACACACGTCTCCATGTCCCATTCTACAAAAATGTTTCACCACGTTTTTATAGCATCAAATAATAATTTAAATTCAAACTTTCCAAAACAAATCAGCATTTAAACAACCCTCAGTGTGATGAGAACTACCTGTCAATCACATCTTTGAAAAAATAATTATTTGACGTGGATTTTTCTGTCCCGTCCACTAACATGGAGGAGGAGGGTTTATGACCTTTTCTACAGTCGGCCACCAAGAGGTGATCAAGAGGTTTTGGCTTCACTTTTTGGGAGCCGTCATGTCGTCCATACAGTCATGAGACCAGCCAATCAGGCCAGGGCTAGCTGGTTAGCATGCTACGAAAAAGCAAACACGTGTAGAAGCATTACAAGAGCTAACGTTGTTTTTTCTCACTGGCTTTTGGAAAGTGAAAGTAGTAACTTTAATGCTGATTGTTGTTAATGCTTACACTATGCAGCAATATCAAAGACATAAAAATAGTGCATTTAACGAAATATTTGTTGCTATGAAAATTATAAAGATGATTACTGTAGCAGCTTAAAACTAATTATTTGCGGAAATACAAAAAAGAAGAAAGAAAAACCTGAATGAGATGCAGCAGCAACAGCCATTGCTATATTTAAGCCTTTTTCCATCTTTGGGAGCCATGTTGTCAAATGTCTGTCACTTTGTTAAACGGTCATTTGAGAAAGCTGCTGCCCATGAAGTATGTCACTACAGGACTTTCCAGACATGGTTTCAGTCCACCTGTCTGTCTCTCTGTCTGTCTGGACTCTACCAGCGGCTACAACCACAGGTTTATTCAACCACGAGCTGTTCGCAAACTGACCAGAATGTGACTAGCCCAATGTAAACAGTGCAGCAGAAGAAGTACACCAGTATTAGGACTGTAATTCTCTCTTCCTTCACCGCAGGACCTCAAACTTCCACATTTGGAGATTTTTGTTTAAAATACAGACCTTTAAATATCGGAGAAAAACACCAATCGGAAACTCTTCAAAGCCCCATACAGTATATTTGCCATTCAGCACAACTAGCGCTTCACCTTGTGCCATCCAGACTGAACTGTCCAGCTCCGGCTTCAGAGAGGAAGACATATATTTACTGGCTTCGGATGTGCCTTGGAAGCAAAACCCATAACCTTTGAAAATGGTATTTACAGTAAGTGCATTATGCAGGAAAAGGGAGATTTGGTACAGGAATTATAGAAGAGATTAACAGAGGATCTTTGTCGGGAAAGAAGGTCAGAGACCCAAAATAGTCATCAGGCCTGTCCTAGAAAGATCTTCCAGCAAGCTGTCATTGCCGTTAAACCTGTACATGCTGCAATTGAGGTAGAGCTCCCTGGGAAGTGACATTATAATTATTATGTTAGAAGGAAAGGAAAGTTTTACATGTGGATCAGGCCCCGGTTAACAGGTCTACAGCCGTGGTCACTTAAGACAGCTGCAGCGTGCCCAAATTACAGAGCACCATGACTCACACTCTTTCTGTGTTTAAGACCACTTGGCTCGGCCTCGGGACGGGACAAGCCCTCACAGTAAAACAGGCGCTGCACACAGAAACTGTTGGCTCATCAAAATAACAAACTCTTTGTTCTGCTTTGCAGCTTCGGCCTCGCGGACCACCTCGAAGAATTTATTATTTCTGTCTTTTTATGTTGATCAACACGAGGAGAAATACCTTGAATTCTGCGTCCAGGGCTGGTGCCTTTGAGAAGTGTATAAAAAAGCAATAGAACATGACGACCCCCCAAGAAGCTCTTCAGAATTTCATTGATACATTTACATCACCACAGTTTTCATTTGTGTAACGCTGCTGGCTCACATACATGATTTAACACAAATCCAGCCAGGATTCAGCCCATTAAGCACAATTCTTAACCTTTCCACAACAAGCCTTTCATCAAGAAGTGCATGTAAGAAGCTATAGAATTACAAGTGCTCACATCATCCTGAACACCAGCACTACCTGCTAAAAAATGGATGGGGGTTAATGGCTCATTACATATAAGTGCAGGTCTAATAGCCCCTTTACAGATGTGCTCAGCTGTTTCTTTGTGAGAGGAAGAAATTAAACCACTCGTGCTTTCAAAGCTTCCTGAAGAACATTTCAGAGTAAATGTTCACCAAACGCAACATGGACAATTTTAGCCTTTGAGCTTTGTTTTCAGATTTGTATTGTCTGACTGTCTGGGACATTATGAAATGACCTGGGGTTAGACGTGTTTAATGTGCCATGGTTTCCTCTATTGTGGGCATTCAAAAGACACAGCAAAGCCAAGAAATACCCTGGACCCATGCTGGGCTAGACAAATTTCCTTTTCCACAGTCGCAGGCCATGTGAGGCTCTGGACAAACTCTTGACACCGATGTTTTTGCATTTTCAGGATCCACCTTTGGTTCATCTCTTCAAAATATCCTGCAAACATGAAGTCTGGTCCCCGTAAACCCCGAAAACAAACACAACCAGGAGCCAGCTACCAGAGTGCAAACCATAGGGAATGAAACTTTTAGTTTGTGTGCTCTCTCGTCTTGATTTATTCTGGGATGTTCTTGTGTCTGTGGATCGCCAATAACACACTCCGAAAACATCTGCACCGTGAAGTGAGAGCGCGTTCAAAGAATCCTGGAGTGTTGGTCTTATGGGAAGATTTGTGTTGACTGCTCGGTTACAACCGAGTTCAATTAACAAACCAACTGCATATTTGGCGTTTTTCTTAATTGTATATAATAGTCACATCAGCGAGTTGTTATTGGTTTCTGTGATGTTTCAAATGCACTTCAACCAAGTGGCTTTGATATTTCTAGACCAGCAAACAGGTACACGAGAATCCAGACATTCGACGTGGCCTGTAACTAAAGGCCCTTTGACTCGAGGCAACCAGAGGGATGAGGCCATTACTTAATAGGACTTAAACAGATGGTATGATATGTATCTGTTAATGTTTGGGCAGGTTGAAACAGCCTTTTGTAGCTCACATCTGGTGCAGACCTGGTTCACAATGGATTCAGAGTCTGGGCTAAAACCTTTTTAACAAGAATGTCACTCAGTAGAGTCCACTACTCCACCAAGGCCCAACACTCCCCTCATAAAACCTTCACTAGATCCTGATTGTAATTTGCTTAACCACTGTTGACTAACTATTAAATATCAGTCCCCTAAAGGTGTCTGATTTTTCCACTGAAATACATGAATCACTCTCACAAAGATAAAGAAAGTCAAAAAAAATACATGCCTGGATCTGACCCATTATTCTGATCCTACTTGGGTCAGTTGCATGTTGATCCACGATTGTCCCCAAACTTGGATTCGATCAATTATACTTGTACAACAGTTCTTAAAACTAAGGTTCAAGGTGATAATTCATATTATGACATAGCATCAAAGTTTGCGTGTGCATCATTCGCCATGACTAACTAGAAAGGCAAAACGACAAAGTTATTTTCAGACAGTGGACAGGACCGTTTTGTTTGTTTATATTATATAATGTAGTATTATTCCCATTTAGACGCAGTTAAACTACTTTTCTGGCTCTGGTGGCAGTAACGGCCCACACAGCGTCCATCAGCCAGCAAAACAAACCTCGAAACCACAGGCTGGTCGAGCCTCCACCTCGGCATTGTTTTGCACACGCTGCGTGTTAAGCTCCGGCTAACTTCCTGTGGTCACGTCTTTATATATATATATATATAGTATATATATATACTTGAAGAGCACGGGCAGAGATATGTGAACTGTGTGGGCGCTAACTGACAGTTTAGCTCCGACACTTACTGTGAGACAGTCCAAATATGGTGTTGGGAAACAACACTTGTCTTGTCCCTCATTATGGCACCGAGCTAACTATCGGCTCCTGCCAGGGATCTGACATTCTGTTGTTTAAAGGTTCAGAGTGTAAGATTTAGATGAATGGGATTTATTGGCAGAAATTTAATATAAAAATAATCCTAGTGATGTTTTCACTCGTGTGTGTCATCTAAATTGTTCAAATTGTTGTTTTCTTTATCTTAGAATGAGCCCTTTATATTTAGATAGGGAGCGGGTCCTCTTTACGGAAGCAGCCATGTTTTTTACAGGAGCCCAGACTGGACAAACTAAAAACCTTTTGAGTTTTCATGACAGCGGAAGGCTATACCAGAGGTTCTCTTTTGTGTTTGGAAGGGGAGGGTGAGGTGAGGGGTATTCAGCTGCAACATGCAACTTCACCTCTAGATGTCACTAAATTCTACACACTGAACCTTTAAATATTGTTTCTTGGTTATCGTTCTGTATTTCAGGCACAGAAAGTAACACCCCCCCCCTAAAAACACACACACACATTAAAGTCCATTTAATTATAAACTGACAAATCAAATAGAAATCCGCCTCTGCGCTGCTGCACGTTTTCACCCCCTTGTTCTTCAAGACTTACTGACAGTTTTTTTTTTCTTTTTATTCCAGCGCTGATTGTGAAACGGCTGACGCTGCCTGATACAGACAGTAAAACCTCAACTTTTTGCAGGCTTGATGTAGCGGATTAGTTATTATCCCTAAATACAGAAAGCCACCACCTATACTTAAGCTCCAAAATCCCATTTCGGTGGTTTGATTTAGCTTTGATATCTTTAAATGATCCCACAATAAGCAGATACCTCGAGAAGCCTGTCTGCTGGGAATTTTTGAAGGTGAACCAGAGAGAAGAGTGGAAAGTCATAATGAATGAGAAGTAGGGATTGTTTCCTTGCTTCAGGACAAAACAAAAAAATCTATGCATTATTCTGACCTTTTTACCTTTGTAGTGCATCGTGTGCACAATAATCATTTTTGCAGCACCTCATAAAGCGTCTGGCTGAGGTCTTTTCGTTAAATTACTTTCTGGCTGCTGCCACTCTGAAACTCTTGATTTCCTCGGTTAAACAAGGACGAGGAACGACGCCTAAAAGCAGCGGCTGACTCAGACTTTTCCAGAAATAAACTGAACAGCAAATTGAGCTACGAGAGCAGAAACAAATCATATCAGATAGAGCAGCGCTGGACGTGGTCGAGCGGCAGCGAGCCGCTTCTGGCTTTCAGGAGCGTGTCTGACAGCGGTTTCGGGCGATAACATCACGAGCGGCGCATGGGTGCAAATTTCCAACTATTTTCCAACTTATCGACTTAATTATGTAGAACATTTCATGTGTTTACGCGATAAAACACCCTGAACTAAGAAAACTTTGAGCATTTTACTCATGTCGGACTGTTTGTTGAAGCTTAGGAAAGCTTGCACGTCAACTCACTGCTCTGCGTTCATACACACACACACACCTGAGAGTTGCTGGACGACACCCAGCGTTTACTTTCTCATCCACAACATTTTTTCCTTCCATTGTGGAGCTTAAAACTTGGCTCCCACCACCACCATCAGTAGCACCACCACCATTTTTCAGTTACTTTTACACTTCTGGCTCCATTTGGGCTCGTGTTTGTTTTCAGGACTCTCTAATTTCCCCAACAATCACTCACACAGGCCCCCGTCAAGTCTGCCATTCATAAAGTTTAAAGTAGCTCTTAGTGGTCCTTGGAGTTTATTGAAACATTAAATTTGTATCCCAGCAGTGATGGTGTATCTTTAGCAGTTGACTAACTCACGTGCTCGGTCGAGTCCCCCCCTTACATCAACCGCCAATTATGTTCTCCTCCTGGGTGTGGGTTGAGCCTCAGTCAGCACGGCGAGGAAACCAGAAACATCAATTCCTGGCCAGCGGAGCGAACGAAAACAGACAAAATGCAAAGGCCTTTCCTCAAACTCTGTTATCATTGCAGAGTACAAGCACAAACATCACAAACATTGCCAGGAAAACTGTCCAGCAGCGCTTTCTGGGGAATTAAGCCCAATCTGCAGGCTGTAGTTAAAAATGGACTCAGGCCTGAACAAAAAGTTGGACCTCACAATGCCAGCGTTTGTCCTTCAGGAAGATCAGACAAGGACATTTTTGCCCTGTCACTGATTCCCATGCATGTTTTTGTCTTCAATTTTACCGCTTGGAAAACATGAACATTTTGCTTCATAATATTCTTCTACATATTAACTATCATCCACAAGCGTAACACAAAATCTACAATGAACCGAACGCTGAAAGAGGCTGAGCAGCTTTCTCTGAGACTTTGGGTGTGTCTCACTCATAATTAACCATTTTTCGCCTTGTCTGAACTCAGTAAAAATCACTTTATGTTATCAAGTGTGTGAAGTGAGATGAAACTGAAAGCATGTGTGTGTTTTACAGTGAGAGGCTCTCTTCAATATAACAGAAAAGCAGCGTCACCGCCTTCAGTTTGAAGGCTGTTAACCTAATTCCTAATGGTTATTACAATAAGCCCTGGCGACCACATCAAGCCTCTGCGGCGCCATAATGAGCCGAGCAGAGACGGGCCGGGTCGTGCACTTTCACAGCCTTCAACTCTGCCAGTACAAGGACAAGGACACAGAGTCCTGTTCAAATGAGCATGGTGGCGAGTTTAGAAAATACAGAATATGCTGCAAGGTTATAAACAACAACCAGAGTTTACTCTGGTTCCAAGGTCACTGCTTGGATGTTTCTTCCTCTTTACAGATGTAAGTTGTTGCTGTTTGTTTTTTTCTTTGCATAAAGAGATGATTCATTTTTCTGAGCACGTTCAGACTAAGAACGGAGAACCTCTTCTGCGGTGGTTTCACCATGTTTGAAAAACATAAATAAACTGAAATTATCGGAACCTATAAACATATAAAGTCCTAGCCCCACCCTCCCTTGCTCTGTCATTTCAGCTCAATCTGACAAAAAGTGGAATGGCCTGGGCCTCCACTCGGGGCTCCGGCATACAGAGATTTAAAAATAATATAGTATAACTACAAAATATATATAAAACTGGTGGCACTAGCATCGTGTGGTGTGGTGTTTACCAGTAGCTCATCAAAACAGGAAGCTCCCGCTGCTTGGTACTCGGGTAAACAGGATTTTATTATTCAGCTGATAAAATAAAAGAGAACATGTGAAATAAAATGTGTATGTGTGTATGTGTGTGTGTGTGTGTGCGTGTGTGTGTGTGTGAAGGAGGGCCCCGTGGCCCATTTAAAGATTATATATAACTTAACTGCTGTAAAGAAAATGACCCGGCTGTTATTGGTCAATTTACATCACATCATGTACTTTACGTGAAAGAGAAGTACGGGATAATTTATAATTTCAGTTCTCGGGGAAATTCTGTTCCTAACTTTTAGACTTCTAGTGCATTGCCTGTTCTCAACAAGCAAACATGATTTTATAGTCCGTGTTTTTCATAAAATGAAACAGAATTTCTTTATTTCTGTTCCTCTGTGTGATTCGTATATAACTTTGAAAGATTTACTAATAAGCTGTTCATTTTTCATACATGCATGTCCGATATTTTATATCTGTTAAGCGTTCGTTCATAACTTTTCAAAATCAAAGCTCCGTAATTCAGCTCGATATAAAGCATTGCAGCAACAAATTGAATGTTGAATTGTGTGATTCTAGGAATATTGTTTCCATGGCGAAGATCAGCAGCTTTGCTGTGTGGCTGTCTGTGGTAAATAATGAAATTATCCAAGTGTTCTGGCAGCGATTGAGTTTGATTCACTTACAGACCGCTGCTGTAGTTTATCTGAGGACGTAGAACAGTTGAACAGTTTGTGAGATCTGTGTTCATATATTCAGACAGATATTTGTGGAATTAGATGGTATGATGTTTGTTTGTTGCTATAATTCAGTGGTTTATGCTGAAAACTGTGTTGGTGTACAGTGTTTTAGAAATCTTGTTCCGTGTACCCCTGCCCCTCTAAATGTCTCTGCACGGCCCTGGTTCTCCTATGTCACATGTACCACACCTCTGCTCCTTCACTGTAAATCATCTCTCCTGTCAGAATTTAAAACAGTAAGAAATTAAGATCACAAATTACATTATCTTTTCACTTGACAGGAAGAGAGAAACTTAAACAAAGCTTGCCAAACATGATGAAGAGCTATAAGTCAGAGAAGGTAGCACTTTGGAAAATTACAGATAATTTGCTCTAATTTGGAAAAAAAAAAAGAAGATGGTATGGGGTTCACACAAGCTTCATGTTGTAGCATCTTTAATCATAACCCTGGTGAGGGATGGCTGTCACACTTATGTGTAGAGAAGGCGCCTCATATAGAAACATGGTTGAAGCCCTCAATTGTGCAACTCATCCCAGTCTTTTCGGCAAATATACACTCGTGTCAGCTGGATGCACATTATATATATCATATGAACACAGGAAGAGCATGTACCACAAACACTCCCATGTTCCGGGTGACTCTGGGATGGGACACAGAGTACCCTACACATCGTTTACGGCCACTCGCCCGTTCCAGAACATGTGATTATTTGGGTGTATGCATTTCCTATGTGGCCGGCCTGGAATTGAGAAATTACAGTTGGAGGATCTCAAAGTAAGCGAGGCGAGTTGGAGGGTGAGGGCGAGGGAGGATAATACTGGAGGATGGAGCTGATTGAGCAAATACAACATTGTGACAGAAACCAGCTGTAATTGTGGAAAAAGGCCTGAAACCTCTGATGATGTATATACACACTGAGGGGGCCAAAAATATCAAGTGACCACAGCAGGCAGGGCCCTCTTCTTCTTTTTCTCCTTCACAGCAGGAGCAGAACCTTGTTTGCTCCGTGGAGGGGCTGCGGTGGAAACCTGCCCTCTGGTGTCCCAACATGAGTAGTGCATACAAGGGCCTTAGGACAGAAGATTGCATTCACAAGGAACTAGCAGCAAATGTCTCCTCCAGTGGCTCCTTATATAGTTTTATTAGTTCAATTACACAAACCTAAGAAAAATGTTTGTCCTGAAATAGAGAGTGAAATCAAGGCCACTTTGTCCCCTGTTGGCCACACCCCCACAAATAATAACAAGAAATAAATAATAAAAAACTAAATATGGTGTCGGTGTTGCTTTAGAAATAAACAGGATTATTTTTCTCTCGATCTAAGACGTCTAAAATCTCCGTCTTTCTTGTCATCCGTGCAACAACCTCCACCACTTCTCCTGTTTACCTTATCATGGCCGGCATGAAGCAGCCCAGACGGTCAGGACAGGTGAAAGCGAGTCTCCATGTAAATTTGCAGTCTGGTCCTGTACATCCTCAATGCGGACTTTGTGTAGCAGCACAGGTACCTCTGCCATTCTGGTGACTATTTTCAGAGCCGTACAATAAACATCCATTAATATAAACATGCCCCGAGCATATAAACTTTTAATGTTCGACACTTGTAAATATAAACGGAACAAGGGTGGGAGAGAAAATGTGTCGTCGGTTCGGTGCAGTGGTCCATTCATTCATCCGTTTATTTATGTTTTTTGCCTCAAACACGACTATTTTCAAAGTTCAGAAAGAAGAGCTGAAATAAGAGGTAATCATGTGTCTGGATATTCAAGACATGGAGGCATCCTGATGTGTCATGCCCCGCTTTGGGCAGATCTGTCTGCTAATTACAGCCTCGCACCAAGGAGGGAGGTACTTGCATGGTGGGGGCTCCTTTTTTTTGTGATGATGCGAGGGGCAGATATGGTATAAATACCCACATCATTGTACTGGGAGGCAGCATATCCTCACTTGTGCTCCTACCCTAAGGATATACAGAAGCACCAGAGGTTCACTGGTGCTGAGGAAATTGTTTTTTCACCTTCTTTGGAAGCCGGTATGTTTGTGTTTTCTCTTCCTCTTCTTCTCTGCTCTATCTCTGGATGAGCTCAGGCTACATCCAGGCTTTGTGCAGGCCGATGCAGGCTAAGGGGGAACAGGGGGCAGATTTTGGCTTCATGATGATCCAGAATGCTTTAACTAAATCCAAACTTTAGCTACATCTACTCCAGCTCTTCCTGTCTTATGTGCAGCTTATTGCATTTCTGTGAAGCTGAGTAACATATGCACTTAGCTGTAAAAACTGTTTCAAAAAGAGAGAAAACTTAACCTTCCTGTAGACACTTGTGCTGACTGCTCCTCTTCTTCTCCCTGCAGATTTGACCTTGCAAGATGGACATGCGTGTAGCGAGCATCCTCCTCCTTGTGGTGACCCTGACGGCCGCCCATGGAGAGCGGTACATGGTGAAGAAGATGGTGAAGGCCGCCCCTCAGTATCAGCCCTACTCTGTGAAGAGCCAAGGTAAGAAAAGCAAAACTTCCTAGCTCTAAAAGTTTCTTCATCACATTTCTACTTTTTATTTTTCACAAACTCAGCCTTTAAGGTCAAGATCTTTTCCCCTAAAAACGTATTTTTCCTTGTGGAACATTTCAAGTTAAACTTGTCTTACCTCTGCGAGGGAATAAGCATCTTTATTGTGGCCAGTGTGAGCTGCAGCATGAGTAGCCAGACGGATGTTAGCCACAGCCAGTTGCACTTTACTCTGAAAACTCAACTCCAGCTCGCTCTGAAACCTCCTTGTGCTCTGATAGGCTGTAACAGGGTGTGTGCTGCTCCAATCACACAGTCCATTTAGATCTGGAGTCTGAACACCAGGATATTTACTCAGTGCAGAGCTTTACAGTTTCATTCTGCTGGAAGTCCTGGGATTTGATACAAAGATCATTTCACAATTTCTTTTTATTTTAATATTGAATTTTCCTCTTATTCATTTAAGGCAAACACATTTACAACTTTATTTGTATTTTACGATCATTTCAGTTATCACAATAGACACTATTTCTTAATATTTTTTTAATGTTTCTATATTTTTTTATAACTTTCTGTCTGAACTCTGGTAAAGCATTTCCATTGTGCTTGTTTAGATAATTGAAACTGAATATTTTAGGGAGCACAAATGTTAGAGACTACTACTAGTACTTTGTATGTAATGCATTTTTATCAAATCTGGTATTTATTTTCTCTCTTTTCAGTGAATTTTGTAGTAAATGTTGCCAGTTTTGTGCTTCATACAAGGCACATTTCAGTCATTCTCTAACGTACATTAACTTTGCTTTAAAATACGATTATCTAATCAGAGCAGAACAATTTCCACATTTCTACTATCTTCAGAGTCTTGCAGAAATCTACTACATGTAAAAAAAGAAGTTAATTATGGTCTGGTCTAGAGTGTGGACTAAAATGCATTACAGAATATGAAAAGTTGCTGTTGCTGAAAAAAACGAAATTTTACTGCTATTTCTATTTGAGAAAGTAGCTGTTAGTGAATTATTTTTAGGTTGACACTGTCAATTACAGTCCAGTCACCCAGCAGTGTGGTTGGTTTGGGTGTGCCTGCTTCGCACAGAAGTAGAAACATCTGTTTGGCTTTATCCAAACATTTCGCCAGGGAGTGAGCCTTTTACACATGTGACCACATCAAGGCAACAAATAAAAACGACTCCGTCTCATTTAGACCCACTGTTTCACAAACAAGCCCCACGGGTCTCTGTGCAGCTTTAGGACCAGCACACTTTAAATATTTGTATTTTATAAATAAGAAAGTATGGACATTTTTTTACATTTTATAAAAATACTTTGAATTTTTAATATATAGAGCATCAATCAATTAGCTCCATGTGGCCATTCCTCAAAAGTGCAGGATTTGTTGATAGGAACAAAACTTGATCCACCTCAGTAATAAAATACCAATGAATAAGGACCAATTATCAATTTTTTTTTCTCAGGGAACAACACACAAAAGCATAAGCAAACTAATCAAAAATATTATGAAAAGTAAATCAATAGTATATTAATTTTAGTGAGACACAGCTGATGACTACTTTCACTTGTGTTAGTGGTTTTGTTTGTTTGGTGGTACCAATGATGCTCACTCTTTCATTCTTCACAGCTGGTGAGCCTGGTCCTGCAGGTGAGCCCGGCCCTGAGGGACCTGCTGGCCCTCCTGGTCCCCCAGGTGAGAGTGCCGAAGGCCTGACTGGACCCGAGGGACCTCCAGGACCTCCTG
Source organism: Limanda limanda (assembly GCF_963576545.1). Lineage (NCBI taxonomy): Eukaryota > Metazoa > Chordata > Actinopteri > Pleuronectiformes > Pleuronectidae > Limanda > Limanda limanda. Next base: position 18,722,813 of record NC_083647.1, on the reverse strand, counting down.
GAGCTCCCGGCCGCTCCATTGCTGGAAAACCTGGATCCCCTGGTGGACCTGGCAAACCTGGCAGCCATGGACAAAATGGTGAGAAAGGTGACACTGGAGCTCATGGCTCTCAGGGACCTAGGGGAGCACCAGGTTCTCCTGGAACCCCCGGCCCTGCTGGACTCTCTGCTTCTGGAAAGCCTGGATCTTCAGGTCTTCCTGGATCAATGGGACCTAGAGGAGAGTCTGGTCTGAAGGGACACCCAGGTATCCCTGGACTTCCAGGTGCAAAGGGAGATAGAGGGGTGGGAGCTCCTGGACCACAGGGTGAGACAGGACCTGAAGGAGCTATGGGCCAATCAGGTGAACCAGGTGCTGCTGGAGTTGGAAAGCCAGGTAGGACAGGTGCCCCCGGAGAGCCAGGAAAGTCAGGTAGCTCAGGTAGAGATGGTGCCACTGGTCCCATGGGACCACAGGGACCTAAGGGACACACTGGTGCCCCAGGTGTAGGTAGTTCAGGTAAACCAGGCGACAATGGTGCCCCAGGTATGCCCGGTCCAGTTGGCGCTAAAGGCCATCAAGGACCTGCTGGTGCCACTGGTGCCCCTGGAGTCCCAGGTTATGGAAAGCCAGGTGCAAATGGAGAGAAGGGACAGAGCGGAGCCACAGGTGCCCCTGGTGCCACAGGTTCAAAGGGAGAGCAAGGTCATACAGGATATACTGGTGCCACTGGTGCTACTGGTTCTACTGGTCCTGTTGGACCTCAGGGTGAGAGAGGTTTCTCAGGTGAATCTGGTGCTGCTGGCTCTAAAGGTGACACAGGTGCAACTGGAGCTCAGGGATCTAAGGGAAACAAGGGAGATCAGGGAGTGCAAGGTTTCCAAGGTAAGCAGGGTTACCCAGGTGCTGCTGGTCCTCCTGGACCCAGAGGTGGTAGTGGAGCAACAGGCACCAAAGGTGATGTAGGTGCCCCAGGTACCCCAGGTTCCCCCGGTATTCCAGGCCCTGCTGGACCCAAAGGTCATCCCGGCCGTGCAGGTGAATCAGGTGCTTCTGGTTCTGATGGTGCTCCAGGTGCCACAGGCTCTGGTGGTCCTCAAGGTCCTGCTGGTGCTCCCGGTCTTAAGGGACACCCAGGTCTCCCTGGTAACCCTGGCCCTTCTGGGTTGGCTGCTAAGGGTATCCCCGGACCACAGGGTCCCCCTGGTCTGCCTGGTGCTGATGGTGTTGATGGAGAATCTGGCCCAGCTGGACCTCCTGGTGCCCCAGGTCCCCCTGGTGAGGTTATGTTTGAGAAGGGCAAAGGCTACGGCGAGGTCATGGTCAAGTCCCCCATGTCTGCTTTCACTGCTTCTCTGGCTACCCCTTACCCTGCTGCTGGCAGCCCCATTAAGTTTGACCAGATAGTGTACAATGCTGAGAATCACTATGACCCCGAGTCTGGCATCTTCACTTGCCAGATTCCCGGAGTTTACTATTTCTCCTACAGCATCCATGTCAATGGAGCCAATGCCCTGGTTGCTCTGTACAAGAATGGCCAGCCTGTTATGTTCACTTATGATGAGTACAGCAAGGGCTTCCTGGACCAGATGTCCGGCAGTGCCGTCCTCTTGCTCGACGAGCAGGACACAGTTTTCATCCAGATCCCCGATGATGAGGCCAATGGTGTCTTTGCGGCCGAAAATGTCCACTGCTCTTTCTCTGGGTTCCTCATTGCTTCAACGTGATAGGTTGATACAATAGTTCCCAAAAGCCAACCAACTAAATTTGCAATCTATTTCTCAAATTAAAGTAAACTCCCTGTTAATTTCATCTCAACCAAACAGACAGGCAGTTAACAGTTCTTTGAGGAGTAGTAGCATCTCGACTTGAAATCTACAAGAAATGGGTGCTTAGAGGAAGGAAAACTAATTTATGAAAACAGGTGATCAGGGATGGGGGAAGCAATCCACAAAGGTACCAGTGAGCTTTTGTAATGGAGACGGCATGTGAAATGGAGGCGTTACAACTGTGTTGTGTCATGACTTTTTCTTTTCCACTCTGTTTCTTTTATACCGACTTCAACTGGTTAGACTTAATTAAGTGTTTGTCTGTTTCTTTGTTTGTTTTTGTACAACCTTGTTTTTTGTTCGGATGACCAATAATCTTCAAAACTACACAAATACTGTCTGTGCAGCATGTTGTAACTGTTGTCCTTGTACATGACTTGAATATTGTGAAATGATGACAGTCAAATTGATCATTATGATGAAATTAGTCAGTCAAATTCTGTCATACAAACAGCATTTGTTTAACCTCAACATCGTTATATCCCTGAACAGGCATTATGTCATGTAAAGCATAGTGACCAAAAATAAAAGATGTCTTAACAAACGTTTTGTCTCATGAGCACTTTTTGAATGGGAAATGGGAAAAGACAAATGACTTGTTGGTACCAGCCTCCTCATGCACTGGGGTTACACTGATTTCCTGTTCCTGGGCACTTCAACACTATATTTTTGCAACTAGTCACAAACTAATAATTGCATCTGCTTACTTCCCTTTGCAACACAGAATCAGCCCCACTGAGTAAGAAAGAAAAGATAAATGCAAAAATATAAATAAGTTCATTGTAAACCATTGAGAATAGTTGGTGAAATATCATCCCCAGAGCAACATAGGTGATCCCATCCCCCTTTGATAAGCTGCTGGAAATAATACTTCACTTAGGTGTCATATTACTCAACATATTCTCATGAGTCTATGCCAATATAATAATTCACCTCCTTTCTACAGAAGTAAAAGCTGTAATGCTCAATCAAAAGGCAAGTTATGCAATTCAAAAGCCTCTATAACTCAAGGCTATTGAACCAGGTATTGAAACATGCCTACAGGTTTCAGCAATTCAGGCCTTCATCAAGGGCAAACACTTCCTCTGGCTGTTTTATACCCAGTGGTCATATGATCAGTATAAACAGGCGAGCAGCCACATGATCAGTGTGCCTGCTCAGTGTTCACTTGGGGTAAACTAGCAATCTGGTGAACCCTGTCTTGAACCCAATGTCAGCATGGGATTGACTCCGGCTCCAGCTACAACACTTGAAATATAAGCATTATAGAGGATGAATGACTCGATGGATATTATTAAATGTTGTATTATTATGTTACTGCATTTTAAAGCATTTGATAGCATGTTTTGTGTCAGGTAAAAGTAATTATTTTCCTGTAACAAGGAACCCTATTTTTTAGGTTCACAATATGTTTTATCATTTGGGGAACTTCATAGTTATCATTTCATATTCACCATATGCAAATTGGAACTCAGCCAAATATTTACCTTGTGAAGTAGAAGTATAGAAGGAACAGAATCAAAATAACATTCCTAGATTTATTAGAAACCTGCATCACTTGAATAAGAAATGGAAAAAATAAACACAACTAAGTTCATAGTCCACTTTAATGCTTTAACCAGCTGACATGGGGCCTCAGGAAATCCAGCAATGGTTCCCGTAAAGAAGCTGAGATGGATGAGGATCATAATTTATGAATCTTCTGCCCACATGATGGCTGCTGGTTTTCTGTTGGCAGCCACAGTTTACAAAAACGTCTCTACCGTGCTAGTCTGGATGTTGGTGTGCTGAAAATAGTCGGCGTGTGGAACGAGGGACAGGGATGGTCCTCTCGCCGGGCAGCAGCTGTTTGATCTGCCCCGGGAGGGAGAGGGAGGTGGTGGTTAGGTGAGGGGCCCCGGGGACCGAACTGAGAGGAAGCTGGTTGAAGGAAACCACTGGGGACTTACAGCTGAGGGGACTCAGAGATGTGGTCAGTGCGAGAGGTGGGACCACGGCAGCCCAGACGGGGAGCTGCCTCTGGTCAACTCCACAAGCCACACTCCCAAATTATCTGCTGCACTTGAGACCATTTCCCTTTGGAATATATTTGTTTTTTGGAGGGTTCACTCATCTGTGTTTATTTAAATGCTCTGAGGAACAACCTGGTATATGAAGACACCCTGAGGAGGATGAGACCGTGGCATGATGGGAACTGTCATGGCTGTGAGCTGCATTTGAGCATGGGGGACAGAATGGGAAGCAAAGGCCTGAACAGCCTGACCAAGATGGATGTAATGACCAGGAAGCAAAAATAGAAAGATTATGTGTAAAACACACCCTTCCTGCGGTGTCCAGAGCTGCAGCACACAGGGTAAATATGTGTGCAAAGGAAATAAATGGGTTTGAAATGAGCGTGCCGTGCTGCAGCTGTGGGCGTCTAAAAACAGCCAGGTCTGCTGTAATCTCTTCTATTCTTGAAAAGATCCCGGTGGTTTCAAGGAAGGAATCCCTGCGCGGTGATGGGGAGCGCAGGCACCAGTTCAGTCGGGTTGGCTGCAGTGGTTTTCTTTTCATCACCAAATATGTTTGTTGTTTCAAACGCTGTCGTTTATGGTGTGAAAAGCAGCAGCTCTGTGATTGAATGAGATGCAGCTCAAACCCCAGAATCTCATCACATAATTACGCTGTGGTTTCTTTTAGGAGTCATTACCTCAAAACTACAGAGGCAGAAAACACATCTCACTTTGCATCAATGCAAATGAGTCTGGTTTAGAGAAAAAAACACGTTTGTGACTATCACGTTTTTTAGGTTGTGGTGAAGGTGTTCTGTTGTGGATCACTGCTGACTATTTTCTACATGTGTTCATCTTTATATTCTATACTATAGAGGGTTTATTCATTGTTTTTTTTTTATTTGAAAAATGGTTTAACGAGGTATTCCCTTTGTTTTAAGGCTGAGATCTTACTTATGCATTTCATACTCATGTATTTTCACCTTGTCTGTGTGAGCTCATATTCAATGATTTAATTATTGGATTTTCAATATAGGAAAAGGCCCAAAACAGGCCAGTCACATGCCGTTTTGTTGGATTTGATAAATAAAGATGGGATAGAGCATTTATGTGTCAATCAATACATCCAAAAAGCTCTCAAATATTTTGACACTTTGTATGTAATTTCATTATTTTAAGCTAATTATTGTAATTACACACCCCATTTATAATTCAGTGTGAGAAGTTATTGCATCTCATCTATTAAGAGTTGAGACTGTACAAACTATTTAAGTTTTTTTTGTAAAACTGCCCCTGTAACATGTCTTTTATCCTTTTGGTATTTTACCACATGAGGGCACTATAAGGCAAAGAATTCAAGGGGTGCATTTCTCCATCTAAAGAGAAATCTCAGAGCAACTAAAGCTACGGGTATTAATGTGAGGAATGTTTTTATATTCGCTCCACACGTTAAACAAAATGAGCCAATTCACACTTCAGTCCTTTATTCTTCAGTGCTCACAGAAAAAACAAACGGAACACTTTGTCGGCAATGTTACATTCCACATCGAATAAAGTGAAGCCTCATTATGTACAAAAAAAGATGCTGCTCAGAGATTAGCGCCCCCTGGCCCCTCGTTTTTGTGCTTTTTTGTAGCGTCGATTTGAAGTGGTGTAGTCATCACAGCTTGATGCAAAAAATCTGCTTAAAACATCTCCCAATTTTATTCAATCTTACAAATGGTGAAAAACAAGAAAAAACTTCATTTACAATGGGTAATCTGTTAAAAACTTCAGTCATTTAGGTACATCTCAGTCATAAAACCAGTAATATCAAAGTCTATACAACGTGCATTACTACAGAGTTTTGAAATGGTGGAAATCTAAATGGAAAGTGATGAGCATCTATTGTTTTTGACAGTTAACTAAGTCTAGTTCATTCCGGAATGGTCGTGTCCACAGGAGCATCGAGCTTTAAGAATTGTAAACAACTGTGCACTGCAAAGACAACATGTAAGACTTGGTTTCCCTTTAAAAAAGATCACAATGTGTCACATCTTGCAGAAACACAGCTTTAGCTGCTACATCCAATTGCCCAGCACCAAATACTTAAGATTAAATATGTCAAATTCAGCAACATGTCAACACAGTCATGGTTTCATGTAGAAAAAAAAAATACACTCACACTCACATTCGCACTTTCACACTCACCCACGTCACAAATGCAAGCACCAATGAGCAGTGAAGAAGCAGCACACTCGCCAGTACACCTCCTGTCCATCACTGCCACGGACATTGCAGTCATTGTGGACGGGGTGGTTGCAGAATAGTAAACAAAAACACCAACAAAAAAATTAAACAAAAAAAATCCCTGGTTTTAGACAAGTCCTCGCATTCCTTCAGACGGGCTCCATCATCTCCTTCATTCTGGTGTCTTGAGCAGCAGGATTACTCGGCGGCGGCGGCAGGGGCGGCCTCCGGACTGGCTGCCGTCTCCGGCTCAGCGGGTGAAGCTTCAGCCGGTTTCTCCTCTGCACCTCCTGCGGCGGCTGCTGCTGCTACTTCTCCCTCTGCCTTCACCTCCTCCACTGGCTTCGGCTCCTCAGCTGCAGCCTCCTTGGCTCCCTCCTCACCGGCCTCGGCTGGCTTGGCCTCCTCGGCGGCTGCCTCCTCTGACGCCTCCTTCTCTCCCTCCACTGGCTCTGCGGCGGCGGCTGCTCCTTCCTCGGCATTCTCCTCAGAATCCTTCTTGGTCTTCTTGAAAGTGAAGCCGCTGAGCTTGAAGGAGGGTTTCTTGAAGGAGAAGCGCTTCTTCTTCTGCTTGCCGTCCTCGCTGGTGGATGGAGTGCCTTCCTCCGGCTTGGCAGAGGCTTCGCCGTTTGTGGCCGCGGGCTCCTTCTCTCCGTTGGCCTCGGCACCCTCTACTTTCTCTCCTTCTTTGGGCGCCTCCTCGGTTGGAGTGCTGCCGTTGGCCTGGACATCCGCCTTGTTGGCCTCCTCCGCAGTCGGAGAGGCATCACCGTTGGTTTTGGCGTGGCCATTCTCCTGGAAAAGAACAAGACACGATTTAATTCCTCCACAAATGCATCACCATGCCATTTAAATTGAATAAAGGGAGGGGCAGACGCTGGTCTACGTGTGCACATGTGGGTGCAAGACTAACACCTGCAACATGTGGCGTGCTCACATTTAATTATATGCACCGACTGGTGGTAACCAATAGGAAAATGGCCCTAAAACTGCAGCAGCATCTGTTACCAGGAGAGTGACGACAGATCTGTGGCTTTCAGCAGTAGGCTATTCGGTTAGACTGCAGTACCGCAGGGATCCTGAGGGTGGCGTTCGGTGTGGAGACGATGGGAACAAGATGGGAATTTGGGGAATTTATATCTTGTTTTAACGCCCTGTATTTTCAATAAAAACGCATTTAACGTCAAATAATCAATAATCCTCACGCACTTTAACGTGCACTTGGTATAAATCATTGCTTTTGTGGGTTGCGTGTGCACAAAAACGTGCTTTCTTTCTTGAAGCCGGCAACAAAGGCGTGGTATCTTTTTTGGAAGGAAAAAAAAAATGGCCATGCCTCAGTGGGAGCGCCCGAAAAACCAAATCTGCACAAACTGCGACTGAATGACGCCGTGAAATGAAAACACTCGAGTGCAAACGACGTAAAATGTTTGAGAAAATAATTTGAAAAATGACATTTGAATCAATCTCAGTCAGAAACAGAGAAACAGTCATTTAGATTTACTTAATTAATTCCTCATATTTTAAAACGCAAAAACGCATGCAAGCGACAATTTAAGCATTTAAACCACGTGGAAATAATTGCGTTTGCAAACAATTTGGTTTAACTGAGACAAACTGAGACAATGAAAATGGATCCGACATGTGGCCACTTTCCCCCCTGGACGCCGGGTGAGTGAAACCTCCACGCATCGGCCACCGGGAATCGAACATTGGTTCCACCGACCTGTCCGTTGGTCTTCGCCGCCACGGCCGCTCCCTCCGCGGGCTGCTCCCCCGCCACCACGTCCTCTTTCCCGGCGGGTTTGGAGGTTTGCGCTCCCATGCTTTCTCTCAGGATCAGATGAATGAACAAAGACCGCAAAGCTTCCTGCTACTTCCCCCCCTAGAAAGAGACGCACACACACGCACGGGCACGAGCACACGCACGTACACGAGCAACACCTCCTTTTTCTGCGCAGAGAGAAACACACGCAACCCAACGAGAGAGGAGAAGCTGCAGAAGAAGAAGAAGGAGGAGAAGAAGGAGACGAGGAGAAAATGTGGCGGAAGGAGTCAAAAAAAGGAAAAGGGGGAAATTCACTCCCGATCTTTTTTTTTTTCCTTTTTTTAAAAAAAAAAATCGCCCCCCCTCTGCAAATGAGATGCGGGAGAACAACGCCCCAGTTCACTGATGAGTGGGCGACTGGGCTGTGACGTCACGACCAGTGCATCCCAGCCAATCACGAGTCCCGGCATCCAACGAGCAAAAGAGAGAGGGGTATGGGGTGGGGGGGGGATTGGGTGTTGGGGGTGCACGGTGGTCACGGACAATGGAGGAGACACAACAACATGGCCTACAACTTGTCTTCCATTACTGCCACACTGCAGAAAGTTCCTCTGTAGGACTCTGATTCTGAAGAGGAGAATGTTGTCCCTCCACAAACAGCTGCTCCTCCTGCTCCTCCTGCACTGAACACAGATTTTCCTCCTGTTTGGAAATCTGTGTTTTTCAAGAATTAAAAAATGGCCCCCATTTGTTTTTAAATGGAGCTGATTTGGGGCTGGGCTGTAACGCAATGTCAATAGTTATCGACAAAAAGGGATTTGGATCAACATCAATACTACAAAACTCCAATATATAATGATGTGATGCTTGTGCATTGTGTAAATACACTGATGAGGTATTACATGTATTTGATGTACCTCAGATTTGTCAGTTTGAAGCAATAACCTTCACCCAAAAGCAGAAATAAGACCTTAAATCTAAATGAAATAATACTATGACATGTATCGTGGTTATTATAGATATTGATTAAAATATGAACACTTTCTTCTTGATATAATTTTTGGTCATATCGACCTAAGATGACGTTGAGTTTATGTAATTTGGGTATTTGCTTATCTGGCCACCCTCCAGATCATCCAATTAAATAGCCTTATTTGTATTTGTAACACAATATGATAAACAGTAACACACCCTTCAACATGGCTCACAATGGTTGTGTTAGTATATGCTGGCACCAGAACAACAGCATGTTTTGGAGCTGACAAAGCCGAGCTCAGCTGGTCTCATGTTCCATCACCACGCAGCCTCCTGACATATGCTCACTAGCAGTAACTATAAGCGCCTGTGCCCACAGCTCCCAGCATCCCTCTTCTTGCATAATAGCGTCTTGTCTGCTCGCTGCAGCTGGAGCATCCCAGTGACCCAGATATAATGAGAGTTTATGGTCGTCCTCTTCTGCTGCTGCCTCCTCCAGCAGCCTGCAGTGCTCCGACTCCACCACCAGCCACGAGTCTCCTCTTTCTCCCTCTCTCTGCCATCGCTGCATGACCCACATCTCCATGGTTACCAGTCCAAAATGGCCCCGAGGAAGAGGAGGCTGCGTGTCACCGGCTCGGCAGTCATGACTCCCGCTTGGGGAGAAGTAGGGTGAGAGTGAGTTCAGAACTGTGAGCGGTGCAGACAGCAGTTTGGGGATTAGGGTGGCTTCTGTCACCCACCCTCGCCCCGGCATCAGAACTAGGCCATGCTCATTGTTGTGATATTCTGATTACATGCAAAGCTGTGATTGTTGTGTTGAGCTGCCCTGAAGGAGTGAAGTGGAAGACAAAGCCAAGCAGGGCAGGACATGTTTTCAGAAAGCACCGGGGACCCCAGACCTTTCAAACACTTCACCTGTCAGGAGCACACTGTCTGCTACGCCTTCCATATGCAAGAATCCTGGTGTGTGTGTGTGCGTGTGTGTGTGCGTGTGCGTGTGCGTGTGTGTGTGTGTGAGAGTGAGTGTGTGAGTGAGTGTGTGAGTGTGTGTGTCTGCAAGAGCTGCAGGCTTCAAATCAACACAACTTTCAATAATTTGTAAATTAAATACAATTTTACCATTCAATGGCACCATCCAGGAAACAAGGACATTTTTTTTCAAATATTGTTATTTAGTTTATATTTTTTGTATTTTTGTTATTATTATTTTAGGCCTCTTGCCAATCGGTTGCTTTATCCATTTATGGTAAATGTTCACCGCTACCCCATGTTTAATAATGTCAATTTAGAGTAAGAGCTTGACAATCTGTACATAATTTCTTTCATTAAAATGAAAAGCATTTTCTTCTTTTAGTGGACAAGGACAATATTTATAAGATATATATTATGTTTTATATTGAGAAAAAACATTATTAAAGATAACTAACTGCTGCATTTACTGATACACAAGCATGAAAGTCTGGAATGAGCCTAGAAAGGTCACCCCACTGTCTAACATCACTTCCTGCCCACACACATTAGATTATATTTCATTTAGCTGATGCTTTTATTCAAAGCGACTTACAATAAGTGCATTCAACCATGAGGGTACAAACCCAGAACAACAAGAATCAAGAAAGTACAATTTTCTTCAAGAAAGCCAAACTACAAAGTGCTATATAAGTGCTACTAAATCGCACTTTTTTATTTTGTATTCAAGGTAAGGTCAGATAGAAGAAGATGTGTAGACTTTCTGTTGTCCTGATGTCATTGGGGAGCTCGTTCCAGCATTTATAGAAGAATAGGTTTGCAGATATGACATCAAAATGTGTCAAGATACTAAAACAAGCTTAAAGCATCACACAAGATTCAAGATTTATAATTAAGTCATTATATAAGTTCACGTCAGGTAAAAATCTGAAAGAGTTCATGGCTCCAGCTTCTCCTGTGTGTGGATTTGCAGCTTTTTTCTGACTTATGTGATTTTAAATTACGTATCTGTGGTTTCTGGACAGAAAAAAAGACATTTAAGACATCACCACTCACTGTTGGAAAATGTGATGAATATCTCTCACTGTTTTCTGACATGTGACAGATAGAGCACCTTGTCCTGTACTCTGATACACAGTACTATCAATCTTGGAGGTGCTATGACAGAGAGGCAGTTTGATTCCCTACTCCCCCCCCCCCCTTCACATGTCATAGTGTTATTCAGCAAGACACTAAACTAGATTGATGCATCTGCCAGCATGAATGTGATATATAAAAGAAATTACTGTATATTCTATTATTATATTTTATTTGACTGATTGTGTTTCTGAGTGTTTTTGCTCTTCAGCCTGATCCGTAATAACCTCTGTAAAACTGGAGGAATGCTCAGTGAGTAAAGGTCAAAGGTCAACACCGAGTTTCAGAACACAAACCTGAGCAAGGATGTTAAAACATCCAAAAGTAAAATATACAATATAATGATGCTTGAAAGACAAATTGACTTCTGTTACATATCTGTGTTTGTTCGTGTAGTGTTGCCATTTAGATGAGTCAACACATGAGTGTGAAATTTTACCCCCCGACACACACTCACACTCGTGCTGCCTGTGAATGCATATGCACATCAACAACACAACACACATATTTAGCTTTTATTTGGATGTTATTATTGTTTTATCATACATGTTATGTTATTATTGTATTGACTCTTGTAGTTAGTCATGTTGATTTCACATTTTCTGTTATGGGGAAACATAAGCGTCTTTCAGATCCGCCCACTGCTGCCTCCCCCTGCATTGTGTATTAATTCTCTATGTATTTATTGTTGAACTGTTCAAATAGATAATTTATAAATGACAAAATTACAGTCTGGTTGAAGGCTGTCGAAAGGCAGTGGTTGGATGTTGCTGGTGTTTTCCCCTTTAATTGTCTTGGTCAGCTTCCAGTAGGAGTAGTTAACACTTGAATATTAGTGTGTGTACGTGTGAGCGTGCATGTGTGTGTGTGTGTGTGTGTGTGTGTGTGTTGTGTGCGTGTGTGTATGTGTGTGTGTAGTGTTAGACTCTACAAATAAAACCTCAGACCTCAGCAGGGGGGTCCCACTTATTAACAACTTAACAGCCCCTCAGGCTGATAGAAAGGAAATCACCTGCTCTTTATTTGAGCTGGAACCAAATCTCTCTTATTATCAGACCTGCAAGGTAAAAGCCACTGTTTTAAAAATCCACATTTGAAGTAAATTAAAAATAAATAAAGCAAATCGAACTCTACTTGAGTTAAACAAAAACAGACAATTTATCCATCTTGTCTTGTTTTTTTTTCCAATCATTCCAGAGAGGAGGCGGTGTCCTGCTAAACATTGTAATTTCTTATTGGCTGTAAATCCTGTCCATCAAATTTCTGGTCGATGTGGATCCGCATCAGTCGGACGCAATAACATCTGCGTCAAGATAACGTACAGACACCGGAACACTGAAGGTAGGCATACCAAAATAAAATCCCCAAAGCTTTTATGATATTTGAAATGTTACAATGAGCATTGATATTAAAACAGTGTGTTTAACTAAGCTTTTCTAAAATGTCAAACCATCATTGCATTTTATTATTTTACACAGCTCTATCTGCTGTATTTGTACTATTTGTCTCTTTCAAAATATTTTTACATTTCACACGGATGTATCCTATTTGATTTCATTCTCTTTGATCCTAACTCTTTATAATCTTATATTCTGCTTGAACATGATTTCAAACCGACTACCTCTGTGTGTATGAAACGTGCTATATGGATAAAACTGCCCGGCTTTGTATAGTTTAGCTTAAAGGTTCAGTTTGTAAGATTTAGGTGAAAGGGATCTATTGGCAGAAATTGAATAGGAAATAATCCTACCTATGTTTTCACCAGTGTGTTTCATTTAAATTAAACTAACTGTTTTTTTCTTTACCCTAGAATTGGCGCTTTATATTTGAATACTTCATATTTACATGAGTGGGAGTGGGTCCTCTTTACGGAGGCGGACATGTTTTTTACAGTAGCCTTAACTGTACAAACTAAAAACCTTATGAGTTTTTATCACAACGTCCACTGACGTCCACCACAGGTTCTCATTCATGTTTGGAAGGGGAGGGTGAGGAGAGGGGTGTTCAGCTGCAACTTGAAACCTCACCACTAGATGTCACTAAATTCTTAACACTGAACCTTTAAACAAATAAATTCAATGGTTATTCAAATAAATTTAGTTTTTCCAAAATATTCCTTATCTTTGTTTTCACTCACCTACAAATTGTTAATATTGTGTAATCTATATTACACAATCATTTTCTAGTGTTTATAATATTTTCATATTTTATATTCATACTTGCAAAAAAAAACACTAGAGCAAATTCCCTGTGTGTGTTTGAACCATAGACTGGTTTAAACCCACTTGGCGATAAACCCTGATTCTAATTGTGATTCTCATTTCTTTTCGATTACAAACAACCCAGATGGGAGATTTCTCTTGAAGGGGACAGGCCGGATGTGGTGTGTGCTGCCACGCGCATGCTGCCTCCCTGCCGCCCTCGTCATCCTGTGTGGAGGAGCTGAGGACTCGGCTGCAGAGAGACGACTCCTGCTCCTCTTGCTCCTCCTGCTCCTCCTGCACCTCCTGCTCCTCCTGCTCCGCGGCTCCGACCCGACAGGCTGACAGGACCAGCGAGCCTCCTCCTGATCGACTCCCCGCACACTCCGATGGATTAATGTGATTTTTCTGCGGTAAGTTGCGTTTCTTTGCTGCCCCCCCCACCCCCCTTCTCCTCCTCCTCCTCTTCTCCTCCTCCTCTCCTCCTCCTCCTGCTCCGTCTGCGTTGAATTTCAAGTGGTGCACCCTATGCCTGGTCCCCTCGGTTCTACAGCCAGATGGATTCCTGACGAGAGAGAGAGAGAGAGAGGATATAAATAACACAGAGTAGGTTCACTGTGGACGATCTGCACATGTAGCTGTGATGGAGACACACACACACACCCAGAGACACACACACGCACACACACATGTAGTGGTGATGGTGTGTGTGTGTGTGTGTGTCTTTTTGCGCTGTTGTGATTGTGGAGCAGGCTCTTGTGTTGCAGCAGCAGCAGAGATGGACGCGCTGCAGAACAGAGCTGACCACTGAGGCCACGCACACACACTCACACACACACACACACACACACACACACACACACACACACACACACACACACACACACACACACACACACACACACACACACAGGGGCCTGCAGACAGCCTCCGATTTATTGATCTCCTCCTAAATAATTGTCACTGACTGTTAAAGGGAATCGCATCACCACGCTGTTAAATATCAAATTAAAGCGGTGTCATAATCTGGTTATATGAAGGGTCTGGAGGTGCAGCCATCCATCTTGGGTTGATGTACTGTGTGTGTATGTGTATTGTGTGAGTGTGTGTGTGTTTGTTGTGAGGTCCTGAATCTGTTTACACAGTAACATAATGGGGACAAAAAACAAGTCCCTATAACATAGATCCTTACAGTCTGAGGGGAAAACGTGTTTTAAGGTTGGGTTCAGGTCCATGTTCAGATTTACAGTAGGGTTAGGTTTATGTTTATGTTTACATTAAGGTTAGGGTTGTGTTTACATCAAGGTTAGGTTTATGTCAAGATTAGTTTATGGTGAGGTTAACGGTAAGGTCAGGTTAGGTTTATATTAATGTTAGTTTTAAGTTTCTGTTTAAGTTAACGTTAGGTTTACGTCAACGTAAGGTTATAGTGAGCTTAGTGTTTAGGTTAGTTTTAGGTTTAGGATATGTTAGGCTTATAATTGTTAAGGTTAGTTTTAGGTTAAGGATATGTTAGATTTATAAATGTTAAGGTTAGACAAGTAGTAACTATGCTTAAGTTTTCAGGAAGTCAATGCTATGTGTGTTTGTGTACATGTGCAGTAACTCAAAGCAGCAGTTGTGTGCTGGTTTACAAACAGCAGCACCATGCAGTCTCTGCTCCATGACACAATCGTTGTGCGTGATGTGTGTCACCTTTGAATGAAAGGACTCACACACTGTGGTTCATGGACTATATACGTTTCCCCTCAGGCCCTCCGTGTCCATACAGTTCAACCGTTACTCTGCACGCAAGCTATGAATCCTGGGATTTCAGGATGTCAGGTTTTCATGAAATGTGTGGTCCTAAAGGTGTAGATCTCAATAAAGGGCCAGTTGGTCAATTTATTTACAAGATATCTAGTAGTTGTTTTTGTGCCTCTGAAGAAATGTCACACAGAAGCCATTTAGAGTTCCAGATTGGTGGAATAGGCGATTGACACACAGGTCATTGGAATCTTCTTTGATCCATAATTGTTCCAATCATTTCTGAGGCAAAAATGCTTAACATTTGATCCTAAAATTAAGATTTTCTGCTTCACTGTGTCTTAACATGATTGTAACCTCACTGTCTTTTGGCTTCGGTTTGTTGGTCAAACAGAAAAAGACCCGTGAAGAGACCTCAGAATGTAAGAAAATAGGGATGATTTGTTTTGCGTTTTTCTTCTGTTTTGTTGAAGCAACAATTAATCACTAGAACGGCCCACAGTAGAGCGCATACCTCCACCAAGGCCAAACAATCCTACACATGATTGTCTAGTTCTTATAGTATAAAAGAGGACATGGTCTGATAACCTAAATTATAAATTTGTCATGAAACATAGTCAAGTTGAAAAAGACAACCCTGGCTTCCCAGGATTCATCTCTCTACCAAGTTTGTGGGAAATTGATTGAGTAGTTTTTACTTGCGAACAAATAAACCAACAAACAGACATGGGTGAAAACTCAACATTCCTAAAAATACTCCATAGATCAATCAACCTGTTTTTTAAATATGATTTATCAGTGGCATGGTGGTGCAGAAAGAAGGTTCTGGTTCGAATCCCGGATTGGTAAAGTTTGCAGGGTCTCCCTGTATCTGTGTGGGTTTTCTCCAGCTTCCACCCAAAGTCCAAACCCATGCAGATTGGAGTTAGGTTAATTGGAGACTTCAAATTGCCCGTGAGTGTGAATGATTGTGAGATCGATGTCTGTATGTTGGCCGTGTAACACACTGGCGATCTGTCCAGGGTTTAACCGATGTCAGCTGGGTGGGAGGGGCTCCAGCCCTCCCCATGACCCTCAAAGGATAAGCGGTATAGATAATGGATGGATGGATCTATCTGCAGATTATTTACTTAATGTAAATGTCCATCCCAGTTTCCAGATTGCAAGTTGACATGTTCAGATGTCTTGATTTGTGCGACCTAAAGATTTATGACCCAAAGCCGAGAAAAGCAACACATGCTCACATTCTGCTTAAAATGATTTAATTCCTCCGATAGGCGTCAGATGTTTTTCTGTCAACTGACTAATCCATTAATCAACTAAGTGCTGCAGCCCTACATGCAGCTGCTGTATGGCTATTTCCATTGTATCCGTGCACTGACCATTGCCCTCCACTGGCATGAGATTTGGAAAGAATGATGAAAAATCCCTCAAGCCCAAGCAGCGAGAATCTGCTGCTGCTTCTGGAAAAAAAAGAAACCGAAACATTAGTTCAGATTTCTCTAATTTGTTTTTTCATGCCATTTGGAAAAATGTCTACGTACGAGGCACAAATCTCGCTGACGGACTGAATGGATGTTTACAATGGGCTCAGTGATTTAACAACATGACTCAACTGTGAACACTGTGACACCAAAAGCCCACTAAGGCTTAAACCCACACATACATACTGTATGAAGCTCAGCTGTGGGTTTTATAACTAGCTTTGAAAGCCTTAACACTGCGTCTCATTGTGCAGATAATCATGCAGCGCAGTGAAATGTGGCCATTGTCTTGTTGTTGATACACTGAATGAACTCAGTTGTCCAACACAAGCAAATATTGTAACTATTCAGAGAATGGCGGCCATAAGGAGGAGAGTTGTTCTCGGGTCTAGTAAACACAGCAGCGGGTTTTGCGTGATTTCAAATGGAACACGTCCGATAAATGGTCCCCATTGGGTCATTTCATTTATGACGTATAACAGGTTTTATTGTGGTTGAATGAGGTCGTTATAAGTGGGAGGGCTGTGGGTGGTTTGACCTTGTGTTGTGGCTTGTGTCAATGACCTGAGTGTCCAGGGACCCCACACTCCCAACTGAACAGGCCTGTCTTGTCTCGAATTGCAGAATGATTGTGTTCTCTAAGTTCTCCAGGGTTAAATAATGACGTTTGTTATGAGATGTAATAATCAGCTGAGCACATTATTACAGTTTCAGTGAACCTTGAAAGGCTCTGTGCGGCCATTGTCTACTTTAGTGTGATCTTTGTTCAATACGCCAAGATCCAACAGTGCCTTTTAAATTCAATCAAGCTGCACCAGGCACTCATAGATGTCTGTCCTTTTGAATGTGGAGATAAGTGAAAATCTAATAAAAAAAGGCCCTATCTCGCACCAAAATTTAAAGGCTTCCTTTTTTGGCCCATGTCCCATTCAAGTTTCGTGGAAATCCGATCAGTATTCTCTCCCGTAATCCTGAGGACAGATCAACAAACCAACGGATTGGAGGTGGAAACATAACCTCCCTGGTGGTGGTAATAAAGAACAGAAATAATATCAGGTCGGCTTGTTTTCAGTTTAACACTGTGTCCCCATTAGAGAAAATGAGTTGACATAACAGATTAATAAATGTTTAAAAAAAATGTTAGTTTCAGCCTATACTTTATAAGAACATTTTGAAAAACTGTGTAATGAAGTAGGGAATGGATAAAGAACTATTTGTATAAATATCGGACTAAGAAATTTGAAGCAAATAAAAAATAAAAAATTCTATAAGCGCTTCAACACTCAACGGGCCGTATACATGATTTGTAATGCAAATAGCTGTTAAAATATACATGTGCCACTTGTATTGACTCCACAGGCCTTATTAGACATATGGTAATGAATAAGGGCTTGCGCTTATAACTATTTTAATAAGTTACATTAATATATATATGTCATTTATATTTTTAATGATTGATCGGTTGTTAAGCTATATAAAATAAAGATCTGTGATAAATACCGTCATCATTTGCCAGAGCTCCATGTGATGTCTTCAGATGCATTTTTCTTTTCAATCAATAGTCAATTAATAACCCAGAAGCCAAAGATCTTTAATTGAAATTTACAGAGCGAAAGAGCACATCATCACATTTGTGTTTCATGCTTTCCGGGTATAAACTATTAAGCCCTTAATCATTTCAGAAAAACTAAAAAAAATGTGTTGATTGATATAATTCATTAATAATCAGATTATTTAATCTCTACACACATGCAGATCTTTTACCCTCTGTCACACAACATCACGCGGCACATATGTCTGTTTCTCAGGCTTCATTGACCGACTCCTGTTGAATCCATCAGTTCTGCTGTGTGACCCTGACATGTCTGTCTTTTTCATTTAGTTAGTTAGCTTCAATACAAATGGACGAGGATCTCATTATGGCTGCCAGCTCTGTGTGTGTGTGTGTGTGTGTGTGTGTGTGTGTGTGTGTCTGTGTGTGGGATAGTGTCGATGATTAACACTTGTTCCCATACAGCATCAATATAAAGGCCTTCATTTCATAAATTAATTTCCATTTGAGCCCAGTGGTTGTGATTAATGTCGAGGCATTAACCTCGTCCTGTTGCTTTTTTAATAGCATCATCTTCTTCCTCCTTTTCTTTATCTTCTTCTTCGCCATCTTCCTAGCCATTTTTTTTTTCTTCATCTTCTGCTTTATCTTCACATCATCCTCCTATTCTTTTTCTTCTTCTTTATCTACTTTTTCTTGTTTGTCTTCTTCGTCTTCTTAGTCTCCAGTCTTCACTTCCCGATGTGAACGAATCCTTCTACTGCTTTGATAAATCATATTTAACAGATTTGGCCTGACATCCTTTCAGACTGCATCTTGAGCCAATCAAGATGAGGAGTTGCAGTGTGATATCTCTGCCCGTGTGTGTGTGTGTGTGTGTGTGTGTGTGTTTTTGTCCAGTCAAGCCCACCCTCGCTCCCCCCTCTTATCTCCGCCTAGTGCTACAAGAGATTACGTGTCTCCGCTCCCCGTCCCCATCGGACCACGCTTATCACGCCAGTGTGGTCCTTCTCTCGGAGGCAGGCTGTTCATCTGGGCCTGAGAATAGCGTGATGAGCCGGGTCATGTGATGCGCGGGCTTTGCCACGGAAAGGGAACGAGCCCCGTGGTTGTGATGCCTCCATGTGCTGATGTGTTGCGAGGAGAGAATCGTTGTGCCACAGGTTGGTTAGACGAGCAAAATGATGAAATGCAGGGAAAACACAGCTGAGATCCAGGGCTTCGTCTTGACAGATTGAATCACAGAGATCTGAGAGCCACTGATGAATGGCTCCGACGCTCTTATTGTATTGAAAATGTGGCAAAGCTTCCTGTGGCTGTCGAGCGCACTTCATGTGTCTGATCTCCAAAGATGGCGGATTTTATTGCTCCTGTGCAGCAACTCAGACGTGATTCATATGCAAATATTAACCGAGCGAGCACTGTACAGTAAAAGCAACACGTGAAGGGACCTAGTGTATATAAACAATACAAGATGGCCTACTTCCCTGCAGCAGACACGTTACATGCGGGTGTATTAAAAGCCAGGCTCGTCTCAGGCCTTTTTACTTGAAGAGCAGGAAGATTTTTATAATCCCCACAGGCAGCACCACGACATGAGATCTCCCCTCATTTACTCGGATCCCTCCAGGAGTGGAGCCGGTGCTATTTCAATCGCTGCCGTCAGAGTGCCCCAGTTCGTGTTTGTATGTATGTGCGTATGTTTTGGTTTCAGTCAGACTCATGCTCCCCTGTTTCCAAAGCTCAGGAATGTCGCCGTGTATGCTAAAGATTATAGCATCCGCTTAAGAGGTTTTTGTTGCATCTGCGTTTGTTTGTGTGTCTGTTAGTTTGCAGCATCGCACAAAAGCTACTGGACTGATCTCCACAAAAACCTGGTGGAATGATGTGGTCAGAGATGAACCCATTTAATTTGGTTGCAGATCCCACCAACAGAGAGAAACTACAATTTATCAAAAATTGTGTGGACATTTTTCATGCCTAATCAATAAATTGTCCGACTGTTACGTTGTCATGTCGAGAGTATAACTGTCATTTATTCCGGTTTGGAGAGACATGTGCTTTACCACCTGAAATTGAAATCAGAGGCTTAACGTGTGGTTTTGAAGTGTATTTGTGCTGCAATGAAGAAGCTGCTGTACGATGTGAGGTGGTATTAAAGTCCAAGATGTATTTTAGAGACGCTTTCATCGTCCTCCTCCTCCGTCTTGTGTTTCAGTCTGTGGGCTCAGCTTTGCTTGGAGCTCATACTGCAAAGCTACCGCCGGGCTCGTCTGTACTTCTGGGTACTTTATGGGGTTTTATTGGCAGTAATGAATTACAGTGTCCTCCCTCTCTCTGCAGTGGCTCCTATCTTTGAGTTAGTTAGGTGCGGAGTAAATACTGTAGAGGACTGGAAATGTGCACAGGAGGTGAATTCTGTATTTGCCGGGCATGTATTTCATCTTTTAGATTTCATAAGACCTCTTTAACGCATTAATGACTTTCACTATACTGGAAAAAACGTTGGATCATGGAGAGTTCCTTTCAATGCAATCAAGTTGCACCAAACTACATACACTCATACTTCACACTTGCAATGCTAAAGAAAGGGAACTCCCCCATTTGATCAGATCTGCACCAAAATGTAATGGCCTGTTTCTTGGCTCATGTCCCATCCTTCCAACAAGTTCAGGATGTTTTTGTGTAATCCTGCTGACATCAAACCAACCAATGAACAGGGGCGATAACATAACCTTCTGGCGGAGGATATCATGACAACATGAAGCAGAAGTTTGGATTTTATATCAGTGCAGTTTGTTAAATGATCTAAGACGCTTTGGGTTTGACTTTTTCTGTAACTTGTTTGAAGGCATAGTATAATCTGGAAGCTGTACTTGACTTGTCTGTGCCCTGTTGCAGTGTGCAACAAGTTACACATGTGTTTCTGATGCTTCAGCCTTTTCTGGCTTGTAAATGTAAAACAGCTCTCAAGGAATTCAGCTATTTACTGTGTGTAGCTTTCCTTGTTACCAATTCAACTGAGACATGTCCTTCATGACATGTCTCTGTCTCCAAGAGAAAAAACTTCAAAACCTGACATGATCGTTTCTGGTTAGCTCCTCAACTTGAAAAAACGATTCACATTTGAGAAGCTGGAATCTGTAGATTTTGGCCATTTCTTGCTTTAATTCTTTAATGATTAAAATATTTTTTATCTTTATTCTATAAACTAATTCATGAACTGACTAACCGTGTGACCTCCAAATCAAAAGAGACTCAAAAATCCTCCGGCTCAAACTGTTCCCTTTAAATCATCTTCAGATGTGCGACGTTGCTGGTTATTTTTATCGATTATACATTTGTTATTCCTAATGTTTCCGTCTATCTCACCGTGAAACACATTTCAGGTTCGCCTTGTTCCATTATTTACCCTCCACCGCAAAGAGGCACCACCTGTGAGTGCGCTGTTAACGTGGGTGTAAGTGAGTCTTTAGCTGGGTCAAGAGTTTCTCCCTCTCTTCCTCCATCTGCTGCAGCGCTGGCGTTGGCCCCGAGCGCCACTTCTGTCAACAAGTGTGTTTCCAATTAGCCGTTTCCGACGTCAGCTGGCCGCTAATGTTTGATGTCGGGCGGCCTCCTCCTCCGCAGCCATGTTGCAACCGGCTTCAAGAGCTTTGAGATATTATATTTAACAGTTCTTCATCAAATCGATAAAAACAACTAGATCTGTGATGTTTATCTTGTTGACTTGTGTACTATCGTTACACAAAATGTTTCCAACGATGTTCAAACCCAGAGAAATCCCAGATTTTATCCAGGGTAACGACATGTTTCACTCAAGTTGCCTCTTAATTGTGTCTTTTCTGCTTTACCCGTGGTTTGATCCAACTCTGCTACAATGTCTGGGGACACGACAAATGAAAAACACACTTCGAGCCAGTTACCCAGTCAACTGCTCTTTCCTTCCACTGTTTGAATTGGTCACATGTAATGGATTATTCATTGCCCTTTTCTTTGGGTTCTGTCGCCAAAGCTGTCCCATTAAAGAGTAAATGGTAATGGGGGTTAAATCCCATGATCCTATTGCTTTGGATTTAGAGACCCCTGAAGATATTTACTTTTCACATATGAAGAACACAGCTGGAGATGGTCCGGGTCAGATTCTTTCCAAACAACAGGAGCCAGACTTCTGCCCTCATCACCAAAAGCTCACATATCTTGTTGTCTTTG
Organism: Limanda limanda; assembly: GCF_963576545.1. NCBI lineage: Eukaryota > Metazoa > Chordata > Actinopteri > Pleuronectiformes > Pleuronectidae > Limanda > Limanda limanda. The sequence goes on along the minus strand of NC_083647.1, from coordinate 18,700,735 downwards.
CAAGTTGACATCTTCGTCAGAATCTTCTACTTGTGTGACACCTCCTTTTCACCCTGAGATATTTGTCTTCTTCTTGTTTTTTCTTTTGTTTTTGCCGTCCGTCGTGTGTTAGAAGCTATATTGTACGTTTTAATGTGGGGAAGGACACAGCCGGGGGAAATCTGCATAACTGGGTCTATAGAAATAGTCAGTCTCTTTTTAATTGGTAAAGCAAACGGCCTCACTTGTGACAGAAACTGCTTTAGCTTTGCTTCAGCCTCCCTCATGAGACGCCATGGGTTTTATTTCTGTGCATTTAAACTCTGTGCTGTGAATCCATCGATGGGCGTGCGGCTCCTCGTAAAACAAACAAAAATAACGCGCATGCCAACTTGTAAATGCAATGCCCGGGTGTAAAGTGTGGTCGTGCAGTTAGAGGGAAAAGTCAACTATGATAATTGGTGCAGTTAAATCCTTTTATGGTAACTTAACCTGGATATTCTCAGCCCAAAGTGTCTCACATCAACATCAGTTTGTACACAAACGCACACATTATCCTTACACTGCAGCTCTGTCACTTTGTGCTCCTCTGTTTAATTAGTAATGGACATTAAAGTATCGTGTTTAATTTCAGCCTAATTGAGAGTGTCTTCATGAAGGCTCTGTCGCTCTCAGAGGAAGCTTTGAAATAATGGAATATTGAATCACAATTTTTCCCAACGGAGACGGTATTTGGAGCTATTACTTTACCTCCGTGCTAATTCCGTCTCCTCTTTCTATCCTCGCCCACAGAGAGTAGAGGATGGGCTGCGTCCAATGTAAGGATAAAGAAGCAGCGAAACTCACCGACGACCGGGAGACCAGCGTCTCGCACAACTCGGGATACCGCTATGGGTCGGACCCCACGCCGCAGCACTACCCCAGCTTCTCCACCATCCCCAACTACAACAACTTCCACACTGCCGCCCCGCAGGGGGTGACCGTGTTCGGAGGGGTCCACACGTCCTCGCAGTCTGGGACGCTGCGGTCTCGGGGAGGAACAGGTGAGGATTATATTTCCCTTTTCATATGGGCTTTTAAGACAAGGTGACACTGACTGTGAGATATGTCGCTGTCATCAAACGGGGGTCGAATTACAAATGGAGCAATTAGAAGGGAGAAATAAAACGTCTAAGTTGCAAAGTTGTGTTTGATTACCACTCACTGGCTGGCTGATTTTTCTGCTGGTATTGTGGAACTGCTATAAAGTCATCTCTCTGCTAAAGATGAATGTCCACTGGCTGCAAGTTAATGGAAAACAGAGTGACCTAAATTATCCCCGGTGTTCTGCGAGGCACATCTGACGACCAGAGAGATCAGACATTGTGCTGAATAGTAATAAAAGTGCTTGTGAGCCTGAGCAACGTGCATCACAGTCTCTTACTTAAGATGTTAAAGATGCATACGATGTGCGATGTATAAATTAACAGCATCTCAGCTACTTTGGGCCTGTTTTTTTTTCCTTCTGAAGGTTGATCCCAGCTCAGATAAACACTCGGCAGCTGCGGAGTCAGCAGAGTCAGTGTGTGTATGAATAAGAGATTACTCCAGGAGGGCAGCACAAGGAAACATGGAGGAGTTAAATTTAGAAAGCCTCTCAAATAAAAGTAAAGTGGGACAGAAGTTGAGCAGAGGCCTCGTCTGACCTCTGCATACTGCACCATGTCGGCCTTTCGCTCATTGTGAAGCATGTTTGCAGTTGGCGTTGCGTTAAGAGGGAAATGTGCTGGGCCTCCTGGCAGCAGTCGTCCAGGGAGGATTCAGATCACATCAGAAAATGAAATCATTTCACAGTTTCAGGCTTATTAAGAGATACGTGGCTCCAGGGCTGTTCCAGATCACATCAGATAAATTTGATTGCCCCGTAATCTGGACCAGCAGCGTTAACTGTTCACTCGGTCACAGACGATGCTTCGTCTGATAAAGAGGAGTCAGGGTTTATCGGGTTGTTAACAAAACAGGGACATTTATTTTGTTGCATGTTAAACATGTAACTATTGTGTTTTTAGACTCGGGGGTAACTTGTTCCAAATTGATTGTTATAGCAATCGAGTTAATAAAGCGACATATTGACACATTCAACAATTTTAGCATTTTATTTGGAGGTATCCCAATCTTTATTCCTTATTTAGCTCTGCTTTTGTCTCCACTCACTCCTGAAGAAAATGTTTATATTTTGAGCTGCTGTTTTCCATCATCTTACAGCTCATTGCTTCTCGCTAGCTGTGAATGCTCGTCATGTAGTGTTGCTCGGGTAGTGCACAGTCCGTCTGTTTAACTAAAACAACTGCAAAAACTAAAATACCAAAGTTTCAGGACATAAAACGAAAACACTCAGCTTAAAAATGCTTGTATGTTAATGAAGTATTGATTAATGTAGCTTCAAAAGGCCCAACAAATGTCATAAAGTAAATCAATGACTCAATCTCTCAAACATAAATTATTAATGATATATTATCACATATTATAAAAACAGGCCAAAGGACTTTAAAAGTGGCAATTGACACTGTAAATTATAACATTTAAAAGGACTTAAAATGTATTTGACGTGTATTTTAACCTTTTAGTTTGGTCCATGTCTCATCTACTAACATGGAGGAGTCAGGTTTTATTACCTATACTTCACCCAGCCACCAGGGGGTGATCAAGAAAGTTTTGCTTCACTTTTTGGGGAGCTCTTGTGTCGTCCAACTTAACATTCAGTCCATGTCTGTCGTATATGAAAGCACCTAAATGGAAAACATTATTACTTTAAACTGTGAGACTTGAACTTGACTAAAATAAAGCAGCAGATGTGATGTAAGGAGTAAATGAAGTGATTAGTATCGGTGTTATATGACAAGCAGCCCATGTGTTGAACACATTAACAAACCACAATGAAGATCCCATCCATTCAATTCAAGCTTTGCCTCCCTGCAGGGGTGACTCTGTTCGTGGCTCTGTACGACTATGAAGCCAGGACCGAGGATGACCTCAGCTTCAGAAAGGGGGAGAGGTTCCAGATCCTCAACAGCACGTAAGTGTGAAAATATCTGCGTGACACCATTAGACAGGGTGGCGGTCGTGTTTTCCTCCTCTGTGGCGAAAGGTCTGATTCCTGCGCTTCGAAAGGAAATGTTGTTTCCATCGCCACAGATGGAGGAAACATGTCTGTAATCTGGTGAAGACTTGACCTGGTTTATGCAGGTTGTTACATTTCAGATCTGGCAGATTTCTCACATTGTAATGATGGCTGTCTCACTGCTTGCGTAAGAGGAATAAAAAACATCTCGTTAGATTTGTCAGTAAGAAGCAGAGACTCTGCTTTTATACAATAAAAAGGTTGTTTTTCGTAGTCTGTTTTTATTTGATTTCTAATGAGGTGTCAGACAAAGCCAATAAATATGCATCCACTTGATTTAACTGGTTATTTGTGCATGAACAGGGTTTCTGCTGGGTCTTATAAAATCTAAAAATGTCTGAAATGTAATCATCCGAAATTTAAGCCTGAAATAAATACCTCAAACTATGATGCACTAGGTTCAAACGCTGATGAAGTGTTCATCTTAATCTGTCTCTGTTTATCTACCCCATCACTCTCTGTCCTCCTCCTCCTCCTCCTCCTCCTCCTCCTCCTCCTCCTCCTCCTCCTCCTCCTCCTCCTCCTCCTCCTCCTCCTCCTCAGTGAGGGAGACTGGTGGGAGGCTCGTTCTCTCACTACAGGTGGAACTGGTTACATTCCCAGCAATTACGTAGCTCCGGTGGACTCCATCCAAGCTGAGGAGTGAGTAGAACCTTTTTTTTTTTTTTTTACATAAGCAAAAGCTCTCTCTCACAGTCTCAGCTTCAGCCGCAGAGATCCCATCATAAATATTTCAGAGCTCATCTTGCTGCCTGTTTGTTAAATGTGGCATCGCAGCACGAACGGAAAGAAAGAGTTTACAATATTGGGGGAAATAAAACTATGTTCAGACCAAATGTTTTTCATTGTAGTTTGATCCCATGTTTTTCCCCCTGCAGCTGGTATTTTGGCAAATTAGGTCGAAAGGATGCAGAGAGGCAGCTTCTCTCCAATGGCAACGCTAGAGGCACTTTCCTCATCCGTGAGAGTGAAACAACTAAAGGTACTTTCTGACTTTGCTGCTTCCCGCACGCCGACATGCTGAACGCTTTTAAACTTCAGGCAACAGGCCCACGTGGGAATAAATAAAGATTTTAGCAAAGTGCAAATTAGGAGATGCTTATTTATAGAGGAGCTTGCGATGAAATCATCCGACATCGCCGCTAAAAAATTCAATTTATTTTCTCATGTCATTAGTTTGTCAGTTGCTCCACATTCATTGTCCTAAATCGTTTGCACATTGTGCTAAATATACACTGACACACATCACATGTTCTGTGATGCCTTATGAAAACCAGCATGGTTTAGTGTTATCAGATTTTATTGACCATCTGTCCTTTCAGTTTTTGTTAACAAGATTTCTCAACAACACCATATTATTGATGACTTGGCCTCAAAGATGAACTGATTAGAATTTGGCGGTCAAAGTCACAGTGGCCTTACAAAACAGGTTTTTGGCCTCTTGAACATTTAAATCTAATTTCTGCCTTTTAGAGATTTTCTTTAATATTTGACCATTTGTCACTTGGACGCAAAGATGAACTGATGAGTGTATTTCAGTGGTCAAAGGTTAAAGGTCACGGTGACCTCATATGAAACTGCACTGGGTCGCTGATCCTACTTTATCCTTGTGTCTGTGCCAGGGGCCTACTCGCTCTCCATCCAGGACTGGGACGACATCAAGGGGGATCATGTCAAACACTACAAGATTCGAAAGCTGGACAGTGGAGGCTACTACATCACCACCAGGGCCCAGTTCGAGACGCTGCAGCAGCTCGTACAGCACTACTCTGGTGAGAGTTATGGGCGGGGGGGGGTAATACAGGAACTTCTTGACCTGACAGATCTACTCCATGTCTGCTTTCTCTCTCGTTTAAATTCCAATGTCATATGGTTTAATACTTCTTTAATATACTGATGAATTCAAACTGCGTGCTCAATCTAGCCAGGGCTGCCGGACTGTGCTGCCGCCTGATTGTGCCGTGCCACAAAGGCATGCCCCGTCTCACCGACCTGTCCGTCAAGACCAAAGACGTGTGGGAGATCCCACGAGAGTCGCTGCAGCTCATCAAACGTCTCGGAAACGGCCAGTTCGGAGAGGTCTGGATGGGTGTGTACCGTTTTATTGTCGAGCTCTTTTTGGCACAAATGGAAAAGAATTGTACAGCTGTGAGCAATGTTGCAAAACATTCTGTGTGGGTTGGATCATTCAAAAACGAACACCCAGCTAATGTTACCCGCAGGGAGGAGTGTTTGCTCTGCATGATCTCAGTCCATATTAACTGGATCAAGATTGTTCCATGGTTTCTGATTGGACTCAGGATCTGAATCGGCCTTTTAGACCAGTCAAAACTTGGTTTATGTCAACCTTTGTGTCTCTGACATGTTCTTTTACTTCATTTGAGTTCAGTAAAACTTAATTTGTCCCACATTGGGCAGTAACAGGCTCCATGCGTGTCGGATTTGCTGCTTTGCTTCCAAAAACATGGATTAATCCGAATCCAGTGTCCAAATGCTTCTCTTCTAGCTTGAAGTTGAAGTCCTGAAAACTTGTTGTCAACACTATTTTATCAACTTTTAAAGCACAGTGTTTACAGAGAGATGCCAGTTTAGCAGTGACCACTTGTTAGTGTTGTCTTGTGTCAGACTCTGTGAGGACAAGCGTTATTGGTCAAACTAGAAACAGAAACAAGAAGTCCTCTGACCAAAAAATCTTGTCCTTCACTGACAGATTCTGAATATCCACATGCAGAATCTATTTATAGAGATTACCCTTTGTATAAAGTTACACAGATATTACAATCTCAAGGTAACTCATAACTTCAGTAGATTTCAACGGCACATTTTACTTTCATGTCCTGTCATACCTCTGATATTTCATTTTGTCAGACTCTGAATCGTAATTTTTTAATTTGACAAAAATCTCACTTTGGCATTTCTGCAGGGTTTTATTTCCAATCATTAATCTGTGGTAAATTAAACTTTAACAACCTCATAATTCTCCTTTCATGCAGGCACGTGGAACGGCACCACCAAAGTGGCAGTGAAGACCCTGAAGCCCGGCACCATGTCGCCCGAGTCCTTCCTGGAGGAGGCTCAGATCATGAAGAAGCTCCGACACGACAAACTGGTGCAGCTGTACGCCGTGGTGTCCGAAGAGCCCATCTACATCGTCACCGAGTACATGTGCAAAGGTAGAAGCTGAGTTTAGAGTCACACTATGAATATTGCATATCCATATGTGCACACACCTACACATTGTGTGCATAATTTAAACATCTGCATGGACAGTGCAGTTTGTGTTCTTCCTCATCGCGTGCTGCTCACTCCCATGTACACTGTAGAAAACACAATTTCAATGCAGCCATGCAAACACAGGTGTGGTTTTAACTGGAGAGATTTAGCTCAGAAACACTGAGATTCTCGGTTACCACAGTAATAACTAACAAATAAATGTCTGAACCAAGTGTAACGTGTGGCAGGAATCCCAGAATTGATGTCACGTTAACGACAACATGTTGTTTCAGTTTTGATCCAAATCCGAGTGGAGTTCGAGCAGCTGAAACAGCACGATCCATTCGTTTCATCTGTTTTCTCTCTTTTTTTCCCTTTTTCAGGGAGTTTGCTTGAATTCCTGAAGGACGGAGAAGGACGAGTTCTGAAGCTGCCAAATCTAGTGGACATGGCAGCTCAGGTACGATGACGAATATGATCAGACATCTTTTAAGAGAGTTATCCACTTTAAACAGATCCAGCTGTTAGCAGTGAGTTTCATAAGGGCACTTTTCACATTAGTAGAACAAAGGTTGGTTGCTCTGCGATCAATTTATACCGAGACCACATGGACAAAATTAGCGCAGTTTGTATTTTATTCTGAAGCCTTAACTCATCACTTCCTGTTCGTAGGGAATTGTACTTCACACTTGAATTTTATTTTGGTGTAAATCTGTGGGCACAGTTTTGATCACCTTGAAAGTCTTTGTTGATATTTAGGTGACATAAATCTTGTTTCCCAGGTGGCAGCAGGCATGGCGTATATTGAGAGGATGAACTACATCCATCGAGACCTGCGCTCGGCCAACATCCTGGTCGGAGAAAGTCTGGTGTGCAAGATCGCTGACTTCGGATTGGCCCGACTCATCGAGGACAATGAATACACAGCCAGACAAGGTAGACTGGTTCCACTGGGTCACACCAACTTCTTGTAGATTTACTAATTTGTGCTGCACCAATGAAACTGTTTTAGTTTAGGAAGATGTGGTTGCTAGGAAACATCTCAAGGGCTGTCCAATGAAAAACAATCAACTATGTAAACAGGAGGTCACTGTAGCATCACAAAATAAAAGTCGCTAGATTGATAAAATTGAAGTTGAAATCATAATCCTTCTGCAAATCTTTCAGTGTTTTAATTTTTACTCAGCAAACACTTAAACAACACTTATCAAACACTTATTATAACTCGGGAATTACAATGATGCTGCAACCAGCGGCCACAGTTTAATAAGAAAGACTTTGAATTCATTGATCCCACTCTGGAAATGTATTTCTTTTTTTTTATATCACACTGATGGAATAGAGATTAACTTCAGACCCGTTCATTTTCTTTATCCGTTGTCTGACTTCAACCTTTCTGCAGTCGCCTCTTCGTCTCTCACCACAGCATCTTCTAAAAACCTCATCGTCAGAGGAAAAAGTCAGCGGGCTGGCAGATGACTTATTCCATGCAGTCAATTCCAAAACACATGTTACACACACACATACACACACGCACACACATACACACACACACACACACACACACACTCGCTCATAAGAACACATGCTAATGTTCAGAATAATTACAGTAAATGGGCGGGAATATGTCCCGGTGACACCAGTGGAAAACAGCAGTATGTGTGGTTACACTGTGGCACAGAGACAACAGAATATCACATTCACAACGGGCACAGTGCAGACTTAAGACAGAGCCAATGTTAAATACACAAATCAATCTGTCACTGTGTATCTTGTTGGAAAGGATCACACAGACAAGGGGACTTCCACACTCCGTTCGTCACTCTGTCAACACGCTCGCTCGTTGGTTAGCGTTTTTAAATGTTTACTTCGTTCTGTGCCAAATGCAAACGAAGACAAGGAGAGATAATGGAATCTCTCCTTTTTTATTCCCTGGTGACATGTTGCCATGTTCTCATGTCTCTTCACTGATGAAATATCAGATGAAGGAATAAATCCGTACAGACGGGCTGACCTACTTCCTGCTCAGGATGTTGCTTTAATTATCTCTGACACGGAGGTTATGTTTTCACCCCTGTCTATTGCTTTGTTTGTTTGTTTGTTCTTTTACACAGAGAGTGCGTAATCGAAATTCCCCCCAAAACTTGTTGATGTGACTTAGGTGAAGAAAAAATCCAGTAAAATTTGTGGTGGATCGAGGCAAAAGGGCGGGTCCAGCATTTTTTGGGGGACTTTCTTAACATCTTCTTTTAACCTTTTTTTTTACATTCTTACCAATTACTCAGAAAATAAGTCATGGATCTTCCCGTCCTACATTCGATAAGATGAACCTTTATTAAACTTGCATTAAGGGACATTCTAATTTGACAAAGCCAAAAAAAAGAGTTGCAACCCAAGGGAAAATTTAGTAAGAAATAGAAATAAGCATAAAAACTGAATCTAGAATAAACAAGGTAAAAACAGAAAGTGTCCAAATTGTAATATACAATTTTTGTAAGCTATCAATCTTGGAGTTTTATCAGTCTAAGGACAATTCCGAGTCCTCAGTTAACCCAACTCAAATCTGCATGACTATGGACTGTGGGCGAAGGCAGGAGAACCTGAAGAAACCCCACAAAGAAACACAGAAAGACCTAAGCTGAACCAGGTTTCAAATCAAGAGGCAAATATGCAAACTGCTGCACCTCCACGCCGCCCTGCATGGATCTAAATGAAAGAAATCAGGGATATAGTTAGGGAACCGATTTCTATGTTTGTGTGTAGTGAGGTGCAGCCTGATTAAGATTTAAGGGGACTTATTGGCTTTTGTGGAGGTATGAACTCAACTGAGTTCCATTCTATGTCTCTGTCTTTCTGCTGAAATCTCAAGCATCTTTTCGGAATTTCTTTCAGGGGCCAAGTTTCCCATCAAGTGGACGGCTCCTGAGGCCGCTCTTTACGGGAAATTCACCATCAAGTCCGACGTGTGGTCGTTCGGCATCCTGCTGACGGAGCTGGTGACAAAGGGCAGAGTTCCCTATCCAGGTGAGTGTGTCCAGCCCAGTGGATTATGTAATCACATCTCATCTCTAATCATGTTTGATTAATGCAGCGTGCGTGTGAGTCTTCTGAGAGAACAGCCATGGGTCTGTATGCTAAAAAAACCCAGTACGTTGCATAATTCACATTACGTTGTGCACAATCCAGAGAATTGTACCAGCTGACTGTGACAACATGTGAAATGAGTGTGTGTTCATCTGCTCCCTTACGCATTCAACTGAAGTCTCCTGCATGAGGAGCAGAATAACAGAAGAGAAGGAAGAGCTACATTGTTTTAAATTAAAGAATTATTACAAAAGCCATTAGCATGGCTGGTAAATGACTGCCAGCTTTTTCATGTATGGGCACTGGTTTAATTTTCTTCTTACCTCAGCGATACAGCCATTCAAAATGAAATATATAAAAATATAATAAATATAATGTCATCACACTAGGAGTTTTGTTATTGATATATTGTACATTTCCCATATATAAATTTATAGACTGAAACTGCACTGGTTTGCAGAGACATATAACAGCAGGCCGGTAAATCTAGTCTGTGAGTATTTAGCTGATAGATAATCTTATCAGTTTAATTTTTTAACTTAAATATATTTGGTGGACAATGTGATGAAAATAATATGAAGTAAATTAAAGCTGTAGAACTTTCAGTCAATCCCATAATAAACTTTTGCTCAGATTGTTTGATGGAGTTGTATAAAATATAAAATATCCAAACAAGGTTCATGTGAAATGTCCAGAAATACAAGGCAGTTACATCTGGGGGAGGTAGTTGTTGGAAGGCTGCGTTGTCCATGTATTTATCTGCGTTCCTCCCTCTTCCTCCCTCCAGGCATGAACAACCGCGAGGTGCTGGAGCAGGTGGAGCGAGGCTACCGGATGCCGTGCCCGCAGGACTGCCCCATCTCGCTGCACGAGCTGATGGTGCAGTGCTGGAAGAAGGACCCGGAGGAGAGGCCGACCTTTGAGTACCTGCAGGCGTTTTTGGAGGACTACTTCACTGCCACTGAGCCCCAGTACCAGCCAGGGGATAATCTCTGAGCACCGCCGGCCTCAACTCATGTCATTTCACCGGCTCTCCACTAGAGAGAGCCAGACTCCACGTTATTCTCTCTCTCTCTCTCTCATCCTGTGGCTCTTACCATCTCAAAGGCTCATCGACTGACTTCTTGACTTCCAAGCTTCACACATGCACACACACACACACACACATGCACAGACACATGCAGAGACACATGCACACACAGGGACGAACGGACTGCTGTCAGCAAAATTACCATCACTTCAGTGGATGTTTGTGAGGTGGGAGGGGCGTTTGAGATGAAATGACTTGCCGTGGATGAACCAGATAAGTTGTGTAACTTGTATGTAGTGTAAATACAAAATGCTTGTTTACTTATCTCTTTTTTTGTTTGTTTGTTTGTTTCCTTTTATATTACTTTTGATATTTTGGAAAATATGTGGGGTTTTCTTTTTTAATCCAAGGTTAAAAGTTATTTCAGATTTACGGCTCGTAGAGAAATTGCGTGAGGCTCACAGTTGGTAACAAATGATAATTGTAGGAATGCTCATAGTTAATCATCATGGACCGAGATCTCTCAGAGGTTTTTCTGGGAGTCCACTGACCTTTTTTACGAGGTTAATCTTGACAATACTCCTCTCTCCTCTTCTCAAGGAACTTAGATGTACTTATAACACCTGTTCTTGCCTTTTCATGTTTAGTAATATCTCTTCTAATGTAAGGGAATGCCTTCATGCTTTCTACACACTAACGTAGTGCGTCATGGACTCTTCCACCCAAACTCTGTGCGGCATCTTGCACTGATATCGAGTGCATTCATTGCATTTCAGCTTCGGCCAAATGATTTTTAAGAAACGGCTTAAAGTAACTTTTAGTTTAGCTTAATCCACGGGGAGGCTGACGTCCTCTCTCGACTGCAACCATTGTTTTTTCGGCTGACTGCTTATTATACTGACAATGTTTTTAAAATGTATGTTTCATTAGCGAATGGCAGCAGGCTGTGTAAGAACTCGTCGTCTTGCTTCAGTGGCCAAACAAACGGCCACATCACGAGACGGGAATGAAGGATGTGTAACTTGTGTTTGTCCCTCCATATTGTGTTCCTGGAAATAACATGTTGTTTACAAGACCAAACGTGCGTGACTTTCTTGTGTTATTTTGCTCAGCATCATGGCCAGTCCTATGTGTCCTCAAAGCAACACGGTTATGTGATTTGCCGGAGAAACGTGCAGCTCCGGACGACGGTTTTATCATCTTCAAGTATCCAACATGTCTCCCCCCCGCCTGAGAGGCAAGACACCTCGTCTGTGTGTATTCATGTTGATTTTTCCATGAGCAAAAAACTAGATTTTGTACGACATATTAACCCTAATTCAGTGGAACACCAACTGTTTTTTTTTTGGTCTCTCTGCATTATTTATTGTCTCTGTCTGTTACTTGTACACAGCTGGTTTTGAAATAAACAATCTTGCCATCATCAGCCTGTGACATGGAAACAATAAACACTTGTCAGAAACTTTCTCTGGAGAATGTTCAACACCATTGAGCCAATTTCCTCCACCAGCTCTGTGTAAATACATGCAGCTCAAATGACACTGGTGTCCGGGAGAGCGGTTGAGTTTTTCTGGTTTTCCTTCAGTCTGGACTTGACACACAGATAACGTGACTGAACGCACATCACGTTCAGGCAGTGTATGCAAATCACTCTGTAAGTGCCCAGCAGCCATCTGCGCTACATAGAATGATTTAGTGCTTGTTTAATTACCTCACCCCAGGAGGTTTTGTTTCATTCTGGATTTGTGTGATCACAAGTTACGCAATAACTACTAAACTGTTTTACAGGTCCTTTTGTAAAGGGGGTCAAGGGGGCATGACTCGAGAAGGAACTTAGAACAGTTTGATATACATAGGGGGGAGGAGACTTTCTTATGTCATTAATAGTTCATGGATCCTGATGAAAATAAACAGGGATGTTTAGGAGACTAGTGGGTTTCTTTGTGGCCTCTTAGCATGAGAATATACTGTTGCTAAAACACATTTAACCTCTTTTTCACATTTTAATTTCCTTCTAAACTGCTTCCATTTGCTGAGGAGAATATTTCCTCCTTAATCATAGCTACCACAGACTGAGCCCGGCCGGTCTGGCTGAACAGCATAAACACTACTTTCTTGGCTCTGATTGGCTGCAGCTCAAGGAAGGGAGAATTTGCATATAGCAGACTTTAGCACAGACACAGACACACAAGCCTCTGCACTTACATGAGTGTGAAGAAGCCAGCAGAGAACAGGTATGCCTTTGTTACTCTCCATTCACACTAAACTGTTCAACAGCAAGTAAGAATAGGATTGTGTTTCACATGCTGTGTGTGTGTGTGTTATTCTCTGCATGCATGTGACATTATTTCTTGAGTCTTGTTTCAACTATATTTTAAATCATACGAATAACTTCACTAAAACTGTGTGTTTTCTATAGGCCAGACTGTAAAAGTCAAAGTTCTTCCTTCTTGTCCCACAGAATTGTTGCTGACGTCACCTGGTCAAGATGAAGAAATCGGAAAAAGTATCAGAAAGGAAAGTCTTCTCAGCTGCAGATGACTCTAAAAGTTCTGTGCGCCTCTTGGACCCTGAAGTCACTGCCAACCAGATGCTTTATGTCAAACCACATCAGGAAAAACTCTCACCAACATGCTGCTCAGAGTGCGGAGGTGGACCAGAGAGCCATGAGTCAGGGAGCTGGCCACCTCGTGTGGGGCAGCATGTCGAGCTGATGGACCACAGGCAGCTACGAGATACTGGAGCAAGTTTTTCCAGGATGAATTTCCATCATCCCCCTCCCAGTAGCTGGGGCCCACTACCTGCAGACCCCAGACAGAGTCACAGCTGCTGGGACTGTGGACCAAACCAGTGTGGAGCAGCAGGGCCTGCAAACAGGGACACGGCTGGGTAACTGAGGAGAAACCGTCTTGTATGAAATTCAACAAACAAAGTGTATAATTGGTATTAAATGTTTGTTTCTGACTCTCAGAGGGGAGTATGAAGACAATTCTCAGCTTCAGAGCGATGAAGAAGAGCTTGAGCCTCCGCTGCCGCTGAGATCTGATGACGAGTGGCAACACAACAGCCCCTTTCCACCTCCTCACCACTATACACACAACTATGGTAAGAAAGAGTTTTTGTTTGTTTGTTTTTAGTTTGTTTTCTGTTTTATATTAGTTATATTAACCTCTGTATTGAAAACATATTTACTTACTTACTTATTATATTTATTTATAGTTTAGTTTATTCAGAAAAACCTAAACACAACATAACATAAATATAGATTCATGAATATTTTAAGTAGGAAGAACAACAGGGTAATGAAAATACATATATATATATATTCTCCAATATGTGAGCCTGACTCAGTTTTGAAACTCTTTACCTGAATGACATGAATGATTTATTTGATTATTTTCATGAAGTCATTATCACACATTGTAAAAAAACATGTAGGTCGGTAAAAATGTAGGTTTGCGTGAGTAGAGCAACTGAATACTTATAGAATCTGGAACAAACATAACTTTTTATTTTTATTTTACTATTACTATTATTTTATTAATTTTCATTTCAAATGTTTATAGAGAAATGTTACAAAACATGCTTTTTGCAATCATATACATGCACAACCAATTGTTCATACACAGCAAAACAGACAATGTGGCACATGTGTGACTGACATTCAAAAAGAAAAGTTCTCAGGGTTTTCTATAAAAAGGGTATAATTGCAAATGTTAATTGCAGCAAATTAGTAAATGTCTTAGATCAATTAAATGTCATTACAAACAGTTTTGTTTTTAACGGCTTGTAACTTTCTCCCCAAGAATTATCCAAGTATTTATGTGAACCTGTTCCAACCTGACTCATGTGCCGTCGTACAGAAAGATTTCTCTCTGTTTTGACAGGACTTCATCACACTGCGGAGGGCCGGTATTATCCCCCTGCAGCAGAAGGGCAGTACGACCTCAGATTCCCCCCTCAGCCTCGCCCCCCCGTCTCTGCCCCCAGCCAGCACAGAAGACCCTGTGATGCCCCCCCCACGTGGTAAAAACAAAAGCCACTCCTGAATGCAAATACAGAAATATGTTGAACATGAAGGTGTCAACCCTTCTACACACAAATCCACAAAGTATCTACAGGGTCACAGGTCATGTGTTTGAAAAATGTGAGTCAGGTGCTGCCGCGGCCTCTACTTTGCATATAACTCAGCTGAACAGCCTTTGTTTGCCTTTCTTTCTCGCTGCCTCAGGTTCCAACGTCACGATAGCTGTATGAGCGACGGTGGGGCACAGGCAGGCGTCTCGGTTAACGTGCCGCAGTTCTCCGTCCCCCCCGTCATGGGCATGTCCCAGGTCAGTGTGATGAACCTGAGCCGTGCAGGAGCCGAGGCGCCCGGGTCCCATCCACTGGAGAGAAGAAGGACCGTCAGTCTGCCCGACGAGTGCCGTGAGTCACCTGACCTGGAAGGCCTGTTTGAGTCACAGTCCGCTCCTTTTCATAAAAACATCAGCAGAGCCCGTTGGGTGTGTCGGGGATTTGTATGTGTCTCTATAAACCTGCCAAGCCTGTTTCAGGGGCTTAGTAAAATAAACCAAAATAAAAATTTAATTTAACATGATCGCATTTTTTCTAGCCCACAAATGGATTTACAACGTGCTGAGAACAGATCTTTAATTCCACAGGACAATCTGCATGATAAGTACAGCAAATTGAAAAGTCAAATTTAAATTAAGGATTACAATGATCCTTGTCTTGCAATCTTCATAATTATAATCAAAAGATAAACAATGAGCCGTTCAGATTCCCTTCAACCAATATATTTAAAGGCACACAGGAAAAGTTTGCACATGGTTAATGTTAGTAAATGTAATTTATGTCTTTGTTAAGGATATTTAAACCCAAACCAGGATCTCTCCCTAAAACCAACAAGGTAGATTTGTTGCCTGAACTCAAGTCAGGCTCACTAATAGAAGGCCTCTTGTATTTCATGGTATTAAAGCTTTCAGTTGTTTCCATTTTTGTTGAAATTGTTTGTGATTTATTTACTTAAAATTTATTTACCAACTTAAACAGAATAACGTCTGAGTTTAATTCTGATTCAGCGACCTTTACCTTCTCAGGAAACATTTTTATCACGTATTCTTCTGACGTGTGCTCAGAGATGGTTCCTTTCGTGGACTTCCTCACAAAGCAAGGTTTTCGTCCGGCTGTAAGTTTCAACCTACAGGTTTGAATTAAGACATTTAGAAGATAATCTGAGTTTTAAACTTTTAACAATTCACTTACGTTCCTGATTTCAATTTCACAGATCGACCTATTTGACGACCCTATAAGAAGCCTGGACATCAACAAGTGGAAGGACAGGTACTTAAAAGACGTAAGTGAGTAGCACTAGTGTAGTTTACTGTATTGTTTCCATAAAATGTCAGATAAAGTTTTGCTGGATAATTTTTCAAAGAGAACGTCAAAGTAAATGTGGCTTTGTACTTTAATTGACAAATGAATTCACAATACTCGCCTTGTTCTGATTTCAACATTTGTCTTTTCAGATTGACAATACGTCTAAAATGTGTTTGTATTCTTTTAACAGCCGTCGTACCTGATTATCATCGCCATCAGTCCAAAGTATAGAGCGGATATCGAAGGCTTGGTAGTGGACAGCCTCGCCCTTCACACTAAATATATCCACTCCATGGTGAGACAGTGGTAGCTCTTCTTTTAAATGAGACGTAATCATGTGGAGACGTTTATCTAAATTTCAAGTCTAACTTTGCAGATGCAGAATGAATTCATCCAACAAGGCAGCTTGAACTTTAGATTCATACCGGTTCTCTTCCTCAGTGCCTCCCAGGTCAGAGCTCTGCTTGATAACAGACATTTTCCATTAGCTTCTCTTCTTGAAAATAATACATGAGTGTCTTCTTACAGAAGCACGTCCCCAGTTGGCTTCAGAACACACACGTTTACCGCTGGCCTCACGACACTGAGGATTTGCTGCTGCGCCTGCTGAGGGAGGAGAGATACGTTCCTCCCCCTGTTCCGATGGAGCTCACCCTCATCATCAGGCCTGTGGCCCCGAGTGCTGCAGCCACACTGTGAAACACTTACTAGCATTCATGTGTTATATGTTTCTGTTTTAGTGTATTTATGATTATGTTTAACAATCCTCAAAATCGATCCTGAACAAATCAATGACAGTTCATGGTTTATGCTTTATTGTGTCCAATGTTTAGTTGTTGTTTAAATGTAAAAGTAATAAAGTTTCTTTGTGTGTGTTAATATTTACTATATCAATATTTATTATATGTTATGGTGTGGTTTTACCTCTGGGGATGACATTGTCAGTGCCTCAACCTTTGAGCAGGCATTTTTAACTGACATGTGTCAGCAACCGTCGGAAGTAATTTGGCCTAAAATTAGGTTCAAACATTCATGTTTCTGTCAGGATGAATTACAGCAACAACATGTTAGTGATCCCAACACCTTTCAAATATCACAAAAATATAATTTGCACTTTGAACTTTACACTTTGATGTGACATTCATCAATGTGATAAGAAACAGGAAAATAACAAAAACCATCTTAGAGAAAAACTCATTTGTCGTGTACTTTTAAGTTTTTTCTGTGTCCCACCTTTAACATGGAGGAGGCTGGATTCATGACCTGTCCCGCAGCTGGCCACCTTTTGACTTCACTTTTGAGGGCAGTCTTGTTGTCAATCTTTATATACAGTCTCTGTCACCAACTAAGAAAAGGAGCTGTTACAGGATTAATCAAGAAACACAAGATGGAGCTGTTTAACAGAATCTTTCTTTATAGAAATTTTATAATAAGCAGGCTGCCACGTGTAACCAAATACAAGAACATAAAAACAAAGTGATATGACAGACTCTGCACCAGGAGCAGAAGCAGGTAGAGGCCGTGTTGTGTAGTTGTAATGTGTGTGCAAAGTGTTGATCTGTGTTGTTGTTAATTCCTGATCCTGGTCACCAGTTCAGAGGGCAGATTACAGTGTCCCACCAGTAGGGGTCCCGGTTCTGCCAACTGATCCTGCACACACCCCTCAGACCGCCAAAAAAGGCCTGGCAGAGCAACTGGTGTGTGCAGAGCTCAAGCTAAGAATAACCCTCCTTCTGGGGGGATACAGTTACCCTGAGGCCTCCATGTTCTCTGCTCTGACCCATACCCATGTGAGGCACCAATAACACGGGGTGGGGTATTCTGTCTGCCCCCCCTGACACTTTCCCCCAGCCCTGTGCTTAGTTTGGCTCTTTCCTCTCCTGCGTCGCCTTTCCTTTGCCCCACCGTCCCTGGACCCCCCCGTCTGCCATGCTGCCACACCGGCAGCTCCAGATTCTCAAAGTACTCCTGTAAACCTACATTTTGTATTTGGGGTTTCCATCTCCTTCATCTTTTTTTTCGGTCCTTGGAGAAGTTCAACCGTGGATTACATGGATCCGGAAACAAGACTGTGATCACCAATGGGAATGGAATAATTGACTAAAAATACGGGGGGTTTTGTTTACTGACCAGTGGAAGCTGATTGGATTTACACTGAAGCTGTGATTTTTCTGTAACTTCTGCATATGGAGGCTTAGGCCCCAACTCAAAGGATTATACCTGAAATAGTTTCCATATCACCATGGCTCAAGGTAGGCTTGCTACGCCTTACTGCTCTGATATGCATAGTCACATTGATAATATATGCTCCATCTGTAATAAATAAATGTCAATGTTTTGATAGGGTGCCTCCTCTTTGGAAAATATGTTGAAAGCCGGTTGCTATAAATACAGGAGATCAAGTAGCCACAGTATTAGCGCCGCTCTCTTGTGACAGAACGCTGACCTCTGGGTTTTCAGCCACCTTATGTCAGAGTACAGAATAAGTATTGGGAAAAAATATACTCCCCTGAAATTTAAATGTACTGGTTCTGCAATGAAATATTCCGTATGACTGATAGATTATTGTGTGTGACCTTATTCGTTTGTTTCATATTGATGCAGGAATGTTTATGTTTATGTTTATGTAAAGTATTTTATAAATCCAGGGGTTGGGCCCTTCCAAATTGTACGAAGATAAATCTTATTATTAAAGGAAGAGTACATTTCTGGTATACACATCTGTTTTTAGTTTTTGGACTTTATTATGTGGTGAAATATTAAATAAATTGGACCTATTTGGGCTTGAAAGTGTAATTTCAATGAGACCATGTTAAAAGTTTGGAGGAAATCGCTTTCAACTGAGAATGCAACAATCCCCCTTAAATTCAGCTAAATGGAAGTACAAAGAAACTTTAAATGGATATGGTTACGTTAAGAACAAGTGCAGTACGTGAGCGAGTTACTTTCCACTAAGGATTGTAGAATGTTTAATTGTCTGGCTGTGTTTTGCATAACCTGATCAAACCTCTGTGATGTCCATTCAGTATTCTTTAGTTGAGTGAAAATGTTTCTTTTTTGAGGATTTATATATGAGGAAGTGACTCAGGAGGGAGGTATGCTTGGAGCTCAATCACAGTTGAAAGGTGTCTCTAACTCCCTGGCCTGGTGCCAGAGAGTTAGAGACACCTGCAGCTCCAGTACAGCAGTTTGTTAATGATGATGAGGCTGTCATGAAATGTGGTCACAGGCTTTATCCAGTTTTACTCGTGGGAATCAGGTGCAAATGTCATAAAATGTATTAGATGAAACTCCGACAGCTGAGTTCTGCATTTTCTGATCTGTAATGTGGCAAAATGTTGAAATCTCAGATAAATCTAATTCATATACTAGTTTACATGTATTTGGAACACACAGGAATATGATGCTATTCTATAAATGGAAAAATTAGACACTGTCTTCTCCATGTTATGTTCAAGTCCTTTGACCTGACATGAAGTATCACTCACTTGCTGCAGTGTGAAAATGATCAGACTGGAAAAGTGTCTACGAAGGATCAGTGTCGTACTAACTTCATTGAGTCATTAAAGTAATTTTCTTACTGAGGCGCAACCTCATGAAGAATTTATTAATTAATTAATGGGGAAAGTACCAGTGGATACTTTTAGTCTCAGTCATCTAAATGCAGTAGATTGTATCCAATTCCCAAGAAAGACACATTATATCAGCAAGTTCTGTTCATAAGTTTTTCAACATGGTTCTGAATCACTCTTCATTGAAGATAATGATATACATATATACAGTTTTCTGATGGAACATTATGTTTGGAGCAAATTTCAATATTTAAGAGTATAAAACATCTCATGAGGATAAACTGGTCGCTACAGATGAATCCTTTGTTTTATTTTTAGACAATTGTGACCAAAATATAGATAAATGTTTCTGTGGTGGGGGATTTAACAGTGAGAAAATAAACTTGTGATGACACAATGTAACATTTGGCGTTTCTGTGACATCATAAACACTCATCCTGATATATTTGCAATAAGCTAAATCAGGCGATATATTGGCATTGCACTTTTCCAGTGCACTTATGCAAGAGCCATTCCTCTCTGAAATTATGCTCAGTATAAAAGTACACGCTATTATGTCATTATACACTTTATTGCTTAGTATTTGGTTTGAACTACTACATATCCCAGTGAGAACTGGGCTGAAAATACTGATCAGTTCGAGTTAAAAAAAAAAAATTTCAGTGTGGCAGCATTCGCATAGTAAGCAACAAGATAAAGATCACAATCCTAAAGATCCTAATGTTGTTCAGAGTTCTTAAAGACACCTTGTCTTTTCAAAAACAGGAAGTAAACCGGCCTCCGCCAGTGGAGCAGCGGCGCCACAGACGAACTCTCTCAAGTCTAAAGGTCTGGGCCTCCTCAGGAAGGTGAAGGTGTCTGTGGAGCTGCTGATCGCTCTGGCCGCTCTGCTGTCCTGGGCGGCTGTAGGAGTGGTGATGTTTGACTTTGTGGAGTACAAGACTGTTCCAGGTAAGTCACACACACACACAAACAAATCTCCTTTAGTTTTTGCTTGCATCAGATATGAAAGATTATTTTGTGTTTGTGTTCTCAGACATTCAACAAATCATTACGGACCCTATGCAAGCTGTGAACGACGCTGTAGATGAAGTTTCCATTCTGCTCAACAAATTTCAAGGTACAGAAGAAAAATTGGACACAAGGTTTCTCATGGTTTTTTTTACGTTTGAAAGCAAGCATAGTAAAATGTAACTCTCCTTCCTGGGCCTCCAGAATGTGCACCTGATTTAAGTGACCCCGCGTCTACTGCCGCTTATGTAGCTGAAGAAATATCGGATGCAAAAGATGGATTTGTTCGACGTTTTTCAGACAAGGACGGTATGGCAACTCGCTCGACCTCAAAGAATCACACACATTGTACGTTTAATGTGACATAACCATGTCCCTCCAAACCTGCAGGAAACTTCTACCTCAGCTACTACGACCCTGTGGTCATCGGACGAAAAGTTTTCCATTCAACCAACGACTTCATGGGTGGAATGGCGTGCTCCGTCAGGGAATCAATGTGTGCTATTGTGGATACTCTATTCGATACTATAACAGATATAACTGAAGGTATGTATTCCATGTTTTAATACTTCAAATCAGTTTGCCTTCCCTGTTTCACTTGCAAGTAAATGACCTAAGCTAATGTGTTAAAAAACTTGTCTTATAATAAAACTTACTTAACAATGTTTATGTTTTTCTCAGGAAAAATTGACCTTAGCAACATAGACCCTGTGTTGACAGGCAGAAGCATCTTCAGTGTTATGATTGAGTTCATATGTAGAGTGGAGGATTACATCCAGAATGTTCTCTGTGCCATTTGGGACACTATTCTGGACGTGGTGAAAGGTAATTACTCTCCTCGTTTAACAGCTGCAATTGCCTAACATCTTAAAATTACTAATAACACAATACACGGCATTGATTTATTTGTTGTTTTATTTGTTTTCCTTCACAGGAACCACAGACATCAGCTTCATGGATCCTGTGTCCGTTGGCAGAAACGTCTTCAGTGTGACTAACGACACTTTCAGTGGAATAGTGATCTACGTCCAGGATGTACTCTGTTCCCTCATAGACAGCACACTGGATAATATAAAAGGTACCTGCTTCATATTTAAACTTTGTATTGTTTACATGTCATAATATCATGTTTCTTATAATTTAATTCTATGTTTATTCATTACTTAATCAGCATTGATAGTAAATATAACTGATAGCCTGTGTTTTGGATGAATAACGATGTCATTTATATAGACATGGACAAAATGACTCAAGAGTGAAGCAAATCATTTTGATCGCCCTCTGGTGGCTGACTGCAGTATAGGTCATAAAGCCCTGCCTCTTCTGTTAGCAGATGGGACATGGGTCAAAATAAAAAGTAAAATTACACATAAAATAAACATTTCCCTAAAGAAGGGTTTCTGTCATTTTGGGTGGTTCATATCACACTGAAATGTATTCATGTGTTAAATTTTCCAACTTACGTAGACTCTGGCTCCAAATAAGGTCACGATGGTGGCAGCCGCATTCAGAATATTCTGGCTTCATTTTTGTGGGAGGGGGAGAAATGTCGTCAATCTTTATAAAGAGTTCATGGACTAAAACAATCTAAATCAGTTCACTGTAACCAAAGATTTTTTTAGCTGGATGTAATACTGGACACATTAGAAATTGATTTTTAAACTTTCCCTAATCTGTGACCCATCTCAATGTATACACTGCTGAGGCATGGCAGTTGCTGTTTCCACAAACTTCACAAGACTAAACTGTTTTGACGTCTCTGTGGGTCAGATGTCCAGCAGGCTGTGGGATACAGTCCCATGTCGGTTCTGGAGAAGACTGCAGAAATCACCAAAGAACAGATGAACATGCTCCTGAGCTACGTCTCCACGATGTTGCTCGATGATGAAGGTCCGTACCAACTACATCTAATGTGGTTGCAAAATCTCTAGAAGGAAAGACATAGATAAGTATGATTTTACTGACTGTGCGTTTTGCAGATTTTTCAGGGATCGTGTCTGAAGTGTCCATCGACCCCATGAAAGTTGTGGAAGACGCCGTGTTGCAGTTCTCAGACAAGAAAGATTTGTTCGTGGCTTACATGTCAAGCATGCTTGTTGGGGATCAAGGTATGATTTCTCATTTAGCTGTATACTATAATATTCTGTCTCAAATTATATATAGGATAAGATTTTAAAAATTCTCAATAATAAAATGTATAGGGTTAGGGTTAGGGTTAGGGTTAGGGTTAGGGATATAGGGTTATATCTCTTGGGTGTAATTTCTTCCCTTGTTCCAGGTGAACCTGTAGCCATGCCCAGTGTGAATGTAGTAACTGAAGAAGGTTTCTTTTTTTTTATTACAGCATTAATACATCTTCAAACATAGTATTAACCTGTAACTGTTTCGCAATATTCTTATACACTTATTCACCATTAACCGTCACGCTTACTCACACGTGTGTGTTTCTTTTATTTAGATGAAACCGTAGCTTCTCCATCTGATATAACTTTGGTGAAAAAAAAAGGTAAGAACTAGACTTTATTGAATTATTAAATCAAATCGTATATTTAATATTCAAGCCACTTAATTATCTTTTTGACACGTAGGAGTGTTTCTGCCACCTATGGTAAAAGGTAAGAAAATGTTTGAAACTTTAAGATGTGTTTTTGTACAATGTGCAATGTGTGTTGCCAGCAGATAGTTCGCATAGACCTGTCGTGTCTGTCCTCCGTCGTATCGTGTGGCCTTCCATGCATGAAGATTTTAGTTTTTTTACCAGTTAACAAGCTTACTTACAATATGTCATGTTCCATTTAACCCCCTTTCAAACTCTGTCTGTGCTCATTACTTTATGGCATGAACAAACATGCATCATAACCTTTGTACATTTTTGATCTCAATAAACGTCTGTATGCAACCGAGTTTTTATGCCTCGCTGTGTCGCTCCCTCAGTTTGTTTCACTGACTGTTTCATGGAACTGAATTCAAGGGTTTTGCCATTAAGTTGTTTTCATTCATATAGTCATGTCTTGTGTCCTATGCTTGGAAAACTGGAAATAATATGTACTATTGCACATGTATATTTGTCTAACCTGTGTGTTTTGAAGTTGATGAATATTTGCCTTATTTGTGTGTTTTGAAGTTGCAGTCCTCTGCTGCCCTCCTCTGCATTGTTCAAGCATTTTCTGTGCAACCGAACGACTGACATCTGTATTTTTACTTTTTAAACATCTGTATCACACAGGGTGTGTGTGTGTGTGTGTATCTTGATGTTTATGCTGGATGTCATGCGGCTGTGTGTGAAATACTTTTAACTTTGCATGAAATCATACAGGTTTACACCACATCTCAAAAGTGAGCAATGAGAATATAATTGATTGTTGCCATGTTTGGTGCTAGAATTTTCTGAGGTTCAATTTGGAGGAAAAATGTCGAAAGAATATATTCCTGTAAATATTCTCTATTTTCTTATGGTCAATAAATCCCATAAAAAGACTCAAAACAACAAGGAGCTGATCCCACTAAGTATTGTATTCGTAACCAAAGCCTGATTCCAGCATTACATGTTGAAGGGACTAAATTCATGAAGCATTTTATGTTTTAATAACCAGTCAAAGTGCCTCATACTCCACAAAACAGGGAGAACCAGGGATCGAACCACTGAATGGTTGGTTAATGGACGATGGGCTCTACCTCCTGAACCACAGCTGCTCACATCAAAGAGCCAAAAAATGGGTCTATATTAATAAAATAGCATGTCTATTAATACTACAATAGTTTTAGGACAAAAATTACAAACTCCTGTTTGATGTTTGGTAGGAAACTACCACATCCAGCATTTTTGTTATTGGTTTTGTTCTTTTCTTGGGATTTGTTGACAGTGAGAAAAATGCAGAACAACTTCAGGTTCACAATTTACGTCAAAATGAACGATGTCTTAATCAAGCGATTTTCATAGCAAGGTCCTTACAACAAAGAGAGACCCAACAGGTCCGATCAAGCACTTGGTGACTGCAGAAAGGAAAGACTCTCTTTGTGAATGTGGTGTAAATTGTATGATGCAATGAATGGTTTCTGTCATCATGTTCCATTTCACTTCATCAAATTACCTTTGTACCTTAAAATTTGTTTGGATCTGCATTTCCAAGAGAAATGCCAAAGAAATTACTTTCAGATAAGAGAGATGACACAGGTTGATGTTACAGTTGCAGAGATTATGCAAGCGGCCAAAGATGAAGCTGCTCCCGCACAGATAGGTGAAGACTCAAAGACTGAGGAGGAGGAGGAGGAGGCTGAAGTTCCCACTGACGCTGCCAGTGAGACAGATGTGCAAGAGGAAGAGGAAGATGATGGTATTTCACATGGTTTTTCTTAAATAGTCACATTCATTAGGCATAGGCACTAAATTTCTTACTGTCGCATCACTAGTGAAACATGTCGACCTTGAAGAAACAGAACATGACCTACCACTGGAAGATGAGGCCGTCATTGATAATGATGCAGAGGAGGAAGGTGAAGAAAAGGAGGAGGACTTAAAAGCAGTGGAAGATGAAGGAGAACAAGACAACATTAATGCAGTGATGGTTGAAAAAAAAGAGGAGGGAAAGCAGGAGGAACCAAAAACAGATGAAGTGGTAGAGGATGAAGATGAGGAGGAGGAAGAGGAAGTCAAAACTGAAGTTTTGGAATTAGAGGAGGAGGCCAGAACTGAAGATTTGGAAGTAGAGGAGGAGGCCAAAACTGAAGATTTGGAAGATGATGATGAGGGGGAGGCCAAAACTGAAGATTTGGAAGATGATGAAGAGGGGGAGGCCAAAACTGAAGATTTGGAAGATGATGAAGAGGGGGAGGCCAAAACTGAAGATTTGGAAGATGATGAAGAGGGGGAGGCCAAAACTAAAGATTTGGAAGATGATGAAGAGGGGGAGGCCAAAACTGAAGATTTGGAAGATGAGGAAGAGGAGGAAGCCAAAACTAAAGATTTGGAAGAAGAGGCCAAAACTGAAGTTCTAGAAGAAGATGAGGAAGACGAGGCCAAAACTGAGATTCTAGAAGATGAGGGAGAGACCAAAACTGAAGTTCTGGAAGAAGAGGAGGTGGCCAAATCTGAAGATTTGGAAGAAGATGAGGAAGGGGAGACCAAAACTGAAGTTCTAGAAGAAGAGGAGGAAGAGGAGGCCAAGACTGAAGTTCTAGAAGATGAGGGAGAGACCCAAATTGAAGTACTGGAAGAAGAGGAGGAGGTGAAAACTGAAGATTTGGAAGAAGATGAGGAGGAGGAGGCCAAAACAGAAGTTCTGAAAGAAGAAGAGGACGCAAAAACTGAAGATTTGGAAGAAGAAGAGGAGGAAGAGGAGGCAAAAACTAAGGTTGTGGAAGAAAAGGAGGAGGAGGCCAAAACTGAAGCTTTGGAAGAAAAGGAGGAGGAGTTGGAGGAGGAAGAGGAGGAGCCCACAACTGTAGTATTGGATGAGGAGGAGAAGGCCAAAACTGACATTTTGGAGGATGAGGTGGAGGAGGAGGCCAGAACTGAAGATTTGGTAGAAGATGAAGAGGAGGAGGCACATACAACAAAAACTAAAGAGCTTCCAGAGAAAGCTGGAGAGGTAGAGAAGGAGGAGGAGGAGGAGGAGGAGGAGGAGGAGGAGGAGGAGGAGGAGGAGGAGGAGGAGGAGGAGGAGGAGGAGGAGGAGGAGGAGGAGGAGGAGGAGGAGGAGGAGGAGGAGGAGGAGGAGGAGGAGGAGGAGGAGGAGGAGGAAGAGATCAAAACTAAGGAAGATTTAGTGGGAGATGAGGAGGAACAATTTGAAAAAGAGACTAAAGAGGAGGAAACTGTAAATATAGATATTCATGAGGATGAAGAAAGAGATGGAGAAAACATTGAATTAACGAACACTAATCTAGAAATAGAAGGCGATGAAGCTTCAGAGGAGGAAGGAGAAAAGCATGAAGAAACAGAAGCTGAGGACGAAGATCCTAAAACTCTGTCGGCTGAAAAACTCAGCAACGTCAGCTTTGTACCCAAATCCGATGATGAAGACGATACCACTTTTCCTTCTGGTTATGACCAAGACAAATACTCCGACGTCATCGACGACGAAATCAACAACAACAGTGAGAACAGTAAAGCTGAAGCTAAAGGAAGGAGGAAACATCTCGTTCCCTTTAGGAGGATCCGAGGACTCCGATCCAGAGCTGCTCACAAAGACGAAGAGCAACTCCACAAACATGACAAAGGTACAAAACTCACCGTCATCATCATCATCACACATCTGTAAACATTATTTTGGAAATGTTTCTGAATGCCGAGTGTGTTGAATGTGCAGTAATGTGGGCGGTCAAACACACTGAATGTCTTTTCATCGAACAGGTATTTGTTCTGTTATTTGTGTCACATGTTTCGTAGTCTTCTTTCATTTCAGTGCTAACATGTCTGAGAAATTTGTCTTGTGACTGTTTTAAATTCTACAGGTGAAACATTTAATTGAACTCTGTTTAAAACCTGTGTTTCCAAGAGCCAAAGATTACAGTGTGTTAAGCGTAGCTTAGCACAAACTGGAAAACAGTTTGAAGGCTTTTATTTAACAATACACATCGATTAATGGGTTGCTACCTGTGTTTTAGTGTTAGGTGTAACTTTAGCTAGCAAACTGTTTGTGGAGAGTGCTTGTGCTGTGTACTAGCACCCTCTACACTTTATAGTACCTCATAAATTAACACATTAAGAAACAACTTAAAAGAGCAAGAGAAGTCAAGAAGCTACATAAAAAATAAAAAAAAAAATCAAGAAACCTTCTAAAGAGGAAAAAGAAATTGAGAAACCCTCTAAAGAAGAGAAAGTATCTATGTATATAATACAGTACATATGTTATGGTTAGAGGAACCCTTATATTTAACAATATACTTTTAAGGAATCATAGCTTTGTCAGTTGCTCTCAAATTCACTCAAATCAGCTTAGTTTCGATTTATCTCCCATCTGAAAAATAGATTTGTGTGCCTGACCAATCTTGGACACAGCAATAGACTGATGCTGTTCTTCTCAGTAGGAGATACAACGATTTCCCAAAGCACTGGTGTGTGCGTTTTTTATTATACACCAGACTGATAAGGAAATAAAAAATTGACCTTATAAGGTCAAGTTAGTTTTATTTATATCAGAAACTCTTTTTGAGTCGGGTGCTAACAGCTGTGAGGAAAGAGGATCTGAGTTCAGCACCTGTGAGTTTAAGCTCCTTCAACATTTTCTTTTCGATGACTAAGTAAAGACAAATCTATTTCCTGAAGCGCTAATTATGTACTTAAGTGTTCCTCCTTTAAACAGTCATTGCTGTTTGTCAATGCAGGGAGATAGTAAAGCTCTATAGCAGCTAGATGGAGCTAATAGGCTGAGGAAAAAAAGTGGATAAGTCTTTTGAAGAGGAGGAAACTCAACGTGTTGTGTCCTATCTGCTCTGTTCATAGTTGGCCTACAGTACGTCAGTGTAATAACATTACATTACATTACTACATCCCTGCAGTATAGATATAAAACTTAGGTCTGATTGTTTGAACAATTAAACAAAGCTTGTGCTGTGTTTAATGCTGTAGTGCTTCTAGTGCTAATGCCAGAATGATTATTTGTTATTAGTCATGATGATAGTACTGGTCTGATACTTGTCACTGTCACTGTGTCATTTTCTACATATGTTTGCATGATGAACTAGTTTTTTGAACATTCTACACTACACTTTCTCCCCAAATAAATTCTATACATCCAAATGTTGTTACTAAATTTAGTGGTCGGGTATAATTCAATTTGTAGTTTTGCTTAAATGGGAATTTATTGTTGTGTGCAGACCTAAAATCCACGGAACCTGAGGAGGAGAAAAAAGAGAAGGGAGCCAAACTTGAAGAAACCATAGACAAACTAAAAGAAGAAAAGCCAAAGAAGGAGATCAAACCTGAAGCAAAAACAATTGAGACTAAACCAGAGAAGACTGAAGGTAATCACAACTGATTATAAAATTATCAAAAGTATGAAAGATGCTGTTGAAAACTGTTTGTTTTTTAATTTCGAAATACTTGAATAAACAAGCTCTGAAATATGCACAAATATAGCAATATTTAACCATACTGTATACAGAACATAGTGATAATACTGTTCACCATAAAACACTACATACACAAAACTGTTTCAGCACAACATTAAACAACAGCTTTGTCCAGTTTTAGGTCTTTTCTCCTTTAAGTATGTTTCAGACATGTAACAATATATGAAAACTGACACTTGATTGCTTTTAGAAGAAGTGGTCGTAAAGGAGCCTCCCAAAGAAGAGAAGGAAGTAAAGAAACCACCTATGGAAGATAAGGAAGGTAAGAAACCATCCAAAGAAGATAGAGTGAAGAAACCTTCCAAAGAAAAGAAAGAAGCGAGAAAACCTTCAAAAGAAAAGGAAGAAGTAAAGAAACAACCCCAAAGAGAGAAAGAGGCCAAAAAACTGCACAAAACTGAAAAGGAAATCAAGAAACCAGCTCAAGGGGATAAGGAAGTTGAGAAACCCTCTAAAGAAGAGAGAGAAATAAAGAAATCTCCTAAAGAAGAGAAAGAGGTCAAGAAACCCTCAAAAGAAGAGAAAAGGGTGAAGACGCCTCCTAAAGAAGAGAAAGAAGTAAAGAAGCCTCCCAAAGAAGAGAAAGAAATTAAGAAACAACCTAAGGAAGAGAAGGAGGTGAAGAAACCATCTAGAGAAGAGAAAGAGATGAAGAAACCATCTAAAGAAGAGAAGGAAGTCAAGAAATCACCTAAAGAAGAGAAGAAGCTGAAGCAATCATCTAAGGAAGAGAAGGAGCTGAAGAAGCCTTCTAAAGAAGAGAAAGAGGTGAAGAAACCATCTAAAGAAGAGACGGAGGTCAAAAAACATCCCCAAGAAGAGAAAGAGGTGAAGAAACCATCTAAAGAAGAGAAAGAAGTCAAGAAATCAACTAAAGAAGAGAAAGAAGTCAAGAAATCAACTAAAGAAGAGAAGGAGGTGAAGATGCCTCCTAAAGAAGAGAAAGAGGTAAAGAAACCACCTAAAGAAGAGAAAGAGGTGAAGATGCCTCCTAAAGAAGAGAAAGAGGAGAAAACGCCTCCTAAAAAAGAAAAAGAGGTAAAGAAACCATCTAAAGAAGAGAAAGAGGTAAAGAAACCATCTAAAGAAGAGAAAGAGGTGAAGAAACCATCAAAAGAAGAAAGAGAGGTAAAGAAACCATCTAAAGAAGAGAAAGAGGTGAAGACGCCTCCTAAAGAAGAGAAAGAGGTAAAGAAACCACATAAAGAAGAGAAAGAGGTGAAGATGCCTCCTAAAGAAGAGAAAGAGGTGAAGAAACCATCTAAAGAAGAGAAAGAGGTGAAGATGCCTCCTAAAGAAGAGAAAGAGGAGAAAACGCCTCCTAACAAAGAAAAAGAGGTAAAGAAACCATCTAAAGAAGAGAAAGAGGTGAAGAAACCATCTAAAGAAGAGAAAGAGGTGAAGATGCCTCCTAAAGAAGAGAAAGAGGTGAAGAAACCATCTAAAGAAGAGAAAGAGGTGAAGATGCCTCCTAAAGAAGAGAAAGAGGAGAAAACGCCTCCTAACAAAGAAAAAGAGGTAAAGAAACCATCTAAAGAAGAGAAAGAGGTGAAGAAACCATCTAAAGAAGAGAAAGAGGTGAAGATGCCTCCTAAAGAAGAGAAAGAGGTGAAAACGCCTCCTAAAAAAGAAAAAGAGGTAAAGAAACCATCCAAAGAAGAGAAAGAGGTAAAGAAACCATCTAAAGAAGAGAAAGAGGTAAAGAAACCACATAAAGAAGAGAAAGAGGTGAAGATGCCTCCTAAAGAAGAGAAAGAGGTGAAGAAACCATCAAAAGAAGAGAAAGAGGTTAAGATGCCTCCTAAAGAAGAGAAGGAGGTGAAGAAACCATCTATAGAAGAGAAAGAGGTGAAAACGCCTCCTAAAAAAGAGAAAGAGGTAAAGAAACCATCTAAAGAAGAGAAAGAAGTGAAGAAAACACCTAAAGAAGAGAAAGAAGTCAAGCAATCACCTAAAGTAGAAAAAGAGGTGAAGATGCCTGCTAAAAAAGAAATAGAGGTGAAGACACCTCCTAAAAAAGAGAAAGAGGTAAAGATACCATCTAAAGAAGAGAAAGAATTCAAGAAATCAACTAAAGAAGAGACAGAGGTGAAGAAACCATCTAGTGAAGAGAAAGAAGTCAAGAAATCACTGAAAGAAGAGAAGGAGGTGAAGAAACCATCTAGTGAAGAGAAAGAAGTCAAGAAATCAACTAAAGAAGAGAAAGAGGTGAAGAAACCATCTAAAGAAGAGAAAGAGTTGAAGATACCTCCTAAAGAAGGCAAAGAGTTGAAGAAACCATCTAAAGAAGAAAAAGAGGTGAAGACGCCTTCCAAAGAAGAGAAAGAGGTGAAGACACCTCCCAAAGAAGAGAAAGAAGTCACAAAACTTCCTAAAAAAGAGAAAGAGGTGAAGAAACCATCCAAAGAAGAAAAAGAGGTGAAGACACCTCCTAAAGATGAGAAAGAGGTGAAGAAGCCACCTAAAGAAGAGAAGGAGGTAAAGATGCCTCCTAAAGAAGAGAAAGAATTCAAGAAACCACATAAAGAAGAGAAGGAGGTGAAGAAATCATCTAAAGACGAAAAAGAGGTGAAGACGCCTCCCCAAGAAGAGAAAGAAGTGAAGACACCTCCCAAAAAGGAGAAAGAAGTCAAGAAGCTTCCTAAAGAAGAGAAAGAGGTGAAGAAACCAGCTAAAGAAGAGAAAGAGGTGAAGAAGCCTCATAAAGAAGAGAAAGAAGTCGAGAAACCATCTAAAGAAGAGAAAGAGGTGAAGATGCCTCCCAAAGAAGAGAAAGAAGTCAAGAAACCATCTAAAGAAGAGAAAGAGGTGAAGATGCCTCCCAAAGAAGAGAAAGAAGTCAAGAAACCATCTAAAGAAGAGAAAGAGGTGAAGAAGCCTTCCAAAGAAGAGAAAGAGGTTAAGTCTTTAACGGAAAGGAAAGAAGTGAAGAAACCATCTGAGGAGGCAAAGGAGATCAAGAAACCTATAACAGAAAAGAAAGAAGACAAAAAAGTTGTCAAGAAGAGAGACACAGATACAGGTACATACTGTAAAGGCCAACGATACAAGGATTTACACAATGTAAAGATCCACTGATTCCTTTGTGACTTTGTGAGGCTCTACTTCACAGTGGTAGTCTGAGAAAAACATATATCATCATTAGGAAATGGTGACATTTAGGTATAAAGTGCACCATCTTAGTTTAGTACGTTAGTAGTATGAGTGCTGACAAGTGCACAAAACCTAAAGTACAAACTGAAATGGTGACCTGCTTATGACAACAGACACATTTTGGGGCAACACAGAAATTCCAATTCATCCTTAAAGGATCGTGAATGTCTGCACCAAATTCCATTGCAATCCGTCCAGACTGGTTGATATTATCATTAATAAAAAATACAGTCACGATATTTAAACAGTTCTCATAACAAGATATTTGTGATTATTAATAGAAAATGAAACTCTTTTTGCTGGACAATATGAAACTTATACATTGACTTTCCTTTTTATTTCAGACACCAGACGCAAACAGGCTACAAGTAGAATCAAAGTAGTCAAGAGAGAAATTGCATCTGTCCTGAAGAAGGAACATCTTAATGTTACAAAATCAGGTGAGGAAGAATGCCAAAGTTTGTGTCACTGGGAAGTTTAACCAGTCTGTCCAGTGTATTCATGGCCATTCAAGGTCATGCATTGGTTACATGGTAAACACAACAAGTGACTGCTGTTAGGATCCTGTTTCCGACAGTAAGTGTGACTTTCAGATGGCATCGTTCCCTTCCCTAAATCAAGTTTTAGTTTCAACGCTGTTTTGTCTTTATTCCACTGATGGGGGCGCCAAATATATAATACATCTACACACAGTCTGTTTCATCATCGAGGTATGACTTGTCTCTATCAGCGCCACAAGCTCATCAGAATGGAAGGTTGCCAAGGTTCAGTCACAATTATTAGATAAGAATGAATTCTGAGACATATTTGAATGAAGATCAAATTCTTGGAATAGTTGAAACGCCCGAGTGTGATAGTATAACTTAAGAATTAACTGTGTGTTGTCTTTTCAGCTGCAGAACCCAAGAGGATTATCAAGGTGGTGAGAGGTGTTCAAAGACAAATCGTTCCTATCCTGAAGAAGGAACATTTGAATGTCACTCAGTCAGGTCAGTAACAGGCCACAACCACAGTGTGTATTAACTGACGCTACAGTGTGTAGAGTCATAAAAAAAACTAATTCTGACTTCAAATACACATCAAATTTTTGTTTGAAGTCTGAGTGGATGTGAAGCTTATCACCATCGCCAGGTGTTTGTGTTGCTCAGACCGCATGTCCCAGCCTGCCATCATAAAGCTGTCATAAAACTAATCATGAAATGCAGACAGTTATCTTTGCCAAAAGGCTGCTGTCTCATCTCAAAGCCCTGGCATGTTTTTTTGGACTTGGAATTAATAATTTAATTAAGATGTTCAGAGCACACGATCTGACACCTTTCTTTCATGCTGCAGGAGACAGATTGCACCAATTCACAGAATCCTGAACCCTGCAACCAATTGTTTTGGAGAGCATGCAAACGTGTTGCTTCTGCATCCGGCCCATTGTTACAATTACAGTAGATGCAGGTCTCAGGCAAAGAAGATGTAATATATATGTTTTTATTAATTTTATAATTTCCCCCAATCATAGAGGTTCCAAAGGTGAAAGCCAAAGCAGAATCTGCAAAGAAAGGTACAAACATAATTTTCACATTTTAAGATTCTACAAATTCTTGTATAAATTTATCATTTTAATTTAACGATGTATAAAATCATATTCAGCCATATTGTAGTTTGATAATATGCAGGAATTTTACTTTTATGACACTTGTTTTTAATGTTGGTACACAAAAATGGATACACACAATAAATTATTATTATTATAAACTTAACTCAAAACATTTTTCTTTCAATTTTCTACCAGTGGCAGCTGCCAAGGAGCCAAAGATGGAAACAAAGCCAAAAATCCTAACTAAACCTGTACAACCAGGTAATGCAAACTCTCCAGGTGATATTAACAACTGATAACATTGTTCAGCTGTGATTGTAAACATAAAGACATCTTGTGCCAATCCACAGATATTGTTGCAGTGAAGAAACAAGAGAAAACAACTACTGCAAAGAAAGGTGGGATTGATTTAAAAAAAATCTTCATGAATGATGCAGAATAAAAATTTATAATTTGTACATATCAATAATAATTACACTTATCAGACGTCATACTATTCATGTCAGATTGTTTGACTTGTGATGTTATATGTTTGTACCGTTCACGTTTCATTTAGACGCTGAAATCACCAAAGAAAAGACCACACCTTCAAAGAAGGGTACATTTACTGTGCTGCTCTACAATACACAATAATCCAACACTGTTTACAGTTTCACTGCACCACGTTCCTAAAAAAGAAATTAATTTTCGTATTATAGTATAGTTTGATGATACTTTAATGAAGGCTGCTCTTGAAAAAAATTGTCTTCATTATAGTTTGATTTTTTTTAAACTTGAGACTAACTTTGTGTTTTGTGACACAGAAGTTACAAAGGAGAAGGCCAAAGCAGTTCCTGTCAAAACAGGTGATGTTCACATTGGTTGCTAGTAAACTTCCCGCCAATGATCTGATCATGAAATAGCAAAAAATATGAATTACCATAATAGGACGGTATTCGCTCGTTGTAACTCTGTGTATTTGACACACAGATATTGCTGCTTTAAAAGAAAAGGCCAAATCAATCATTGTGAAAAAAGGTAAGACTGATGCAAATAGGAAATCTTTAACTAACTACACCTTGAACTACAATCACATTTTAGTGTAATTTATTCTCAATTTTGTATTGACAGAACAAGAAGGTGCTTCCAGAAATGCCTCCGTGGTAAGAGAGAGAGTCAAGATAGCGCCTATGAAGACAGGTGAGTTACTTTTATTTTATTGGTTTCAGATTGTAGACTTAAATGTACTAACATTTTTTGTTCTCTTTTTGTTTTAAGGGCTCAAGGAACCAAAAGAGATCATCAGAGGAGTCTCTGCAAAGACAGGTACAGCACATTTAATATTTGTGTGGGACATTTAGGCTTTTTTTTGTTTTATGTACAGAACATTTTATGTTTTCTTTGCAGCTGAGGTTTCTAAACAGAAGCCCAAACCAGTTGTACCAAAGAGAGGTAAGACTGAATTATTTCATTTTACAGTTTCAGTGTCTCTGTGATTTTTACAAACCTAAAATCTCTTCAATAGAACCTGCTCCTCTCAAGACAAAATCAGCCCCAGTGGTCAGAGGTAAAACCACACTTATTGTTTTTTATGTTCATGTTTAAATAATAAATCTATTTATTTTCACACTGATCCATTATTTGATACAGAGGCAGAAGCACCACACAGAAATGCGTCTCTTTCAAAGGAGAAGGTGAAGGTGGTGCCACTGAAGAGAGGTACATCATCTTTTTGATTGCACAGACTTTAGTGAAAATTACTTTTGTATTCACCCCAGTATGAATGTGTTAGGGTTAGGGTTAGGGTTTTAAGTATCAAATATCTTATTTTCTGTTTTTTGCTGTGTTTTAGTGCCTGTAACTCCAAAAGAAAAAGTCAAACTAGCACCAACAAAAAAAGGTAGTTACAGTGATTTAACATCTTCAGTGCATGTTAAATCATCACAGCATTTGTGGGCTTATACTTAGGAAAATCTTTTAAAAAGCAACGAGACGAAGTAAAAAAGTTCCGTTTGTTGAAGTCCAAAGACTTAAAAAAAAAGCACGAATCATTACCGCATTAATTTAATTTTTTCCCTCTCTCTTTAGAACCTGAGGCCAAGCCAGTTCTTGCCAGAAAAGGTAATTCAGATACAGCCTCCATTATCAGGTAAAATTACCCTTAATCTCACAATTACAACAATAATTTCCATCTTGTTTCACAGAAGCAGAAGTTGTAAAGGAGAAGCCTAAAGCAGTTCATGAGAAAAAAGGTAAATCTCAACTGTCAAAGAAAATGTTTTTAGTCACTTTAGTATTGTGATGCTGTTATTGTCGTTACATTTCTGAATCAGCTCCTAAAACTGAGGCTGAAGCACCAAAGGAAAAAGTCAAATCCCTGGAAAAGAAGAAAGGTAGAACTGCTCCCTCCCTGCTGATTGTTCAGAGTAGTACCTCACACAATCTAACTATATATAATTAAATGATAAGTATGTGTCAATGAAGTATAACTGATTAAGATACTTGCTGAGATTATTCATATTCTCTTTTATAGAGCCCAAAGCACCAGAGGAGAAAGTCAAACCAGTTGTTAAAAAAGGTACTAAAAGAATATTCACTTCTCACATTGTCGTCATGTGTGGTGACAGAAACATGTAGTTATTGGTGTAAGTGGTGCATTGATGTGCTGGAATTACAAACCAAGCATAATGACAACTTCTGTTTTCCTCCTGATGACTCAGCCATTTAATAATTCACATCAAAATATGTGTGACATTGAGGCGTTTTTGGTTTTACATACAGATCATTTCATGTTTTCTTTGCAGCTGAGGTTTCTAAACAGAAGCCCAAACCAGTTGTACCAAAGAGAGGTAAGACTGAATTATTTCATTTCACAGTTTCAGTTTCACTGTGATTGTTACAATCCTAAAATATCTTCAATAGAACCTGCTCCTCTCAAGACGAAAGCAACCCCAGTGGTAAAAGGTAAAACAACACTTATTGTTTTTGTGTTCATGATTAAATAATGAATCTATTTATTTTCACACTGATCCATTATTTGTAACAGAGGCAGAAGCACCACACAGAAATGTGTCTCTTTCAAAGGAGAAGGTGGTGCCACTGAAGAAAGGTACATCATCTTATTGTTTGCACAAACTTTAGTGAAAATTATGTTTGTATTCACATCAATATGAGTGTGTGAAAATTGAGTATGAAAGATCTTTTTTCATTCATTCAAATATTATTATTTTTTGTTTTTTTCTATGCTTTAGTGCCTGTAACTCTAAAAGAAAAAGTCAAACCAGCACAAACAAAAAAAGGTAGTTACAGTGATTTAACATCTTAAGCGCTCGTTATTAATCAGTGTATGTTTATATTTTATATGTCCCATGTATTTTAGTCAATGTTTATCTGATTTATGCAGTGCGTCATTGTGTATAAATAAAAATCAATTGTAATTGTAATAAAATACATTATGTTACCATGTGCTGATTATGATTAATTTCTTTAGTAGCTGAAATTGTAAAGGAGAAGAAGGCCGAGCCAGTGACTCCGAAAAAAGGTTCAATCTAGTTTCACTTTCCTTTTATTGCATTCTGCAGAACACACTAGTTTCTAGATTCACCAAATAAATCAGAGTTAATAGGACCATTTATTATTGTAGCACCAGTTACCGAGGCGGCTAAACCAACACCTGCTGAAAAGAAGAAAGGTAAATAACAGGATTGTGTTCGTGCTGCTTTCTTTGTGGAAACCGCTTTGCAGAAGCAGAAATCCAGTCCTGTCCAACTTTATCTTTTACATATTGTACTGACATGTAGCTGCTGCTTATGCGCTTCCCTGCCATGTGATTCTGACCCAGCTGGAAACAGTTCAAATGATCTTTAACTGGTTTATTCAATTAAATCAGTATTAAAACATCGGACTCAGTAAGTATTAAAATCATTTAAAATATGTGTTAAGGACTATTTTTGTGAACATCCAAAGTTTGTCTTTTGAATAAGTGTCATGTGAAAACACATTTTTGTCATTTTCATTATTTAACTTGAACATACAAATGCTACGCTATAAGATGACAAATTCGTTTTTGGACTTGTACTTAAGAAAACTCTTTTAAAGCAACTCAACATTTTTTTTAATTTAAGTTGCATTAAGTCCAAAGACTTGAAAAGAAAGTAGTTTTGCTGAAAGCTGCATCGCATCAGTGTGAGAAGCTTTGTGGGCTCGTAGCTATTCTGACTTTTCCTTCTTTTATTGTAGACGCTGTTGTGAAAGAAGAAGCAAAAACCTCACAGAAAGGTGCCAAATACTTTTCAATATTCTGTCTCTAATTTTAAGAAGAATAAAGTGTAGGTACATTTTCTACGTTTCAGATTAACAGACATAATATCCAAGCTGGTTCAGACAAGTTTCTCATCTAAATAACAACTCAGTCACGTCTCAATCACTTGTTACATCCATCACTTTTCAAAAAGCACGAATCATTAGAGCATTAATAAAAAATGTGTCTCTCTTTAGAACCTGAGGCCAAGCCAGTTCTCGCCAGAAAAGGTAATTAAGATACAAGCTTCCATTATCTGGTAAAATTACCCTTAACCTCCCAATTACAACAACAATTTCCATCTTTCGTACTCGTTATGTTTTCAGTGGTCAAGGAACCAAAAGAGAGCATCAGAGGCGTCTCTGCAAAGACAGGTACAGCACCCTTAATTTTTCAAATCAAAATATGTGGGACATTAAGCTTTTTTTTGGTTTTGCATACAGAACATTTCATGTTTTCATCTGCAGCTGAGGTTTCAAAACAGAAGCCCAAACCAGTTGTACCAAAGAGAGGTAAGACTGAATTATTTCATTTCACAGTTTGAGTGTCACTGTGATTTTTACAATCCTAAAATGTCTTCAATAGAACCTGCTCCTCTCAAGACAAAAGCAACCCCAGTGGTCAGAGGTAAAACAACACCTTTTGTTTTTATGTTCATGTTTAAATAATGAATCTTTTATTTTCACACTGATCGAATATTTCTTACAGAGGCAGAAGCACCACACAGAAATGCGTCTCTTTCAAAGGAGAAGGTGAAGGTGGTGTCACTGAAGAAAGGTACATCATTTTTTTTTTGCACAAACTTTAGTGAAAATTATGTTTTTCATCCATTCAATTATTATTATTTTCTGTTATTTTCTATGTTTTAGTGCCTGTAACTCCAAAAGACAAAGTCAAACCAGCAGCAACAAAAAAAGGTAGTTCCAGTGATTTAACATATTTTTCTCGTTATAAATCAGAGTATGTTTATATTTTATATGCCACATGTATTTTAGTGAACATTTTTATGTTGTCCCATTTTTTACAGATGTTTGATTTATACAGGGGGTCATTGTGTAGGAATAAAAATCTATTGTAATTGTAATAAGAAACATTCTGTTACCATGTGCTGATTATTATTATTGTCTTTAGAAGCTGAAGTTGTAAAGGAGAAGAAGGCCGAGCCAGTGACTCTCACAAAAGGTTCAATCTAGTTTCACTTTCCTTTTTAATGCATTCTGCAGAACACACTACTTTCTAGATTCACTAAATACATCATAGTAAATAACACCAATTTTTATTCTAGCACCAGTTATCAAGGCGGCAAAACCAACACCTGCTGAAAAGAAGAAAGGTAAATAACAGGATTGTGTTCGTGCTGCTTTCTTTGTGGAAATGTTTTGCAGCAGCAGAAATCAACTCCTGTCCAACTTTATCTTTTACATATTGTACTGACACGTAGCTGCTGCTAATGCGCTTCCCTGCCATGTGATCATGACCCAGCTGGAAACAGTTCAAATTATCTTTAACTGGTTTATTCAATTAAATCATTATGAAATCACCTAGAGTCAGTAAGTGTTAAAATCATTTCAAAGACGTGTTAAGAGCTTTTTTTGGAACATCCAAAGTTTGTCTTTTGAATAAGAGTCATGTGAAAACAGATTTTTGTCATTTTCATTATTAACTTGAACATACAAATGCTTCGCTATAATCTAACAAATTAGTTTTTCGACTTGTAATCAAGAAAATTCTTTAAAAAGCAACCTGAGAAAATCTTAAATTGAAGTTGCATGAAGTCCAAAGACTTGACAAGAAAGTAGTTTGGCTGAAAGCCTCATTGCATCAGTGTGGAAAGCTTTGTGGGCTGGTAGCTTTTCAAACATTGTGCTATTCTGACTTTTCGTTCTTTTAATGTAGGCGCTGTTGTGAAAGAAAAAGCAATAACCTCAATATATATGTGACATTGAGGCATTTTGGTTTTGCATACAAAAAATTTCATATTTTCTTTGCAGCAGAGGTTTCTAAAGAGAAGCCCAAACCAGTTGCACCAAAGAGAGGTAAGACTGAATTATTTCATTTCACAGTTTCAGTGTCACTTTGATTTTTACAAACCTAAAGTCTCTTCAATAGAACCTGCTCCTCTCAAGACGAAAGCAGCCCCAGTGGTCAAAGGTAAAACAACACTTATTTTTTTTTAATGTTCCGATTAAATAATAAATATATTTATTTTCACACTGATCCATTATTTGTTACAGAGGCAGAAGCACCACACAGAAATGCGTCTCTTTCAAAGGAGAAGGTGAAGTCGGTGCCACTGAAGAGAGGTACATCATCTTTATTTTTGCACAAACTTTAGTGAAAAATATTTTTGTATTCACATCAGGATGAGTGTGTGACAATTGAGTATTAAATGTCTTTTTTCATTAATTCAAATATTATTATTTTCTGTGTTTTAGTGCCTGTAACTCCAAAAGAAAAAGTCGAACCAGCACTAACAAAAAAAGGTAGTTACAGTGATTTCACATATTAACCGCTCATTATTAATCAGTGTATGTTTATATTTTATATGTTGCGTGTTTTAGTGAATGTTTTTCTGTTTAATTTGCACAGATATTTGATTAATGCAGTGCATCATTGTGTAGAAATAAAAATTGTATAAGAAACATTCTGTCACCATGTGCTGATTTTTATTATTTTCTTTAGAAGCTGAAGTTGTAAAGGAGAAGAAGGCCGAGCCAGTGACTCCCAAAAAAGGTTCAATCTAGTTTCACTTTCCTTTTACTGCATTCTGCAGAACACAGTACTTTCTAGATTCTCTGGATACATCAGAGTTAATAGGATCATTTATTATTTTAGCACCAGTTACCAAGGCAGCAAAACCACAACCTGCTGAAAAGAAGAAAGGTAAATAACATGATTCTGTTCGTGCTGCTTTCTTTGTGAATAACGCTTTGCAGCAGCAGAAATCAAGTCCTGTCCAACTTTATCTTTTAAATATTGTACTGACATGTAGCTGCTGCTGATGCGCTTCCCTGCCATGTGATCGTGACCCAGCTGGAAACAATTCAACTTATCTTTAACTGGTTTATTCAATTAAATCATCATTAAATCATCTAGACTCAGTAAATGTTTAAATCATTTCAAAGACGTGTTTTGAAATTTTTGTTAACCTCCAAAGTTTGTCTTTTGAATAAGTGTCATCTGAAAACACATTTTTGTCATTTTCATTATTTTACTTGAACATACAAATGCTTTGCCATAAGATGACAAATTCGTTTTTGGACATGTACTTTAGGAAACTCTTTAAAAAGCAACTCGAGAATTTTTTTCATTTAAGTTGCATTAAGTCCAAAGACTTGAAAAGAAAGTCGTATTGCTGAAAGCTGCATCACATCAGTGTGAAAAGCTTTGTGGGCTCGTAGCTATTCTGACTTTTCCTTCTTTTATTGTAGACGCTGTTGTGAAAGAAAAAGCAAAAACCTCACAGAAAGGTGCCAAATACGTTTCAATATTCTGTCTCTAATATTAAGAAGAATAAAGTGTAGGTACATTTTCTACATTTCAGATAAACAGCCATAATATCCAAGCTGGTTCAGACAAGTTTCTCATCTAAATAACATCTCAGTCACGTCTCAATCACATGTTACATCCATCACTTTTCAAAAAGCACGAAGCATTACAACATTTATTAAAAATGTTTCTCTCTCTTTAGAACCTGAGGCCAAGCCAGTTCTTGCCAGAAAAGGTAATTCAGATACAAGCCTCCATTATCAGGTAAAATTACCCTTAACCTCCCAATTACAACAATAATTTCCATCTTTTGTTTTCGTTATGTTTTCAGTGGTCAAGGAACCAAAAGAGAGCATCAGAGGAGTCTCTGCAAAGACAGGTACAGCACATTTAATAATTGACATCAAAATATATGTGACATTGAGGCATTTTGGGTTTTGCATAAAGAACATTTGATGTTTTCTTTGCAGCAGAGGTTTCAAAACAGAAGCCCAAACCAGTTGTACCAAAGAGAGGTAAGACTGAATTACTTAATTTCACAGATTTAGTGTCACTTTGATTTTTACAAACCTTAAATCTCTTCAATAGAAGCTGCTCCTCTCAAGCCAAAAGCAGCCCCAGTGGTCAAAGGTAAAACAACACTTTTTGTTTTTATGTTCGGGATTAAATAATAAATCTATTCATTTTCACACTGATCCATTATTTGTTACAGAGGCAGAAGCACCACACAGAAATGCGTCTCTTTCAAAGGAGAAGGTGAAGTTGGTGCCACTGAAGAGAGGTACATAATCTTTATTTTTGCACAAACTTTAGTGAAAAATATTTTTGTATTCACATCAGGATGAGTGTGTGACAATTGAGTATTAAATGTCTTTTTTCATTAATTCAAATATAATTATTTTCTGTGTTTTAGTGCCTGTAACTCCAAAAGAAAAAGTCAAACCAGAAGTAACAAAAAAAGGTAGTTACAGTGATTTCCCATATTAACCGCTCATTATTAATCAGTGTATGTTTATATTTTATATGTTGCGTCTATTTTAGTGAATGTTTTTCTGTTTAATTTGTACAGATATTTGATTAATGCAGTGCATCATTGTGTAGAAATAAAAATTGTATAAGAAACATTCTGTCACCATGTGCGGATTATTATTATTTTCTTTAGAAGCTGAAGTTGTAAAGGAGAAGAAGGCCGAGCCAGTGACTCCCAAAAAAGGTTCAATCTAGTTTCACTTTCCTTTTACTGCATTCTGCAGAACACACTACTTTCTAGATTCACTAGATACATCAGAGTTAATAGGACCATTTATTATTGTAGCACCAGTTGTCAAGGCGGAAAAACCACAACCTGCTGAAGAGAAGAAAGGTAAATAACAGGATTGTGTTCGTGCTGCTTTCTTTGTGGAAACCGCTTTGCAGAAGCAGAAATCAAGTCCTGTCCAACTTTATCTTTTAAATATTGTACTGACACGTAGCTGCTGCTGATGTGCCTCCCTGCCATGTGATCATGACCCAGCTGGAAACAATTCAACTTATCTTTAACTGTTTAACTGTTTAACATTATTAAATCATCTAGACTCAGTAAATGTTTAAATCCTTTCAAAGACGTGTTTTGAACTTTTTGTTGACCTCCAAAGTTCGTCTTTTGAATAAGTGTCATCTGAAAACACATTTTTGTCATTTTCATTATTTTACTTGAACATACAAATGCTTCGCTATAAGATGACAAATTCGTTTTTGGACATGTACTTTAGGAAACTCTTTAAAAAGCAACTTGAGAATTTACAATTTACTTTATGTTTACAGTGGTCAAGGAACCAAAAGAGAGCATCAGAGGAGTCTCTGCAAAGACAGGTACTGCACATTTAATACTTCAAATCAAAATATATGTGACATTTGAGGCATTTTGAGTTTTGCATACAGAACATTTGATGTTTTCTTTGTAGCAGAGGTTTCAAAACAGAAGCCCAAACCAGTTGTACCAAAGAGAGGTAAGACTGAATTATTTCATTTCACAGTTTCAGTGTCACTGTGATTTTTACAAACCTAAAATCTCTTCAATAGAACCTGCTCCTCTCAAGACAAAATCAGCCCCAGTGGCCAGAGGTAAAACAACACTTACTGGTTTTATGTTAATGATTAAATAATAAATCGATTTATTTTCACACTGATCCATTATTTGTTACAGAGGCAGAAGCACCACACAGAAATGTGTCTCTTTCAAAGGAGAAGGTGAAGGTGGTGCCACTGAAGAAAGGTACATCATCTTTTTGTTTGCACAAACTTTAGTGAAAAGGATGTTTGTATTCACATCAGGATGAGTGTGTGACTTTTAAAGTGAAATACTTTTTTCATTAATTCAAATATTATTTTCTGTGCTTTAGTGCCTGTAACTCCCAAAGAAAAAGTCAAACCAGCACCAACAAAAAAAGGTAGTTACAGTGATTTAACATCTTTAGTGTTTGTTATTATTCAATGTATGTTTATATTTTATATGTCCCTTGTATTTTAGTGAATTTTTTTCTGTTGTCACATTTTTACAGATGTTTGATTTATGCAGTGCATCTTTGTTTAGTTATAGAGTAAAAGAAAAATCTATTGTAATTGTTATGAGAAACATTCTGTTACCATGTGCTGATTATTATTATTTTCTTTAGACGCTGAAGTTGTAAAGGAGAAGAAGGCCGAGCCAGTGACTCCCAAAAAAGGTTCAATCTTGTTTCACTATCCTTTTTAATGCATTCTGCAGAACACACTACTTTCTAGATTCACTAGATACATCAGAGTTAATAGGACCATTTATTATTGTAGCACCAGTTATCAAGGCGGCAAAACCAACACCTGCTGAAGAGAAGAAAGGTAAATAACAGGATTGTGTTTCATGCTGCTTTCTTTGTGGAAACCGCTTTGCAGCAGCAGAAATTACGGAAGCGTATTGCATTCACTTGAAAAAATAAAAAAAGCTCTGGGTAAAAAACAGGATTTTTCCTGTTTTTTGTTCTCTGTTTTTCCGAGATAAATCCTGTTTTTCGAACTTTTTTTTTCCTGTTTTTCCGAGATAAAATCCTGTTTTTCGAACTTTTTTATTTTCTGTTTTTACGAGATAAAAATCCTGTTTTTCTGAGTTAAGTTTTCTCCGGAAAAGGCGTTCCCTTAATCCTGCTTGAAGCTCTCACACGCATGGAGTCTGGTTGCTGCTGCATCAGCCTGACCCTGCAACAGACTAATGTAGCCGAGCAGTTTGTTCTATTA
Source organism: Limanda limanda (assembly GCF_963576545.1). Taxonomy (NCBI): domain Eukaryota; kingdom Metazoa; phylum Chordata; class Actinopteri; order Pleuronectiformes; family Pleuronectidae; genus Limanda; species Limanda limanda. Next base: position 18,656,473 of record NC_083647.1, on the reverse strand, counting down.
TACTGTCAGGAGGCCTCAGCCTTAAGAGGATCCGAGAGATGGTTATTGAATCGGGACATCACACTCGTTTATTTTCCTTCACACTTTTCTCTATCGATAGAACCCTTTTCCGTTAGAACCCCTTTCAAAACAAGAGTCCCAACTACCAACCTGCTTATAACAGGAACTACACATCAATCTTCTATAATAAAGCCACTAACGGGACAAAAATAAAAACTATCCTCTACCTATATGTAGCATATCCCCCGAAAGATGGTTGAGACTTTCGACTGATGTTTTCAGGTTTATTTGACGCTACGTCTATGGACGCTATACGTCATTTCAAAATAAAAGCATGGAAAAAAATTTGAGCGAAAAACAGGATTTTTATCTTGGAAAAACAGGAAAAAAAAAAGTTCGAAAAACAGGATTTTATCTCAGAAAAACAGGAAAAAAAAAAGTTCGAAAAACAGGATTTTTATCTCGGAAAAACAGGAAAAAAAAAAAAAGTTCAAAAAACAGGAAAAATCCTGTTTTTCGAACTTTTTTTTTTTTTTTACCCAGAGTTTTTTTTATTTTTTCAAGTGAATGCAATACGCTTCTGTACGAAATCAAGTCCTGTCCAACTTTATCTTTTAAATATTGTCCTGAGACGTAGTTGCTGCTGATGCACTTCACTGCCATGTGATCGTGACCCAGCTGGAAACAGTTCAAATTATCTTTAACTGGTTAATTCAATTAAATCATTATTAAAACATCAGACTCAGTAAGTGTTAAAATCATTTCAAATATGTGTTAAGAGCTTTTTTGTGAACATCCAAAGTTTGTCTTTTGAAAAGGTGTCATGTAAAAACAAATTTTTGTCATTTTCATTATTTTAATTGAACATGCAAATGCTTCGCTATAAGATGACAAATTCGTTTTTCGACTTGTAATTAAAAAAAATCTTTAAAAAGCAACCCTACAAAATCTTAAATTTAAGTTGTATAAAGTCCAAAGACTTGAAAAGAAAGTAGTTTCGCTGTAGGCTGCATTGCATCAGTGTGGAAAGCTTTGTGGGCTCGTAGCCATTCTGACTTTTCCCTCTGTTATTGTAGACGCTGTTGTGAAAGAAAAAGCAAAAACCTCACAGAAAGGTGCCAAATACTTTTCAAAAATCTGTCTCTAATTTAAAAAAAATTAAGTGTAGGTACATTTTCTATGTTTCAGATAAACAGCCATAATATCCAAGCTGGTTCAGACAAGTTTCCCACTAAATAACTTCTCAGTCCCATCTCAATCACTTGTTACATCCATCACTTTTCAAAAAGCACGAATCATTAGAGCATTAATTAGAAAAATTTGTCTCTCTTTAGAAACTGAGGCCAAGCCAGTTCTTGCCAGAAAAGGTAATTCAGATACAAGCCTCCATGATCAGGTAAAATTACCCTTAACCTCCCAATTACAACAATAATTTCCATCTTTTGTTTTCGTTATGTTTTCAGTGGTCAAGGAACCAAAAGAGAGCATCAGAGGAGTCTCTGCAAAGACAGGTACTGCACATTTAATATTTCACATCAATGTATTTGGGACATTGAGGCATTTTGGGTTTTGCATACAGAACATTTGATGTTTTTTTTGCAGCAGAGGTTTCTAAAGAGAAGCCCAAACCAGTTGTACCAAAGAGAGGTAAGACTGAATGATTTCATTTCACAGTTTCAGTGTCTCTGTGATTTTTACAAACCTAAAATCTCTTCAATAGAACCTGCTCCTCCCAAGACGAAAGCAGCCCCAGTGGTCAGAGGTAAAACAACACCTATTTTTTTCATGTTCTTGATTAAATAATAAATCTATATATTTTCACACTGATCTATGATTTGTTACAGAGGAAGAAATACCACACAGAAATGCGTCTCTTTCAAAGGAGAAGGTTGTGCCACTGAAGAAAGGTACATCATCTTTTTGTTTGCACAAACTTTAGTGAAAGTTATTTTGTATTCACATCAATATGAGTGTGTGACATTTGAAGTGAAATATATTTTTTTATTAACTCAAATATTATTATTTTTTGTTATTTTCTATGTTTTAGTGCCTGTAACTCCAAAAGAAAAAGTAAAACCAGCAACAACAAAAAAAGGTAGTTAAAGTGATTTAACATCTTAACCGCTCGTAATAAATCAGGGTATGTTTATATTTTATATGTCCCATGTATTTTGGTGAATGTTTTCCTGTTGATCCATTTTTACCGATATTTGATTTATGCAGTGCGTCATTGTGTAGTAATAAAAATCAATTGTAATTGTAATAAGAAGCATTCTGTCACCATGTGCTGATTACTATTATTTTCTTTACAAGCTGAAGTTGTAAAGGAGAAGAAGGCCGAGCCAGTGACTCCCAAAAAAGGTTCAATCTAGTTTCACTTTCCTTTTTATTGCATTCTGCAGAACACACTAAATAAATCATAGTTGATAAGACCATTTATTATTGTAGCCCCAGTTACAAAGGCGGCAAAACCAACATCCAAGCTGGTTCAGACAAGTATCCCACTAAATAACATCTCAGTCACGTCTCAATAACTTGTTACATCAATCACTTTCCAAAAAGCACGAATCATTACAACATTAATTAAATTTTCTCTCTCTCTCTTTAGAACCTGAGGCCAAGCCAGTTCTTGCCAGAAAAGGTAATTCAGATACAAGCCTCCATTATCAGACAAAAATTACCCTTAACCTCCCAATTACAACAATAATTTCCATCTTTTGTTTTCGTTATGTTTTCAGTGATCAAGGAACCAAAAGAGAGCATCAGAGGAGTCTCTGCAAAGACAGGTACAGCACATTTAATAATTGGCCAAGCCAGTTCTTGCCAGAAAAGGTAATTCAGATACAGCCTCCATTATCAGGTAAAATTACCCTTAATCTCACAATTTCAACAATATTTTTCATCTTGTTTCACAGAAGCAGAAGTTGTAAAGGAGAAGCCTAAAGCAGTTCATGAGAAAAAAGGTAAATCTCAACTGTCAAAGAAAATGTTTTTAGTCACTTTAGTATTGTGATGCTGTTATTGTCATTACATTCCTGAATCAGCTCCTAAATCTGATGCTAAGGCACCAAAGGAAAAAGTCAAATCCCTGGAAAAGAAGAAAGGTAGAACTGCTCCCTCCCTGCTAACTGTTCAGAGTAGTACCTCACACAATCTAACTATATATAGTTAGATGATAAGTATGCGTTAATAAATTATAATTTATTAAGCTACTTGTTGAGATTATTTATATTCTCATTTCTAGAGCCCAAAGCACCAGAGGAGAAAGTCAAACCAGTTGTTAAAAAAGGTACTAAAAGAATATTCACTTCTCACATTGTCGTCATGTGTGGTGACAGAAACATGTAGTTATTGGTGTTAGTGGTGCATGATGTGCTGGAATTACAAACCAAGCATAATGATAACTTTTGTTTCCTTCCTGATGGCTCAGCCTGGCTGAAGGACAAGGTCAAACCGGTCCGTGTGAAGAAAGGTAGAGATTCATATAACTAACGCTGGACTGAGATCTCACTGATCCAGTTCCAAAATTTAGGTCACTGCATTTTGTCAAAGCGCTTATTGGATCGCTCAGCAGGGAATCAGTGTTCTGCTGTAGAGAAAGTAATGCACAGGAAAGTGAGAGGGATTCAATTCCCATAACCCATCAGATGCTTCATTTACTGGTTTTGCACAGTCAAGTGAAAGCACATCTCAGGTCCCTTTTTTGAAAGAAATAAAAAATGGTGCAAAACAGTCAAAAGAGTTTTGTCTGCTCAACAAGTGAAGAACTTTCTAACTCTGCTATCAGCTTCCTGGTTCTACGTGTTTCCCGCTCTGCAAGCTGCTTTATGCTTGAAGAAACTCTTCTCTGTTGTGGTGCTGCTGTGGTTTGTTCTGCAGTGTACGTCTCCACCTCCTGACTGTCCCTGTCTGACCTGAGTTTCCCTTTTGCAGAACAAGAAAAGGAGAAACCTGCTGCTGTAAAGAAAGGTACAATGCCAGTTTATCAGTTCATCATGCTGAGTGTAAACTAGTACACGTGTTTTTGGTTGTCAGGAGTAAGTTTAGTATGTTTTATCCTTTTCATTTTGTCCCTGATGCCACAGCCGAGCTGAAGGAAAAGATCAAACCTGTGATGAAAGGTACATTAGTGATCTAATCTGATCACATGTACAACATCTAACCTTATAGATTAAACACAATATTACAGACATTTGAATGTAAATCTAGGTTTTGTCTGCAAATTTGTGTCAGTTTCACAGTATTGTCAATTATCTTTGTGAACATAAACATTGCAAATATTTTCTGAGGCTCACTTCATAAACTGCTTTATAAGAGCTAATTTGTTAGGTTGATAAATCTCGAACAATGCATAATCTTTTTCTAAATAATGTGTAAGTAAACACAATTTCCCTCTGAATTTAAGTTAAGGAAAAGTAGAAAGTAGAAAAAATGGAATCCAAAAAAGTAAATTTTTTAATCTCCTGTCTTTTTTGTAGAAAAACCAGTAGAGAAGAAGGCCCCTAAAGGTGTGTGGTCAGCTTTGAACATTAATATAAAGATTTAAAATAAAAGAATGACCTCACAGGTCTGTGATTAAACACTACGAGGAAATAGTTTGAATTGTTATTAACCTTGTGTTGCTCTTTTCAGAGGACCGAGTTCTGAAAGAGATACAGACGCCTGCAAAGAAAGGTATCTCATTTGTTAGGTTATTAAATTGTTTGTTTGAGAGTTTGAAATCCATCAATTAAACTTGATGTGCTTTGTTTACATGTTTCTCTTCTAGAGAAATATGTGGAGAAGAAGGCAGCCAAAGAAGAGGGCATTAAAGGTGCTGTACAGATGTGATTAATTCAACGCCACATGACATCTTATTGTTTAGTTGACATCATGTTGTGTTTTTAACAGCTGAGCCTGCAGTATCAGACAGCTTTCTCATGGAAGGTACAAATTCCCCTTACATATCTCAAATGTCATACAAGTGTCAGATTGAGAGGCCAGAGGAGGGCGAGGAACACGCCACACTGATGACCCGTCCTGTTTCTCCCTCCGTAGACGAGATGCCGTACTTCCAGTGTTTCTACGTGGACGAGGACGAGGCCCAGTTTCCGTTCTACGCCTTCTCGCCGATGCAGATCTGAGGCTTTAGTCTGACTCCAGTCTGAGGTTTACAGTGTTTCCTGATAACGACAAGGTCACATCACACCCTGCGCTGCCGAAGCACGGCTGCCGTTCCATGTTAGAGCTCCAAGGAAAAGAGCCTGGGCAGCAGAGGATGATCGGTGATGGACCATTTATTTATTTCCAGATTTGGTTGAGCTCTCGCACCAAATACAGCTAATGTCATTCCTCTCCATTTATTTATTTTTTTGTTTTTAATATTTTTGAGAGGTGGAATCAAATGAATCTTCTACACGGAACAACTTCACGAATCAACTTCTGTGGATCGTTCGTTTAAATCCTCAAAGCAACATGTGCAAATACCTTTAATCCATCAACACTGAGTCAAGTTGCATTTTTGATGAGTAGTAACATGGTGCTGAATATGTTTAAGTGTAAACAGGGTACAGACACAATCACTGACAGGGTTTCAGTACCGGTGTTAACGTGAAAGTGGTTTGTACATTTATTGTACAGTAATTTTTAAGCTCATACTTGGTTGTAGATTTAGGTTTATTTCATCCCCTGCTTTTTAAGCCCTTTAATTAGCCATTTATAGTGTTTGTGCATAATTTCCATAATTTTTCTTTTCACACTTTTTTCCACTTTTCCTTCCCGTCTGGGCACAAAAAAGAAATTTAAAGAATTGATGAAAAAAGATGAAACTTCATTGCATTTCTAAAGATTCAGCACCAATGTGTTTTTGTTTGTTTTGTACTTGTCAAAAGGAATGACTATGCACTGTATAAGAGAGCTCCCAATCTTACTGAAGAGACACTACCTGACATATGAAGTCTTATTAAACTGTTCCATCGACACGTCGGCACCAGTCCCTCATTTTGAAGCGTTGCATCACCTGAACTCTCAGAATGAGGCTTTTTTTTATATCATCATGTATCAGATTCACTCTGTTTTTACCGTGATAGACCAAAAACCCAGTGGGACTGACTGTGATCGGTGGTTGTTTGTCCGTGAAACTTGACATGTTGTGGAAAACATTGAAGAAATGAGCAGAAATGTCAAATACAATATTTCCAGGTTCAAAGTTGTTGAAAGCAGCTATTTCTGCATTAAATAATATGAATACATATCTTATTATGATAACTGTGCTTTAATGCAGAATATAAACAGGATTTATATCATGTGGAATCCCTGTACGTGTGATGTACAGGCAGGGCTACCAGTTGTCAGATTGAGTTTGAATCACTTATTTGAAATCTCTGACGAGTGATGTTGGCATTAACCTAGTTATTGTGTTTACGTTGGAACGCTCGGTCAGCTTGTGACAGCTGCTGTTCACATATGGCTCTTTACATTTAGCTCCATATGCTGCATAGCAGACAGTTAGTAAAGCCTGTGAGTCCTAATCTAATCCGAGTCCACCGACAGGAACACATAGATGCAGCATGTACACTACGTCCCTCTGCAGCTGCACAGACAGTAACTGTCGTGTAACAGCTGGAGTTTCGTGGCGACGCCCATCTGTTTGTGTTTTGTTCCTAAAATGAACAATGTCTCGCCTCCTTTGGATTTTATCAAAGAGGACGTCATTGTTCATATAAGAAGACATTTTGATTTACAGACTCATATTTGTTTCAACTGAATTTTATTCAAAGTCTCACTTTTACCAAGTGAACATGTGCAATACATGAATATCTGATCATCTCAGCGATGATAGAACTGTATATGTGTGTGATGGTCCTTGAATGAAATGTGCATGATGTGTGATTGTGTGTGTTTGTGTTTATTTTAATGCCCTCAAATGTTTGTGTGATGTTTCTCCCCAACCAGAACCCTGAGAATGGCAACTTGAAATACTTGAACTTTTGAATCAGGGTATATCTGATGCCAATAACCGACTTGTGTTTCTCTATGATGTTTCTAACGTCATTAATTCACAGCTCAGTAACTGTTATTAATCATTCATCTCATTGTAAATAGCTAATTAAATTTAAAAAAATAGACTATATTGTGTTTTATCCCTGAACTATTGTGACTTAACCTGCACAATAAATTCACATCATGTGTTGTTTTTCAGTTACACCCTCATTGTGCCTGTGAATACAAGCGGTTTGACATTAAAACATAGCAATGCACGTGTGTTTCTTGTAAACCTTGTCTTCTTGAAAATGCAGGACTATTTTTAAATCACATTTATAGTTTTAATTATAATCCTTAATTAGTTTCAGTTTTATTTAATTTGAAAGTAGCCTTAAAGGTGCTTTACAAAGCCAAATTATTGTTATTTTTATTGTTAATGTTGTTGCAGTTGTTGTTGTTATTATCAACTCAGAACAAAGATTTTAATCCTTTTATAATTTTTGGTATTTTAAGAAATCTGAAGATTGAGTCCATTCCTTCAGCAGAACAACACCCCCATAATAAACCAATAATCAATAAATTACAAAACTCGTAAATGTACTTTACACTAAAACAGAAGTTATTTTAATAATTAACTGAGGTGGCAAAGTCAGTGCTGGACTTTTACGTAGTTAAATTCAGAACCTGCAGATGAACTCACAACACGTCATGTGATATATGAGCAAAATGAAGAGGGAGCATCAGGGATTTAAACCCAGTGGCCGTCTCACAGAATGTAAAACGCTGAGTCATAAATCAGTGAGTACAGAACGTAGACTGAATATTAAGAGGTTCAGAAACAACATTTTGGAAGTGTTTCATGCAAAGATGGTAAAGAATAAAGTGCTCGGGTTGGGGGGGTCACTGAAGGAATGAAGGAGGTGTCGGCTGAAGACAACGTTTACTGTCCAATTTAAGGAATCAGTTAGAAATGAGTTAAATAAAGATTAGAAATTACACTTTGTAAAAACTCAACCCGGCCTTCACACTGTGTTTCTCTCATGAGGCCCGACAGGGGTTACTACAGGTCGGCTTACACCTCTGACACAGATTCCTCACAGAGAGGAAACTCCTGCTCTGCGTCTCCTGGGACGAGCGGCGAGGACAGAACCAGCTGAAACAACCTGTTACTGTTTCCTGGACGGCGCTGATCTCCCCTCTCCGTGGCTGCGCTGCTGAGAATATCGTGAGATTGACTCAACTCCTCTTTTCACTGTTGTAATCGTTACTATGACTGGGGCATAAAGACAATGCTTGAAATCAATTCAGTGGGCAGCGACTGTATGAGTTCCACTCCAGTTACCACGGCTTCTTTGTGTCGCCGGCCAATTGAGAGGAGGCCAGCCGACCGGGCAGCCTGTGTGTCGGGACGGGAAGAAAGGCCATTTGTAGTGGCAGTGTTCATTTGGATGGAGAAAATGTGGGAAAGATGGAGGATAAATGAGGAAACTCCGTGAACTTGTTTGAAACCAAAGCTCTAAATACCGGTCCGACAAAGTTCTGCTCTATTTTTAGACCTTGAACTTGTCTCTGTCCTCTCCGCTCCCTGTCTGTCCCGGTTGGTCCACAGCATCGAATGTTGCCTCTGACGTGATGACACCACGACTTTAACCGGATTATCCCGAGAGCGTGTGACATCACCGCCCCGCCACCCCCCCCTCCCCTCCGTCCCCCTGCAGCTCCCAGCCGCCTCTGACCATCTGGGGGTTACTGCAGGACACTCAGGCCCCTGCACCATCGCCCTGCAGCTGTCACCTGGAGCTGCACCCATGACAGGGACTGCACTGTTCCCACAGCGTGCTGGGAGACGCAGGACACTGGAAGAAAGACGCTCTATGTGCTGCAGAGTTCAGATAAATTGCTGATGAACTCAAGAAAAGAAAAGATCTGAGACTTTAAAATCGTTTAGTCTAGAAGTTTATTTTGTTTCCCTTCACAGTCGGTATTTCTTACAAAAGGCCCCGGAAAAGATTCCCCCAAAATATGGATCACATGTTAAAAAAAAAACAAGTGAAGTGCAAATCATGGCAAACGCAATAAGAACAAAGTTTTTACTTTTCAATAAAAAAAACAGGTGAACACCTTGTTGATTGGGGAATGATTTGCTCTTTCGACTGCGGGGTGAAGTTTAGGCTTTCTCATACGTGCGGACGGCCTGGACTCCCTCAAAGGTCAAAGTCTGAGGAGCAGGGATGAGGAGAAGCATACAAAAGGCAACAGTCAGATTTTTAATACAATGTATAGAAATCATGCACAATCAGCACCTTTTAAACTTTATCTGCAGGGCTCCATGAACCGATCAAGTTCTGTATTTTCACTTCTCACTCACCATCACCATCTTCCCGTCCTTGATTTCTCTCACAAACTTGGTCTCTTTCCCGTCCCACTTCTGCACCTGCACAAGTTTGTCTCCGTCCATGGTGAAGGTCGACTGCAAACACAAACCGTGCGTTAGAAAGACCAGGAGAAGACGTTTTTATGATGAGAACATCCTGGGACTCCACTCACTTTGACGTGGCGGTCGTCGGGCGTGGTCTCGTCGAACTCCTCTCCCAGCTTGGAGGAGACCTCGGTGTTCCTGAAGGTGCTCAGGGTCTTCACCACCACTTTGTCTCCGTCCTGGCTGATCTCCACCGTCGGCTTGGTCACGTTGCCCACTTGTCTTGTGGCAAAACCAACACCTGAACAAAACAAAACAAAAATCCACTTTAAACTCTGCATCACAAATGAGGACTTTAAAGGGATAGTTCACCCAAAAGTGGAAATTCACTCATTATCTACTCACCACTATGGATGTGAAGTAGGACATCAGAGGACTTTTAGGCTAAAAATTTGATGTAAATGACGCTGTTTCAAGTGTGCAGTGATGACTGTCGGGCTTACGGACACTTAGTCAACACCACAGGAGCAGTATGGAGACATTTTCTGTTTTTTTTACATTTGAAGAATCAGTCCCAAGTAACTTCAATTGTATTGGATTTGGCTGCAACTCTGTTTTCCCTCTGAAACTCCAGAAGTTTTTTGTGGACTCAAACACTTCACCCACCACCTCCATCGGCAAAGTGTTAAGAAGATAATGTGTAAATGTTCCTATTTGGGTGAACTATCCCTTGAATTTCCCTGCTCCACTCAGAATGAAGACATTCAAGCATTAGATCAGCAGCTTCTGTCCCAGTGACATTGCTGCAGAATAACATCAACAGTAGTTCACACTCACCCAGAGACTTCATGTATTCATCAAAGTTGTGGCTGTCCACCAGTTTCCACGAGGCGCAGAAAGCATCAACCATGTTTGCAGATGTTAAAGATCCAGGTCACAGACTCTCAGTCAGAAGAAGATGAAGCTGCTGCTGCTCTGCTGCTGCCACATTAATACTGTCACACACAGCCCTGACGTCAGCAGCTGACTCACAGCTGATTGGAGGACGGGCCGTTGCGTGAGCTGTAATTGTTTAATACCACAAAGCCTTTTGTTGGCAACACTGAAGACCAATGTGTTTAGATGAGAAGAGAATCGGGTTGTCCCGTTTTTATTTGATCAGAATCATTATAAAGCAATTTTATTCATTCAAATATAAAAGCTGTTTGCTTTTTCTGAGTTAATAATAAACTTGATTAATTAAGGTAAGAAAAGTCTGATGAACAGAAAAATAGTGGACTTATATATGTATCAAAAAACGGAGATAATAATGTATTTTAGTTTGGCTTTAAAAAAAAGGAGAAGAATTTGAGCATTTTTATAAATAATGTAAATCATAAATAATTAAAGTCCCAATTCGGGATCAATAAAGTACATGTATTTATCTATCTAAATAAATATATAAAAAAGTCGTAAAACAGTTTTTTTTATTAAATAAAATCTAAAGCAAAAGCAAAAATCTAAATTGACCAAACAAAATCCTTTTTTTTGTTAAACAGAAAATAAAATAATTAGTTCTTCTGAGAGAGAAGTGTGTGAACCAAATTGTTGGGCAAATGCTGACCTGATGGTGGCGCTACAGAAATTAATTATAGCCCATCAACCAATCACATCTTCTGTACAATCTGTACGTTTTGCACAATTTGTTTATACTGTACATACTTTGAAAAATTATGAAAAGATTAATCTTCTGGAAACAATGCATGTGTGAGGTTGGTGAGACTGACGTTAACATGGATAAAGTGATGCTGCAGGCAGGGAAACAAAACTGTATAAGAATGACTGAGTTACACTGTAAACCTTTATTGTTGATAAAATACTTTCACCAGACACAAACAGATTCCCACTGTCATACTTCAGCAGAGCGATAACAGCAATGTGATCCACAACACTAGTAAATGATAAATGATCAAAATAAATTCACCATTGCGGAGTATGTTGTATATTTTACTTGTCTGCTTCAATCAACCAAAAGAAAATTGTTATTAGAAAATTCTTGGCACTGATTAAGGCCAAATTAATACATGAGGTTACATATCAAATCAAATCCTCCTCAAAAAAAACATGTCACAATTCAATTGATACAATAATACAAGTATTGTGTCACTTATGTCAGATAACTTATTGTTACTTCCCTGAAGTCCACATATAGTGCATGCAAATGAAACATTACATTGTCCTCAAAGAAAACTCGTTAAGTAAATAAAAGAGCTTTACTTTTTTCATCTGTCATTATAACTGTTTTTATAACACAAAGCTTTTGCTCCACACAGTGTTTCCTGTGTTTCCTTTTAAAATGTGAAAAGACACAATTAGTTGAAACTGAAGACGCTTTTCTTCTTAAATTTCCAGCTTCGTCAAAGGTGAATAATGTCCAACAAAGGATAATTAAGTTATTTTCCCATTTACAGAATATGATGAGACGTAAACAACCCTGCAGCTGCTGTCAGTGAACACCTGAAATGTAAAATACACAGATTTATACATTAAAGACATTGTTGCTGTGTAAATACTTTAACTGTAGCTTACTGTAATAGAAGAGGGCAGCGGAGGTAGAGTGAGAGAGGTAGAGAGTGAGGTAGGGAGGAAGGAGCAGCGCTGAGGCGTCTCCATGTTAAGGCCCGTCTCTCCTCTCCCTTATCAACCGAAAATAAGCCCGTCTGTAAAGCCCATGATACAGGATTGTGTTCATGATGCATTGCGAGAGGTTTGTTATAAAAAAAAAATGTGAGTCACTTGTTGTAAAACTTGTAAAAGAACATAAGTGAGTGAGGTTACGTTTTCACCCCCGTTTGGTTGTTTGTCAACAGGATCACGTAAAAAAGAAAACGGGCCAAGAAAGAACCCATTGAATGTTGCCGTGGATCCAGGATTTACTTCCCTCTTTCATCATCGTTGCAAGAGATGGCAGTTTTTCAATTGAAAACTAGGAATAATTCATAGATCTTGATGGAAAGAATCAGGCACATTTAGGGGCCTGAATCCAAGTGCTTGCAATTTGGGGCCGATCCAAGTTAAAAGTTTAATGGGGTAGCATCGGCTTTTTTTTAAAGCCACAAAACAGTGATACATTATTGCGTGGATCTCGATACAGGAATTTTGGGACTTCAGATTGGGCCCTTGACAAAGTTATTCACTCTATTGAGCGTCATACTAGTTTTCTACTGCAGTGGCTTGTACTGGACAATTCATACACTTATTGGTATTAGGTTGTGATTAAGCAGTTGACCGATGCAGCATCAACCCTTGTGAGAGGTGATAAATGTGGCTGGAGTATTTATAGTCTGTAGAGGCAGGAAGAAATAAGTCAGCAAAATAAAAAACAATGTGTTAAAATATTGCAAATATTACAAAACAGCAAATCAAAGATGACATTTTTTCCTCTTTGGGACGCAGAAAGGAATTAATGGTTTGATTTTGTGAAGAAAGAAAAATGGCAAAGACTTCAAAGTGGATTGTCTTGAATGCAATGTGGCCTCTGTGTATGCGAGTGCATGTAGTGTTATAGGTAGTCCTGATTCGTCCATGCACCTACAGGAGCCGGGTGCTATCTGAATTCCCCAACATTGATTGACAGCGCCACCTCTGGCTTCCTAGATTTGGTCTGTCCAGAATTCTTCTGGGGTGCAGCGGCATCAGATCCTGCAGCTTTTTCTCTAAAGGTAAGATAAGGGAATAAAAAAAAATGTTAGATAAGAAGAAGTCAAACAAATGGACAGTCAAGAAGTTTCACAGCAGCCAAATAATACAATCTGCTGAAGAGCTGGAGCTTTCTTTTCCCAACAGACAGTTCAGGCAGTAACAAACCGAAATATTATAGCGAGTAACAAAACATTTTCCCAGCTGCTGCATCTAGAAAAGTGAAACATCCCACCCTTTCCTGCGTTGCTCAGCCTGCTCCCGGAGCCTCTGCTGGCCCTGCTTGTCCTCCAGCGTGACAAAGTCCCTGTTGTTGTCGATTAATAGATTCTGAAAAAGACAAATCAAGAACAACTTGAGTCGTTTCTCACACAAAATCAAAACTGACAAACTTTCAAACAAACAGGAGTTTGACTTCAAACACCTTGATGCCGATTGTGTCGCCATCTTTGAGGTGGAACGGCGCTCCCAGCAGGGATTCGGTTCGCTTTTTCTTTTTCTTTTTGGAAACCTGCTGGTTCTGAAAGTAACAGACACATTATTCAGTGATACTAGACCATGAATGGGCAACATGTACAACAATACTGAGATATGAGGGTCATTTCTATACCTGGCTATAGCTTTTATTTTACAGTGTAAATACTGTAGAAGAGCAAGTATACATATAAATACACCTAAAAACCAGTTTCCGGTCATGAACCTTCCAATCTTACCCAGTTGGATATTTCTTCCCAGTTGTGCTTGTCTGGCTGGTGTTTGGCCAGCAGCAGAGAATCAGGGGAGAGGCCGTGATGTGCAGCCAGACATGTGCGCAGAGAGCGAGGTGAAGAATCACGGGAGGCATCCCACAGCAGCTCCTCCGGGGGGTAGTAACTCCTCTCCCCTGGTACGCCCATCTTCACAGTTAGTAACACCTCCTTGGGCCTTAGGAAGACAAGGAGGAAATAAGGCAAGAAAATTAATTACCTAAACAAGTGAAAGAGGCTTGATCCTGAACAATTTCACACAGTGGGATATTAAGATTTTACATTTTCAGAAATTAGTTTCAGCTTAAACCTTACCCAAGATCTTCCTCTTTCAGGAGCTGTTGCACACAAAAGTCTGTTCCACTGCTCAGCTTCAATTTCCTGATCAGGAGAAGATAAACAAATTAGACTCAAACTATCTGTATTTATCTAAATGAAAATAATCTCATCTCGGGTATCCGTTAGAAAGTTGTGATACCTGAGCGTTAGTTGTTGTCCTCTGAGGATCCGTGCCAGCCTCCCTCCCTCCAGCTGCCACACACGCATGAACGCTGTGGTGGGCACAAACATGTTCTGGAGAGCAGGCAGCGTCAACACCTGAAACAGAGGGAGAAAATGAAGTACAGCGAGAGGAGAAGCTTTAAACATTTGGTGGAGAGAAAGCACTAAAATCACAAGCCTCATCGTTACAGACCCTTTTACAGACAAAAGAAGAAGAACAACATCTGTTTATGTATGACGACAGAAACATTTAAAAAGGAGGACTCTTAGACTGCAGGACATTCTGGATGTGAGCCTCAGATAAGTCAACAATCAGTTTTATTGGAAAATGAAAGAAAACATTAATTAATCGAGCAACAGAACGTTATGAGAATTTGTTCCCGATCCACTTTAGCCATCTAATCAGGAGCAGATCAGAGTTTCTTTTAAAATCAAGTCACCTAAATCGTTCAAGGGTAAAACATCAGTAATTCAAACTAAAAAACATCCAAAGATGATTCATTTGGGAGTTTTTACGGAGTGGACTACCAAAGTACGTCTTAACACATAATCTACATGTTGTACCTGAGTCTTGAGATCCTCCAGTGTGGCCTCATCTGATATCTCCACCTGTCCTACACCGCTCAGCTTCACTGTGCTGCCGCCACACAGAGGAGTAGGGGGACTCTGTGTTTCATCTCCAGTCTTCACACTGTCAGTGTGTTTAAAATTTGTCTCTGCATTTTGGGGATCCAAATACAGCCACATGGTTAACTTGAGGAAACCCTAACAGAGAGAGAGAGAGAGACAACAAAAGGTTAAAATGAGAAAGGTTAAGTTATAATATACCAAGAATCTCCAAAAATAAATTAAAAACATTAAAGAACCTTGGGAGGAAGTTGTCCTTCTGTGACGACGAATGAATCTCCGCTGCTGATCTTCAGCTGTGACAGAGAGGCGTCCTGAGAATACAAGGTTGTTGTTACCACGTGGACTGACATATACCAGCATGCCACTTTTACCAAAAACATTTTATACTTCCAGGCCAACTGACTTTATGAATGCATGCGTATCTTTAGCAAAGACACCTTCAAAGTGTCTTCCTGTTAAACGATAAAAGATTTAAAGATTCTCTGACAGGAATTTGCCATTTGGATGAAGCTGCAATGATACGTTATCCGTCAACACCGTTTGATTCAGATCTCGCATGATGTTTAATCTGCTCCGTCACTCACCTCGTCCATAAGTGGCTCTCCAACCTCTTCGCACCAATCAAGCCTCCTCAAGTGCCAACAGGTTCCTGCGCGCACACATTTGACTGACATCAACCAACCAGATATTACAGCACAGCAGTTAAATATATGTTTGATGTCAGCGTCACAAAAGCATAGAAAATCTTCTTCTACAGTAAGAACAAGTGAAGTTTTACCATCGAGTCCGACAGCATCCAGCATTGACTTTAGACACTGCAAGAAACGAGATTAAATACAATTTTATTTACACAAATAACACACAGGCAATGTTAACAGTTGGAAACTTGTGGAAAACAAGTGGATTTTTTCCCCCTCACCTCTTTGACCGTGGAAGTTTCCTCCACAATTATGTTTATCTCCATGCCAGTAGAGGGCGCTGCTCCCACAGAGTAATTCAAAAACAGCTGCAAGCCAGAGAGAAACATCAATCAAGTGTTTAAGAAAACTCGTAACTCTTCTTGATTTGTTTTAAAACATATAAAAAGACACTGTGCTGTCGGAGGTTCCGTGACATTCACCTGTGCAGCTGCGAACACAAAAGGATTTATTGAAGATGTCAAATGAAAAGACACACCTGTGATGCCTTGGGGGCATTTCCCGGACAGAGAGTCAGTGTGGTCATGAGTCGCACGTCTGCATCTCGAACGCTCAGCTCCTCGCACACTGCCAGAGAAACCAGAGAAAGACAAGTGCACTTCAGTAAATGTTTGCTACAACTTCAGATACAGATAAGAAAAAAATAACACACAGAAAGGGTTCCTTTTAAAAGAAATTTACAAGAGGACAGAGCAAAGGAATTTTTATCTTAATATTTTTTATGAAATGAGGGGGATTTCCAGCTGTTACTGATGTGCAGCCCCAGGTGAGAAATGACAGAGTACCTGGAGGCAGGAGTTTCCCCGTGCAGTCCACCTGTCTCAGACAGAACTGAGCACCTGGTCAGTGAGACAGAAACAACAGAGCTGAATTAAGTATATAAACATATGAAAACTCAATATTTGTAGTAAAATTTATTTATTTGCTGGCAGCATAAACTCCACAGAATGTCCACAGCAACCGACTCAGACATTTGTGTTCTCACATCAAAGCCATCCAGATAATTTTAGTAGATTATCCAGAGTTCAGTGTATGTATGGGAGCAGCTTTATATAATGTACATGAATTTGATTAATTCAAGAAGCTTTGATGTACCTGACATCAGACCTGCTTTGACGTACGTTCATGTGCTGTTACATTGTGTAAATAGATTCTGACTAATAATGGTGGTGGGGAGTTGTAAGGGATTCCCTTGCAGACATGTGCAGTTATGTGGAGTTATGTTTAATACTGAGCGTCTTGCCTGGGGCCTTCTGCTGCAGCTCCTCCATGGCCCTTTGTTTCACCTCACCCAGCAGCTGTGAGCGAGACACATTAAACAAGAATAAGAAGATGCAACGAGAAGGAGCAAAAATACAGACGCACAAAAAGGACGAACCATATTTCCTGTAGCTGGAACCTTAATTTTCCTCCTCTCCTCAACATCCCCTCCACCTCCTCCTCCATGAGGTTGAAACTCCACCTGCAGCCAGCGGCAGTCAGACGGTGTAGTCACGGTGACAACATCTCCATTTAGCGAAAACACACTAAACAAAGACAAGAAGACAGTTGTTAAAAACACATGTATAAAGAGACAGCAGGAAATGAGTCTGCAGAGGATCTTACCTGCTGTCAAATGACTGTGGCTCCAGCACCAACAGTGCGTCTCCGTCTTTGAGTGACAGCTCCTTCAGCGTCCGCTGCATGTCGTCGGGTGGGAACACCCTCCACCCGCTCGCCCCTCCTCCATCTCCAGCTCCTTTTTCCCCTCTCTTTCCTCCCTTATGCTCCTGGCACAGCAGACTCTCCTTATGCTCCCCCAGAACCTCCTTCACCTCCCCGAGTGTCACGCCACCCGCGAACCCTCTCGCCTCCCTCTTAAGTCCCGGTCCCCCATTTTCAAAACCTCCTCCCTCCTTATATTCCACCCCACCCCTCGCCTCCTGCTCCACGTCTTCATCCAGAAAGGGACGGACTACAGTCAGCAGGACAGGCTCCCACTCAGCTCCAGTTAGGATCGCGGCGCCACACACCTGATTGGATTCAAACCAGTATAAACATGAGTTTGTTCGGATCTGGGCTTTGGAGCCGGTTTGTGATGTAATGTGATTTTCTTCACCTCTCTGCCGTTCCACACAAACAAGTCAGAGTTTGTGCAAATGCCTGCACTGTACAGGGAGACGTTGTCATCTGAAAAGAGAAACACAACCAGAGTGATATCACAGAGGTGTTCGGACTGGGAAGTTTCACAGTCCTCTTAAGGCTCATTAATACTGAACAAAACAGAAAGGACAACATTTGTTACATGGTCTCTTTTCATCATAAAGGCAGCTGAAAATACCTGTAAGAGTATTGTAGAGGTGTAAACCTGCTGGAAGACTTTTGGCCACAGTCAAAGCCATGTCTCCTTCCCAGAGTTCCTGCATCTGAACAGACAAATCCGCACATGCAAACAGATTAGTTCTGCCGTTCATTTCTTGACGTAAAACATGACAAACAGTGACTTCTAGGGAGGAGGTTACCTGGTAAATAGATAATCGCAGATCTCCTACAGTCTGTCTACGATCAAAGCTGAGGGTGGTGCCTCCGTTGGGTTCTTTGTCGGCTGGTTGCAGGGCTCCATTGTCTAGTCTGTAACAGGGGGCCAGGTGCAGACGCAGCTCCACTGTGTTGTTGGTGGCTTCAAACTTCTCGCTGTGACAGAAAAAGAGTCAATTTATATCAGTCTTTTTGCAACAAGCCACATTTTCGTAGAGTCGTGGGAACTTAAGATACCAATAAATCATCAATTGCTTGTGAACATTTGGTTGTTTGTTTACCGCATTTCCTGCAGTTTGATGTTCTCCTCCTGAGCCTTCTGGACAAGATGGAAGGGAACTTTATATTGTGGATTGTTCAGAGCTTGAAAAAAAACAATAACATTGT
This sequence comes from Limanda limanda, assembly GCF_963576545.1. Classification (NCBI taxonomy): domain Eukaryota; kingdom Metazoa; phylum Chordata; class Actinopteri; order Pleuronectiformes; family Pleuronectidae; genus Limanda; species Limanda limanda. The sequence continues at coordinate 18,637,934 of NC_083647.1, read as the reverse complement.
GAGTATATATATATTTCACACACCTTATTACTTAATTTTTCATTTACGTGATGAATTTATGACTCAACAGAATGAAATAAAGGATTAATGATCCTTTTTTCTCGACATGAACTCCCTCAACTCAACAGGCCAATATCCTCTTTCCATTACAAATGAAAAACATGGTGTCCGTTACCTTCACTGGGCCTCTGCAGCTGTGTTTTCCTGTAGAACAGCATGTAGGCGCTCTCTTTGCCCTGGAACTGCTTCTCTATGTCAGACTCCCTGATGGAGGTCACCGTCGAGTCGTTAAGGTCAAACCAGTGGCTACCCTGCTGACAGGAAGACACTCCGTGAGAAACAGCCGTCAAAGTAATCACAAGATGTCAAAGAGGAAAAAATATTTAAAAAAACTGGAGAAATGTCATTTCAATGGAAAATTATACATATTTTACATGTTTCTAGTGTTGTATTTAAAGTTTTTATAACCATTGGAAGAGATGCTTGTGGTCTTAAGCATAAAATATCATCTCGTCTCTCACCTTCCATCACAAAGCATTTGTCAGTTTCTGAGTGATGCATGGCCAGGCCCACCACAGTAATGGATTATAGCCGACTACTGTTGCTTGTTAGACATTAGAAATTGCTGTTATACCTCTGGTTCAGGTTCTGGCTTCTGGTCCGATCTTTGCTGTTGTTCAGCAGCTCCAGGGTCTGAAGCTGTCGAAGGATCAGAGCTAGTGATAGGCTCTGTTGGGACCGGTGGCTCAGTCACTGGGCTGGGCAGGTTGGTCTTCAGTGCTACTTTGGTGGCATTGGACACCATCATAAACACATCGTTGTGGGACTGCAGGAACTACATCAGAGGAGGAAACGTAAAAGACAGAGGGATTTATACACAGAATAATGTGAGAAGAGAAACTGATATAAGCCTGATATTAAACCAGCAATCGTTAGCAAAGAAACCAAACTTACCTTTCCTATGGGACCAGAGGTTTTCCTGAACTTTTTGTTCCAAGATGAACCGGTCATATTCATGAGTTTCTGGCCCAGTTGGTCCACCATGACAGTCTTTGATGGCTCCTAGTAGAAAGGAAATGAACAGCACCAAATAAGGTTTCCTCCAAACAAAATAACACCTGGATAAAATTCAGCAAAAGAATGTCTTGGAGTTGTCGTTGCAGCACCTGACAGATTATAGCAGTTAGGACAGACACAGGGTCGTCTTCTTGGAGTTTGGCCTCAAACGCTTCCTTGACCTCCTCCTTGACTTTCCTCTGAGTTTTAGTTTTGCAGTCTTCCTCCTGAAAACGACACAGATGTTTCCTTTGCTTACACACACACACGGCAAAGCTTGCAGTTTTTGACTGTTCTTTTCTCATAATTTAAAAAAAGAATTCTGACAGAAATAACACCAATTAATACAAATTTCATGAGGAATAAGCAGTAATCTCACCGGAGGCTCCCATCGGCCGAGCTGGTCAATGTCCCTGATATAAACGTGGTAATGGCCACCATAACAGCCGCCCTTATGGATAATCACAGAGAACAGGTCGTAGGTGTAATCTGCGTCGTCTCTGCTAGTCTGTTAGAGAGAAACACAAAGACGGAATTAAACTCAAATTTCTATTAGGTTATTTGCAACACTATGAAATCCATAATAGAGTAATATGAAACTATGGATGTTTTCCCATTATTGTACGATATACATCATCATACCCCAAAGCTCTACCTAGAGCTTTACGTAGATAAAACACCATAAATGTCCAATTTTATGTATCAAGACATTTCCGAAGAAACTTATTCAAATGTGGACAAATGATGTATCCTGAATTACGGAAATTCTTGAAAGAAAACATAATCTCTTTGGCAGAGATATTCAAGGAAAAAAGGCAAGATAAAAGTGCCTAATCTGAACAAGTTCAGAGAGTTAAAAACGCTCAGGTACCTGCTCACAAAATGGCCGCAGGTTGAAGCTGAGGGGGAAGCCATAGCGTCCAGTCTCCTTGTAGCGCTCACATTTGGCAAAGTCAAAGCTGAATCTCAGCAAAGACATGGTCAAGAATGGAGGAAGCTTCTGCAGCTTCGCAGACTGAATAATAACAAAAGGAACAAAGAAATTAAGGTTAGAAACATTAACAAGAGAAGATCTTTGTTTTTTATGTTGTTATTAAAAAGGTTGCATTGATCATTAAATCAATACTAAGTTCAGACTTGCTCAAATCTAAAAAGTTGGAAGATATCAACCTTATTATCTCTGGACTTTATGATAACCTTTGAATTGTGTTAACACAATGTGGAAGTTGTAACTGACCTTGGCCGCCCTGACCAGCCTGTCGCACTGTGCACAGCGGTACAGGTTATTGCCTTCAAACAACTCCTCCTCCACAAACATGTTCCACAAAGCCTCCTCCAGGCTCATCACGCCGCAAACACATGCTGTCAGGTCCAGAAAGTCCTCCTGAAGAAGACACAAATAAAAACGACACCATTAACAATCTCTGTCTTAGAATGTAGTGGTGAGATTCATTCTACGACAATATCTCCTGTTGTGTTTGACATAAAATTATTTCAATCCAAATAAAAAATGTATCTAAAATGGAGCCAGGTCAGAGGGACAGACCATCCATGCACATGTGGACACACCTGTCTCTGGCTGACGTTTCCACACTCCTTGCAGACGATGCTGTTGACAATGGTCCCGTGGTAGAGCCGGTGAATCAATGTACTACCACTGGTTCCCACAAGAGAGTGCTCCAAAGCGCAGAACAGGATTCTGTTCAGCTCCTGCACATCATGTTGATTTGTGCCCTGAAAGAGGACGACAGCAGAAATAAAAAGGATCAAATTCAGGATAGAAAGACATTCTATAAATCCATAAAACCATTTTCAGTATCTCTAGATATTACAGAAGAAATCAATGCATGTCACTGTTTTAGACTTATTGGAAATCATACAAGGCACCACAGATCATCATACTTCAATGAAGAAGTGGAATGGTTCCCTGCAGATTAAATGCTTGAATTTAAGTTTTCTATAATAAGATAATGCTTATTTTGTCAAGCATTACGTAGGTTCCTAATTTCTTCTCAGTAACCCGCTGCAATGTACAGATCACTCAAATACATAGTGGACTCATTCTTCATTTAGTGTCTCTGTAATCTCTCTGTAACACTGGCTTGTAGCATGCCACTCTCTTCTGTGAAACCATCATTGACAGACGGCAACATTTACACTTTTTTGATTTCTTTTGTGCATTATCACTCAAGTTACCCTCTCTGGTTCAAGTTTAATCACATCCTCCAATTCTGTGTCTGTTTATTTCTCCCTCGTCAGGCATTTGTTTTGCATGACTACAGCTGAAATGCCTCGGGACAAAAAAACGGAATTCCTATCATGACAACTCCTGGGTAAGTCTGGAATTCAGATTAGTTAATTCCAGTGTGTTTCTCCAGACAGGTGTGGAAGGTCAATGAGTCAGAAAAATGAGAAGCGTAACCTGAGCCGCTCTACATCTCACTGATCACAAACTAACAAACAAACAAACAAACAAACAAGGGAAACGGACCTCGCTGCTGTCCCAGCCGAAGCTGTCAGTGAGGGCGGCGGTGGAGGCGCTCTGCTGATCCACCAGCAGCAGACGGGAGAACAGTCTCTGCAGCTCCAGTGGGATCAATCGGACCTGAGGAGAACATCAGACACACACATAGTGCATCAGCTCACACTGGATATGTTCTGTTTACATGGTATTTCTATTTTTCCTGCTGCATGTTTACTTTATTTTACGTTTAGCAATGTTTTGTCTATCTTATCTCTATAGGCGCCTTGGCCATTCTTACTTTGGCCCCTGGTTTCTCCTTGTCCTCCAGGCATCCTAACTCATCTGGCCCCAAACTGAACAGCTCCTCTGCGAAGGTAGAACACAAACGTAAGTAAACAATGTCAAACAATGTCAACAGTGTGATGAGCAGCAGTGAGGGGCGGTGGATCCACCAGGTCCTCACCTCTGAACTCGGGGGTGAACAGCAGGGTCTGGAGCAGAGAGTTCAGGTAGCACGTCCCTCCCTGGTTCTTGATGCCGCACAGGTCGCTCCTTCCTCGGGCTGGAGGTGGCTCGTCTCCCCCCTTTGTGAGAAGGCGGGTGGAAGAGGAGCCTCCCTCGTCCTCCTCTTCCTCGAACAGGTTCCCGAACATGCCGGGTGGGTTTGTGGGGTTTGTATCTGACCGTGTGGTTCTGTGGGGTTCTCGCCGCCTCGCAGTGAACCGTGTGTTAGCCCTCGGACTCCTCATGCTATCTCATCTTGGTCTTCCCGAGCTCCCTGTTGACAGCGGCCGGGCTGACTCGGAAGTAAGAAGACTTCACGGGGCTGAACATAGCGACAGGGACGAGATGCTAGAGGAGTTAGCCTCGCAGGTAGCTAGCTCACCACGCTGACCGAAGCTCAATCAATGACAGGACACTGACGAGCAGCTTGACCCGAGAAACCAATCAGGCTGTCGGGGACATTAACGGCCTGAGTCCGAACTGACGGAGGAAATAAGAACTCTAACCCGAATCTCTGAGTTATATTTGATTCCGAATGGCGCCTGACACCGACTCTTTCTGCTCCGTCGGCCTGACGGAGGATAAGAAACGAAAGGTAAATAAGAACACCGTCGCTGGACAGCGGGCAGCCATGTTTCTTCCAGACAGAGAGTGCACCGATGCATTGTGGTACTTGTAGTTTCACACTCGGTTGACATACACGCTTAAAATCAACACAAACTAAAATCTTAAATAAATTTGGTTTTATTTGTGGTAATTCTCGGTCTGTGTTTCTCTCTTTACGATTTAATTGTAACATTAACTTGGCCGCACAAACTACTTGTACCCATGTTTCCCAGCATCCATGTTTCTTCCTGTACTGATGCATTGTGGTACTTGTCGTTTCACACTTGGTGAACGTGCACTGAATATATTTCCTTTTAATATTTCCTGGCCAGTACAAAAAAAAATCAATATATCTCTATTTTGCAGTTGTCATTCTGTATTTTTCTCTTCACGGTGCAGCCATTTTAATTTTAACATTAACTTCGCTACACAAACTACATTTCCCACAATTCAATTTATAATCAGATATACCAATTTATAACAGAAAACTTTATCTAAATCGAATTTAGTTTTAAAACGCACTTACCTCCTTTTTGCCGTAGGTGGTGCTGTCGCTGTCACTATACTAGACTAATAGATCTGCTCAGGTCAAAAACACTCTTTTCTCTCTTCAGATCTTATAAATCTTTCATCTTTTCATCTAAGACATCAAAGGATTCTAACATCCTAGTTATAATCCCCCTTTTTTGGTGAATCATCAAAATGTCACGCTACGCCACGGTCACACTGCGTGATGAAATCATATATACCGGGGTAGTTTATATCTCCATCTTGTTGAGATGACATTCACAGAAGTTGAAGTTGATTTAATAAAAGGACAAGTTCATCAGACTTATTTGTTTGTCATGAAAAGACAAATGTCTCTTTTGATTTTTGTACATGTCGGCCAATTTTAGTGCCGGGGCTTTGTTCTAGGGGGCGCTAGTATGTAAAAGTAAAAATGCGGAATACGGCCAAAATGGCCACTCAATCCAAAATGGCGGGCTTCCTGTTGCGTTTTTCATAATGCTCCTCGAGGCTTTTTTGTATCAATAGTCATGATACACCTTTGTTCCGATTTTGGTGAAGATTGGTAATGTGGAAACCTAGGGGCTGCATTCCAGGTGGCTCTGTTGAGGCACCACTTTCTAATTTACTGCAATCTTGAAAAGATTTTTGAGTACGTTGAAGCCCTCACAAAAACCATTCACTACACTCAGAATGTTCCTTACAATTTCAATAGGGCCTCTCACCGTAGGTGCTCGGGCCCTAATTATATACAATATGTGCATTCTCTACATTGAGTACAGGACATGTAGTCCAATAACACCAACCTAGATTTATAAATGCCCCTTTATAGAGAGGTTGGTAGGTATGTATTCGGGGCCATGATTACAGGATCACAGACGTCACCAGCGTACCAAGCTAACTAAAGCTAATTCAATGCCAGGACACTGACGAGCAGCTTGACAACTTACCGATCAGGTCGTCGGTAACATTAACGGTCTGTGTCACAATGACTGGAAAGAATAAAGCTCCTCAAACTGAAACTCTTAATTATCTATTATTCCATTTGACGTCTGACCCCTGCTCTGTCTTCTTCTTACAGTCTTACAACAGATAACACAAATATTTTTCTTCTTTATAGCAACAAACCAAAACTACATTTCCTCAAATTCTATTTATAGTATACAAGGACCATGGAATGTGTCGCCCCATAGCACCAAACTTGATTTATAGAGGCTACATTTTATAGAGGTTGGCAGCTATGTGCCCAGGGCCATGTTTGAAGGTTTGCATACCAATCAGAGACCTCACCAGGTATCCGATTAGCCACAAATTAACTTGGAATGAAAACTTGTGCACTGCAGGGTGTGTTTGACACCCTTGGTTCCACCCCCACATGCTTCAACTGAACATTGCTAGGAGCTAGGAGGTTAAAAAAAGCGCAAACAACTCTTGTCTTCCATAATAAAACTGGTTTATTGTCATGTCAATAATTTACTTTTACACACATAGACATAAAAAAAACAGTATCAGGCTAATTTTCTTTGAGAGAACACATTGTAGCTGATCAAGAAAATGTTTAAATATATTTTAATTTAAAATGTTTTACTGAAAGTTAGGAATTCTTTCAGCCTTTCTTGAGTTGTAGTGTGTATTTCTTTCAGAAAATACACACAAATAGACATCTTGTGCACACTATATTTGTTTTAAAATGAGGTACATTAGTTGTTAACCTAGCCTTCTTGCAGGGTAAGTGAATGCAGGGTTGGTTGTTTTACCAAATTCCCTCAGTTAAAGTTATTTTTTGTTTTCTGTATTGCATTATGTTATGGTGAGGAATAAATGATGGTCAATGCAGTTTCCATGCTCCAAGGATTTAATACACTAAATCCTATGTGAATTTGATGTAATGTTTCTCTAAAACCATCTAATTCAAAGACATATATACTAAGAAATATCAAATCATTCTTCAAAACCCACCATAACAAATTTCTGTGAATCTAACAACACTTTATGATCGCTATATAGCCCCTAACTGTGCAGTATGTAATTAAGGTTGAGCCAGAAATTGTGAACAGGAGCAGTGTTGTACAGGCACGAAGGTGTTGCAACCATGTTTGCAAACAATTTCTCACACACAAACACAGACACAAAAAGATACACACACAAACACACACACATACACAAACACACTAAAAGGTTTTGAGCTTGAACACTTTGGAGAGAGGCTCTTTGGCACTAGAGTAGATCAGATAGGATTGTCCCTTGTAGCTGAAAAACTCCCAGTCACTGCACCCGATGGTTGGGAGCCAATGAACAGGAACAAAGCCTTCATATCCCTGCCATCTAAAACAGAGAATAAGAATTAATGTGTATTTGCATCTGCTCAACAATTCCTTGAAAAATAGTTGTGTGCCATTTCGTAGTTCCTAGTGAATCATCTTGTTTCAAAAGTGCTGGTATGCTTTCCCGTGTCTAGCTCACAGGAAGGAAATAAATCGACATTACAAGAGTGTATGTCCTCGAGTTGATTTCAGCTCTAAATTAGGGCCCGATCATCATGGGTGAATTATTTAACAGTGGGAGGGGTGTTGTTGACAAGTTGACAAGTTGACTACCTGTAGAGAACGCTGTTCAGGGAGTAGGATTCTCCGTTAAAGGAGTTAGCCACGATCAGAAAATGCTCCTCCCCGAGGCTGAAGAATTCCCAGTCCACTGCACTGGAGAGACAGGACGGTATGTGGTTATTGCAAGTGAAGGAGATGTAGCCAAAAGTCATTTTAATTAGTTCTCATCACAATGATGAATGTCCAAGTGCCCATATTCTGGTAAGTGTGGTTTTATATGTAGTCTATACATACAGTATATATGTAAAATACTTGCAGACGTGTACCTGTAGGTGATAATATCCTGGAAGCGGACAAACAGCTGTCCATTCAAGTCCAGTTCGTAGATGGTGGAGTTGATGGCATATCGACTTGGTTCATTACCTTGGAGTCTGTGTCCATTGGCAACAACCAAGAAGAATCTGCTGCCAATCTGAAACATTTCCCAGTCTGTGGCGCAGAACGTCTAGTTTGAATGTAAGAAAGAAAACAAACAGTTGGCGTGGCGGAGGTCGGAAGTGTTAAAACATCAAAGAAGACATCAAAGAATCCCCACTGCATAACAAATGAAACCAGCTTGTGTCTACCGCCATGCTAGCTGCTGTAGGAGGATGTATTCAGACACAGCAGCACTTTAAGTTACTAACATTTACATGCTAACATTGCTAACAGTGCCAATGTTATGATCTGAATATGTTTAACCCGGTCACCATATATAACACATTAGCATGCTAACACGAAAACAAATAAATAGCTTATGCTCTTGAGAATATTGTTAGTTGTTTTTGTTCAAATTTTGACTTTGTGGTGGCACTAGTTATAAAGTCAGGGGAACACGTATTACAATTTCTATAGGGGGAATATGAAGGCTTGTAACAAATACATAGCATGGCAGTCCATCCAATAGTATTTGAAAAGTGTCATCAAAAGCACAAACTTCTGGTGGAAAAGAGTCTGAGGATCATCAAAGTCAATAGGACAGGTCCTCTGGGAACTAATAATATCTGCTCAAATGTGTGAAAGATATTATACTGGATAAGTGAAAACTTTGACCTGATGTTGGCACTAGAGGTAAAGTGTTTATCAAAATTATTAAAACTCAACCTGTGAGGAACTTGAGCGTCTGAGTGAAAATTCAAGACAATCCATCCAATGGTTGATCAGATATTTAATTCAGGCCCACAAATATTGACATTATTGACATGTTGCTGGACCAGCCAAGTCAGTAGACTTCATCCTCTGGGGACCATGCACCATTTAATGGTAATTCATACATAAGTTATTGAAATTTTCCGTCCAGGTGGTGGATGAATTAACCGTTTCATTAATGCAGCCATGTAATTAACATGTTTAGAAGTTGTGATTATTATGTTTTCTCTCTCATTTGATAATTTCAGGTGATTCATTTTCACTCGCCCCAGGGTGCTCTGGGGAGCCCTCAAAGTGCACTGGGGAGTTTCCCTTAATCACACACCTCCCTATGGTTTCTCATGTGACTATCAATGTGTCAACGCAACTCAATTGTGGCTGGATTTAAATACATGATTGTCTATCAGTTACATGTCAAAGCACTGCTATCGCTGAAGCCAATCATGGCAAACCACACACTCTATTTTTGGCACTTCTCGCTCCCCCATCTCTTTTCCCATTTATCTCTCCCTGTTTGTATTCACTTCCTTCTTTGTGTACAGTTGGGTTTTCATACTGATCTCAAAGATACTGATCTCATCAAAGCCCAGGTGCTCAGACAAAGACTCTATGTATGGAAACCACGCTGCATAATCTTGCATCAAAGTGCGACTAATCTAAATTTACACAGACACTTGAACACCTGCCAAGTTCACCCTGTGGTACGTCATAGTGCCCAACAACTGAATGATTCAAGTTTTTAAAAAGTTTTTGGAGTTATATGTTCACAACAAACCTTAATTTTCTGGAACACCTGGAAGCGTCCATTGACCCAAACGTAGATGACAGAGTCTACAGCTGTGGTCACTCCATCAAAAGCATTTGCGACCACCAGGAAATGGTACGGTCCGACGGTGAAGAACTCCCAGTCATAGGCCCCCGAGGTCGGCAGCGTCTGGTGAACCTCAAAAGACTTTGTTAACCTGTTCCACTTGTATATCACACTGTCAATAGTGTGATTGCTATTCCCTAAAAGACAAACAAGAAGAGAAATCATTGTATTTTAATATTTCATAGAGGTTCAATGCAGGGATCCTGAAAGTTCAATTGAGTTCTATCATGTGTTTCATTCGTTTTTACCTTGTCTATGATTGGCCACAGCGAGATAGGTTTGTTGCTTGATGGTAAAAGCCTCCCAGTCCCGGGCAGAGTAGGTCTGCAGAGACTGGAACCGCACAAACTGTTTTCTTTTCTTGCTCCACTTGTAAATCACAGAAAAGTCAGTCCCAGACTCTTTGTTTAAGCGTTTGCCCAACTCTCCCCCAGAGTTAGACACCACCAGAAATATCTACATCAAACAATAAAACAGCAAATATTGGGTCAAGCTTAGAATAATAAGACTAAACAGGGAAGTCTAATATTGTTTGTGTTCCTTTTTGGCGTACTTTCTTTCCTATGTTGAAGTGTCTCCAGGCTAGGGCTTCATGTGTGGAGATATTCTGGTAGACTTTGAATCCCGAGTGGGTCCAAAGATACACAGCAGAGCCAGAAGCTTTGGAGCGTTGAGCCATGGCAGCCATCAGACCGATGCCCGGTACCCGGAAAACCTAAAGAAAATTGAGAAAAGCAAAAACTAAATCGTATAACCAAGTTTGTTTCCCACCCTCTTACATGTAAGTACAGTGAGGATTCCAGGACTGTGTTTATATATGATTATTTTGGTCTAATTGACAACTCAAAGTGGTTTACAGTAACATTCATCCATTCACACAGCACTTCTATACACAAAGCTTTTTCTATCACACAACATTCATACACTGCTAGCACAACCATCAGGGGATTTTGGGGTTAGTCTCTGTCCTGATGGCACTTTTGCATTCAGACTGGAGGAGCCGGGGATTGAACCACCAACCCTGTGGTTAGTGGGCGACAGGCACAGCCACAGAACAGACACCACAAATATACACAAATATTCCTTTTCAAACAAGTAGATAAATACCTCTATATCATGCGTTTCTGAGCTGGTGGTCAGGACCTGATGTTCCAACACGTAGTCCAGCCTTTCATGATCTGTGAACACGTAGAGGGGAGAATTTGATCAGTTCTCTACCCACACTGAGGAGAAATGCGCTGGTGACAGTTGTGTGGTTCTCACCCTCCAGCACGGTGACCCACACGGAGCCGTCGCAGAGGTAGAGGCCTTTCTTGAGCGGATTGAACCACAGCTGACCTTGCAGCATCTCCGAGCACGAACGCTCCAAACCCACTGACACTCGCTCCTCCGTGTCTGATCACAACAAGCAGACAGTTAGGAAGGAGGAGGGCGGAAGCAGGAGGGATATAAATCTTGCAACTGCCTTGTAAAAGTTACCGTAGGAAGTCAGGTGGCTGTCTGTCTCCTTCCCCGTGATGGGCAGGTCTAAGAGGAGAGGTGGTACTGACAGAGTTGCTAGCTGGGGGTCGGAAGATGGGCAGATCTGATTGGTGGCGTCTGAGCCTGGTACCAAAACCAGCTGCCTTAACAAACCCTGACAGCAGATCGGAAGGAAATGATTGGAAAAATGTATTAGTTGTGTAATTTGAAATGATTTAAATCGTATTTCTTATGCGCCCCATTAAAGTTAATGATGAGGAAATATAAATTTTACTGAAAACAAGCCTTTCCATCTTCCCCGGCTGCCGATGTGGAATCTGGATCCCTGAATGTTGACGTCTGAGGGGAAAGGCCTGGTGGGAATGCTGTTTGCCATAAAAGGAGATAATCATTTTTTAATACCTGATGTTGTAAGTGAGCATAAAGTCTGGGTAATTAAATCAGTTCCCTTCTGTTTTTCTGTTTTTAGTCGTCAGGAAAATATGAGTCATGAACTATATCAGGTGAGCACTGAGTTTGGGTGCTGATATTCCTCCCTTCTCTGCGCCAGAGGGAGTTTCCACTTAAAACCATCCATCACACACTGTCAGGCCACTATGATGTGGCTGCGGGGTGTGAGCAGATTTGGAGCGGTGCCATTGTATTGTGGTGAAGGATCTACTATCCCTCAAGGGGGTTGGGATGGTACAGGAAGAGAGGATGGCGGGAGGCAGACAAAAAACAGACAGAATTCAGGAGGAACAAAACCAAACATCAACGTAACTTACATTTCCAGTGGCGGGTTACAGTCCAACGACAGCCTCACGTGTTGACTGGTAACAGTTAAAACCAGAGTGTGCCACTGGTTATCAGCCAACTTGGTGCCTCGAAACACCCAGTGCTCCACGACCCCTCCGTGACCTTTAAAGAGGAAGTGCAGGGATTTTCTTGAAAACCTCAGTCCCAAGATGATCCGTCCACGTTCCTCGTTACTTTGGAATTGCCTCTCCTTCCTCTTCTTCTTCTTCTTCTTCTTCTTTTCCTCTCCATCTTCCCTGATACTCCTTTTATTAGTACTTTCCAAAATGTTCTCCTTCTCCGTCACTGCTCCTTTCTCTTCTGTTTTTGGCATCGACATGGAAAAGATGTATTCATTTCTCTGTAAGGAAACAATAAGGAAAATCATTCAAAGATATTGCATTGTTCTGAAGTGGAAAGTAACAAAGTATATAGTATATGGTAGATTTCCTTGTTAAAAAATATTTGATCATTGATTTATTAATTTGGTTATTTTGTTAAAAAAAACACCTTTTAAATCTTTATGGACAAAATGAATAATCAACTTATAAAATAATCTGAGGAATAATCATAATAAATATTTGTTAAATATTTGTTAAACACAGTCATACTTTTTACTTCACACAACTACATTTTAATAGTAAACCTCCGACTGCTATTTATAGTTTAACTTATTCTTACCTACCAAAAAGCTCAGAAAATTACATAAAATAGTTTATATTACCTTTAACACTATTCTGCTGCAAAATTAACTTAAATTCCGGTGCTTATGTTATTTCTGTACTCTAGAAAACATTTTGAATGTATCTTTACGTTGTGGTATTCGTCCTTTTTCTGAAGTAAAGGCTCTGAGTACTGCTTCTCACCTTTTGGGAAATGTGTGGGACTTTTAGAGTCACAACAATGGAGAAGTTTTTTGGGAAGAGGTCGCAGCTTGCCAGCAGCTGGGAGGAGGGAAAGCTCATGGAGGAATGAGGGCTGGAGAAATGAACCCCCCTCACCCCTTCGGCCTGCTTCATGTGCACCCCGGGCACGAGTCTGGAGGGGTCCCTCTCCAGGACAAAAGACAGAAGATCCAGAGGGAACAAATCTGCAAACAATAAGGAAATAAAGAGGTCGTGAAGACAGTTTTACTGTCTCAACCTATAAATCAGTGGTTCCTAACCTGGGGGTCAGGACCCCTGAAGAGGTCGTAAAATAAATGTGAGCATCCTGAGATGATTAACAGGATAGTAAAGAATTTATTTAAAAAAGGTTTATCTGCAGATTAAGTTCCTTTTTCAGACTTATCTAACTAGTGCTATTCTCTTGTTTAACATCATATAGTTATACTCATCCAGGTTTCAAAAAACTATTCAAACTAAGCACCTATATTTTCTTTCCCTGCTACTAAAAACTTTTACTTGATTATGTTTCAGAGGGAAATGTTGTAACTTGTATTCCACCGCAGTTATTTAATGGTATTAGTCACATTTTAATCACCAATTTAAGATTTTGGCAGACAAAAGATGTTCAAATGTTAAATTATGTTATAGTATTGTAGATATTGTATAACTAAGACCATAAATCAAGCTTTGTGTCCTTTTTTTGCAGTGAACACTTTTAATACTTCAAGTGCATTTTCCTGTCTACACTTACATACTTCTACTCCAGTAACCTTTTTAAAGAGGGACTTTTAATAGAGTTTTTTACAGTGTAGTATTGAGAAGTAAGGATTTTTTTTCCATGCTGCGTGAGAGAAATAGCCCTGGGTGGCGCGGGAGCTTTAGAATTTGTTGCTATTAAAAGAAAGACATTTATTGGGCTGCAGGAATAATGGAGGAGACGTCACATAAGTACACCAAGTGCTCGCCCCGATATTGTGATGTGCATGGAATTTCTGCGAAATCCTAACCACATCCAGTGTCTGTACTTGTTTATGGATATTAATTTAAGTTAATATTGCACGCAATACTGCACACACAAACACTCCCACTGTACTGTAAGCAGATACAGACAGTTGGAATTATCCACAAGAATTTTAGCTAGAGGGGTTTCTCAGATTTTAAGATGAAACCGAGAACCATGCACCGAAAAATCATTAAGCGAGCATCAAATGTTTGAAAACCTGCTGAGGTAATAGGTGAGATGAAACAGATTAAAATGGTTTCATACCTGTACAGTGTCTCCATGTGTCTGTGGCGTTGATGACCCTTAACCCCAGGAGAAGGAGCTGCAGAAATATCAGCGATGACATCTCAAAAAACCTGTTTGGTTCAGTTGCCAGTTGGTGCGACTGTCTCCATGTTTAGTATATTCGTTTTTTGCTCTATATTAAGTGACTATACACACCAGACCATTGTGTTTTCTTCATATTGATCCAAATGAATTTGATCAGCTTTCTCCAAAAGAAAAATGTCAAGTTGAAAGATTTCTCCTGGAACTCATCAAAGCCTTGCCTGCAACCTGAGATTCATAAATAGTAGCAGCAGAGTTCCTGTGCTGGGAGAGAAATCCATTCATCTGTGTGGAGAATCCTGCACCTGCAGCTCCTTTTAAACACCGGGGCCATGCAAATCACTGAACAGCCCGTCACTCATCCTCCCACAACCGCCTCTGATGACACAGACCTGCCAGAGGGTTGGAGCTTCTCCAGCGCCTCAGCCCCAAAAGTATTTGCCAATAATAGCACTACTTAAACCTGCTCAGATTGGAGTATATCAGTCACAGGAGAGAGCACGGAAATAACTTTAAATAAATGGTAGTAGTTTTTGTTGTCAACTGACAAAGTTATAATTGTCAACAGTCACACACAATTTGATAGTAGTAACAACAATTTGACTTTGTTTTGCTGGTTACTAGGCACTCCTTCAGTAATCACTCTGTGTTTTGAGAGAAGCTGTCACATTAAGCTCGTGTCAGATCTCTCAGAATCCTCTCATCCACCGACCGGCTCATTTACAAGGCAAATGCATTCAGCTTCTCTTCCTCTCGCCCACATTAAGATCATAGACTGCGCCTAGATTAGGACACAAGATACCAATGCTGCCCAGCCCTGATCTTCCTGTATCCAGCCATCAATCTCTCTTCCTTCCAGGCATGGCACACATGTGGATGTTGTAGTTTCAATGAAGTAAAGTTAATCGTCCACTCGTGCACATGATTTTCCTTATTCCCGGTTTGATTCATCAGCCGCCTTTAATCTGAATGCAACTGTTCAGTCTCATCAGATCAGATCTCAGGTTCCTCATCAGGCCTCAGGTGATACAGGACATCCTGGAAGGTGATACACTGTCAGATAATACTAATCATTCTCTGATGTATTTGATAATAGATTTTAACCTGCATCATTCAATTTAGTGATCATTTGTCGTCTTATCTGAAATCTTTTATCTGGTGTTATTTTTCCAGCATCACACTGCAAGTTTATGTGTAACTCTTTGTTTTGTCCTCTTTATCACTGTATAAATACTGACGTTGCAAAGACCAGTAGATCCCCCCCAAGTGAGGCAACACTGGTTAAGGTTAGCTGTAAGATGTGAATCGTGGTTAGGTTAAATTAAGGTATTAATTGGTTATGGTTATGAATAAGGTTTTGGTTGGCTATCCACAATGGAAGGTCATTGCAAATTTCTAATAAGAAAAGCTTCACACACCCTTATGTGTGGGATTCTATTTTTTTGGGGTAGGTATTTATGCAAATGTATTGTGTAGGTTTTTAATGACAGAACAATGTCAAACCAAAACAAGACCAGGTATCGTCATGGTTGAGTGGCGCCACCTAGTTGCCTTTTTACCATTTAGGCCACACACCACACTCTTCACATCCTAAATACATTCCATTATTTACTGAAAGCTCTTACATTTTATAATTCACAAAAGCAAAATAATGACTCTTGTGATAGCAAATCTGAGTACCAAACTATATTTATTGTATACAGTAGTAAAAGACCACAAATAATGTACAAATCAGTAGAGAAACAAATAACATGACAACAACCTGGACCCCGTTCTTTGTACATTGAAGTTTAGCTCTCAAAAAGACGCTTTCCTTTGTGCAGCTAACTTGGTTCTTCAGATGCAAGTGGAAGGCTGATTAGTTTGTCTTTATAGCTGTGCTCTTATTTAGCGAGAGGGGGAAGCTGAAAGCCACGATCGTTACTTGTGATTGGCTCATACAGAGGGGCGTCTGCAGGAGTAACCACCGAGTCTCTGTTAACAAATGAGGGGACAGCGGTAGAACAGCAGATAGCGATAGGGTGAAACCTGAACACGTTTTCATACATCAGCTCAAAAAACAGGTGTAAAACATTAGACTACAGTTTAATTATTTTCCTAAAATAACTGCACCTTTCTAATTTTGCTGAAGTACAGTAACTACATTTTAGAACAAGTGGAATCCACAGGGCCAGTTACACCTCCTCAAAAAAAACACTGCTTCAAGAGAAGATTTTAATTCATCTCTGCACAACAATGGTTCACTTCATACTAAACTTAAAATGGTCCTTCGCTCTGGATCATACCACACCAAAATACATTTATTCCAAGACTGCACTGGGGTTTTTTTGTAGCGTTTTTTAGTATGTAGGTGTCAAACCAAATGAATACCCCTCCATTTCCAAGCAAAGCGAATGGGGTCTTTAAGTAACACACGAACATGCAAGGTTCTCTCGAGCCAGTGTTTGGTTTTGTCCATTCTGAGCTACCGTAAAAACATGGTGGCGCAACATGGCGGACTCCATGGGAAAGGACCGGCTCCTGATGTACAAATAGATGGCTTATTCTAAAAGGTAAAGAAACTATTTGTAATTTATTTTGATTTAAAACTATTGTCAACATAATATTTCTAAATATTATATTTCTTTCCTCCCTGTAGATTGCCCAAGTCCTGAAACTGGAACTCTAACCCTATTAAGCTGTACAATACTGATCACCTGTGGGCTTATCTGACCAAAATAAGAACAATGGGGGGAAAAAACAATTAACTGAAAAGGGTTGTAATGATCCAACTCCCTCTGAAGAAGTTTGTACTTTTTGCAGGTTTTAAGCTGAATGACTGACTGTTTTAATACTAACGGAAAACTCCAAGCTTGTGTCAGACAATCAACAATCAAATCAAACCAACGTATTTATCCATGTACAAAGAACTGGGCACCAAGGGTACGGAACACTTTATCTCCCAAACGCCACTGGTTGACCTCCATGCCCTCCCGAGATGCAAAAAAACAGCATGCATCCTTCTCCTAACTGCCAAATACCGTAGACATTCATCACCACGTGAGACACCTCATGTTTTCAGAAACTGCAGTTATAAAATTGGCCTGCAACGTCCGTCTTGTGCACACCAGCAAAACATTGTCTCGACAGTAGACAAAGCAGATAAAAGGTTCTTCAGCATTGCATGACAGCTAACATACTGACTTTTGTTGGAATATCTTTGCTCAAAGGGAGAGGCCGATCCTCTTCAAAGCACATGTAGAATCAGATCTTCCACCAGCCTACATTCGCAAGGACAATACAGAGATGAGACAGCTGGCCCTAAAAGCATGACTGAATAAGTCTGTACCGCGGATAAGCCAGAAGAAACGTAAATTATTAGCAGTCCAAGAAAAAAGCGAATGACATTAATGAAATACAAACTCCCTTAAAATCTGACAGTTTTGAACCTTGCAGTTTGCTTTTATAGGTGATCCAAGTACAGCAAATATGAAACAGAAGTTCGGTCTTTGGAGTATTGGTCCAAGCCCCACAACATTTATCTAACATCCGCTCTGATACTTATGTACAGGAAAGAAAGAAAAAAAATCGATCATCAAGAAGCCCCCTGGTTAATTCTTAAAAGAAAAATCAAAAATAGAAAAACATTGCAGAAGTCTTTAGCAAAAGCACCTAAAAGGCGAAGAGAATTAAAATACATTTTGACGGGGGTCACCACCATTCAGACAAAAAACACACGAGAGAGCGAAGTGAAATGGAAGGCGGGTGTGTATTTAGTTCAGACAGTGCCTCCACTTCCAAAAAGGTTTTTCCTGCCCCCCTGACTGTGACCCCGGGACAGAACCTGCAGAGCCCAGTGTTTGACCCCTGCTGGATGACAACCGCGATAAACTACTGGATACTACATTTTCACTGGAGAGTGAATGAGAAGCACGGACACAGCCAGGCACAGCTGTGGCACACTGCGGGTCCCATCACAGCCTGCTGCACCAGGCGGAAAGGGTTGTCCTGATTGGCCGGCAGAGCGACTGCTGACGCGCACAAAAAGTTCAGTCCTGGCTTAGACAGTATACAAACAGCTGAGTGGCCCCCCCAAACACACACACCTGACAAAAAACAATGACAGACATCTTGAAACTGAAGAAATAATAATAATAATAATTAGAATAATATAATAATAATAAGCGGAGAGGAGCGATGAGGAGGGAAGGGACAGTGAAGGTGGCGGAGGGGGCGTGGTCTGAGGGTGGCCGTCAATGAGATGGGAGGGACTTAGCAGTGGCCTCCTGTCTGCTGCTGGAAAACATCTATGGTGTCTTCATCTTCCATCTCCAGCTGAGAGGAGCAGAGGGGACAGAAGCTCAAGTTAGCAGATATAAAATCATCGTATATCAAAAAGATAATGATTTAAGGCAGGAAGTCGTCAGGCAGGTTTTAAGGGAATATAGTGTTGATGGGTTACCTGTGCAGGTGTGTCCGTCTCGTTGATAGGCTGCCCGTCAAACCTGAACCTGATCTGCCTTATTGAGAGACCCTGGAGGAGCAAGACAGGCATGTGCACAGGATTATTAATACAGGAGTAATAGCAGTGATCCAGCTGATGCAGAGGATGAAGGGTTCATTAAAGCACGTCCACTATAATTACATGTTGCTGTGGAGGAGGACATTTTAAAAAGCAGTCATCCGGGCCTCGGGCTCACCTGCCGTTCACAGTACGCCTTCATGAGTTTACTGAGGGGTGTGTGTCTTTTGATTTTGAACTGGACCACCGACCCATCCTGTCCTGCAACCTTGAGGTTGATGTGGTCGTTCTCGGTCTTGACTCCCTCCTGCGAAGATTAACAAAGACAGTTTAAACCAGCAGCTTAACCAGGAAGACACACACATACACAAACACACACACACAGACCACACAAACACGACATTAGGAGGTTAACACTGACACACAATGCAGATAATGGCAGAGCTGCCAGGAGACAAATCCTCAAGGCACGTTATCAGACTGATAACTGCAGTTTCAACCGTCATTTCAAAATAAAGGTCAGGTCGAAGTGCACCAGTGACGTGTGCTGAAGGAAACCACGCTGGTTTCTGGTTTAAAGACACTTTCACCAAAACAAACCAGCGTGAGGATTTCAGGTTGGAACGTGTTTTGTTGCCGAGCAGTCACAGATGCTAGCGTTAGCATGATTAGCTCCAGGCTAGGTGGCCGGCACGCCAGCCCTTCAGGACCGAAGCAGAGTTTAGCAGCCGGCGGCTAACGATGCTAACAGCTTTGTTTAGCTGCTGTGCGACCGAGAGAAATCCAAGACGTTTAGAAAAACACAACAGAGCGGAAAAATTAACAGGGTTTTGTTGTTTTTTATATACGAGTGCGTCACCCTGGGTTTGCGCCATCTGGAGTTTGCGGCATTTCGCTGCGTTGCGCACGTTGCGTGGTTTCCACAAAGGAAAAAAATCCGCAAAAGACAATCACGATGTAATTGATGGTTTCCGCACACACACGGATCTCCGAGCAGCCCACGGCGGGGATCGAACCCTCTCCGGCCCCGCGGTGGGCTGCCCGCTAGCCGGGATGCTAGCTGTGCGGCGGCTCATTCATTTGCGACACAAACACTGCGCCGGTTCACAGAAACGTGCAAACCAGGAACGTGCACACCAGGCCATTTTCTCCCGCACATCAGAGCCCAGGTCCGGCGAGGCTCCACTGAACCTCCCCGATGACCCTCCCCGGCCTCCGTCGCTCACCTTCGGCTTCTCCTCGGACATGTCGGCTGCTTCTCTGTCGCCGCTTTTCACAGGAATCGCTGAATTGTCTTTTATTTGTGTCTCTGCCGATCTTCTGTCCTATCGTCTCCGCCACTGACGGGTGCGCGCCTGGAACCGCTGTTGCAAATAAACAATTGGCCAACGCCGGACCACGTGACTGCTAAATCGCGGGAGCGCGGACGCGGGAGCGCGCAGCGATGCAAAATACTCGGGCACGCGAACTGAAGACCTGACACTACATATAAAGCCTAGACTGACGTTTAGTTGTCATACTCATGATTCTAGTCAGAATATGAGTCTGAGACCGCTCCAGTGGGCTTTGATATGGGGCGTGTTTCAACCGCACTAGGAAAAAAAATGCCTCTTCGCTCAATTGGATAGACCTTCAATCAATCAGAGCAACGTAGTATGTGACGTATGTTGAGCGACGCATGGTTGTTGTCAACAGAACTCAACTGCACGCACGCTGGAAGAAGTAGAAGAAGAAGATGAAGAACGATTTTTTTTTGCCGGTGTTGTAAAAATAATTTAAGGATACACAGAGAACTTACACACTCAGTGGCAGCATCTACACATCTCAGCTCTCCAGGGGCAGGCATGTTTGTGGAAAACAAAGTAAACCCAAGCGGTCTTTGATGACGTAGTTGATGACGTAACTGTTGATCATCTGTCCATCATAGTATAAAGCCCGCCCTGACAATTTGATTGGTCCGAACAGCTTCAGACCGAACTTCCCGAACAATAAATGTTGTGGGCGGGGCTAAGTTCGTCTGGCACCTAGGCTATATAAACCTCTGAATACCCATAAAATGTGGATTATTTGTTCTTTCATAAGTGAGAAATACCAGTAAGTACACATTTTTAGTTGGAAACAAGGATACAATGTTTTTTATTATAATCTAAATGTACCTGTTTTTAAAGGGATAGTTCACAGAAAAATGAAAATTCAATCATTATCTGGTGCTGGGTGAAGTGTTGAGTCCACAAAACACTTTCATCGGTAAACAGCGTTGCAGCCAAATCCAAGAAAAGCAGTTTACACCTGAAACTCCAAAAGTGTGTTGTAGACTCAAAAACCTCACCCAACCCTCCATCAACAAAGCAGTGAGTAAATAATAAGTGACTTTACATTTTTTGGTGAACTGTCCCTTTAACTACTTTCCGTCGGGTTTTTTTAACACGTATTTACTGAACACATGTCAAGTGCAGCATTAGTAATGTTTTGGTAGCTGCAGGGGTGTAACGTCCAAAACCAAATAATTGTAATGTTTCACTTTGAAATTATGTTGAAAGATGTTGAACATGGCTATAGTCTTTTTTTATAAAGCTTTATTTTGAATAAACCTGCTTAAAGTTAATATACAATGATCTTAGATTTGTTTAAACCCAGAAAAACTCAAGACATATAGTATAAAAGGTAAATAATGTTTTTTTATGCAACATGATGCAGACCAGGCAACGCAAACACAACAAAAGTCCAGTGTCATTGACAGAATTAATTAAGAAGTCGTTTACATAATGGTAGAATTTGACTGATTTCAACTGTTAGTGATCGCTTTAGGTTGAAAATTTCATTTCAATGTTACAGAATGGATATTTCCTTCTGAACCTAATATGTGAAAACAAATTGTTATGAGTGGGACATACAGTGACAACACAATAAAAACAACAAAATGAGAAGAAAATACACCAGGTAAAAAAATAAGGATAATTTCTGAATGTATTTCTAAATTCAGCAGCAAATCAGAGCAACAAAAAAAAACATGTGACATTTGAAAATGTAGAGATGCAACAAATTTGTTTGAAAAAAAAAGGGGGGAAAAACTGTTCAGCTACTAAACATGATTCTCTCCGAACTGTGCAATGAAACCGATCTAATAAATATGAGTGGACTGATGCTACAGCAGCCACATGACAGACCTATTCTCTCCGTCACTTCCAGCCTCTCGGTTCATTACAGTGAACATTACACTCCTGATCATTGGCTGAATGACACTATAGTCACTTCTATCACATTACATTATTATAGTTTACGTTCATCCTCAGCTCACGTCTTCACTCACAAAAGCAAGGGAGTCTGCTGCTGTCGGTGATGCTAGTCCTC
The DNA here is from genome assembly GCF_963576545.1 of Limanda limanda. Lineage (NCBI taxonomy): Eukaryota > Metazoa > Chordata > Actinopteri > Pleuronectiformes > Pleuronectidae > Limanda > Limanda limanda. The sequence goes on along the minus strand of NC_083647.1, from coordinate 18,615,864 downwards.
AGAGGTCAGGGAGGTCCGTCTGATGCTCTCATGCGAATTTGGAGTACGGGTTTTGTCCAGCTAGACCTGCAGAGACATCAACAGTCAGTGTCAATCATTGATATAAAAGTTTCACATTAGGGAAACACAACTTCTTAAGACTTTTAGCTTATCTTAGCTTAAAGGCTGGAAACATGGACACTAAACCAGCGTAAGGGTATCAAAACATTTTTTGCCTGCCAGCACCTTTAAAAGTTTTTTTAAATTAACATATTTTTCTGTGAAATACCTGTTTTCTGTGGGTGTAATTTCAATATCTTATATGTGCAATCCTCTTCACATGTATTTTTAAACATTTCCTGAAGTTTATATTGCACTTGTACTTATTTATTATTTTTTTCTGATGTTTGCTGCTGTAACACAGCAAATTTCTGTGAAGTGGGACTGAAGGATAAAGAATAGAGGATTAACAAGTCAATGAGAAGAGGGTAGAAAATGGTAAATGGACACATTCCTCTGCTAAAGTCTTGAAGAAGCATCAATAATATGTTTCTATTAGATAAATAATAATGAATTATCCCATGAATACTCCCATCAAAAGTAAAAAAATTGTCACTTTCTGTTTTAAGGAACAGAAAATCCTGTGTCTGCACTGTTTTTGTTTGCACATGTGTAAAAAAGAGAGCTCACCATATTTCTTCCTGATTTCGTCGTGTCTCTCTTTCATCTCTGACCTCCTGTGAAGACAAAACATTCTCCGATGAGCTGTGGACTGACGACTGATATCTTTAGTTCAGACACTCCCAACAGTCATATGACCAAAAACCAGTCTGGGCTGTGTGACGTTTGCATTTTTTCCCCTCACAGCCATTGTGCTGTGCTATGATGGAAACTGATATGGCTATGAACAAAGCTACTGCAGGTACGTCAGTCGCACTGTAGACGTTAAACCATCAACACAAATATTTTAACTGTTAAGAGACAACTGAAAAGCAATAACACAGGGGGAAGGTGACATGAACTTTATGATCTAACCCTAAAGCCATAAAAGGTTTTATTTGATTTGCAATTATGGAGCCATTGTATGAGTGTGTTTAAATAAAGTATGTGCATTTGTACTGTAAAGGCGAATATGAAACAATTAAAATCATTGCTACATCAAGAGGTTGACTAAGCTTACAGTAACTCAAACTTGAAAAAAGCACACTTCCATTTTTAAGCAAACTAATTTGCACACATTTTTCGATAAGTCAGTCGTCAAAGTTTACAGCTGACAAACATAGTGCCTCACAGTGCTGTAGGGAAAAGCTGCACGCAGTCTAAATGGCTTATGTACTATTAGGAGAACAATAAGTGTAGCAGGAAATACAAGTCTTGCATAATTACATGGACAAGGAAGTGTGAGTTTTTTTGATCAAGGGGGAGAAAGCTCTGTGGGAACAAACTGTTCCTGGTGAAGACAAACCTGTCGAGATGAGTTTATGGTCATATATTATTATTCTCAATATCACTGCTCAATTTGCTCAACAGCACTTGGCAAAACTGTTTGTGAATTTAGTCCAGATTTGGTGAAATAGACTGAAGTGGTATTTGTGTCCCTCCATAACTCACTGGTTGATCTGCTGATAATAGCAACGATTCCCTTGGTAACCAGGCTAATCAGATAAAGACATTTGAGGTTATTGTGGAGATGGACACGGTCTCTTGAAACACATCTTTAACCCATTAGCTCTTTATAAAGAGGGACGACATGACAGCTCCCAAAAAGTAAAGCCCCAGTGTCTTGATCGCCACCTGGTGGTTGGCTACAGCATGAGTCCCATCTCCTCCATGTTAATTCATGGGACATGGACCAAACTAAATCGAATAACTTTTTCTCAAATGCTGCTTCCTGCCAAGCCGAAGTTTGCTACTTTTTCCTGAATGTTTGTTTATGATTAGTTATTTGACGCTATAAGAAATGGGGTCAAACATGACAATTGACAGCTGTGACTGGTTGGTCGAGTGCACGTATTGTCAATAGTTTCTTTTCTGGAAGGTGGGAAGTGGAGACGCGTCGTTCCTCTTTATGCTTTAAGCACAGAAAAACTAATGGATAAACTATGAACATTTCTAAATGAAATAGGAACAAACACAAAAGAACAATCCATGAACACAGTCAGTTTCACATGCACAGAACAATGCTGCTCACCTTTCTTCCTGCTTTGTTTTCGTCTTATCGGTTTGTTGCTGTATCTTGGATTCAGAACTTGATCTGACACACAGAGACACAACACAAGGTCATGGTTAGTTATAGATCGTGGGAAATACACAGCGTGCGTTGGATCGTGTCTGTACATTAGAGGAGTAAAGTAACGAATTACATTTACTCACGTTACTGTAATTGAGTAATTTTTTTGTGTACTTTGTAATTTCTTGAGTAGTTTTTGAAATGGGTAATTTTACTTTTTCTTAAGTAGATTTTGACTGAAGTATTGTACTTTGCTACAATGGAAATTACATCCGTTACTGAGTAAAAAAAAACATAGTTCAAGGCGCAAGGCAATTCTCACTGCAGTGGTAGACAGTGTTGTGCATGAACGAGTTCAAAAGAACGCGTTCATTCCAACAGCGAGGCACACCTGCCAGTAGCGATCTTTTCCGTATTATTCAGGTAGTGCCTTTTCAAAATATAAGAAACCATTTCAAAATAAATGTATCAAAACTTTGATTTGTTGTGCCTTAAATAAACAGGGAAAATTAGCAATAATAAAACATTTATTATATATATATAATATATATATATATAGTAATTGATACATATGAAGTACAGTTTAAGGCAAGGGGTAGTGATGGATTAAGTTTTCTTTAAAATACAAGTTGTCTTTCATTTTCACTTTCCACCTTAAAACTATGAAATGAACTGAACTGTGAACTAGTTCAGAATTTAAATGGTTAACTATGAACGTGAAGTAGTTCATGTTTACTTGTATGAACTAGTTCATGAGAGGTGTGAACTTGCACAACACCGGTGGTAGATGCTGCATAGAGTGGATGATGGAGTCGATGAAAGCCCGCGAGAGCTAGAGAAGGATGATATTGCGGACGACCAAAAAGCAGAAGCATCAAACTTTCCGCCAGTTGAGATTAAAGCAGATGAAGAAAACCCGTGGCCATATCTCAGCAAGCAGTTTGCCTTCAAACGCAAAAGAGGCAACAGCTATATAATGCTCAAACTCAACAAGAAGTTTGTAGACTAGTGCTCTAAAGGTGGTCCCAAAGTTTAACCAAAAGTTTAAATATACAGTGGGACAGCGGCATTTTAACTTTTTATTTTAGCTGTCATGTGGTTCATGTCTTGACATGTCCTCCCAAAAGTTCTTAAATGTTGTGTTGACATGTTAAATGTTTAATGTTTGACATGTTAAATGTCATTGCACTTATATTTGTAAAGATTCTCCTTTAATTAAAAATAACTGTTTTTGGATTGGATTTATGACCCCTTGTCCTTTTTTGCACTGTATAGGAGCGGCCCCCATCAAGCTGTTTGAAGTAACTAAGTAACTTTTACTTAAAGTACATTTTAAAAAAAAACTACTTTTTATTTTTACTTGAGTAGATTTTTAGATGGGTACTTTTACTTGTACTTAAGTAAAATGTCATCAAAGTAAAGTTACTTTTACTTGAGTACAATATTTCAGTACTTTTTACACCTCTGCTGTACACACACCTTCAGGTGACCACTCCTTAGCCAACAGAAATGTTCAGTATTTGACTTTATTATCCGCACGCGATTAGCCTGACGTTTCCTCAGATCATAATCACTTCACCTTGTAATGAGTTTAGCTCCACAAAGAGACCACAATGACAAATATGAAGGAAGTGAAATGATTTACTGCCAAAGCTAAGTTTCCTACGTTTAACCATTTCTAATCTAACTCAGAACTGTACCCATTTTCATCCATATACCTAAACTCTCTATAACCCTCTGTAACATGAAGCCCACACTGTGGACTCGTGTGATGATCTGTATATTCTGACAAATCTTTGAGGGAAAGACATATTAGTAGGACTTGAAATGAAAAGGGCGGACTAAGGGTTAACTTGCAAAACCGAGGAACCAGATTAAACACAACTTCGGTTTCTAACTTACCCAAAGTTCTCGCACTTGCAGCAGCAGAACAAGCAGACGAAGAAGGCGATGATGATGATTCCACCGAACACCGCCAGGGTGATTATCAGGGTCTGGAAGTTCACTACAGACAGAGACAGAAACACAACGTTATGTCCACAGCTTCCTTCAAAATATAACACAAAAATCAACCCACAATGGGTTACAAAAAAAATTGTGTCATGTTGTTTTGATAAAAGTGTGACTGTGCCTAAGAGAATGTAAATGTCATAATAATTGTTCTTTTTTCATGTGCAGATAAATTAAATAAAAACAATCTCAGTATGTGTGTGTGTGTTTGTGTGCGTGTGTACGTGTAAGCTCTTACTCCAGCAGAGCCCCCAGCGTGCATCATTCAGTGGACAGAGTGCGTGGGGGGGCAGGATGGTCTTCACTGGATACGTGACACACGATTTGGAGGTGATGCACCACAAGCACTGTCACACAAAAAAAAAAAAACAAGCACATAATTGTTCCTCTATTATTCAACCAAACAATGCATCCTGTGGTATTCAGGGCAGGTGTGTGTTTGTGCTGTCGAGCAGGCGTCCAAACCAGTCTGACAAGTATGAGTCGGTGGAGGAGGAGGAGGAGCCATTTGCTGTGGTTCCTTAACAAGTCAACCCAGCAGAAACAACAGGATTTCTCACAGGACTCACCGACACATTTCTCAGACATTCCTCACAGTTGGTTGCATTCTGTTTCTCGCACGCTGAGGGACACACACAAAAAAAGAAAACAGTCAGCGAGAACTAAACAATCTACAGAGACATATTTTCCTTCACGAGGAAAAGTACAAGCGATTTAAATATAAGAGAGATTAGCAGGAGCTGATTAACTGAGGCGTGAAGGTTTGGTGTGTCTCCACTGGGGTTTTTGTAACTACTGCTAATCCTCTGAGGACTTTTTCCATGGAGACAGAGCACAGTAAACACACAAGGCCTCAGCGTGACCAGTCATGTTATTGTCAGCAGACCACGCAGGACACAAGCTGGGTTTGTCTCAGTGCCTCCACGGGTTCATTATTTTGGGGTCAGTTTGTTTGTTGCTACTTCTGCTGGTTTTAAGACCCTGAGGGCGGAAGAAGGTGACCTGAAGAGAAACGTATTGTTCCTGCCGGGAGGTTTCAACGATACAAACAAGCAACAGACACAGAAACACAACTTTTACCCAAGTTCCTCCTACATTGTTCTACTATACATGATCTTCAGCCAGGAAATACAAAGAACTTAAGTATAATCGTGGACTTGGAACACAGCTTTAATAAAGTTTATTTTGTTGTGGTTGTCTGTCCTGTTTTGTCCCCATTATTCAACATGGACTCTGAAGTCAAAGAAAGCTAAAATGAAGTTATTCTAAATAGGTGGGGGAGTAATTTTAAGTTATACAGCTAAAACAGATTAAATCAATGTTAAAAGTGACTTTTTCTTTCTGTCACTAAATCCTCAGTCACCACTGAGTCACCAATCTCCTCTCCTACCTGTGCCAGGTGCGGCAGTCTCAGCGAAGACCGTCGCCAAACCGAGGACGAGCAGGAGAGCAGGCAGCGAAATCCGCAAATCCATCATCATCATCCAGGAGATTAACTCAGATGTAACTTCACAGATGTATCGATTGAGGAGATTCGACAAACCCGTGAGCGAAAGGAAGGAGGAAGTGATCCGGCTGCTGAAACCCGAGAAGTGAACTCACCCACAAGGAACACAGCGCAACAGCCTGACGCACACTCATTATGCACCGGAGACGCTGGGAGGAGGGAAGGCTTGTGTGTGTTTGTAAGGGTGGGTGTGTGTGAGTGTGACTGAGTGTGTGTTTGTGTGATGATTGGCCTTATTTTAAAACAAAGCTGTAACTTGTTCTTCAACAAAACAAGCCCAGACAAAATGTATTTTATCGTCAATATATTCGAAATAAATTATCCTGTTAATTAAAAATTTTAAACTCCAGGCAATTCGTCCCCACTTTTATGAAAGAGCCCTCTGCACCTTTCTTCTAAGAACAAGTTGTTTACGGTTGCATCTGCAGCTCAGCAGGTCGTCCACTAACCAGAGTGTTTATGGTTCGATCCCCTGCAACTCCAACCCTTGGTAGTGAACCTCAAACTGAGAAGATGAAATATACAATTTAACGTTTCCCATATGAGATGGGATTTAATATGTGAGACCGAAGATAAACAATAAGATCTAAAAGGTAAGAGCTATATGATATGATACAAATGTGCTTGTAAGAAGGTTTAAATTAGATACAGAGGAAAGTATAAAATAGGCAATAAAATGTTGTAAAATACAGAGAAAATGTATAATATAAACCTCTTAATACCGACCGGCGACTGCAAGAGAGACATAGTACTAGAGTGAAGTGCTATGGCACAGCATGATGGATGCTCATTAATGTTTACTGTGCATTATATACACATACTGTATACATGCACACAGGGCCGGGTCTAGACAGGCATGTATGAGGGGGCAGCCACAAATCTTGAGGGGACATTGTGCTTTATTATATTATTATTATTATAAATTGGGATTTAGTTTGAGGGGGCACAACATTTATTTGAGGGGGCCAGGCCCCCTCTTGCCCCTGCCTAGACCCGGCCCTGTATGCACATATAGACTGTTATAAGTAAAATTGCCGATGATTGTGTCTGAATCTTGCTTGATAGAAATTTGCTGTATACAGAAGTGCTGTATGAACGAGTACATGAATAGGATTTGTACTGAAAAGCACTTGTGAACCATGGTGAATGGTCAGTTAAACTGAAGCACCACTATATAAAACTTCACTTCACCATATCCCATCAAGGTGGAGTTGGTTTGAACTATTTTAATTACTTATTGCTTGGTGGGCACTATAAAAATCTCACTAGGAGATGATGAATGTTAAAGCAAAGAAGGCTTTTAGTTAGATAAGAACATATTTTGCCTGTAGATTAAATTATGTTTGTTCATTTGGAGCTAAATGTACAGTATGTTCAATGGAAAAGTATTAAAGTGAAAGTATGGATGCGTTTACAAGGGAAATACTGCTAAAATACAAGCATTTCAAAGTATTTAAGTAAATAAAGTTACGCTCATCCAGCTTCTTTGGCCTATGTGTGTCAAAATAAATCCACAAACAAATCATTAGAGGACAATTTCCAATAATTTATTAAAGCATAATCTTGTAAAGCCAGTTACAAATAAAAAAGAACAACACACATATCTCTCTCTTTCTCTTTTTTTTCTCAAACAAACACAATATTTTACTATGTAATGATGATAAATAGCTTCACATGAGAACGGGCCCCACTCTGGCCGCCTGCGGCTGATAACAGGACCCTTTGTGATGGAGTTGCCCTTCCAGACAGATTTGTGATCTGTGTGTTTCACTGATCCCACTCCAGCGACTGCAGGGCAACTTCCTCCTCCTCAGTGTAATATCAGTGACAGACAGAACCAGAGGTGTAGAATAATAAGAACAGTCAGCTACGGGTTCCTCTGTAATTATATGGCTTATTTATAAATATTTTTTTTACTTTCTCAGAGTTTGGCACTGATTTTAGTTCGAAACTAAAACCACCAAAAGTTCAAACTGGAACCTCAGAGTGAGTTCTGTTTATTCTAACTCTATAGGCAGGATCCCAGTGGGTCGTGTGTGTGTGTGTGTGTTTGTGTGTGTGTGTGTGTAGTCAGGGCCACAGGAACAATTAAAAACACTGAGCTCAGTATTTCTAAAGTCTTGGATTGCACTGCAGATACACAACAGACGACTTTAACTTCAGAAGCAAGAAGGCATTTTCAGGGCAAAGATTTAAATCCTTGTTGGTTCTGAAAACTAGTTCATAACCTTTAGCTCAACCTAATCTGACAGTTTATTGGATTGTGTTATGTTTCTTTGTTACTGTGTTGTTGTGCACTTTGTCCTCTGGAGGTGTCCCACACAAGGGATGCTGCTGTATATCTGCAGTGACACATTGTCAGGTGATGCTGACGGAGCAGTGACTTTACTTTCAGTCCAGAGAAAAACCCACGCACAAACACACAGAGCAGTGATGACCTTCAGCATTCGCAGTGCACAATGAAACCATTTCTGATCCCGTTTCCTCACAGTGTCTTTATCTGTTCCCTTGTTTCCACTGAGATGCAAATAAAAAAGAATTCCAGTACATTGTCAACACGTTTTCCTCCCAAACACACCCACTGCAATACACACGGTACAATAAGAAATAAATAACCCCTAAACCCGCCCATGCTTTCCCCTTAAATCACAAGCACGACACCATTCTTTGCAAAGGTTAGTCATGTAAATACGTCTTATTTCCAAGGAATACACTCAGTAATATTATTTCTCTTTTCTCATATTTCATTTCATCTTTCTTTTCCAACAGTTTGGATAACACCATAAATACACTCTCACACACACACACACTCACACACACACAGCACTTCAGGGTGGCTTCATTAGCGGGGGGGGAGGGGCGTACAGTAATAAGAGTAGTACCAGTAGTAAAAGTCACATTGTTGAAAACAGAGACAATCTGGAGCTTTTATGCATTTTAGTAGACCGAGCTGACGCAGATTTACATTATTTCATTTCTCCGATTGATGCTTTGGAAGCGACTCCCACAGAAAACACTGATGATGAATCCATTAAAACACTGTAAAATGTCAATAGCCTGTGAGTCACATTAATGGCACAGCCAGTGAAGGATGTATTGGCATCAGATTCACACACACAGCGGTCACACCATTCATTTTGTATGTATTTTACATGAGAGGTTTCACATTGCATTTAGTGTGGCATCATCTATATACTGTACAGTGCAGTGGCCACTGGAAATTCAATAATAACTCTTATATTGTGTGATATACAGTACAAAACGATACATCAGTTCATGTTTACATGTATGTGAATATACAGTAGATTTATGCTGCGTGTGTTATATGTAGACATAGATAGGGAAACATTTTGTCTCATAATATTCTGCTTGATATTCTCTTCTAGAGCCACGCGAGGCTCTAACCATGCACAGACTCTGAGTCATGGGACCACAGAGCCTCCGAAGCAAAACCTGCTCTCTCTCTTCTCAATAATATCGATTTGATAGTGTTCAGAAATATTTAAAGCCACTTCATTTGGCTGCAAATACCTCCTGTTGCCACACGGTGGCACCGACGAGTAGCCCTGAAGAAGAATGGTCATGATGGAGTCCTTTTTCTCAGTCACAAAGTGGTGGAAGCAAGACGATGTCACGGTTAAAAAGACGAGAACGGAGAGAAAGCAAGCAAGAACAAGAATTCAGCATCGTAACAAAGTACCGACAGCAAATAAGGATGCAACAGGAAGTGACGACACGTGAAGAGAAAGAGAGAGAGACTCCTGGACGTGGGAAGAGGAGTGAGAAAGGAACTGAAGTGAGGACGTGTGGCTTTTCTTCTGTCTGGCAGTACATGGGGGGGGGGGGGGGGGGGCACCTGGGACAGGCTGAGTTGTGCTTGTAAACTCTGAGGTTCGTTTGTCCATTTATGAAAAGCAGAGAGAAGTTTGGATTGTGCTTGAACACCTACATGCAGGACTACAACTGGAGGGAGGGGGTTATGTAATTTGAAAGTCTTTGTCATGCTCATTTATCAAACGGTTCCCTTATCCCAAGTGAAACCCCAGGCCAGGAGAGAGTGTGCGGTTGGCCACCATCCCCCCCGTAATGCTTCTGACGCTCGCCCTTCCACATCACTCTCGACTCCACCATGAGGTTAAGCTGGTTGGTGCGACCGCCTCCATCCAAAACCAACCAACCAACGAAGAAGGCCGAGGCATCTGATCGACACTGGACAAACCGAGGACTCCGGCTGGTTGGTGGCGATCACCTGAGCCAGGAGCTGCCGACGCTGGTCACAGACATGATGCTGCAACGTTTCTTCACCATCATGTTGATGTAGGCTCTCATGATCTTGGTGACCTCTCCGACCTAGAGAGTAAAAAAGATATCAGTCGGTTTTGTATCATGAATACCAGTCCCTTAAACATGTCAGATAAGTCTCTGAGAAATCAATAGAAATGTTGAAAAATTTAGACATTTTTTTTTCTTTACTGACCAACACCGCATCCTCCTACCAAGTTTAATGGAAATCCGTCTTGTGGTTTTTGCAAGATTTTGCTTATAAACATTAGTCAAAAGAAACTTACGCCCAAACCAAGGTTCAAAACCAAAGATAATAGATAATTAATCAATGAGTCGATCATCAGAAAATTATAGAGCAACTCTTTTTTATCACATCAGATATAGTTTATTAAATAATTTTACCTAAAATGCCAAAATATTCATAACAATCCCATTGGCATTTTTTAACTGGTTTCCAATGTTTTATATATCAAACAATTAATCGATTAACTGAGAAAATATTCTTCAAATACAACGCACAGTTCTCAGTAAAGCAGATTGGTACCGATCTCAATACTTTTAAGGGTTTTTGACCAAATTACGTTGGTTTTACCGAGAATCGATTAACATTAAAACCTGAGAGAGTAAAAGCATGGTGGCGGTAATGGACCCGAAAGCTGACAGATCTCACTCTGTGGCCACAGAACAATGTGACCACAGAGTGAGTCTGGGTAATGGCGAGCTGTGGTGACTGTGGTGACACTTTGTGTGGTCCTTCAATTTGAGAGCAGGACTTATAAATTTCACATTTTCACATTTTATGATGCTTCCACCCAAAACCCTGCGCTCGTACTCAAATTGCCCCAACATGTGCTCTGGTTGATGCAGAAAAGAGTCATTGCAGTGTTTAAATGGATAAACACTAATATGAATAAAAATGTGAATTAATAAGAAGAATCAGAAAAAGAATGAGCTCTCACCAGTGGAGTCTCAAAGAAAATCTCCCTCTCGTCCACAATGATCTTGTAGGTGCAGGGCTGCGAAGTTCCAAAGAAGGTGATGTGTTCGTACTGGAAGGTCTCCAGAGGTTTGGGTTCACCTCGTTTATAAACACACACACTGTCAGCGCTCACACTCAACCACAGATCATGAGGGAAGCCGCCCTCTTTACACTGTAGGGGGGGAGAGAGAGGTGGGGAAAGGTAAAAAAATTAGATTTCAAAAGACAATATTTGAGATTTTCTTGCACAGTCCCACTTCTGTTCTTATTTGCTCACCTCCACATCGAACAGGGTGGATCCGTATCCGGGCCACTCCTTAATGATGCTCATGTATTTCAGCATGGCCTGGTGCTGCGGCATTCCCTGCAGCCGGGTCCACTTCTCCAGGACGCTGGTCCGAGTGGCAGACGTCTCCTCCTTCACCCACATCTCCAACATCTGCTCCTCCTCCACCTGAAACCACACACATCAGCCATCTGTTGGTATTTTGTTTTACTTCAAAGTATGCAGGATTTGTAGTCAATGTTCTAAAACCTTCTGCTTCTTCAGGGACCCTGTCTTAAAGCTCCTCCTCAGGGACCCGTCCAGGAAGCTTGGGGTCTTTCGTTTCTCGATCGCGGGGCCGACACCTCCTGGTCCTCCCACCAGGCCCTTCCCGTCTCCCGCTCCTCCGCCTGCTCCGGCTCCACCTGCGGCCCCCACGCCAGGCTTGGTGGAGTGGAGGATGCGATTGCGGAGACGTCCAATCGGATAGACAGTCCCCAGGCTCCAGCCGGCCCGACCTGCCGCGTCCACGTGGAGATACTGGAGACGTAGAGCGGCCAGGTGCTGCAAAGTCTCCTCTGACGCCGGGAAGTGACCACTTATCAGAGACTCGTGAGCCTGACGGAGAAACACAGAGCAACACATATTACCTAATTAACAAATGGGTTAAATAGCCTTGTGTTTTCAAATAAGAATGAGAAGTGTCTTTGTCTTGAAAAGAATATAAATAATGTTACAAGGCCTTATTTAAAGACCTAAAGACAAAAGATGGTAAACAAACAGACACAGGAGTCATTTAATTATGGATAAATATGATTATTTTGTATTTATTACAAACAAATCACAATGTTGTGTGATACAAGGTCTACACAAGTCAGAAATGTTGTATAATTATAATAAAAAATATAATAATAAATATAACTAATTTTGTATTAATCCTTAGTGGTCTTATCTGTTTTTAGAAAAATGCCCTTGTCTTTAATTAGAGGGAAATTATCAGTTAGTGTAACTCTTTTCTCACCTGTTCAAACATGAAGGCAAACTCCACTCCCTCTTTGGGCATGCTCTCCACATCCAAGAAGCAGTAGAGTTTGAAGTAGAGTTTCCATTCTCCTTCCTCCTCCTCTTCTTCACTTCCTGCCAACCTGGAAAACAACACAAACAAAAACTCAGCAAAACACCCAAAAACAGCAAAACAATTGTACTGAGTGCAAATCTTGTAGATTTATAGATAGGATGGAAATGGGCCACAAAGCCTCTGGAAATGATTTAAATTGTAAAATAAACTTTAAATGTCAAAACTAAGCTGCAACAACATTAAAACTGCTGATCCACGGTGTAAACGAACTGAGATACCTTTCGAACTTTGCCAGGATGTCTGCCACGATCACTCTGCTCTCCAGAGCCCGGTCTGTGACGGCGTTGTGTTCAAACAGGGAAAACAGGTTCTTGCTCTCCTCCATGGCCAAACCTCTGATCAGCTTCTCCACAACCTGCAGGAGCATCACATGAACACTGGTTAGTTTCTACTCTAAAATTAATTTGTATGATCTAGAACTGGATCTTAAATGTACGATATGTAACTCTGGCCGCTATCTGGGTCTCTCAATTGAAACAATAACATAAGACCTAGTTTGATGACATCCTGAAGCAGAGTGGGATCATGGGAGCTGTTGTCATGCCCGCCATTGTCAAAAGTTGTTTGCACCGGGAATTTAGATTTGATTTACTCTACAACTGTCCTTTTGATAAGCCATCTCTTGACCTTTATATTACATTACATATCATTTAGCTGACATTTTCCAATTCCAAACTTCCAATGAGTGCTTTCAACCATGAGGGTACAAACTCAAAACAGCAAGAATCATGTTAGTTCATGAGCTCTTAAAAATCCAAACTACAGTGTTTGTACAGTGCTACATGTAAGTGCAGTACACAAGGGCAACTTGACTTTGACCATCTTTTAAGCCTGTGGCGGAAGATACGTTGACTTTCTGCTGTCCTGGTGTCATTGGAGAGCTTGTTTCCAACATTAAGGAGCCAGGACAGCTAAAGGCCGGAGCATGCTTTTGCGTTGTCAGGGGCCCGCACTCGTTCTCATTCATGGTTTTCCAACCGTTGCGCGTGTTGCCATGCAATTCCCCGCCAGAACACTAGGCGGAGTAATGTTTTTTGTCGAAGTCGGCTCTTCTTCCTGTGTTGCACGAAGAAGAGCGATTTATTTACATCGCCACGGCGGCTCCTCAGAGATACGTGCAGCCACTGGTAACCAGTGAAGGGAGCGGAAAAGCGGAGTAGTGTGAGAGAACTTAGGTCAAAGCTGCTGCATTCAGGATGAGCTGCAGAGGTCGGATAGCACTAGCAAGTAGACCTGCCAGGAGGGAGGTGCAGTAGTCTATGCGTGAAATGACAAGAGCCTGGACCACAACCTGCCGGGCCTTCTGAGTGAGAAGGGGGCATACTCTCCTAATGTTGTTTAGCATGTATCTACACGGGCAGTTTGTTACAGTAATGTTGGCGTTAAGGGAGAGTTGACTGACGAGTGTCACACCCAGGTTCTCTGCGGTCTGGGTAGGGGCTACCACAGAGCTGTCGATGGTGATAGTAAGGTCATGGGGGGAGAGCCCTTCCCTGGAAGGAAAAGTAGCTCGGTCTTGTCAAGATAGACTTTCAGGTGGTGTGCTGACAGCCACTGAGAGATGTCAGTCAGACAAGCAGAGATTCGTGCTGCTACCTGTGTTTCAGACTGGGGAAAAGAGAGAATTTATTGAGTGTCATCTTCGTAGCTGAGGTAGGAAAGGTGTACCGAGAAAAGAGGAGGGGACCTAAGACGGAACCTTGAGGGACCCCAGAAGTGAGTTGACAAGGTTCTGACACAGATACTCTCCAAGTTACCCGGTAGGTGGGGTCTTTGAGGAAGGATGTGAGCAGGGAGAGTGACCTTATTAACTTGAACACACTGTTCTTGTTATATAATTTGTAACGATAAAAGGAAAAAAACAAACCAAAAGTTAGACACACTATTTGATATGGCTCTACAGAATACATAAATAACAGATTAAAGAAGATGTTATGTGAGTGTATGTGTTTGTTCTTTGCTGTGCACCTCTCCAGCTGTGGTGTGTGAATTGATGGAGATCTTGCAGGAGCCTCCTCCGTGGCAGTAGACAGTGGTGCTCATCTCCTGTCTCACCAGCAGGGCGGCGATCTCTTCCTGGGATGGAACAAACTCACGAGACTTGGTCTTCTTTAAGGATTCCCCGATGAAAGTGGCGTAGCGCTCGATCTCTGTGCCGGAGAAGCGCTCGCGTACCCTGAGTCGGAACACACACATATTTATGACACTTTCACTTCATAAGCGACACATCAGAGAAGAAATACACACACTGACCTCTTGAGGTGGAACCGGAGGTATCTGATGATGACTCGACTGGGCAGGAAGGTGCAGCTCATGCAGGTGAGCAGGTGCCAGTGGGCTCGATTGGCTGGGCTGTTAGGCTGAGACACATGATTGGTCTGCTTGATCACCTGACAATATACCTGAAAACATGGAGGAGATTCAAGTTACAAATCACCACAGACACACGGATCGTCGTGATCATGATTTTATAAATGAACTAGAATTACTGCCCTGCAGTTGTATGATTCCGCCAACCAATGCAGCTTCAGTCTTCATACATTTCTTTCCAGACACATACAACGTCACCGTGACCTTTGACCTTTTACCACTGAAAACCATTCAGTTCATCTTTGAGTCCAAATGACAACTGGTCCAAATGTAAAGAAATTCCCTAAAGGCTAAATTGAGATATCTTGTTCTAGAGGCCAAAAACATAATTTGTGAAGCCGGTTTCACATTTGTCCTTAAACGCCCAAATGTAATCCATTAATCTGTGAGTCATACTGAATATTTGAGCCAAATGTATTGAAATTCCCCAAACGTGTATCTGAAATTTCACTGTCACAAGAACCAGAGGTCACAAGGACCTTGACCTTTCACCCTGGATCCCCAAAATCAAATCAGTTCATCGTTTGTCTGAAATTTGAGGAATTCCTTCAAGGGATTCTTGAAATTTGACAAGACAACCCCAAAATATAATGCCATCATAAACCCTACTCCATTTTTTGCTGTTTTTTCTATGAGAAGTAAAACTATCAAAAAAGTAATTATTAGAAATATAAGACACACAACCTCGTCCCTGAGCGGCCGCAGGTCCTGGCAGGTCTGCAGGATGCCCTGGATGATGGGCACCGTGTCGGCCAGCGTCTCCATCTCCTGCAGCGAGTTGAACACTCGCACGGCCTCGTCCTGCAGGCTGGCGTAACCCTGCTGCCTGTGAACTGCACAGAGAAACACAAACAGTGTACTGCAAAGACCACCAAGACCATCCACTCCAGAGTATACAGCCGTTGAATGAAAACACAACTAATTTGGGAAATAAGAAGATGACGAGAAAGAAAAAGGTTGTTGTTGGTCAGTTTCACTTACGGCTGGTGACCTCTCCATACGGCAGCGGCAGCAGAGGGGAGTGCAGAGGATGCTGCGTGTATCTGAGGATGGGGTTTCTCCTGTACATCTGCTCCACGATGTCTGGGTTCACACTGTTCTCCTGAGGACACACAAGCAGGCTAAATACAAGTTTGCCTGTTGATGACTTATCACAAGCTCTCTTAAGGCGGCTGTGTATTTTACCTTGATGTCTCTGATGAGCTGCAGTGTTGGAGTCTCGATGGGCGTCTTAGTGTCGACGACTCCCTGTATAGCAGCCGTCCACCTCATGGCCTCATTCAGCATCTTGGTGTAGAGGCGGTAAGAATGTTTCCTCCCATATACTATGATGTTCCAGTAACCTGTAAAAACCATCTCTATCAGCATCTACACTTATTAAATGTTGACACTAAGGGGATGAGACTCAGGTTTTCTATCAGGGATATTTTCTCTGTAATCTAGTGGTTTTAAATCCAGTCCCTGGTACATGTTTCATGAACATAACTGCACATGTCTCTCCTCACCTCCTCGGTCTAATCCCTGATTAAACTTGCCCTCTCCTCCTTTTCTGTTCATCCTCACCTGTCTCCCGGTGCACTCGCTCATCCGGCTGAATGATGGAGCAGAGGGAGTTAAGGACCAGAGTTCCCATCTTGGAGGAGTTTCGCTCCGAGCTCTTGTAGTAATCCAGCGAGTTGTGGGTCAAAACAAACCAGCGTTTCTTCAGCTTCAGGGAGGTGCTCTTAGCGTTCGTCTTCATCTCCTTTTGCAGCCAACCTGAACGAAGATGAGAGCACAGGAGTAGAGAGACATTACAGTAACAGTGACAGCAGGAGTAAGCAATAGGTACAGCCAGACCCATGTGGATTTGTAGGTAACCCTATTGGTGTGACACTATTTTATATGTCGATTTACCATTGTTATTGACATGTTCTGTTTTAAATATACTTACTTGTTTCCTATGACAAGTAATGAAATCTCAATATATATAATGATTTTAAAAGCTTATAAATGTCCCACGGATGATATTTTCCCACCTCTGACGAGGAACTCCTGCCCGTCGATCCTGGCGTCTCCTTTTGGTTTCTGCAGCAGACTGATCCAGTGATGCATCTCCTCTGGTGTGTCGCTGTTGCAGTGGATCACACGATTTGCAGTGATGATGACAAAAGAGTTGGGCCTGAAAAAGCAAAAAGACTTTTGAATACATTTACATTTTCTAGGTTGTATAATAAGGGAAAAGGTCCGTGTCACGTGTTCAAATCCATTAAAAAGGCAAAAAAAGAGTAAGAAAGTGTTTAAATAATAACTTGTTTTATTTCAATCAGCAGCAGATTAACATTTAATCCAGAGTTAAAAATGTTTTATTTTGAAATGCAAGATGTATGTGGATATTGTCATTGCTTGAGAAAGTTGTGCCGAATACAAAATGGTCACAGTCCTGTAACTCAGCATGTCTCTTCTGTTTGATCATTCTTTGATATCTTACCGATCAGGGTTGTCTGAAGCACAAACTGAGTCGATCAGTCCAACATCAAGAGTTCCCTGAGGATGGAGAGGAGAATTATTTAAAACGTGCATCATTAGTTTAGGTCAGTGATTACAAACGTGATTCATAGTGTTTTGCAATTCTAAGTGAAGAATAATGTAAAAACACATAAGGAATGTATGGGTGTCCCATGTTTGGAGACTGACCACAGCGTTCTTTGGGTTGGCCTGTTCATGGGACATCTCCATCAGCTGCTCCGGAGTGCACACACGCACCTTACTGAGGACACTAAACCAGCCACTGCACAGACACACACACACACAGAGACAAACGTGTCACAGTGTATAGAAATTAATCTCAGATATAATGTGTTGCTGTTTTCTGAGTGAGATAAGTCTCTACGGTACCTTGCATCCTCTGGTGACTCAGCAAACACCTGATAGGTCCGCTCGTCCGTCACGATGTTCAGAGCATTCTCCTTTTCATGGTTATCCAGGATCTCCCTGCACACACACACACACACACACACACAAACACACACACACACACACACACACACACACACACACACACACACACACGTAGGATACCATTAGAGCTGTTGTTCAGAGAACAAAGACGTAGTGAACATGACTTGAGTTTTTTTCTGAATCTCACTTTGCAGCCCGGATGTCGATGGTTCCCTTCAGCTTCTCCTCGCTGTCGTTCTCGTAGTACATCAGTTTATTGTCCCTCAGTACAAACCAGCGCATCTTCCAGTTTCTGAGGTAAAAACAAACTCAATGAAACTAACGTCCAAGATAACACAAACACACACCACACACGTCAGACAGGTTTATCTGAATTGATTCTAAATGAAATGTGCACAGATTAGGGTAAATTTCTATTTTAATTCCTGCATCTAAGGGTGATGGTGACTCTTCTGAATATCTATATTAGTGCAATATACAAAGTTTTTAATGCACCTTTTTGAATAATAGTAATTTTCTTTTTCCTTTTAAAACCATCCCTGCCATTTTTCCCTTTGCTTTCAACAGTGTTCCAGACATTACCAAATTACTGACCTTTGCCCTAAATGTATTTCAAATGAATCAAAGTACATCAGTTTGACTGGGATATTGTAGTTTTCCAGTACTGCAGAGGGTTTAAAGCTTCAAGTTAGAGACTCAAACACTGGATTAACAAATACTGTATTAACTGATTCATATGCAACAAACCTGTGTCATTAAAGCTAGTGAGAAAGTTTTTTACGAACATGCAACTACTAGTTAAACTGCTAAATTCATGCAGTATGAACACTATCAGGCACAAAATAGGTGATCTTAGGTTTTACACATTTCAGTATTAAAGGGTGACGTTTTTAGAGGTTAGACAACAACATAATCATTCAACTGAGAGCTTTGCATCAGTTTCTACTGTTCACTTCCAGCAGAGTGGTGGTTTCATGCTGTTAGCATGCAGGCTTCACTCAGTAACAACTACAACAACCTCCGTGAGAGAGTGGAGAGGCCTCCTCCCTTCTTGTAGAGCCAGCCGGACTTCAGCGACTCTTGTTTGGAGCGGAACCACATGAAGGTTTCGTCCTTCAACACACACCAGCGCCTCCGCCAAGGGATCATCAGGCCAGCTGAGGGAGCAAAAAAAAAGAGGTTTAATTTCAAATTAAAATAGCATTTGTTTTTTTTAAGTACTGAATATTAGATAATATGCTCTCACCCTTCATGTAGAGGTAGCCGTGGAAATACGGAGGACCGTTTCCATTTAGCAACAACACTCGGCCGTTTGTCACTTCTTCATCAGTGTCCATCATCCCATCATGCTCATCATCACTGTCAGCGTACTGCAACAATAGAATCAATAACAGTTAGAATAATGACTCAGAAGAAGAAGAAGAAGAAGAAGAAGAAGAAGAAGAAGAAGAAGAAGAAGAAGAAGAAGAAGAAGAAGAAGAAGAAGAAGAAGAAGAAGAAGAAGAAGAAGAAGAAGAAGAAGAAGAAGAAGAAGAAGAAGAAGAAGAAGAAGAAAAAGGAGAAAAAAAAGAAGCCTTTTTTCTTCCATTTATCAAAATACTGAGTCAAATTCAAAATAAAAAGTGAAATTTTCACTGCAGAGATGTTCATACATGTCTGCGGGCACGCGTGTGAGGATGCGGGTAAGTGTGTCTCCTCACAGAGTCGGAGCTGCCTCTGTAGGACTCGATGCTGGCGTTGGTGCACGTCGACTTCCTCGGGTGCTCCTCGTCCGCCGGGGCGGCACTTCCTCTGTTGCTCCCGGATACGGAGCTGTCGTCTCCGGCTGTGACGGACCCCTCCTCCTCCTCCTGATCATAATCTGACTCTGTGTCGGCCGGCATGCTGTAGATGGGCTCCTCGCCGTCCAGGCTCTCCACCATGCTGACCTTCCTTTCCGACTCCTCCTTGGCCGCCTCCTTCTTCTCCCCTACTCCCGAGGGAGGTCGGTGTGCTGGTGGTGGTGGTGGTTGAGCTGGAGGGACGGTGGAGTCATCTCCAGGTGTTGGGAGAGGCGGAGGGGGAGGAATTCCATCAGCAAGAACATCATCTGTGGGCAGGGGAGGTGGAGGAGGTGGTGCAGGAGGAACTGTCCCCTCAGCGAAGGCAGGTGGTGGAGGAGGGAGTTGGGCAAACATGTCCTGATCCAAGGGAGCATCTGTCTCTGCAGGAGGAGGGAAGTCAGGCAGAGGGATGCACTCCTCTTCGGCGTGGAAGCCCTCGTCCACCTCCTCCTCTTTGGATGCTCCTCGAGCTGCACTTGCACCTTTGGGAGACTTGGCCTCGGCAGCAGGCTTCGTTCCGGCCCCTACCAGCAAAGGATCCACGCCTTCGAAGTTCCGGAGGTCGATGAGCTCCGTGGCCTTGCGAGACGCCTCCTTCTTCATCCGTTTGATCTCAGCGTCGCGGCGTAGCTGCAGCTCCTGTTTGGAGGACTCGCAAAGCTGCGACACCTCGTCCTCTCTCTTCTTCTGCAGGCGCTCAATCTCCCGCTCCAGCTGCAGGATCTCTTCCATCTGCCGGGTGCCTTCCTGGAGACAAGAAGAGACGGAGAAAGATACATTTTAAGCCACATTTGCTTTATTCTGAAAATCAAAGGAAGCACAAGCTGCATTATCCCTGAGACCATGAAGATTCAGCACTTGCCTCTCCTGATTCGTCTTTGTCCTCAGATCCTTCACCCTCTTTCTCCTGTTGCCCTTCACCAACCGACTTCTTGTCCTCCTCCCCAGCCTCCTTCTTCCTCTGCGCTTCCTCCCTCTTCCTCTTCTCCTCTTTGAGTTTTCGAACACGAGTGCGTGCCACCTGACCTCGCCTGTGTTTCTGCAGCACCAGAGCCGCCTTGCGCTGCTTCACGAATCGCCGGCGCTGGAGGTGCTTTCTGAAGTGTTTCTGGAGGGTGAGGACGCCGGCACGCACGCGCTTGAAGTGCTTCCTGTGGACAGAACGGGCGTCGACATGGGACACAGTGTCACAGAGTGAGGGAACTTTGTTTTTCTACTATTTCATATCTGACGGGTCTTACTTGGCAGAGAAAGTGAGAAGGTGAGCTCGGACTATCATAGCAGCTTGCCGTCGGATTTCATCCCTGTCTTTCTCTAAACGCTGCTCCAGACACTCTTTCAAAAACACCTGTGGAGCAAAGTTAAAAAGTTATAAAAGGAGGATAATTTACAGACAACCCCTCTACAGTGGAAAATGTTAATCTAACCCTAACCCTTGTCTGGAGGTGTTGCCAAAAGCTCCTAATCATTACCTTGGTCTTGCCGAACTGCCACTCTTTTTTGGTCTTGTCATATTTAAGGAGAATGTCTGTGCTCCTCTTTTTATCGTCTCCAGCTGTTGCTACTTTTTCTTTCAGCATGATCTTATACCTAGATGAGACAGGAGAGATTAAGCAGAAGAAAAAGATGAGACAAGTCCTCAGAAGCAAACAGACTCTGGCGGAGACACACAAAGAACAAAAGAAGATGACGGTAAATTCCGATTTTAGGATATTTACCGAGAGAAAAATTCTTTGAAAGTTCTGCGGACGGGGAACCCGGCACGACGGATCTTCACAGTCTCCAGCATCCCAGAATACCTCAGCTGGTTCAGGACGACCTCCGGGTCGAACACATTGGGATTCTACGTATAAAATGTAAATAAAAAAAGTATTTAAGATGCGATCGTGCTATGAGAGAGTATTCATGTGAGTGTGAGACAGAAGCAGAACGACCTTCTCCATGTTGGGTTTAATGCAGCGGATGAAGAAAGGGTTGGACACACTCAGAAGGGCCATGAGAGCATGGAGGGAATCCTGAGGAGACGGGGAAGAGAGGAAGTCTTAGAGCTCTTCTTCTGAGTGTATTTACAAATGATTATAAGTTAAATGCATTCATCACTCACCCTGAACTGGGAGCTGACTGTGGGTTTACGTCTGGCTGTTCCCATCTTCTCCTCGTTGTTCCTGCTGCCAACTTTCTCAAACAAGTCATAGATGAAATCCAGTCTGTGAAGTCACAGAAACACAACAGATTAAATGTCTACGGCTGATAAGATATGTCAGGGGAGACAACATGAATTGGATTGGGTGAACGGGTTTCCCTTCCTTTAACATGGCGAGATATGACATTAGCCTTAAACACTCTTAGTTGTAATCTGTCGAATGACTTGCATCAAAGGGTCAAGATGAAGCTGGATAGAATCCAGATGCATTTAAATTTCCAAGCATTTAACCTTCGAATGACTTAAATGAACCTATCACTTAGTCAAATCTATTACAGTCTGAATTGACTACTCACTCACAGTGTGTCAGAGCGTCCTACCTGCTGTCCTTCAGCATGTTTAAGATGTCGTCTCTGAAGGTGTCCCTGTTCTTCTCCAGGATTCCTTTAGAATCATACAAGACCTGACGGAAACATGTTCATCATAATGTTTCTGATGTGCACGATAAAATGTACCATGTGTTGGCTACGTTTCATATAACTCACCTCCCCTGCATAATGTTTGATACCAAACTGATGATCAGCGAGTCTTGGCTTCACATAGTAAGGGTTTGTCTGCAGCAAACAAGAAAAAGATCAACATATCCATTCATATTTAATGTGATGTTCAATGGAAGCAAAGCAGCTCAACATTTGTCTGAATAATACATAAAGTGCATGAAGAAAAGAGTAAATAGCGTACAGCGTGTCTGCTGTGCAGCTTTTCCAGAAGAGTGAAGTCGGTTCCTTTGGGGAATCGACTCTCTTCATTCACCAGAGCCAGTAAACCCAGTTTCTAAGGGAGAGATGGAAAAAAGCCTCATGTTATTGTGTCGTCTTTATGAAATCAGCACCACTTCAAATAAGACATCAGTCCAACATTATTAGATCCTACTGGGTTTAGTTTTAGTGTTAAGATGTGTAAAAGCCATTTCTTACTTTCTCTATGAGGTCGAGACACTCTGCATTATCCATCCAGTCGATGGCGTCCCACTGCACCCCCTCCCTGCAGAGAGGAAACCCAAACAATCATGCATGAACGAGTGGTTTACATGATTTCTTTAACTTTATATCACTGAAAAAAAGAAATTGTTTAACAAATTTAAAAAACTGTATTTTTATGCATAGACATGAATGGTATATGTGACATAATGGTGGTGTTTGAGAGAAAAACATTGTGTCAATAATATTTTAACCTAATGGTTTTCCATGTTCTACACTTCTAAATGTTCATATCAATATGAATACATGTGCTGTAGATGTATGTTGAAGTGCACCTGTTGTATTCCAGCTGCTCCAGAGAGAAGATGTGCTTGTTAAAGTACTCCTGAAGTTTCTCGTTGGCGTAGTTGATGTTAAACTGCTCAAATCGATTCACCTGGAGGAGGAAACACTTCTTATAAACAGCCTGTCCACATGTTGATTAAATAGAGTCCTCACAGTAAAACATGCAGGAGATCCGAGTCAAGCTCAGAGTTCTGACCTGAAAGTTCTCGAAGCCGAAGATGTCGAGGATGCCGATGGATTTGAAGTTTTCCTTCCCTTTGACTTTCTGATTGATCTTGAGGATGATCCAGGAAAAACACTGGGAATATAGCGCCATGGCAACAGAGTCCCGAGAATCTACGGCCTGCAGCGGTGAGAGGTAAACCCGAGGGATAGTTAGGATGTCGGGAAGAGGCTGTGAGGCATCTATACATGGGGAGAATAAACGTGTGTGCATGTGCATGTATATACCTGCTCTATAGTGAGAGGGGAGCAGATTTCCTCTCCTCTGAGGATTATGGATCTCTGAGTCAGGACTTCGGACAGCTGGAAGGTGTCCAGGCCCAGCAGCTCACTGGCATTGGTGGCAACTTGAAACACAGACAAAGATGTGTTATACATGTTTAAATTATCCATTTCAGCTTTCATTGTTATACTCACTTCACACGAGGCATTCACTGACCTTGCTTGGTGGTGATCTGGGCTCCTCCTGCAGTCATGAACTCAATGTTTCCCAGCTGCAAGACTCCTGACAGCAGCTTGAACATGTCTCTGATCTCCTCCTCCGAGAACTCCAACACCTTCAGCGCCTCCTGCACGAGAAACACACACGAGAGGAGATCAGGCACTGACAGCTTCAAAAACGTGTCATAATTAACTGTAAACGTGAAACTGCAATGGTTATAATCCACAAATGTTATTGTTTGTGTATCTAAGGTCATCTGCTGAAATCCAATGAACAAAAGGAAAAACAACCTCCCAGGCAGAGGCGGAAAAAATACAAAGCAGTTAATTACTTTATAAGTTGTTTTTAAGACAATGTCCAATAAATTGGGAATGCTGCGGGAGATGTTTCTGGTCGGATGCATTCACAACGACAGGAAACAGTCACAGTCGGTAATGAAGACAAACTGACCATGACGCTGTTGAACAGTTCTTTGTCATTCAGGCTCTTGTCCTTCAGACATCCTGATTGGCGGAGGTAGTGGAACGATTCCGCAGGGTCTTCCAGGAAGTAGAGGCCTGACGGAGGAAATTCATAACGTCAGCGTGACAGCGGTAGAGATGCAAGATTTTATATCTAGTTATAGTGCGATTATACACACACTTCCGTTAGATTGCTATCTCAAGTGCATTTCTTAGAGATAAGAAATGTTTTAGCAGAAACTAATTTAGTTTTTAAAGACATGTTTGTTTCGCTGATACAAGCTTTCCTTACTTTTATGCTCTTTGGTAGCTCCGGCCAACAGAGCGTAGAAAATGTGGTAGTTTCTCTCTCCAGGGTTCTGTCGTACCACACGGTTCTACAGCAAAAACAATGTAGCAAAGACTCTATTATAATTTCATTGTGATTCACTATGTAACACAGACAGGTCAGTGGTAATAAGTTGAAACATGACATGTGCAGGCCACAGCCTCGGACATCTTCCAATACAGAGTTACCTTTTCCAATAAATCTGAAGGGTGGAGAGTCAAGGAAACAACAATCACTCCTGAGCTGCCTTGTCAAAGCTTTCTATGATCCTTTAAATCCTTATATATAAAAATACATCTAATAAATATGATCTTATTTGGAGTATGAATGAGGATACAGTCGATGACGCAGCCTCCCTGGATGTTGCCGCACTCAGAGAAGTGAAGCTGGATGAACTTCCCGAAGCGACTGGAGTTGTTGTTGTAAACCGTCTTTGCGTTTCCGAACGCTTCCATGATGGGACTGAAGGGAACATGTCAAAGAAAACCTGAGGTTACTGTCGTCTGCTGTGATATTTAGAATATAGTCCACCAATGACTGCATTTCTCCTAAAGCAACATTGTGACTGACCTTTACTTATCTGTTTCTTTTTCATGCTTCATATGAGCACAATTACACACATCACTAAATGCCCGATTCAAGCGATGATAACTCTCACAGGATTTGGTCTTGCTCAGGGGCAGCTTTGAGACTTGGGGTCTCAAGTCTGCTTTGATTCCCAAAAGACTTTATCTTTTCTCTTTGAACTACTACAATTTGAAACAGTAGAATAATGTGCAGGGTTACACCAAATTGAATTTTTTTAAATTACACCAACTCGTTAATTGGATATAAAAACAAATCTAAATTCCATGCAAACAGAATTGAATCATAATTTTCATAATTCTGTGAGTATCCATGTAAAACATCAATGAAAGAATTATTAATCAATTACATGAAGAATAACCAGATAAATCAATAATAAAATATATATTGGTTTAAAAGTCACTTGACTTGGACTTGTCCTTAAAGACTTGAGACTTTATAAAGTAAAGAGGAAAGAAACTGTCTTCATCACTTCTTCTTTGTTTACCTGCTCTGGACGATGGCCTGCTCCACACGTGTGGTTTTCTCTGAAGCAGGAGTTCCTCCTGATTTCTGGCTCATCACCGACAGGAACTGCAGCAACAGTTTAGTGCTTTCCGTCTTCCCTGCGCCCGATTCACCACTGAAGCACACAAGCACACACACACACACACACACACACACACACACACACACACACACACACACACAAACACACACACACACACACACACACACACACACAACCCAATTCAATTAAATGCACTGTGACCTTCTCTGACATTCCCACATCCTCGTCCTGACTTGTGTAATTGATGCTGAGCTTTGATACGCTCATTAGCTCCCAGTCCCTCTCAATCACGACCCAGTGAGTTGAAGGCTGAGCGTTATCGAAATCACAAGGACATGTTTGTCCCCACAAGTCCAGTGAGTCACTCAGAGAAGCAGTCAAGGAGCGGTTAAATCAACCAGCTTCACTGAGGAGCAGGTCATGTTGAACAAAATTCAAAATTCATAATTTGCTCTCTGTGCTTGATTCAGTCGTCTGAATACATCAGGAATGTCACAACGACTCTAACAGTTCATCGCTGTTATTATGTGTTTCTTCACCATACTCAAAGAGTTATGTCATGCTTGTTGTGGTCTAATTAAATTAGTCTTATCACCAAGATAAGAGTCTTATCTTTTCAGCACCATTTTCAGCGTGTTGGCTACGACCTCATGATAAAGTATAATAAATATAAGAACAAGTCCAGGTAAGTAGGGCAGGAAGAAGAATGGAACCACCCTGTCGTCCGGTGCATGCTGGGATACCCTGCAATCCCCTGAGAGAACAGTCCAAGCACACACTGAACACTGTGGATGGAACAGCAATGGACAGACATGAGGCCGTGAGGCAGGAATCACAGCGACAGTGGACGTGTGAACTCACCTGATGAGGACACACTGGCTGTCGGGGCGTTTCCAGATGCAGCGGTAGCATTCGTTGGCCACGGCAAAGATGTGGGGGGGCAGCTCCCCCAGGTGGTGCTTGGAGTAGAGGTCCACCCGCTCTGGGTCGTACATAGCAGGGACCTGCTTGTAAGGGTTGACGGCCGCCAGGATGCTGCCAATGTTCGTCTGAAAACACACGATACGACAGTTCAGCCATTTCTATCTCCGTAACATGTTTCATGGGCTGTATATATACTGTATATATATTTTTGGTAAGTTTGGGTCTTCTTTGATGCTATAATTATCATGAATGGTTGGTTTGAACAGCACCGCTTGTATGTGGGATATTTTGGCTTTGTTTCTGGACAGTGGGCGGCATTGGAGTCGTTTCTGGGTTGTTTATTAGCTTTTTTCTTTTGCTGTAGGTTTTCTCCATTTCTTTCTGTTTTAAATAAACAGACGTGTTCCCAATTACAGACACACGTGCCAACAAAAACACATGCAGTTCATATATGTCAAATATAAAAGCAGTCTTGTGCTCTAGATTGGAGGATAAGGGAGAACAAAACACAGGATATTTATTAGAAAGTTGAGGTCGAATGAATAAGACGACGGAGGACAGATTTCTATTTTGAGCTATTTGTGGTGAAACAGTCACCTTGTCTTCGAACGAGAAAGCAAGAAAGCTTGAGGTCAGCATCACCTCCATCGTGTCATATTACCCTGACTGTGCACCACACATAAAACAGTTGGACGCCATACAGAGTGAACACGTGAACACACTGTGACACAGAAAGATGAAATTCAGCTGATCAGCTTATGGGAAATCCGTCTATGGACACATTTTCATCATCTAGATCAGGTCACTCCCACTGTCGTCATGGTAATCCTCAGGTTCCCGAACGTGTAACTTTCAACATATCATAACCGGGATCTACAATGTACACTTTTTATACACGTTTGCTCACAATATTGATTTTACAGAGGTAGTTGTCTTTTCAAGTCTTATGAATCAATGAATCCATTCATTACAGATACACATGAACAAACTGCCAGAGCATTTCTCTCGTCATCATGATTTTGATTATATAAAATATCCGATCTATACTATGTTTACACTTGTAAATACACACTACTAAAATGAATACTGTGAATGTGTTTATCATCATATTAGTGGTCAAAACAGTTTTTTAAAAGGGAACTATAACCTCATGAAGTCAATAATTTATAAGTCTGCTGATTGTCTCTTTTAAATTTCACAGCACAGGCGACAGAAAGTGGCCAGAGGCAATATATTTGATCATTCATCCCATTCTTGTGAACATGATATGTCAAAATCGCCCTGAGGCAATTCTTCAAAATTTGGTACAAAAGTTAAGTCAAGAATAAAGTGATCAGATTTAGAAGGTCAAAGGTCCTGGTGCTGGTAATTAACTCGATTCTGGTGTCATTGCCGTCAGTAATTCTGCCAAAGTGTGACAACAACACACACACATTCGGTTCACTCACATAGATGTTATCCTTCTTGTAGCGCTGGTACAGGTTGTGCATGATGGCGGCCTCGTGCAGCTCGGCCAGCGCTGACATGTCCTCCACCCCGTCGATGCTGGACTGGTGCATGGCGTACACCCGCTCCCTGGTGACCTCGGCCGTCTGCAGGTACAATACCTGGGACACAACAAGACAAACTCACTGTCACTTATCAATACTTCATATACACGTGAAGAATATATAACAGGCGTTTATTGATCAGCTTTAGTTTAAGTATATTTATCAAGTGATATTTGCGGCTGCAGCTTTCTAAGCAGTTAGCTTAGCTTAGCACTAACTAAAATTGAGTTTTTCATTCTTAATTTTGATCGTCTTATAATTGTTTTCCTAGTTATATACATCACACACTCTGAAAATGATAATGCTATGTTGTGTTGCATAAAGACGGACTGCATTGCATCGTCTATTACGCTGGTTCACTTGGCACAAGAGCGCAAACTGACAAAGGAAAATGTAAATATGATTCTTTTATGTCCAGCTGTGAAGCGTGTGATGCTGCCTACTGAATGATAACAGTAATATCTTGAGATTAAAGTAAAGAAAGACGACAGCTTGTTGCAACAGGACGAAAATCCACATGATGAGAACACACAGAGCTCCCCCCTTTCATCTATGTCATCTGTCGCCATGGCAACGAGAGAGCAGTCTGGGACAAGATAACCTGACCGTGTGAGGGGAAGGAGGCAAAGTGGAAGAAGAAGAAAAGGAAGGAGTATGAGAAGAAAGTGAGGACAGAAGGAGAGAAGAAGTGTAACAGATCTGATGTGGCAGCACCTGACAGGTGAAAGCAGCTCGGTGTGTGTGCATTCAGGCCAGAGACACACACATGACGATCCCCATCTTTCTTTCATGTATATAGTCCACACACACACACACACACACACACACACACACACACACACACAAACACACTTTTACTGGACATAATAGTGAATGTATTTCAGTATCAATGTCATTTATTCATTGCAGTGAAATCTACTTCTCCAATAATAGAAACCAGCCTTTATAGTACTGAACTGTTAGTGTATGTGTGTGTGTGTGTGTGTGTGTGTGTGTGTGTGTGTGTGTGTGTGTGTGTGTGTGTGTGTGTGTGTGTGTGTGTGTGTGTGTGTGTGTGTGTGTGTGTGTGTCAGATGTGTTAGAAGTCTGTTGAGTGTGGCACAGGGCCACGCTGTAGGCGCTCAGACGTCACGTTTTTTAAATAAATCCATTTCACTCCAGTAACACAGTCCTCCCCGGCTCAGAGCTGCAGTCAGAGCTCTCAGGGCAAAGTAACGTACAGAGCTATAATATCGTTTCCATGAGCACCAACTGTCTGTAAATAAAATGTTTGTTTGTTGAGTCCAGATGGAAGCGTGTGTGCTATATTTACCAATATACTGCTGTATTTACTTCATCCCGATCCAATCCGTTTATTTATCTGTTTGTTTTTACAGCAGGATTACAAAACAACTACTCAACAGATTTCCACGAAACTTGGTGAAACAATGGGAATTGGGCCAAAACAGAATCCAGTGAATTTTGGCACAGATGTGGACAAAGGGACAGACCCAGGGATGTATGTCTTTCTTTACATCTCCACCAATAATTAAGATAAATCTATGAGTCATTTCTAGTTGTCCCTGTTTTTTGTACTTTTCCCATACATACAGAACATAATGCGGCAAATGTCCAAATACTACAGTAACCCAATGAAAAACACGTAGAAGAACAAATGTTGACAAAACAGGACAAATATGTAAAAAATTAAAAACAAATCGAAAACAAAGGAAATAAAAAAGATCAAATTTCAGGGGCTGTCCCTTGATAAGCATTAGCCTTTGCAATAAGGGATTTAACATTGACATAGAGACTCATTACCGAGAAGAAGAAACAAGCAATCAAGCACTGAATAAAGCTTAATAGCTTCTTCATTTTCTCTCTTCAAATAATATAAATATAATTTAATAATGAGACCCATTTAACTGGTATTTGACAATATCATTTTTTTGTAACTGTTGCAACTGCATCCTTAACTGTCCTTGGCCACCGTGTGTTTCCATGTCCTCTCCTATATTCCAGTTAAGGTCCCTTTCCTTTAGTTCTTTCTTTAATTTCCACAACACAGAATCTATGTGTTGGGTGAATTCCTGCATCTGTGCGGGAGAAAGACTCTCAAATTATTTTCAAGTCCATCACATTCTCTCACCCTGTCTCTTACTTAGTCGCCCTATTAAATCCCTCTCTCACTCTATGTCTTAATATTTCTTTTTGAATCTTTTTGAGTTCTGTTTTACTTCATGTCTCAAACATAACTTCTCTCTCTCATCTCTCCCGACGCTCGTCGCCTTCATCCCTTCCCCCTCTCTGTCATTCGCTTCTCTTTTCTCTCTGTACTCTCGATCTCTTCCATCCCACTCTTCATTAATTTACTCTCCTCTCTTCTGCTTTCCCCGCACTGCATCTTCCCACATTTCAACCGCCCATGATCTTTTTTTTCCTCTTTTTCCTCTTCCTCCACTTTCCCTCTTCATTGCTGTCTCCTATAACCTCCATATTATATCCCCTCTACCTGTTTTATTCATGTTTTTACTGATCTAACTATCTAACATGCATGGATCCCTGTGTGCTAACTCATACAGATTCACTTAATGTGTAAATTGCTCAATCTGAGACCCCGGCCTGTAATTGGAGGTTTACTGAGAACAATTTCAATCAGAAAGTCAAGCATGCTTTTGAAATCCAGAGTAAATTATAGTGCAGCAGAAAATAAGGCTTCGCACCCAGACACGCACACACACGCACGCACGCACGCACGCACGCACACACGCAAAGCTATCTCCATTAACCCTAACACATTCATGCCTAATCCTAACCATAACCTAGCCTCAATTTACATTTTACCCCTGACCTTAACCAGGACCTAATAAATAACTGGGTCAGGACTTTGGTCTAATAGACACATGCATGCATGTATATGTGTATATGTATAGATAATGTATTTGGTATAATACCACAGTTTTGAAAGGTTGAATAGACAAATAAAATGACAATAATCTGATTTCTATGTGTAGAAGTTGTGGAGTGCCCCTTTTAGTAATGATCTAGATCATAATTCTATCATTATTTTCTATCCAGAAGACAGGAATATTTTCACTGTGAAAATATTCAGTCTGTAACATTAAAACAAACAGTGCGTGAGCTACCGTCTGGGTATTAAAATAGCCTCCAATGCTAAAGCTGCTTTCAAATATAAAACCTAAAAAAACAGCAGCTAAAGCAGAGACGTTCAGGGAAAACCAGGAAAACCCATCAACGAATAATTCAGAGGAGAAGATGCTGAAAGGAGAGAAAGTATGTCAGTGACTGAAATAAAATCCTTCCAGATCAATCCTGTCGGTTTTAACACACGTTTTGTACGCGGCTCCTTAGTGCACAATAACACACACAAGTGCAACACGCACATGACATGAGCATAATGTACTGTATGGGAAGCATATGCACTCGCCACAACTTTGACTGTGAAGACAGTTTGAAATGGGTTTCTTCATTTTCAATAATTCATTATTGGAGCGAGGACGACAGCATTAGAGAGAGAGAGCGAGAGAGAGAGAGGGAGAGAGAGAGAGACTGACATGCAGTGGACTGACAGAGCAACGAGAGGATGAGATAATGTTGAAGTAAAAGTAGTGCACGTTTAACCAACTGTGATTTGTCTTCAGCAGTTTCTCTCTTCAGGAGATGAAGTCTGCGAGGCTACATCAATATTTAAAAGGGCTCCACAAATAAAGTTTAATTTATTTTAAACGTGTAAAGATTTTCCTGACACGTTTTCCCACTATCCAGAAATTAAGCTAAAATGTCCCGGATAAGAACGATGCAATCTTGTGCATTTGGAGTCCGCCCCTAGCGATTGGGGGTGGAGCCCCGGTAGCAAGGTCCCACCCAAAACACTCACGCTCAACCAATAAGTTAATCGAGATGTTGAGAGCGCGTATCGATACGGCTCCACTCCACGACCCATAATGTGCAGACTTTATATAATGTTAAACCACAAGACGTCTGCAACCACATCTAGAATGTTTCAGCTTTGTCCATCTTCCTTCAGAGACTATGGGATACATTAGACCTAATATCCCCAGGGTAGCAGTATCATTTTAAGCATGTTAGCATCCTGACATCCTTATCTTTTATCACTGTGAACTGGTGTCCCTGCGACTGAGCGTCCACCACGGCTATTGTTCCGTATTGAATACCATCTATTGCAACACTTGTTTGGGGGATTTGGTCTTTTAATGGGATTTGTTGACAATAAACACTCGCTCAGACACAGACGACACTTCTTCTCCTGTTTCATCATCGTCTCTGCTGCTTTTCTCCGCCATGCAGCACAATTACACCATTCTTAACCTGCTTTGTTCATTTCAACACAGGCACACACACACACACACACACACACACACACACACACACACACAAACACACACACACACACACACACAGACACAAAGTGGAAGCAATGGTCTCCCTCTAAAGCCTCTTCATCTGACTTCACAGATTAGCTGCAGAGAGTGGAGAGCAGGCGAGAGAGCTGAAGACAGAGAGCTGTGGGCACAGTGACCTATATATTCTGCAGGCCTATATTCACTGTTGCAAGATACAGTATCGCACGGCACTTTACACACCTGCACCTCTCCTCACTGACCTGGGATCAGATCCTGCAGACCTTCATGGTTCAGATTAGGATTGGGGATCTTTGATGAGGTATTTCTTTATAATGGGTTTCTTCAGATCCGAATATATTAGAAGCAAAAGGAGAAGCTGTGGCCAGCAGGACTCTTATGTATGCAGGGAGAATGGGCCAAGTTATTGATTTACTTATGTGCAAGCATCTACAGGGAGCTGAGGTAACTCAAAAACTAATGTGACAACTTAAAATCTATATATTTAATCTATTCTTGAGTATCCAAATTCAATATTATTTAATGCATGGGCTTTTAGGTATCTGAAAGACACCTGAATCTTTTCTAAATTGTGTCAAATAATCCCAAAAATGAATTTGCTTTAGATTTACAAAAGATTAAACTTTGTTTGTGTCTGTTAAGGAGATTTGAGGAGACATTTAAAAGACCAAGATAAAAAGAAGGGAAAATTATCATTCACCCTATTCATTTTATGTTTGTTCAGTTAAAAATTACTTGCAGAGCCGTATCATACTTCCTTCACAAACTGGCCCAATGCAAGTGTCTTAACTCATTTCACACCAACACAGTTTCAATCCAGCGCTCACAGCGACCAGTAGCATGTGAGTCTCACCATGAGGTGGATTCAGGTGCATTACTGGGACATGGCTCTCAACTGGCGAACACATTAGATCTGTCAACGATGTTATTTTATGGGCATATTAGCAAGATACCAATATGACCTACATAAGTGGTTAGAAACACACCTACACTCTGCTTGTTACACACACATTGTCTGCTCTCGCACTTTAACTTTGTGCCCGAACAGATCCATTTCCTCTGAGCAGACAGTTATTCTTTTACTACCAGGCAAATAACAGCATCCGCCAAGGTGCAAGTGCATCAGGCTTTTAAAGGGAATTGGAGATGGCACTAAAACACACCCATGATTAATTAAGAGACTGAGTAAAATCCTTTTGAACGATGCGTCTGGTGCAGAGACCTTTTTACTGCCATTAAAGGACCAATGGAGAAGCTGTACTTAGGGTAATGAATGTTCATTAATATAATGCTATAGCGTAATAAAAACTATAATAACTGTGCTAACTATACATGGTGTAGCTGAGGCTGAGTTTGCAGGTATTTGGAAAAGTAACATTTGCCTGATGATGGCGCAACGTTAAAACTATGATTCATCATCTGGGGAACATTAATGCTCATATAAAGTTTTGTTCAATCTGTCAAGTTTACCAGGAAACAAATATCAATAGAAACATGTCACTAGCATGGCTAAAAACTCAAAACCTGAAATGTGCTCCGTTGTTTCTTTTCCCACAGAGCTGGTTTGAGAAAAAGAGGTCAACTATGAGATTTAACTGCGTTTATATCTCCTCTGCCCCACAGCACTGGAGGGAATAACACATTTCATAAGCCATCACTCTGTAGGATTCTGCAAACCACACTCATCCCTCCCGAGAGGGATCACGGCCTTGTTCCCTGAAGGTGAGAGACGGACAGAGAGCAAGAGACAGAGTGTGTGTGACCGTCGTTACAGTTGGTGTGTGTTTGTGTGTCTGTGGTTTTGTGTGCCCAGTTTGACAGAGTTGAGTTAATCTCATTATATGATGCTAAATGAGATGAGTAACTATGAGGTCCTGGGAGGGTTAGAAATCTGAAACTGTGAAGGGGGAATGTGGGTCAGGAGATCACACCGCAGCATAAGCTTGTTCCTGAGCCGGATCAGACGAAACAAGTCATTTCTGCGCTTTTCATTAGGGCGCATTCAACAGAGTATGTGTCACTTTTTCTTGTGTGTGTCTGTGTCTGTGTGTGTGTCAGAGAACGTAGTTATGTTTTGTGTGCCGAGGGAGCAGAGGCATCCCCGCAGCATGTTCTCTGCTCGCGTGAGCTCTCACTGCAGCTTTCACGCTAGCTACTGAAATCCAGGTCACGTAACACACATTGTCCATAACTCATCGCAAACGTCACCTCAGAGTGTGTACGACCAAGCTTGTGCATGTGTGTGTGTGTGTGTGTGTGTGTGTGTGTGTGTGCGTGTGTGCATACACTGTGTAAGAGTGGAGTTTTCTCTCAGTCTACACACTGTTCCCATGTAAAGTACGATCCTGTGGGGATGTACATGTCCAATGCAGGTATACATTAGGACATCAGAATAAAACTACAGTATATGAAAGGAGTCTGACACTGTATCCATGGCAACAAGACGAGGAATATCTCTGAAGTGCCTGAACATGCCCGATTATAAATACAAGATTTAAAATTTTCATAAAGGGTGAAAATTCAGGCTCATTATTTTAATTTGGGCAGTCACCTGAAAGGCTTTACATGTTCTGATGTTCAGAAAATACAGACTGTCCCTTTCTGTCGCTCGTCTTTTCATTCTCTGTCTGAAACACTTGGTTCTAGCTCTTGTCTCTTTAAGCCCCTCCTCCCCATGAAGCCCAGTCTGCTCTGATTGGTCAGTGAGTACTCTGAGTTTTGATTTGCCAACTGCTTCCAGCGTGTGTACAAAATGTCAGGCTCCACTCTCACTTTGCCTGGCCTGGTTAGGATCGTCTGTTTTATTAAGGGTTCATCTTTTCATTTATGCTCATTCGCTGTATTATCTTCAGTGAAATATTTTTTTTCTGTCTATATCTAGAACCAGTTCTTTGCTGACCTAGTTTCACAGATTCATTCAAATTTCATATAATCTGATTCTAATCTAATTGTATTTTCTACACAGTAAGTTATAGAGACTTTGGGGGGAAAGGGAAAACCTCAGATGATGGATGAGATATTTGTGCGTGATCTGGGATATTACCAATCCAAGGAGATTGCTTGGTTTAGCTCTTGATTCATCGGGCAATTCAACTTCCAGCTGTCATTGATGGTCATAAATATCAGGTAGTGAATAATGATGCAAATATGATTAAATATACAGACTGTGCCTCTGTTGTGCCTCCTGCTATCCCCACAAACCTGACCAGCATGGATCGCAGAACCAGAGGGGTCATACAAGTTTGCAGGGACCTGGTACCTAGTTTTTGTTCGATTCTAGACTACGCATATTTAAAACTACGGTAACATAGCTGTGTCCCAATTCAGGGAGCCGCATCCTTCGAGGGACAAATGGCTACACAGCGGCGCAACTAGGCTGTCTCGTTTTAAAGCTTCAGACAAATACGTCCTGCCATTCCTGAGAGACGAAGCATCCATTGGGTAGATCCTTCCCTGGTCAACGTATCCCAGGATTCATTGCGTGCCAGTGACTCTGTCTACTGAAGCCCTGCCTTCATAAATCATGTCCTCCGCAGAATGCAGCCCCTGAATTGGGACACGGTTAATTGTAAAGTCCCTCCATGAAAAGTTCAGCGCGCATGATGTCAGAAATTATTTACATGAGTGAATAGAAAAGTAATAATAAAACAAACACTGCCTCCTATACTTTCCATGAATTAATCCTTCTGAACTGGCAATACTGTCAATATTCAAATATTGTTACATGACAGCTCCGTCCTGAGAATGCAGCATAAAATCGAGGATGAATGATCGGGTTTGTGCAGTATCTACCCTCGGCAGTGAGTTGTGCTGATTTAACATGATAGTTTCGCAGCCACAGCATTTGTAACGCAGAATCTGTGATTTGGTGAAGTGGGTCAGAGTCTGTAAGATTAAAGCAGCAGAGCGACAGAAGAGCAGGGAAGAGAATATGAGGAGGAAAAGAGTGAGGGGGAAATAAAACAAGCAAGAAAAACTGCAACATTTACATTTTTGCAATTTTTACTTTCTTCTTTGGCATCGACATGCAAGTAAGTTTTTGAGGTTTTACTCAAAATGCTTCTGGGATTCAGTGAAGTCAAAAAGGTATTTCTGACTAAGATCAGGGGATTGGGTTCAAAGGGCAGAGCCACAGGGAGAGATGGGGGTCCTAATGCATGGGTCAGACCCCCCTACACACACCCTGCTGATTCCCTATCAAATATTCACCAGCTCCTGCAGAGTGAACATTTAAACACCACCGGCTAGCAGAGAGGGAGGGCCGAGGGAGGCAGGGAGAGCCGGATGGCGGCAGGGGAGGGTGAGGACATTCATAATCCTGAGTGGAGAGGACGCCCGCTCCCATCACCAAAAGCCTGTCTGTCCCCTGCCGTGTCCCCGGACAGGAACTCCGAGCTGCGGCTACATAATGAGACGATGCTTTTAGAGCAGCAGCGTCTGGTCTGTGCATGTTTCAAAAAGGAAACACCACTTCATTGTACAACTGTGGGGATGGATGTGGATGTTCTTCAGGGGAATAAATGGAGCATTGAGACTCTTGAATTCGGGCTGAAGAGCCAAGTCTATTATTAGCTCCATCTAAATGCGGCCAACTGGAGCGTGTGAGTGTGTGTGTGTGTGTGTGTGTGTGTGTGTGTGTGTGTGTGTGTGTGTCAAAAACATCTGCAATCCCCCAAAAATTTAATCCAAAGAGCAATGTGTGCATGTCCTTCCTCTGATACAGATTAGATGAGCACATGCACGCGCGCACAAACCCATAATGAGATTTAAACATTCAATTCCATTATTTTGGTGGGGGGGGGGGGCAGCATGGCGACACTCTAACATCTGACAATACCGGAACAGGCATGTTCAGCGTTCATATTGCTCTACATCTATCAGGACTCTCCTCTGGAGGCTGAATGTGTGTCAGAGATGAATTTTGCATATGAATGAGGAGGAGGAGGAGGAGGAGGAAGAGGAGGAGGAAGGAGCTGGGGACAGGAAAGTGGAGCATCATGAGTTTCTATCGATCCACATGTGGAGCAGATGAACCTGCACAGCTGCCTCTCCTTAACGCTGACCTTTCACGTGAACACACAGCAGGTGAACTATTCCAAGCAGCGACTGCAGCTTAGCTCAGCAGAAATCCCCCACTGGCACTGTTTTACTTCTCCTGTTCAGTTCAAGCTAATGAAATATGTGTTTTCAGATCGAAGAATATTTCCATTTACAAAGTATGTTAAATAACCAGTCATTTTACCTTTACTGTTTTAATCAGTTTTTAGATGAAACAACTTAATAATCTTGAGGTTTACGGTGCTGATCAAAAATAACATTTTACATTTCTCCCTTTCTGTATTTCCTGCCGTCCCTCTACTGCCGACTCTGTAATAAAGTTATAAACTGCAACCAAAACGGAACCGGGTTTGCCTGTTTCCCTCAGAGCACAGATTCCCATTAGGACAAGTATTCCGCTGTAACAAAATAAGATAACATTTCCATATTAACAAGAAGCCGTGCTGCATTATAGTAAATAAATTGTCAGGTTCCATTTACAAGCATATGTCCTATCAGATTTTCCAGGTCTTAACAAAATCTGGTCAGTTTGCAGAATGATAACTTGGCCTTGGTGCTACATTCAAGCACGATCTCAAAGACGAGTGTGGTTGTGCACATCTCTTACCTCGCCATAGTCAGTTGTGACCACAAGGGTTCCATCTGCACAGGAGTTTACAGTGGAGGGAACAAGCTGCTCCTTCTCCCGGACCCAAACACGGGCTCCCTGTGAAATAAAAACATACAAAGATTGAAGTTAAGCTGTGAAAAGGAAACAGACAAAGGAATATTTAGTTAAGATAAGATCACAAACCCTCTGGTGAACAGAGAGGAGGTCGTCAGCTCTTATCCAACAGAATCACCCAAGCAAACACAACTTCTCAGCAGAGTTTGAAATACATGATAATCCCCTTGTGGTCAACCAAAATGAAGCTGAAGCACGATGGACAATCAACTAATCATTTTATTTATAATGAAGTAAAAATACACTAGAATATTTGCATATTCTTCTTTGTATATTGTACTGCAATTAAATCTAGCTTGTGAAATAGATCTTCTTAGACTGTGGGAAATAGTCTAGAGGTTTTTTTTATTATTATCTGATATTTTATTGCCAATTATCTTTTAATCATCTCTTGACGGTAATTGAGAAGTTAATTATCAGATTAATCAACAAAATATGATTTGTAGCTGCAGCCCCACATGGTTTCCTTCGCAGAGAAAATTCTTTTATTGCACTGATTCTACTACTTTGTGTAAAAAGTGACACTGACAGGTAGTTTCATCTGTTAATGTACTATACAGTTCATCCAGTGTGTTTCTGTATGATGAGTGTGCTTGGCTGCACAGACAGATGTGTTTAATGGGAGTCAAAGACTAACATCTGGACTTTCTATCATGGTGAAGCAACACAGTGTGTGTGGGTGTGTGTGTGTGTGTGTGTGTGTGTGTGTGTGTGTGTGTGTGTGTGTGTGTGTGTGTGTGTGTGTGTGTGTGTGTGTGTGTTACTCATGATGTGGGGACCTAAACCTGTTTACTCAGTTACATAACAGGGACTTGTCTTCCCTATGGGGACAAAAACCAAGTCACCATAATGTAAATCATTGAATTCGAAGGTGAAGAGGTGAAGAGGTGAAGAGGTGAAGACATGTTTTTGGGTAGTGGGGTGGGATGAGGCTGGGGGGGGGCTGTTTGAGGGTCAGAGGAAGCGTGCCCTTCCTGGACCTTTTCACACACACAAAACCCTCTTTCACGCAGACCCTGACCTCTGACCTCCAAGCCCTAAAAAGGGGCACAGCGTAGCAGTGGAGAGAAGAGAGGAGGAAACGGGAGGAGAGGAAGAATGAGAGTCAGTCAACAGATCTGCTGAATAATGTCAAGACTGGACACTGGATCATTTGTGAATTTACCAAAGCACAAGCTCAGATGTCAACAACAACAATAATGCTCCATATTTCATTTATACATCCTTTTTCTCGTCTTGATCACCACTCAAAGCACTTTACAACTAATTTGTTAGTCACCCATTGACACACATTCAGACTCTGCATTCATATGGAACACTCTCTCCATCATACATCACTCACACATGTCGTCAGGGGCAAATTGGGATTCTATATCTTGCCCACGGACATGCAGAATGGGGAAGACTGGGATCAAACCACTGACCCTCTAGTTAGTGGACGGCCGGCTACGCATCCTGAGTGACCACCGTCCCCATAATTAATTGATTTGTTTGGTCAATTAACAAAACGTAAATCATCTACTATTCAATACAGCTTAACAGAACTGATTAATAATTGTAGTAATTTATTTTTTAGTAAAAATATCATCACATTTACAGGTTTCAGCTTCTAGATTGTGAGGATTTGTCACTTTTCTCTATGGGTCATTGTAAATTAAATATTTTGCTGGGCCTTTAGGACAGATCATGGGCATCTTTCACCATTTTCTGATTGATAAAACAATGTAGAATATGATTGCATCTCCAATACCATCTCATTCCCATTCTCTGTCTTGTGCAGCTGATCTTACCTTTGTTCAGGTCTAGATTTAAATCCGGATGATTATTTATTGGAAAAGTATTGACAATGACTGACTTCTAGTTAGGAGTTTAGTCTAGTTTCCAGACAATCCTACTTAAATGGGAAGAATGGGAAGAAGCTGGAGTCCTTAAAAGACACCAGATGTGAGCATCCGCATGAACTGAGCAGCAGGGGACGGACCCAAATGAATTGTTGTAGCAACAGATGGTCCCACACCCCTGAGCATCGCCTGACAACTGTACTTTCAGTCTTTTTCTCCTATTCTCTCTCTTTTTGTTTTGTGTCTTTTTGCCTTTGTCTTGCACAAACACAAACACTCACACACTGATGCTAATAGAAACTCAGAGTTGTGCCCCAGGATACAGAGTTAACCAGGCAGAGAATTATTCACACTCACACACACAGTACACCACACTGTACATGGACGTTACCCTACTTTAAAGTTAAGTCGCCAAAGGTGGGGTTTGGGGGGGGGGGGGGGGGGCTTCAGAATGCTTTTGGAGTCAGACCTTTATGCTGCTGCTGTTTTCTAAATATAAACTCTTGTCATCATTGTAACTTCCCAGCCTCAATAACACTGGACATTTCCCATTCCAGGAGATAATCACAAGAGTTGATGAGGATTCTGTACAAGCGAGGAAAATATTACATTTGTTTGGTGAATTGTGACCTGCGATATTGTTATAGTGGCCATGCCCTATCACACAGGCAAACAGAGTGCATGTTAAAATAACTAATAGACAAATCAACAGACAGAGGGTTCAAAAACTAAAAAAACTAATATTATAATTTTGTGTTATAATGCTTCTAAAGAAACTGTTACACTGCCGACGTTAAACGTTTTCCTGAGTCCGTCCGAGCTCCGTAATACACTCACAGACTGAATTAATACACTGCATGTTAAATTAAATGCTAATTCACTTTGCATGAACGAGTCTCGAACATCGAGAATCACTCGGTCGACTGAAAAATTCAAGAGCCTCCTCTGCTCTCTCTCTCTCACTCTTGTTCTCTCCTCAGCAACTCTCTATATATAGCTCTCTCTCTCTCTCTCTCTCTCTCTCTCTCTCTCTCTCTCTCTCTCTCCCTCTCTCTCTCTCTCACCAGCCACATTCCAGCACACGGAGCCGTTACAATGGCGATGATGCTGTGACTTGACCTGATGACCTCCCTCAGGCCGTAAGGCTCCGTGCTCACCAGCTCTTAACTACATCCTGTTTTAACTGATAAAATGACCTCTGACCCCACTTTAGGCCTCTAATACTGCTCCTTGAACGCCCGCTCTTGTGGCATAAAGAACACTTTAAATATATAAACTTTTCTTTCTCTGTGCAATTTCGGCCTCGTTCTCCATAAAGAAGAATATAATTGCTTTC
Organism: Limanda limanda; assembly: GCF_963576545.1. NCBI lineage: Eukaryota > Metazoa > Chordata > Actinopteri > Pleuronectiformes > Pleuronectidae > Limanda > Limanda limanda. The sequence goes on along the minus strand of NC_083647.1, from coordinate 18,574,468 downwards.
TCTTATCCATCTCCACTTTAAGTAAATGGGTGTCTAGTCCCCGGATCGATGTACTGTGCAATCACTGGGGCAAGCGCAGCGAAAGGGAGACGAAAGGTTATAAATGAACCTGCCATCATTACAACCTACACCCACCAACACCCTTGTTCATCCCCTCCTCCTGGCGCCCTCACTTCTCCCCTCCCCCTCGTCCATTACAGGCCCCAGACAGGCAGCAATGGTCGTGCATGACAACAAACTCCAGGTCTGACTCCGTAAAGCCTTACATGTGTAAAGCTGTTTTCAGGGATGAACTCTGGACAATGTCTGGTAAATTGGGTCGGGACGTTTTCTTGAGTTTGCTCTTCACACAGGAAGAGCACAGCAGGAGATTGTCCCGGTCAGACACGTTCTCGACAAGAGGGAAATGTCCGGAACATTCAAGCAAGGAGGTGCACCTGGTTGGAGAATGCAGGAGCGTTGGCCCTTATCACCGAAAGCTCTGCAATCCGGATTTCTTTCCAAGTCGCCGTCTTCACTGGGGGCTATCACATACACAAATTGTCAACTTCAGTGCATTTCCTGAAAACACCTATGCCTCTCACTCTTTTCCTGATCTGTGAAATCCAAACCGGAACCCGGTCAACCGCCCCCTCCCCCCTCCTCCCAGGCCTCCAGCTCCGTCTATCATCATTTTGTCAAGCTCCATTAAACCTCAACTCTCCTCAATTGTCACTTTACCCTCAAACACGACCTCTGACCTCACATCTCACACCCGGCTCTCTCTCACCAACAGGAACCAAAACGTCCAGTTCAAGAAAAGCTCTAAGCTGAATTTCTTTGTGAAGGTTAGGGGTCACTCCTCGGTGCCATGCTGTCCAGCGGTGAGGAGTCTAAAATAAGTGATCTTTAAAGTATATTGAACGATTTATAGCTTAATCCTCTCTCAGACATTCGTCTTTCCTCTGACTGACTGACTGGATGAATGAACCACTTATTCATAATGGAAAGACCTGGCAGCTGTTGTAGAGACATCAGATTTATCAGGTTCAGGAAAAATACGAGGGAAGTCGAGATCAGAATCAGACTAAATATAAACTATACTGCTTTTTTAAATGACTAAAGTTCTGCACCAACAAAGTAAGTTCAGAAACCCGGACACAGCGTTTGAATGCATCTGTATCCTGCTTTTCTACTGGAGTCCTCCATGTAACATATCAATGTTTCTCAAATCCAGCCTAAGGTTTTTGAAATCAGGAAATTGGATACTGGCATGAATTATTGAAGTTCTTATTATTCTAAAAAAAGATGTAATATAGTTTGTGAAATCTGCAAAAAAACAAACTTGCATCCAGCTTCTTATGTAGCTGTTGGCTACATATCTGTTCGATCTTCTGACAACACAGATTTTGAAAGCAGTGTCTCTTTGGCTCTAAAATCTGTATCTGTCATCAGAAATTCCTTGAAAGCACAGGAACTTTTTTTAACAGTATCTGTTTGCAGCTGCGTTATAGAAAAATCTGATCTGTTGAGGATCTGACTGTCATCCTGTGCAAGAAAACAATACCTGCATAAACCTGGAATAGCTACACTCAGTCAAATGTTCATTTCAAATGAATAAAGGCTTATTATTTACGGATGATAAAAATAAAGAAACAGAGAGATGTCTGTCCGTCTGGAAGTTTCACTATGAGGAGACCTTTTTCTTGTATGAATATTTAGTCGTATGTATCAATGCCTCAATGCTGAGGTAAAGGCAACAAGGCCCAGACCGATGAACAGCTGCATGTGTGTGTGTGTGTGTGTGTGTGTGTGTGTGTGTGTGTGTGTGTGTGTGTGTGTGTGTGTGTGTGTGTGTGTGTGTGTGTGTGTGTGTGTGTGTGTGTGTGTGTGTGTGTGTGTGTGTGTGTGTGTGTGTGTGTGTGTGTGTGTGTGTGTGTGTTGTGCTTCTGATAAGGGCCTTGTTCATGCTCGGGTGATCACAGGGACGACCGTGCCATTTGACTGAGGCATCGCCCTGGAGACAATCTCTGATGTGCCGAGAGACACTCATACCCAAACTAACGCTGGTGAATTCTCGTCACAAACGTACTGTCAGTGTCTGCAGACGTACACACACACACTATGAACCTCAGACTGCAGATGAAAAAGACTCACAAGTGAAGATCAACACATCTTGTTACACAAAAACCTGTCTTCTGTGTTTTAAGAGACAATCATAGGAAATGCAAAAACACAAAACAAAACCAAGAGTTAAAAGTATAGGAGGTTGAGGGAGACACAGATGGACACAGATAAATAAATGATAAAACAAACAGCTGACTGGTCAACCACCTAATGGAAGATAACTAACGACCAGCGTGGAGCTGGGAGGACACAGACGGGTCTCATGAGACCAAAGGTCATAGGGTGCATTCACAGATGACTTTGAATGTGTGTGTGTTTGTCTAGCTCTCAGCACACGATTCAATAACAGTTGTTACTTGAACCACAACGTCAGAGCCGCATCTGACACACAAACCCAAGATTCACAAAATACAAGTACAACTCAACTTGATTATATCGTCCATGTCATGGAGACGTTTACTATTGTTAGAATTACAGGACAAAGACAGATTTATACATGTGTTTATAGATATTGTCACTGCAATAGTGTTGTAATCGTGCGAGATACGGTCACAAAACTATACCGGTGTGTAGTTGAGCTCTTGAATGAAGGGAGAGTCTGAAGATGAGTGTGGTCTTTTGTTCTCGGTCAGAACATCATCAAGTTGACCGTCATGGCAGCTGGTGTGAGGCCATCGCAAACTAGTAGCCAATAGTTCAAGCTAGGCGGTCAGGCCACAACCTTCTTAAGAAGTTCTGAACAACATTATCACAACCTCCTCCACTGTCGCCATGTTTGTTGTTCTCAGAAACTCTCGACTCTGCGCTGTCCACTGAGGGATGTATTTTTAACAACCAAGCCAAAGTCAAGGATGCATGTTTTCAAACGTAAAGCTAGCATATCTGATTTTCACGCTTGCCACTTTTTTTCCCATCTTTATCTAAACAGTTTCTATTTCCACCCAAACATCTTCTCATATGAACCAGTCCTCCTGGACTCCTACACTATGTGCTGCAGAGTGTTGTTTCTGTCCTTTTGGCACGAATGACAAAACTCGCTGTCCTGCAGGTTATTGTACAGTTCATGAGACAGATGTCTTAGCCCTATGATCTAGATCCTGTGGTGCAGCCCTGTCTGTGTTAGGGACCTAAACTGTGTCAGTCCTGTTCTGTTAAAGGTGACAATGCAATCACCTTTAATGGAATATCAAAAGCTTTCAGAGGATTATGGCTGCAGGAAGTAGAGCAACAACATGTGTTTATGTGAGCGGATGTGCGTGTGTCTGTGTGTGTGCGCGCGTGTGTGTGTTTGTGCATGTATAGGCATGAGTGTCACCTGACGATACGAGTCACATCTGACAATGAAATAGATTACAGTTTAAATCAAAAACAAATGGATTCTAGGGTTAGGTGTAAAGAATAATCATCTTAGTATCAAAGGTTTCATGAGATAACTCACTATTACTTCCCTTGAGTAGATTTACAAGCAAAAAACATATATTTTCTGGTTCCACTCTCTCAAGTGTGAATATTTGATGCTTTTCTCTGTCATGCATGATAGTAAACTGAATATACTTTGGTTTTAAATTGTTGGTCAGACAAAATAAAACGTATAAAGACACTTTGGATTCTGGAAATTGAAACTATTATTTCCTTTACTGATGAATGAGAAAATCAACATGAACATGATCATAAGCTGCAGCCAATTCCTAACTTTAAACAAGCAATATCATAAAAGCAGAATTATAAAAGTCTTTATTTAAAATGTCTCCTTTTCAAAGCCTTTCCAACCCAACAAAATGGCCTCTTCATCCTTTGTTGGAATATTTGACTAATGTAGCACAAAAAAAAAAAAGCTCACACTCGGAGAGAAGCCATCAGGTCAAAGCTCCCGCACACACACTTACAGTGGGTACAGAAGTGGTGCGAGTGTGTGTAGAGTGTTCTGTGTTTGGCTGCGGTACAGTTGTTCTGGAATATGTGGAGCTTTAGGAGGATAACCTTTGAACCTGTCCTGGATCCAAAACAAACACATGAAAGATTTATCCAACGTAAACCAGATCAGAGTCCGCCGCTAAATTACAAGCAGGGATAAAAGAGGCAGATTGAAGCAGCTGTTAATGTTGTTTTTGTGTGCGTGTGTGCACGTGTGTGTGCGTGGATGTGTGTGTGTTATCTACAGTGCAAATCCTCTTTCGGAGGCCAGTTTTGAGCAGTCTGCTAATTATCACATTCTCTCTCATCTTGGATTTAACTACAGTCACACACACCCCACCCCCCTGGCAGCCTGGCAACAAGACTCCCCGGCAACAGTGTGGAAACAGGGTACCATGGAAACAGCCTCTCTCCTCCCAGCATTGGTGGATGTCGGGAGATGGTGTTCAGGTGCAGAGGATTGTGGGATATGCTGTCATGTATTTTCATGTATGTGAGCAACTCTTTGTTTTATACACTTGCATGTATTTGGCCTATATTTCTCATTGCCTGTAGGTGGGAGGAGGCGTGTGTTTTGGAAGTAGCTTAAAAAACTGGATGAAAACCAGATTGTGTTGCCAGTTTCCAATGTAGGGAATGTTTGACCTAAATGACCTAATTCCTTCATAATTTATCTGACAGCTCTAATAACTGCAGCAGAAACTATTTGACCGAAGCAATAGTACAATTACAAATTATATTACAGTCATTTTTTAAATAATTTTTACTGAAAAAAAGGCCAAAATCCATTGTTTCTTTCCAGTTTCTGCTGATGTATTTTATATTATTGTAAATCTGAATATTTCAGGTTTTAAACTTAACGAGACATTATTTCATCTTGGGTCTTTTTTTGGCATTTCCACTATTTACTGATGCAGATGATCAACTGATTCATTGATTAAATAATCAATAATGAAAATGATTGTTAAATTGTTAGTTGCAGCCCTCAAATTTCCAGACAGCGGTCCAGGAATTAAAAAACGATCACACTATAACTAAGGAAACACAAATTATGAGTGAAGAATACAAAACATTACATACAATGTAATGTTTTGAAAATGAAGAACTCATTGTTATATTAATTGTTATCAAAATAATTGTAATAATAAATCAAGATATACATTTTTGTTCATATTTCCCAACTCCATTATAGCCCCTCTAAGAGAAGCATAGGTTTCCTAGAGATGTTGTTTCATTCACACTCGGTAAAAGAGCTTTAATGCAATTTGACCGAGTTTACTCTCACAGAACAACCATGAGAGTGAGACGGGTGGAGAAGGAGACAAATGTGAGGGAGTGGAGAGACAGAACTGGAAAAATGCCAGGAGGAGGAGAGAAAGTGGTTGAGTGAGCGAGATGAAGAAGCTCGGAGAGAGTGGCCGCAGGGAGAGAGAGAGAGAGCGTCAGAGGGAAAGGAAAAGAGAGGAAAGAGAGAGAGAGAGAAGTAAAACTGATGCAGCTCCTGAGCAGAACAAATGTGTTGGGAGCTGCTGAATATAGGTCACACATCTCCACTGACTGCTACCTTCCCTCCGCTGAGAAAGCTTCCCGCAGTATGTGCTTCACACAAAACACCGCATAATTATGGACGACAATCTATGGACAAGGCTCTGCTATTTGTACCCTTATAGCTTTGTAAGTCAAAATGAACTGCACTAAAGAAATGACCGAATTTAAGATGCAAAGAAATCACCGTCACAGCAGCTTTGATATTGCTGTGTTTGCATTAATGTTTCACAGCTCATATGCAACCAACCACAAAGAATGCATCCGGATTATTCATATTTTATCACGGCTCAAGTTCATTGCCTGAAAAAAGCGACCCTTCCGAGTGAGACCACTTTCCCTGCTCTGTAACCCTTCTTAATATGGTGTGTAGTGGCCACTCAACAAATTACAGTAGTAAATAATAATTTACAGCCTTCCAGAGGGTAGAGAAGGAGAAAGAGAGGAGAGGGCAAAGACAGGACAGAAAGTACGGGCTATAAAAAGAGAGATATGATAAAGCGACAATGACAGAAGGTTTGAGATAATGTGTCACGCCGTCGCCAACACTGTTCCCTCTGTGTTCACACCTGTCTGTCACCCGGCTATCAGTTCATGGTGGCTGTGCACCTGTAATCCTGTCCAAACTTATCACCAACACAAAACACAAAATGTCACCACTGAGACCGAATGTCATCTACCTCCCACTCACACACACACACACACACACACACACACACAGACTCACACACACACACACACACACACACACACACACACACACGGACTAGGGTGTTGAGAACACAGAGTATCTTGATGTAGCTTCTTGGTAAATGGCACAGACATCACACTACTCTGCTGTAATCTGAACACAAAGGCGTGAAGATCTGTAGTTTCCAGTATATATGCAACTTCTCTTATGGTAAATATAAGAGACATTTTAAAGAGATCCTCAATGTGGTATAGCAAGAAAAAGAAAAGGAAGAAAATATGGAAATACATCTTTGCATTGTTACCATAAATTACCCTGATATACACAATGTATTTATGTGGAACATTTCCAATTTTACTCCATCAGGAAAACAAATCATTGCAAGGTCTATTTCAATAGCTGTTGTCTCAGCATTTGTCGTAGTAGATGTTAAAGCCTCTATTGTCTGTGTCATGTGTAGGACTTCTCACCTAGTTTACTGTCTGTTGTCTGCTCTGTTTGTGTTTATTATATTCAAAATTTCTTGGAAGTATTTGTAATGCAGTGCTGTGTTTGGGTGATTCCCTAAATTCCCCTGGACCTTGAATCTACCTTTGTGTATGAAAGGTGCTTTATAAATAAAACGGCCTTGCCTTAACGTAATGTGGTTGTAACTACGGCTGACAATGTTAAAAAATAGAGTTGAGATTTACACTAGAAAATTCAAAGCATATAAGGTATAAACTGATGGTGAGTTGCATTGTTCTTAAACTAAAATGTGGAATAAACTAAAACAGTCATCAGCACAAAAACTATTTATGAAGTCTTATTTAAGCCCATGATAGTTGTGACTGCTACGTAGCAAACATCATGATGTAAACCTGGATGATTATTAAATTATATTTCACAACATACACTAAAGTAGGGACCCTAAAGTTGATGATTGACCTAAAATCAGCCACGTCTGCAAAACCAGATGTTTCCATCTCACACTAAACTGCATAATATATGCAGCTGCTCTAAAACACATTCTTTTCCATGACACCTCCTGAATGTAAAGGTACAGTGGGTTTACAGAACTTGCAATAAAGGTTACATACTTTCACATCTCTCTCCATCAAGAGTGAGTCATAATTCCTAAGAATAACTGATATAACCCAGTGCAGGTGTAGCTGATGTATGCTGGTAAATTAATGTCTGAAAATGAAATATGCTCTTATGTTTTAATGTCCCTCTAGTTTTCTCATTGTTGCCTCAAATGTATCCAAAGGAACATTACTACTGTTTTCCATCTACCGTAACCAGAAGAGGATTGGGTTGTGTTTTTATTTAGAGCACTTCACGTCACAACAACAAGCATATTCTACTACTGACCAACCATTTCAGAAATGAGGGGATTATTCAGTCGTCTAATGCCACCTGACATTTCATGCTTGGCTGGCTGGCCGGCTATCATGTTTTCTGCCTGGGTTGAGACAGAGACAGACAGAGAGCGGTCAGCTGTTCACTCTTCCTGGTTTAGAGGATGGATAGAGCGACAAATGGAGGAATGCTGCGGGGACATAAGACTGAGGGGTGGAGTGATCGGGACAGCGGAGGAATGAAACTAAGTGGATGTGGGACAGACAACACCCGAGAGGATTGGATACTCAGTGGCCCACTGCATGAAGTCATATTTCTGGGTATCAGAGCCGTGAGCCTGAATATACATAACTCAATAAGTCACTCCATTTTCAAGTCTGGCATTGGCTTTCAGAGTCTGTGCTGTGCAGGGCTGCAGGGTTGGTTATGTGGTGGTCTGAGAATCAATGGTGGGATTGATTTATCGCACACAGACTGATGGGAAATGGAGCAGCAGAGATGGTTGTAGCATTTTGCTGTGTTTCTGTGTGCGACAGGATCAGCTGTCACAGTTATGTCGTGTCACCATTTACCCGTCTTATTGTAAATATGACACATAAACGCTGCGACAGAAAAGGCCTTGTATTGACACCGGTGCCGTGGCCTTCACACATTCTCACACATACACACACACACACAGACACACATTGACCAATAAATGGCATGACATCGCTGCCAATGTGAGAGGCATTTAAACCCATATCAGATTAACTTAAGAGGGAGGAGGATAAGTAGCTTGGAGAGGGCGGGTATTCAGTGGGGGGGGGGGGGGGGACAAGTTGTTTCCTCAGATTGTGTGAATGTGTGTGTGCACGTGCCAGTGTGAAGTGTGTGAAGATCACAGTACAAATTTGGGAAAGGGGGATAAAACTTGATCTCTCCTGGTTTAACAACAGTGAGGAAGGTTTGTCAAATAATCCCAGGATGAGAGGAGGGTTGAATCACTGATTTACCTAATATTCAATTATGACACCAGTTTTCAAACCCCCTTCTGTCCCAACTAATTCATTCACACACGTAAAATTATCCTTCCACCTCCTCCTTCCTCTTCCTCAGTCTTCCACTTTCCAGATAGCCACCCTCCCCCTCCTCCTCTTCCTCCTCCACCACCCCCTTCCTCAATTCCTGCAGACCAGTACCGGCCCCAGCCCACCCTGTGGATGCTCGCTGCATCCCCGGCCATGGAGAGCATTGGCCGGGTGCCTTACCTCCCCGGGCAGCATGGTGCTGCTGCTGGAGGCCAACACGGTCTTATATATACACCCTCGGTTGACAGATTGGCTTTAATCCGAAAGCAAGCCTTATGGATGCAAAAGCCCGTGTCAGCTCTCGTTTGGCCAATTTATCTGCGGCTCTGCTCTGAATTCATTCATTCATTCATTCATTCATTCACCCACCACAGGCCCCCTTGCGCTTTGCAGGGATCATAAAAATAACAATAATCGATATATGGATGACCACGCAATGACACAGGCCTATTCCTTGTGTGTGTGGAGGTGGGGAGACACTCAGGTAATGGTTCAAGTCGAGAGAAGCAAAGCAACACCTGCCCCAACCGAGCCCGATGTGGATCAGCTGAAAACAGAAGCTTATACAGTTCGTGCATGGGTGCAAATCCAAGGGCTGCATCAAAACGCTTAATCTGTCATTCATGTTGAGCTGAACACCGGTGACACATTTTCTTACCTCGGTGAAAAACGCGTCCATCCTTCCCTACTCTCCTCCCAGACGCCGACGGAAAGGGCGAGCGTGCCTGTCGAGATGATGGGGGGAAGGTAGCGCTGCCTCCTCCGTGTCGGTGTGTCCCATTCACCGGGCGTTTGTCCTCATCTCCGGGAAAAAGCTCAGTATGCTCACACCATGTACAGTCTATGGCTCACACACACACACACACGTACACACACGCACCTCGGTATAGCGTTGTCTCTATGCGCAAAGGAGACGCCACATGAGGAGAATCCAAAGGAGGCTGTGATGAAGTGTTGAGAAACGTCCACGCCGGGGAGCCGCTGCAGGAGTGTCCAGGTCCTGCCTCCTTTCAGCGTGCAAGTGTGTGTGCATGTATATGTGTGTGTGTGTGTGCATGTGTGGATGTGAGTGTGGTGTGTGTGGGGTTGAGAGAGAGGACCAGTCCGGGGGCAGAGTGAGCTCGATGCTCTCCACCTCACACACCAACGGGGCGGTGCAGACTCAGCCTCCTTCAAACACACACACACACAACCAGCTCATGCAGACACACACATGCAGACATACACATGCACACATACAAAGTGGTGCATTCTGAAGCTTGGCTGCAGTTTGAGATCAGTCTATGGTTGAGGGCTGATGTGCACATCTGGATTCTTATTTTTATCTCCAGTCACAAGTGGGATCAGGGAGCCTATGGTATGTTTTTTTGGGGGAAACTGAAGAGATGAAAGAGCTTCTGTCCCACTTGGCCCAATTACAGGTGTTGATCCTGAAATGATCCAGACAGCAGCTCCAGCCTCAGCTTTTAGAAACTATTGTGTTTTCTGTCCAAAAGAAGATTAAGCAAGGATTTATACAACATGAAATAAAGAGTCTAAGACCAGTATAACCCTTCGCTTGACAATTTCAGGAAAAACTGCTGCTTTTACTGAGGCGGGTGTAGTTTCCTGTCTTTCATTCCTGTATACTGTACACAATTAAAAACCCAAGGACAGTGGTTTATAGGATGGTGTGTGGGTTGGTTGTTTGGTTGGTCTGTGGGTGGGTTGGTTGTTTTGTTGGTTGGTATAGGTTGGTGTGTGGGTGGGTTGTTTGGAGCTTTTTGACATTTCACTGATTTACAAGGAATTACATATATTCAAGGGTCTGGTATATATAAGTGTGGTGTAGTTTGGTGCAGATCCAAAGCCTCATATGTATGGTATAGTAACAAATTGGGCTGCAAACCTGTATCTACCTTCAGTAGACAATAGTTTTAAACGTCTAAACAATATGACAAATTTGGTGCTGAACTGCAGAAGAGATTGTTTTAGCTTTATAAATGATTATAAATTACTTAACTTTACTTATGATCCAAAGGGTTTTCTCATTCTTTGCCTAAAAGTGATCTGAAGCAATAGTGAAAGATTCATTAACCCATAATAAAGCTACTTTAAACTTCAAAAAAGTGCTACTGCGTTTTCACACCTACTTTGGATGTGTAGAGATTATTGTTGAAAGATGAATTTTAGAGTTGATATGAATACATAACAACGTTGAGGAAGAAATCCCCAAGCACTCATTGACAGGATGTCTAAATTAGCCATGAGGCAAGAGCTGTCAGCACCATTCACTCTCGTGCTTTTCCAAAACCAGACCACAAAGAGACAGAGCGAGGGGGAGAATTAATATTTCTGTAAGATCTTTCCTAAAAAGCCTCCCTCTCGATGCATTAGGAGGAGGAGGCTTGGTTACAGGGTTGGTCAGAGCCTGTGTGGGGTGAAAAATGATATCTCACAACACACTCACATATAAATGGGACCAGAGCAGAACGACAGGGGGTAAAAAACACCCCCAAATCCTAGAGGATATCGCAGCGTCCCCAGTGACACATGCTTGTATGAATAGAACATATAAACAGCTGGTTTATGTGATTTGGACCGTGTGAGGTTCTATTCTCCTCTTCAGAAGACCAGGCAGCAGGGGCCAGGTGCAGCTATCAGCAGCCCAGCAGGCTGAGGCCTCTCTGGGGTAAAGTATTGTGAAGCTCAGGCTGCTCCCTCTGGAGCCCTGGAGGTATAGGGGGGCCCCTGGATGCATGTGTGGACGTATTACTTAGCGTTGCCTTCCATCTTCATCAGGGAGACAGTCCAAAGGCTAGACCCAACAACGGGGGCCCCACTTTTTGTTGAAAGTGTGTGTGTCAGCAGGGGTGACGGGCTCACACACGTGCACATACACAAACAGTCAGGAAATGAGACCTGATCTTCATAATCTTTAATATGAATGGACCCTAAGGGAAGAGAGAACTTGGGGGGTGAACCTGAGACTTCAGCAGGACTGAACACACTCATGTTCACTGTAACCTGAAGGAGAGATTCTCTGTTCTTACAGTGAAGTGGCCACAAGAATAATAGTCCTGACAGAAAAGCCTTTGTTCAGTTACCCAATATCCAATCCCACCTTTGATCCATTTCATATGCTAATGTGGCAACTACTCGCTATTAATTGAAAATCCATGTAGACGTGGGGAAAACATACTTCTCCACAATTCTCCTACAACCATTTGCTGTTAGGTGACAGTGCTGCACCCCAGTGGCGCCTCATTACAACCAGAAAGATCAAAATGAAGAATCAAGCAAAAAATCTGATATTATTACAGTATAACATTATATAAGTTGTTAAATATAAATCTGTTTATGACCAAGCCTCAAAAGACTATTTAAAAAAGGATTACAAGTCTGAGTCTTTAATTACACAGGATATTGAATATCTGAGAATGTTATTTTGTTGTGATGTGGTCAGGTTCCTCATTCTGTTAGTTGACAGAGGCCTAACACAGGTTACAGCTCTCTCTGTTTGATTAACTGTCTGCAGTGCTGCTTACAAACCATAATGGACTCATGTGATCTCTGTTGTTTTCCGAGAAGTTTAAATTTTAATGAGGTCCTGCTCTGAAGGACAAAAGTTTGAGGTGGATATGCTGATTGTGGAAGATTTTCAATAGACCGTGCATTTACTGTAAGTTTTCACTGAAAGCTGAAAAAAGTTATTTGATCTGGTAATTAGTCGATCAACTGAAAATCAATCCTCTATTAATGATTGATCATCATTTAGGTGATTTACCAGGTAACTGTTTTGTCTGGTAAATGTGCTGCTTTTCTCAGTTTTATATCATCATAAACTGAACATATATGGGTTTCAGTCTGTTGATTTGACCGATCATTTTAGTAAACAATCAATATAATAATAATGTCAAAGCCCAGGTTGTAAGGTACGCTAACACAAAGAAATGCTTCATTGATTTTTCAAAATATAACTTTGTGCTAGACGTCCTGTTGTAGCTCATACTGTCTGCTCTAACCCCGTCCTGACCAGTACTCCAGGGTGCATAAAACAAACGGCCTGGACATAATTTTTGATCTGGGTCTGCATGAAAGTCAATAGACCAAATGCAACAGCCACAGATTTGCACAGAAATGTCATGGGAGTGCAGAGGCGAGGATGGGCAGGAGGGTTGGGGGTGGGGAGGCTTCTACTCGTAATTACGTGGCTAAAAGCCATCGACCCAAAGGGCATCTCATCTAACATGCACATGTGTACAGGAACACACAGATTCAGGGAAAGCCCCACTCACATACATTGAAATGCACAGACATTAAAAGTCTGGGCCATTAAATTGTCATTACCATGGTAACACCAGGACTAAGTGACCCTCAGCAGTCGAGAGAGGGATGGATGTTGTCCCCTGCAGGTCAGGAGCAGAACTCTGCTTACTCATCTGATCACAGTGCTTCTCCTTCATGTCTCCCTCTCCTATTTCTGTTACTCTGCATACACTGTGAGTGGGTGCGGGTGTGCGTGTGTGTGTGTGTGTAAGTCAGAGACGAGTGTGTGTTGTGGACAGGTCATCAATGGTCCTCTGGTCCTGTGGGTGAAAACGCAGACAGATTACTGAAGAGCTCAGACTCAAGCTCACCCATCCGTGATGGTGAGTCTTCGATAATGTTGGAGCACGCTGACTAACAAGTCTTACATGCAGTTAATCACAAGCATATCATTTCATCTACATTGGTATGTGTGTGTGTGTGTATGTGTGCACATGTCATATGTTGCATGTGCTAATAGGCATCACTCACAGGGTCACAGCCAATCAGCTTTACGAGCGCAGCATCCATAAATCTCTCTAAATTTATTACCCCTCTTTCTCTTTAGGTCTCTCCTCTCCTGTGACCTGACGGTCTCACTGCAGACACATCTGTTTACGGCCGTCTGAGAGGACACGCTGAATCAAAGAGGCGCAGAGAAAACGCTGTGTGAAATGCCCTCATCGATCATCAACCTTCCTTTGTGCTGGTTTACTGGTAAAATGGGACAATCCAAAATAAGGCCTGAGGGTCAAATTCGGCTCTGAACAAGCGCTCTTTTTTTCTAAACGGTCACAGAGTAACAAGGTTATAATGTTGTAAAGCAATCATATAAATAATTCACCTCAGAATTCTTTGAAATAAAGTTTCTTGTTACATGTTTAAAAGATAAATCTAGGGTCCGAGCACTGACAGACATTGAGGCCCTATTTAAATTGTAAGGATTATTATTATTATTCAAATTAAATAATTTTAAAGTAGTTTTATTTATCAGTAATAATGACAAATTAAATTAAATTAAATAACAATAGTGCGGTCAGGAGCAACTGAAGAGCTTATTAGCTTTAAGTCATTCATCGTGTCATTGTCGGTTGGAGAATCACATCCTTTCATCACATGATCACATATGATCCCACATACAGTATGTTCTGTATTCATACTGCAGAGGCTTTATTAAAAGCTCATTTTCTTCACTAAATTATGTTTTATGCGACTTACAATGACGCACTCACACACAGTAACACTTGAGAAAATCCAATACTGAGCAGATGAGGTTACTTAGTGTCTCTAATTTAATACATGCTGAATTACACGTCATAGGAAACTTCTGCGGGCAAATACTGTCCACAGCAGAAGGATTTCAACATCAGTCACTCACATAGTGAGATGTAAATTTCCATGGTGCGGTCATAAGGTGATGCAGCAATAATGCAGATATTCTAAGGTGAAAGGAAACTTTTTCTATCATAGAATAGTTCATATTTTTAGAAATATGCTGAATCACTTTGTTGGCCACTGGTTGATAAGAGGATCTGCAATACTCTTACATCTGTGAGGTGAATGTGAAGCTACAGCCAGCAGTTGGTTAGCTTAGCTTAGCTTAAAGACTGGAAACAGGAAGAAACTGCTAGGTTCAGCCTACAGATGTGAGAGTGGTATCAACCCTCATTTCCCGAATTTTCAACTATTCCTTAAAGTAACCTGCTGAAGCTAATATTGGGTGTTTCCATCGCTTTTTCCACTCGCTGTTCCTCCAGCTGGTCTCTATGCATCTTCACACACCACCGTCTTTCATCTGTATTGATTGTTACCACATTGCTGACTTTGACCAATAACCTATCTGTCTGGTGAGCCGGTCTGGAGGGCGTTTGCATGTCTGGATGTTGAAGCTGCTAATATTAATGCATTTTAAAAAGAAGAGCGACAGATTATAGTGTGGACAGAGGGAGGACAAAAAGATAAAGGGAGAGAGACAAAGATTGTGCAAAGATACATTCTGAACTGCAGATACGTAAATAAAATCATAAATATCATACAGAAATATATATTTGTCGTACAAATGTTACAAAGAAGGTAAAGAGTTCAGGTGAAAATGTAAATTTTAACAAAGAAGAGCTACAGTGGTGCATGTGGGGTACGATCCATGTGGTCTGGTGTCAGAGTTCACTCCCTGAGGACCATGATGCTGAGCAGCACACGCCTCATGGATTCATGTCTTGTGCACAGCGAACACACACTCTGTCACCTGATCTGTATGACTCATGCAACACACACAGTTTGGGGATTAAAAATGAAATCACACTTAGGAGAATAAAGAGGGACTGAAGAAGGTCATGTATAGGAGAGAACTTACTGACCAGGCCTCTTTTTAAATGGAACAAATGGATTGTACGTGTTCAGGTTGTAATTACTACCAGCCCACCATGGAGTATATGTCTGATATTGAAACATTCAAGCACTACATTAAAAAACCCATCAGGCCAAATGTGCCATGTCAGCAACTTATGAATGAATGTTTGACCTCCCCCATCTCCACCTCCATTACACAGATATATGCGTTTTCTCGATTGCACTCTTTTTTTTAATGTTAAATGTCATGAGTCTTATTATAGTTTTCTCTGAGTCATACGGGACAAACAGGGAGATTTAGGTCCCTCGCCCCTCTACCTCCCCTTCATCGTTAGAAGAAGAAAGCAGAGATCATAGATCTCTTTGTTCAGGTTGTTTCTTTTACGCTTATGTAACACACACTCACGCTCACCCACATACACAAAAAACAATCTAACCTATAATAGTCATATATCTCCACTTGAATCAAACACGGACGAGGAATTGATATCATGTGTTGCACACTCTGTGTGGGCCTTTGTGTGAATCAGTTGTTTGGGCGCAACGATCTTTTGCTTCTTCCTCCTCCTCCTCAGTCCCAGACGATTTTTCTTCCTCTTTTCGGGCGTCTCCTCAAACCACTCAGTCTCCAAAGGATCAGCTGGGGACTTCAGCTGTTTGTTTTGTACAGTTTGACCTGCTGGTTTGTCCTTGGGCTGCCATGTTTCTTCGTCCCTGTCGCTATAGGGGTTTCTTTCTTCTGGGGTTTGCAGTTTGGACAACTTTTCGTTGGCCTCATTAAGCGCTTGGCAAAGCTGGAGTCTTCACTCTCGGTGTTGGCGACCACGGGCCCTCTCCTTGCCCAACAGATATTCAAGATATTTGACATCTCGTTGAAATGGCCGGCAATCCCTGCAGTTGACCTGTCCAGTGGTTCTTCTGTTGTAAGTCATCGTGATCAGTTTGAATCAGGATTAATCTTATTGTTCAGCTGTTTGTTGCTGGTTGAATACATCCTGCTCACGATGGTAAGCCTCAAGATGATCAGTAGGAAATTATGTTAGTTAGGTGCTGCAGTCTATAGGTGTGGAATTTCCTAGAATGTTCAAGATCAAAGCCGTTTCATCAAATACTATTTTACTAACAGTAGTATACTGTACTACAATGTTTTCAGAAAAAAATTCTGTAGTTTGTTTGATGTTTTGTATCTGTGTGTGTGCATGCGTGTGTGTGTGGGGGGGGGTTACATTGGTGCATGCACGGGAAAGGATTTGATCTAATTAAATTGCTCTATAGAGATATGACTTCATCCTGTTTCCCTTTTCCCTACCCCCACCCAGAGCACCCCCACCTGACACGCCCCACTCCCCCACCCTGCTAACCCCATGCACCACCCATGGGCTGCATGGCAGCATGACAGCACGTCTTTGGAACAAATTAGCTGTCAATGCAGCCCTCTAATTCCCGACAGACAGTGGGGTAATTTAATCATCCGGCTATAGCCTGCAGCAGAGCACACATGCTTAGAGACATACACACACACATACACACTTCGGTCAGAATTATACAATATGTTAAGTTATTCAAAAGCTGAGATTTTGCATTTAATAAATGTGATTAAATCTTAAATAAACTCAACAATACGTAAATCAATAAACGTTTTAGAAGCGGGATAAAATTATCTTTAAAATGTTATGTCAATGCTTCATGTAGCCGTTAGGTACTTAATCAGTAAGTAAATGCTGAGATAATCTATTTAAGATTCCTTTTTGTTTGTATTACATCCGATGGGATCAGCAAAAAGGTTAAACATTTTTTCACTGAGTCAGTCAGGACAGAAAAATTGGGAATTTCTTTAATCCATCTGCAACATCTGCATTTTACTTTTTTCAATTTGGTTTTACTTAGTTATTTTCCTGTACATATACAAATTTAAGTAATCAGCTCAAACATGACCCATCAATTTAGTGTAGAGGCACAGAGAGACTCTGACTCACAGTCAACCGCTTTGAATCATACAGTGTGTTGTCTCAACATCTCGGTTCCTGTGTGGTGCGCTGGGTTGTGACAGACTCTTTCTCCTGGATTAAGTTGAATAAAGCCTAATCCTAATCAGAACAGATTAAATTACGCAGATCACTATAATAACTGGATTACACAGACTCCCCCCTGACTCAAGACACCCCTGCCTTTTTTAAATGTACAACACACACAAACAAATACACACACTGTCAGACATGCATGGTTAAATAATTTGTTCTTTATTGCATATGTGTAAGAGGGAGGTTACAATGTATTAGATGAATGAAGAACCTGTAGAAATGTCAGAGAATGAACAGTAATGACAGTGTTTGTATATTCGTGAGTGTGTCTATGTGTTTGTGTTACTGTTGTGTTGCTCCATAACCATGTCTGGGAGTGAAAGTAATAATAAATCCCAATAATTAGTTTCTCGTTGGATAGACTGGTTAATGAAATCCTCATCATTAAGTCAAATACACAAAGGTATACACACACACACACATTCACACAAACACATGCACATTAACACACATATAGCCCACACACAGTGATGTGTTAACAGAGTAATTGCTGCATTGACACAGTGAACAAAAGCCCAGCTGTCATTCCAGAGGCTTAACGATCATATATGAATATTCATCACAGCAGAGAGCGACAGAAGATGAGCTTGGCTTTGCAGAGCATCATGTTTACTGTGGAGTCAACTGCTGAACGCTTATCGAAATCTAATTCATACAATCTTATGTGCAAAAAAGAACATAAGAGTCTGACATGAGTGTTCAATCATTTCCTCATAATTTGTTTATTTACTTGGTGATTTGCAAGGAGAGAAGAATACAGTTCTAACAGATAGAAAGAAAATAGGATTTCCTAAAAGAACAGCTACATTAAGCCCAAGTAAATGTTCATTTATAGTTCACATTGTTATGAATGAACCATAGTCTCACTTTGTCCTGTAATTAATAAGAAATCAACTTGTTATTTTTTTAGAAAACTTCTTGAGGAAACAATTTGTAAAACGGAAATAAAGGGTTACCCTCGATACCTGCATGAAGTCTAATTCATATGCATCTGTTCATGTTCCATATTCAAAATGGCTCTTTAGGGAGGTGTTGCCTTATGTCATTTTCTTTTTTATTTAGGCCATTAACTAAACTAACTCAAACACATTAAATATAATGTTAATACCATTCATAAATCAAAACTCCAGGTTACAATTGTAAAGCCTTGTTTGTTATATTCACGTGTTGAGGGGGAGCCTACTCAGTTTGACTTGTCTCCTCACTGCTACACCACTGAGTAATAGGTGATACATCAGGGATTACACATCATTAATGTGATCGTACAGTATTATTTTCATTATTGTTATATATAAGTTTCTTTAATTCATCGACCAAACAAACCAATTGAAATGCAAACACAACATCTCAAATCTTGAATGAAAAGGAGCAGAAAGAAGAAGAATCATATATACATTTTACTGTATATATTGTTGTCTTAATGTATATATTGTTGTTTTATGTTTTATGTACAGTGCACCAACCACACCATGGCAATTTCCAATATGTGCAAATATACTTAGCAATAAAAATAATTCTGATTCTTTATAATTATTATTACTTACTTATTACTAGTACTACTATATTAAGAAATATTGAACATAATATTGTACTCAACAATAACCAGTACGACAACAACAACAACAACAACAACAACAATAATTATTATTATATTAATAATAATAACAATAGTAGTAGTAGTGGTCGTGTTTCTATAAACGACCAGACGATGGCAGTCAAGACCAGTTCAACACAGTCGGTGGCGAGGAGCCGTCATGGAGGATCACTACAGAGCCCGCCCCTCCTCGAACACGATTGGCTGCTGAGCTAGCAGTTGGAGAACCCCGTCCTCTGATTGGACGACAGGCGCTGACACTCAGCCGCGGCAGATGCCTCGCTGCTGTGTGGAAACCGAAACTGAGAAGCAACCGGAGAGACTGTTTTTAAACAACACGGACACCAGAAGAAGAACCAGGGGGGGGATCTGACTGTGACACGGCCGAGGAGCAGGTGAGTCTCTCGGGGACGGGACCCTCACATGAGGCGGGACGGGGCTGGTGGTCTCGGGAGGGGACATGTTTGTTTTTATCTCGAAGACGGGCCTCTGCTGTCAAAGCTCAACAACAACACCTGAACCCGCTGTTCCCTCTAACCAGCCACCCCCCTCCCCGAGTGGACTCAGCCTTGTGTTGTCCCTGCCGAGGGGACATCGACTGTGTTCGCTTTAAACGACGTGTCTGTCTCTTCCTCCTTCTCCACAGCTGGGCATGTTGAGCAAACACAAGAGCTGGGCGGGACGGGCTGTTCTGCAATGGAGGTAATAAAACGTCTTCAGCTGACATAAGGTGTATCATGTATTTCCTGTAGGAGGTGAACCTGTGTATAACCTGAGCTAAATCTCATCTGGAGCGGCGGTGTAATGTCCCCATGCCAAGGGAACCGCCCCTTTCCTCTTATACAACATCACAGTGTTATTACTTCTAAATAAGACATTTGCATTATGGAGCCATCCTGCCATATTCTCTTTGCCGCCCAGGTGCCATTATTTGTACTTTTTGAGTTGTATTCTGTAGCATATTACTATGGTTTCGTTTTAGCTCATCTCTAAGTTTCTATATGACTGACAAGAGCAGATGCAATATCCAGGTGTTAGAGCAAAGTCAAAGTAAACTGTTTGTCAATTCTGATAATGTTCCAGACATAGATGGGATTGAAATTCTGTTTCTCTCTGATAAAGGTACACAAAAATACGCAACAAGCAACAAAATAAGTAATCAAAACAAAGTTCACAGTGCAACATAGTATGCAGTCATAAGGTACACAGTGGATAGGAGGAGAGTAGTGCTAATCTTACAAGATAGTTAAAGATTATGACCACAGAGCCAGCACATAAACTTGCCACACACCACTACCCACTCAGATGAAAGTTGCACACACACACGTGTCTCGATCAAGGGCAACCTACAACCACACAGCATTTGAGATTGTGGTTTGTTGAATTGACATTTAGCTTATACACACAGTAACATAGATGTAAATCAAAAGTAGTATAGAGCCACATATGGCCACATCAAACTGCAGAGAGAAACAAGAATGGCGAGAGCATACCTCTGCAAAGGTCCAGCCAATCTGCACGAAATTACACACACGTATACATATCTGTACTCCCAATATGACAGATTGCATTATACTACCCCTGTGAAGCATGTGCAGCATGAGCAGGCTTCAATATTGAATAAGGAAAATGCACTTTAACCAGGTCTACTTTTGAACCTTCTTAGTAAGCAAGAAACCAGGGAACGGGTTATTGCACTGTCGCTGATCTCTCCTCAGAAGGATCTGGTGAAACTGAACTTTCCTTTTTTTTTTTTCCTTGAGAAATTAATTTTAAATAATGGGGGAAAAAACTAGTAGTGTTATTAGCAGTGTTTCTCCTCAAAGATCAATGGTAAGGTACTCTCAATTTCTTTGTTATATATATTGCTTTCTACATTTTTTCTTTACAATTTCTTCATATCTCGAACACTCTTCCTTTGCTCTCATCTTCCGCTGCTTTCCCCTCTTGTCCAGGCTGTAGCAGTGGGTTCGGCGACTTGGTGAAACTGAAGCTGCTGTCACGATGGCCCACTTTGACACAGAGTACCAGCGGCTGGAGGCTTCCTACAGCGACTCTCCCCCTGGAGAGGAGAACCTGCTGATGCATGTGCCTGAAGGAGGCAAATGTATGACAACAAACACACACACACACACACACACACACTCACTCAGAATACAAATTGATAATGAATTTATCGCATAGAGAATCACATTCTTCTCTTCTTTTGCAGCCCAGTGGCACCACATAGAAAATCTGGACCTGTTTTTTCAGAGAATATCCTTGAACATTGTGTTGGCAAATATTATTTTTGTTCTGTGAATTGTTTTTTGCTTTCCTTGACCTTCCTTACGTCTATAATCTGCATCAGAAGAATGGATTCACCTGTATGCTGCTGGGAGAGATTTTTGAGCTGGTGTACGTATCCTTGTCCTTCTTAAAATATTATTTTTCCGACTAGTAAATGACGTCTGTGAATTGTAATATGCCTTACATCCATGTTTTCATGTTTCCTAATTATTCCTGTCTTTTCTCACCTCCTCCTCCTTTCTTTTTCCATGCAGTCAATTGCTGTTTGTGGTCGGCTTCACCGTATTTCTAGCTAACTGTGTCGATTATGACATCCTCTTTGCCAACAAGTTTGTAAATCACACGGATTCCTCTAAAGTTACCTTGCCAGATGCCTTCCTTCCAGTAAACGTCTGCAGTGCTCAGTGAGTATTCACATTTACACTTTCAACCATATATCAGTTTGAATAGATCATCCCCTCTGTCGTCACTGATTAAGCTTAAATGTATTTGAAGTGAAGTTGTTTACCCAGACAGACCGAAATGCTGCTGAATACGTTTCTGTACATTAACATTTACTGATAAAAGTTCATATTTTCTCCTCTAGTATCCGAGACAATGTGTTTGTGATCTTTTTGCTGATAATCTCTGGGGTGTTCTGGCTACATCGGCTCGTCAAGTTCATCTACAATGTCTGCTGTTACTGGGAGATCCGATCCTTTTACATCAATGCCCTCAAGATGACCATGGTTAGTCAGATAAACACTGTCATGGGATTTGTTCTGTTCACATTAAATGGACCCAGCCAGATTTATTATAGTCTCAGATGATAATATATTGTTTCATGTAGCCTTCACCGAGCCTTTTCTTCTCAGTCAGAGCTTCCTTACGCAACATGGCAGGAGGTCCAGGCCAGGATAGTGGAGATCCAGAAAGAACACCAGATCTGCATCCACAAGAAGGAACTGTCCGAGCTCGACATCTACCACCGCATCCTCCGCTTTAAAAACTACATGGTGCGTTTATTTGTGATGCTATCATAATAACACAGTTCAAAACTAACATATCTGTCTCTGTTTATAAGAAAACATTGTGACCTCAAACCAAAGCTGTCTTCCTGCTCTTCTCCAGGTTGCCATGGTGAATAAGTCACTCCTTCCTGTTCGGTTTCGACTTCCTATGCTTGGGGACAGTGTTTTCTACACTCGGGGGCTCAAGTACAATTTTGAGCTAATCTTCTTCTGGGGGCCAGGTGTGTGTATGGTCACTGCGACTCATTATATTTGTACGATATGCGTCTACTTTTGATATTCGCCTATTTTACATCCATTTATTCAAATATTTGTTTCTCTGTAGGCTCTCTGTTTGAGAATGAGTGGAGCCTAAAACCAGAATATAAGAGAGGAGGCAACAGGCTGGAGCTGGCTGACAGGCTCGCCTCTCGCATCCTATGGATCGGCATCGCCAATCTGCTACTGTGTCCGGTCATTCTGGTGTGGCAGATTCTCTACGCCTTCTTTAGTTACACTGAGGTAAAGGCTCCAGATCAAGATACGTACTGTAAAGACCAACATATTTTATATAAAGCCCTAGACACTAGTTTGTTGCATGTCTCTTTATCTAGGTGATCAAGCGAGAGCCTGGTTCTCTGGGGGCGAGATGCTGGTCTCTCTACGGTCGCTGTTACCTGCGTCACTTCAACGAGCTGGACCACGAGCTCATGTCACGCCTCAGCAAAGGTTACAAGGTCGGTGGACTAGCTAATCTTTTTAATAAATGCACAGAATCCCTCTGTACATGGATGTTCAGAAAGTCCCATGACACACTGGTACTTCTCATCCATGCTCATAGTGTTAATTATTATTTTGTTTCCTCCTTTCCTCTTCCTCTTTCCATTCCCTCCAGGCTGCGTCCAAGTACATGAACTGTTTCCTTTCACCACTGCTGACGGTGGTTGCCAAAAATATAGCGTTCTTTGCTGGGTCTCTCCTGGCGGTTCTCATCGCCCTGACCATCTATGACGAGGATGTTCTTGCAGTAGAACATGTTCTGTCGTCGATCACTCTGCTGGGAGTGTGTATCACAGTCTGCAGGTCAGGATGAGCGTCAACCTTTTAATCTGTCTGCTCGTCTCATCTATTTAAATGCACACAGTTGATTTAAGGAAAAGAGGGAGCAAAGATTATAGTAGCACAGCCTTAATCAGCTAATCAGTAAAACTTAATACACATCTGAAACTTAGCTAGTTGATCACTCCTCCCTTTTGAAGTATTAAGTTCATCACTGTAAAACAAATATCAAGTAGCAAACATTAGATAAACAAATACAACATGGATAAGGGACAAATCTCCAACTAGAAAATTAGCGTATGTTATCCCTTAGCCATTCCTTTATTGCACTTTGAAAGCTTCCCAGATTTATAATCCCTTTAATGCTCTTGGGCAGTTTACTGAAAATGGGAATAAGCGGGTTTCCTCTCTTAAGTAGCTCCTGACTACTTAATATGTGTGTTAGCTCTGAATTAAATTCTTAAATATCAGGGAGTTCTACTAACAGATGGTGCAGTTCAGTTTCTTACTTAAAACCATTCAAGACTCACAGAATTCCTTAGATTGTAGATGTATGGTTTATCTTTTAATTCTAGACCTATATTTATCTAATACATTTTAAAGGTAGAAACGTCTTTTGCTTTGATTTTTGAGTTTCAACAGAGGGAACTGTTTATTTGCCTTGAACGGAGTGTTTAGTGAGGGCAGTGAAAGCCAGCTGTCATCCAATATACTTCAACTTACATTGCAAGATTTAAGTTCTAATTCTCCACCATTTCTCTTTCTTCAGGTCATTTATTCCTGATAAGCACATGGTGTTTTGTCCTGAGCAGCTGTTGCGGGTTATTTTGGCTCATATCCACTACATGCCCGACCACTGGCAGGGCAACGCACATAGATATGAGACCCGCGACCAGTTCTCCCAGCTCTTCCAGTACAAAGCAGTGAGTACAAATATTGATTAGGAAAAGAGACCGAGACTCAGAATAGCCACATTTCAATTCACTCGAAAATGTCAACACTTGCAAAATATTGACAAATTCTCTTAGAGCATGAATTCCTATTTAACTTTCAATGCAATTACAATAATCTTGAGATTATTGTTTAATGTACACACAGATTCATTTTCTAATAGCAAACTTTATTTTCACATATTATTTGCATTCATACAGTGTCATAAACCAGACCATTAAAAACCACTGATTTCTGCTGTCTGTATATCCACTGAAGAAATGTAGAGTTTCAGTGTGAAATACCTTGTCGGTACTTGTTAGGAGAGTGGATTTACTCTACAATCCCTCCTTTCATATCTGATGGCACCTTAAAACTCTAAATCTTTAAATCACAATATTTCTTCAACATCTCAGTCAAAATTAATATATAATATTATTTTTGTTAGAATCAAATGTTCATGTTAGTTTTTGTAAAACTTTGCTCAATCCCTGTACCTGACTGTTACATCAATGTCCATGTGTTTTGCTTCCAGGTCTTTATTCTAGAGGAGCTGCTCAGTCCAGTGGTGACTCCCATCATCCTGATCTTCTGTCTGAGGAGAAAGTCTCTGGAGATCATTGATTTCTTCAGGAACTTTACGGTGGAGGTGATCGGGGTGGGTGACACGTGCTCCTTTGCCCAGATGGACATCAGGCAGCATGGACACCCTGCGGTGAGGGACCAACACAACATGTGCAGTCATACACTCATGTAGACACAGTTGTAGACACATTTAATGTACTTGGGTATAAACTGATTGGCATGTATTACATTCATTAATTTAAAAGTTGAATAATGAGTATGTCTTAAAACTTTACTCCCTCTTTAGTGGATGTCAGCAGGGAAGACAGAGGCGTCTATCTACCAGCAGGCGGAGGATGGAAAAACAGAGTTATCTCTGATGCACTTTGCCATCACCAACCCTCAGTGGCAGCCTCCTCAAGAGACGACACACTTCATCAGCCAGTTGAAAGAGAGAGTTCACAGAGAGGCCACCGGGATTCCTGGAGATAATCATCCACTCTCGCTGTCCGAGTCTGAGGTATGGAGACAAGATAACACTCATGTTCAGTGTCACAGTGATGCAAGGATAAATGTCCTGTCACTTCAGAGGTAAAATTAGATTGACTCTGTTCTCTCCAACCCTTTCTCTGCATCTCTCAAATTATTGACGTTTTAACAATAGATAATATTGCCAATTGTATTTAAATCTAATTTTGCACAAAATTGTTTTCTCAAATTTTTATTTCATTTACCTTATAACTGAATTTCTTAAAGTAAACAAGCCTTAATTCCTTAAATGGTTTACATTTAAGGAGGAAGTGCATCTCTGTCTCAACGTCTTGCTATATCTCTCTCTCTTTTATAGCCGAGGAGCCTCGTTGCAAACCTCTTGGAAGGTCCCTCCACGCTGGGCTCTGTCCATTTTGGCAGAGATAGCTTTTTGGCCAATCACGCAGCTGGTGTAAGCGACGGAGCATCTGCCTTGCGCTCTCTTTCCCCAATCAGCAGCAGTCTGCACCTCAGAGGAAGTTTGAGTGCCGCTCACCAAACTGCCGGCTGCAACACGTCAGCCATGAGCAAAGCAATGGCAAGCTCGGGGTAAGAAACTACTACTTTGTAAATTTGCCTCAACTCAAAACATAATCACTTAGCTGCCTTCTTCCCTGTTCTCATCCCCAGTTTTTCCTCTTTATTTCATAATTGTCTTCACATTTGTTCCCTCTCCTCCTGTAGGACTGATGCCAGAACTGTGAGCTCGGGCAGCAGTGCATGGGAGGGTCAGCTCACCAGTTTGGTCCTATCAGAGTATGCCTCCACTGAGATGAGCATCCATGCAATTTACATGCATGAGGTAAGTTTGATGTGCCCACATGAGAGATGTTCATAGAGATCCTCTCCATCCTGAGTCCCATGCATCAGACGTCCGACAGTATCTTTGTGTTTTGTCCTTGTAGCTTCACAAACAGCAGTCCCTGGGCGAGGTGTCTCGTCACACCTGGCACAGGCAGGAGAGCGATGAAAGCAGTGACAGCATTCCAGATGAAGTGAGGAGCCAGCCCACCCCTCGTTCTAGAAATTTACCCCGCTCACACACTTACCCCACCACAGTTCCCAGTCCCAGTGCCATTCCCACTTCAGCTTCAGCCACCAGCAGTACCTTCATGGGCCAGGAGGCGGCAGCAGCATCACAGGGAAGCAGCCATCAGAGATATGGCAGACCAACCACTGGTATCTATTACTGTTTGTATATGTTATCTCATATAATGTTACATTTCTCTTGTCTCCTTCTAATAGTAGATTAACATTACATTACAGATCATATTAACTCTTTTGATACTGTCACAAAGGCCTTGCACTTCTTTTAGCACTGTTATGTTTTATGAATGAAAACAATGGATAAAAAAAGATGTAAGATCAGTTTAGGAGAAGAACTTCTGGGATAAAAAAACAAGTTGTATGATGCACAAAACTTTCTCAACTTTCTCAAAAGTGAGCAGCTGAGTTTTTTACATTTTTACATTCTAACACTGGTTTAATATAATAACTAAGTGGGCTCATGCTATTTAAGTATTTGCAAACCACCAACTGAGATCACTGCAGTGCCGGTGCTGTACAGATCAGTGTTGCTGAACAACCAAACTTTCTGCTCTCCAGACTCTTTTGGTGCAGGGGGGAAGGTGGTGAGGTCAGCCCGTCTCCCCATGGGAGGGTGGGCAGACGACGGCCAGGGAGCACCACGACACCACGGGCCAGTGCCGGAGGAGAGCTCAGAGGATGAGATGCCT
Source organism: Limanda limanda (assembly GCF_963576545.1). Lineage (NCBI taxonomy): Eukaryota > Metazoa > Chordata > Actinopteri > Pleuronectiformes > Pleuronectidae > Limanda > Limanda limanda. Next base: position 18,547,395 of record NC_083647.1, on the reverse strand, counting down.
CCTAACGTACAAAAGGTGAACACTGTGTTAGATTGGTTGGGATGGTGTTGTTGATTTTTCCCAAGCAAATTGCAAGTAAACTAATATTTTTGTTCCCTCTGTCTCACTTTAGACTACATAACTGCGCCATGTGAATACGAATCATCGCCCCGCCTTCCATAGACAACTCATCATATCCTCACCCCAGGATTGACCATCTGATTGGACGCAGATGAAGATGCGAATGCAAAAGATGTGCCATGATCCCTGAAAATACTCCAGTAGTGAAACCATCTGGACTAGTTTAGAGTCATGTTACTGTCGGCCATTAAAGGACACAATGAGCTTGTGACATCCATGATGTACTTTATGACTTCCTATATGCCTACAGGGTAAATCTACGGATCTGTGCGTCAGAAGAGGACCTACAGGATCAAGTTATTTACAATTGCTATTGATACGTTACATAATTCTACAGTTTTTATGGTGTCGTGGGAATACATAATGACAGTTTTTGTGTTGCTGCGATGTAACAATACTTCTAAACACTCCTGAGAAACAATTTGACCACAAGGTGATTGCAGTAATTCAAAATTTGAAGAATTTATTGTGTCTAAAAGTAACAGCATTTAACCAGGATGTATTCAAAAATATGTTGGTCACACACAGACTTTCATTGTGTATATCTGCTCTGGAATCAGACGCCTGTGCAGCTTGCATCTCTGTCTATTTTTAAATTCCATTGTGCAGTCATTGCTTTACAAAGTTCGACTGACATTTTGAAAATGTTATCAAACTTTTCCTGACGTTTGGCCCAGTTTGCACAGTTAGAAACTAATTTTAAATATAGATTGTACAAAGAAGCCTGGTATTTGTAAATAAATGTTATTGGGTAAAGTCACAGAAACCATACAGAATACCAAACTCATCACATTAACACAATTATAAGGCCAGAATTTTGTCTAACCAGAGATGCTGTGTGTGAGCACATTGTCATCTGATTTCACCCAGGTTTTACTGTGTACCTGTTTGATTGTTTTATTTGTTCTATTTTTCTATGGGTGCTGTGGGCAAGCGATGCTGTTTAAAGCATGGGATATTGATTTGTTGTCATACAAGACGCCCCGAGCACAAGTGCATGACTAAATCCATCCGTCTTCTGAAGAGTTGTACAGACATCACCCAAAGAATACTGACCCTCCATCAGATCCTGATCACTCACAGCATGACATTAAGCCACAGTTCTTTAAGAGAAATATGCACTTTAATCAACTGAGGGATTGTTTGTATGTTTTCATATAGTTTTTTAATTATTTTATTTATCAAAAGGGACGTGTCATGACGATTGATGGTAATGTTGTGGTTCAACGCTGTAAAGTTAGATTAAAAGAGTGATCACTGTTTGTAGATCCTGTAAACTACCATTTTGTACAGCTGCAATCTCATCTATTAAACACGATTCAGTGATTTTGTGTTTACACTGAAAACATTAACGAAGAAGTGTTGAGAAGTTTTATGACGATGGCCGCGGACTGGCTGGTTAATACTGGGCCGGAGAGTCGCTTTGACCCAACGTTGTGTTTTACTGTTGCGAGAAGTCTGAACGGTGGCACCAGCAAGACATGAAGGCTAACACGTTAGCAGTTAGCCCGTTAGCTCTTCACTACCTTTGCCCTAAGCGAAGTTAGCCGCTAACAGCTAATGGCATAGGTGCTAACTGGCTAGCATGCCACCCTATGTAGCTATTTGACTAACATAGCATCTAGACAATAATATTGCAAGTCATAATCATGATCTGGTTGCGACATATTTCATGTAAATGAGCAAGTACATGTTTTCAGAGCCCGGATAGCTCAGTCGGTAGAGCATCAGACTTTTAATCTGAGGGTCCAGGGTTCAAGTCCCTGTTCGGGCGAACATCTTTTGCGTCTCTCGTCCCTCCGATGAACATTTTCTAGCGTGAATTAATCTTCTTTTTTTTTGTAATTAACAAAGTCTAAACTGAAAAGAAGGAAAGCGAAACACGAAGAGTTGTACTACAATGTGTGTAAAGTCTCCATTGAAATTGCGCATGAACGAGCGTTATTCTAAATTTGCAACATTTTATCCAGATGCGAATCAACTACGATGCAGGTGTTTGGCTAAGCTAGCATGATACATTTCTAGCATTGTTGTGAAGTGCGTATAGTATAAAGGCTTGTGTTGATGACGTTGTGGTGACGTTCAAAGCCTTGCGAAACTTAATGAACCACGAGTGAACCGATTGGATGGAGAGCTTCAAAGCGCCATGAAGCTTCATCTCGTCATCACTACGTTATACACATAAATTGCTCAAACTTAAAACCTTAGTAAGCAAACGTACCTGTTAATGTCCGTGATGTTCTTGCTCTTTAAATGGACTTCACTAAATAGAGGGCTAGTCTAAACTTCGCGATAGGTTGCGCACTTCAGGTGACGTACCAAGTGGTTTTTTTTAAGGGGGTAAAAAAAACACGTGCTGAGATTAAGTTTGATTCCCACGATCGTCACTGTTTATTATCTGGTTTATTTGTCTTCCATTCATACATGATTCATGTCCACAATAAAGTGTGTCAACAGTAACTCCATTGGTGAATGATGCGCAATGGGTTTAATGTATAATCTTGGTTATTGAAGTTTTATTTTCCTAATGTTTGACCACTGCTGTTTAAACAGGGATTCTTCTCCTTTAAACTTTACTCAAGGGATTCTCAGAGATAAACTTGAGTCCTGTAAGGAAACAGACAAATGAAAAAAAAAAGGTAAAAAAATATAAAAATATATTAGGAAAAATGATAACAATATAGTAATAAAAAGAATACACTTTTTTAATACAGAGTTTAGAAACTAACTTGACAGCAAAGCAAAAAACGTAAATAAAAGAGAAATAGCAATCAGCAGGATGCAATGTGACAAGGAGGCCAGACCACCACGTCAAGGTGGACGGAAACATATGAGTGTTCTAATTAATAGTTAATATAATAAATATAAATATAGAGCTTTGTCACATGAAAACCTGAACACAAAAATGGAGTAATATGACAATAAAAATAAATGAACAAGAAAAGGTGAAAAAAACAGGTAATAACACAACATTCCCTGAAAGCAAGTCTATAAAAATGTGTTTTAAAGATGTGATTTAACTTCGGCGAGCCTTATCTAGTCAGGTAGACAGTTCCAAAGCCGAGGGGACCTGAGGGCAAAAGCACGGTCACCTTTAGTTTTCAACCTGGACTTTGGAACAGCCAAAGTAGGGGTCAGCAGTTCTCTGAAGTAGCTTGGGGCCAGACCCTGGTGTGCTTTAAAAGGGGTAAAATCTTCAAATAAATTCAGCCAATGGAGAGAAGCAAGGATCGCGGTAATGTGATGTTGCTTTTTATAAAATTTATCTTTTAGTGCATGTGCATCTTACGCATTGACAGTTGGGAGTGGGATTGGTGCTGTTGCATGGTGTAAGGGGGGTAGGTGACCCCCTGCTTGTCCTGCTGGGATGCCTGATGATAACCATGGAGGGTAACTGACAGGAGGCAGCTGTGTTGCTGCAGGGTGAGGGCTGTAGTGATGATGATGATGGACAGCACCTCCTCTTGTCCTGACATCTGGCTGCACAAAAATAGGGTTTATTTGGTAACTGTTCTAGAAATATCGTTTTTGGGAATATAAATAGAGATGACAGTTTTGTAAAGAGTGGAAACATTGTGCTTTGATTCTAAAGTAGCTTTCAGACATACACTGACGTTTTCCTGATGTTGACTGACCCAGACAATCCCCTCCTGCTTTCTTTGTATTTATAAGGCAAACTCCAGAAAATGTCTGGACCCAATTTTTCAGATATTTTCCGGAGTTAAGGTCTGAATACAGCTTTAGTTAGAGAGAGTGTGTTTGTGTTTACCTGTCCAACGTGGGTGGCACAGATATCGGGTCCCCTGGTTGGCGACAGGGCCATAAGAGGCATGGCTTTCAGCATCATGTTGTGCATTATAATCTGGTGCATCTGGGCATTTTGCATCAGCATTAATTCCACCATGTCTATAATGCAACATACACAAACACATACACTGTATATGAACAAACAGATGAACACAGAGAGACTCAAATAAGACATATCTCAATCTGCTCATGTATACCCTCTTTGACGCTGCCTGAACGTAGAGCAGGATACAGCTGAGGTGGAGAATGCTGGGGGAGCTGAAGTGAAAAAGAAAAAGAGGAGGTCGTGGTTACTTTTTGCATATTTCATTTGCACTATTCTTACACTATTCCTGTCTTGATTGCAAGTTGAAACAACATATCTGGGGGTGTGGGTTGTTTCTGAGATTAATGCTGAGTGCCTCACAGTCTGTTGAATGATGCGCGGAGGCACAGCAGGTGGTGGAGGCGGCTGGAGGGTCAAAGCCGGGGCTGGGTGGTGGATGTGAGTGGGTACAATGGATGGGAGTGCTGGCAGCCGCGGTGGGACAGTGACGAAATGGGACTGGTAATTTCTTCTGGACCCTCCCCAGGTGTGAGGTCTATGAAGGTCTTCTAACATATGCTGGTCCTGTACAGGAATTGACAGTTACAAGTAATGCTATTAGTTCTTGGGGACTTCCTGGTTTGTTATGTGTTTGTTACATTAGTTATGTATTGTTTATCCCTCTGTAAGGTAGTTATAGGTAAATAAAAAATATAATCTTGGAACACAAATATAAAAGCATTTGTTCTGACCCTCAGTCTTTGTAGGAGCTCCTGCTTTCGCCTCAGTGCAACATGCAGTGCATCCAGATGCCCATCATAAGTCCCTGTGCAGACAAAATCATGTTCTCACAAACTAAACCTTGCAAACATTTTATTATCACTAATGTTTGCCGCCTATATCATTGCAGTGTCTTCTTAAAATGTTACTTTCCTTTAATAAGTTCCCAAGACTCCTTCCTCGTTCACCATTACATCAGTTTACTACCAGGTTTACTTTTGCAGTAAGTATGTTTTCTTTGTACATAACTAATTTAACATAAATGGATGTAATAGGTTTCTGTTTATACTAGTGAAGAAGATGACCAACTTTCTCCATCACAAATAATTATTTGTCATCTTACTTGCAGACTGTGCCGACTCTGCTCTGTCGTCCATATCCTGCTTTTTGTTTTCCAGTCTCTAGGAATGTAAGAAAAATGTGTGTCTTGATTTTAATTATAATAGTCAAGATAACAATTTTACTTGAGGATTTTAGAGAAGAAAAAGTCCTTAAGTGACTGATGTTGAAACAAAAGCGTTGTGAAAATTCCAGACTATCTTCTCACCTACCTTCTCCAGCAGTCTGAGTTTGAGCTTTGTCATCTGGTTAACAGTGGAGCTACCATCCTACAAAATGTCACAAAAGAGGAACTGTTATTGTATCGTAATGTGCTGCGGTACTGGATTGACAACAATCGCTTACAACACTAGACATGCAGGTAAATACTTTACCTGAAATCTTGGCATTCGGAATCACACAAACCTTTTGTTGCCCTGTTTGTTTGAGTGCAGGCATTCAGAGGTTGCCATGAGACAACCTTGTTTACCAATGGCACTTGACCATGACTTGCATACCTGTTCTTTATGTAAGAGAGAGGGAAGAGTGTAAATCTTCCAACATAAAAGATTTAATTTTCAGTGGATATGTCTTTAAAAAAGAATAAATTAATTGATGTTTGGCAACCAGGCTGTTCCTTAGCAACCAAAGAAGTTCAGTCAACACTAGAAACAAACCAATGCCATACTTGGATTTATTCTGTGCTAATTTCAGTAAGAACTAACACAAATGATTGAAATCATTGTGGTTTGAATAACTTCAGCCTGAATCTTTTGACACAGTTTTGTACGACATACTTCATTGTCGTTGGTTTTAGTAAAGTGTAAATAAGGTTTTAGGCACTTCTGATGTTTACACTATTATTCATTAATTCCTAAATTGATTCTACAGTATGTCATAGGCCACTAATATAAAGCAAGTGGCATAAAGAATTATCCTTGGAACAAACATGGTGGAGTCAATGTGGGATTGCATAGAATTCACACATTAGAAAAATGACACGTTCAGAACAATATACAACGGTGAAGGTGAATGTGTAACTTTTCTGGTCACTGTACTTTGTGTAAAGTGAATAAATATAATATATATAACTAAGTATTGTGGGTTGATCCGTTTCTATAGAAACTCCTCCGCAACTGAACTTTCCAGTGCAAAGTGAACAGATGTGCGTTTTGTGTCACTCTTCCATGATTGGCTACAAGAGGAGGAAATCCAAACTTGCACACACGACACAGCCATTTCATTGGTCGGCTAGGTTCAGATTTTGAGTGACGTCTAAGATACGAGGCGGGTCATTCGCGATGCAGGAAGAGGTTAAACCAACCTCAACGCAATTGGCTGAACACACGGACAGCAACGATGTGATTGGCCCGTTCATTCAAGCAAACTCGATAAGGGCGGAGCTGGAACGTCTTGGCGGCCATATTGAATATGATCTGTTGACAGTTGTGTCCGTGGAACCTCCAAGATTTAGTTTGAGCGAACTTGTGCTAGAAGTTTGCTCTTTAGTGGAGTTAGTGCTTCCGTCCTGAACGTTGAATGGTTGTGTTTAAGCCGAGATGGATGAAGACGAGCGGCAGAGGAAACTAGAAGCGGGGAGAGCCAAGGTTTGTCACTAAGAAGGAACGCACACTTAATGCTAGCAGTTAGCTAACTCTTTTGTCATAGCTACTTATTCGTCCACGTCTAGTTCTCCTAGCTGCTACACCAACGTCCACCCTGCCTGTACGATGGTTTAGTTAGTCTCTACTCAGAGTCGAGTTACTATTTGAATCACAGACATTTATAGGTTAATTCATTCAGCGCGCCACATGCCCGCGTTTTGAACATTAGCCGATGCTGCACATATGCTAACGACAACAATAACACTCGTGTAGGAAGATAATCGGATGTTATGAGGAATTAATCCATCTGGATACACTGGAAGTCCAAAACAGGAAGACATCTGCACGTACACAGACCAAGGATATCATTTCTAACCTGTGAAATCATAAAAATTAATAGTTTAATATTTATCTCTGAGCTGTAGCATTGCAAGTACAACCCATGTTTTAGTTTCAGGTTTCAAGGTTGGTTTGTCATATGCAGTGAACAGGAAAATGAAAGTATAAACCAACAGTACAAACAAGTAGAACCTGGTCAGTTCACCACTGCAATAGTTAAATAAACATAAAAATAAAAGCAAGATTAAAAGAGCTTAATATAAAAAAGTCAAATATAAAACGAAGACTATATATTTTATTTTGTTGTTGATATTTTGGCACTATGACTGAAGTAACTGTCAAATGTTGCATTTCAGGAATATTTATTGTACATCACATTATTCAATCCATATTAGACCATATTAGTAATGGGCCAATAATCAAGAATGACCTCATATGAACAATCACACTACGTTGTCTACAGTCTAGGTCCAAATCTAGTTCGGTTGTGATCTAACTGAATTACATTTGTAAGATGTTGTTCCCTTCTATCTCATGGTGGAGCACATTGAAAAGATTAGGCTGATGAATAACTCTGCTGAATGCTATAAAAGAAATAATTCATCTGAAGCCCTGGTGTTCCTTATGACAGAAATCCACCAACATGCCACGAAACCAGACAGTAAGTATACCAACTGGTGACTGGGATTTGACTTTGTTTGGGATTGTTGGTTTGTTGACATTATTATTTATTTATTTATATATTTTGTTTCTATCAAGTGGGCAATCAGGGCTTTCTTTTGGTTTCTGTCACTATGATGTAAATGCTGTCAACCCTTTAGATTTCCGAGGTTATTAACTCGAAAGGAAGCCTGCAGTGCCTTTTTATAAACAAATGTCTAATTTAGGGGATTGCATACACTGTGATGCTGCTTGCAGGCCATCAGGTGGTGCAGTGAGCCCATGAGGTTTAGTTAGGTCCGACATTGCACTTGAATCTGCATGAATGGTGTTGCTATGGTGATTCGTTGCTGTCAGTTGGTTTCACTGTATGTATGTGTTGCATCTGAAGGCTCTGATTTCTCCGCCACATTGAAAGCATGGAACATATATACATATATATGAAACTTACACATTTAAAAGCTGTTCACATTAAATCCACAGCATCATCTTGTGGTGTGTCTTGCTGCTGACATAGTAGAACACAATGGCAGTGTTCAGTCCAGTTAAATCTGATTTGGCCACAGGAAGCTCCAGCCAGCTGGTTAGTCTGACTCAATAGTGCAAAAGTGGCCTTGAGCTAAACACAGCTCATCTGGCTGATGTGTCTTTCAAAGATGAGTGTTGTGGCAGGCGGAGGCGGTGAATCTGCTGATGAAAGGACACAAAGGGTGGGGTTTTAACTAATCAGGGGTAAGAAAGCAGTAAAATGATGTGAGGTGGGAAGAGACTTAATTGAAGAGCTGAAGGAATGATTAAACTGTTTTTTAGAAGTCAAATGAAGAAGATGGTGTGGTATAGTGTTTGGTTGATGCATTGTATTGCCCTAAAGCAAACTTTCAATCTGCATTATAATCAGGCATGTGATATGCAGAATAAAAACATTGGTGCGCACGGACACACAATGTTGCCACACACATGTACTGTATGTGACTCATCGCACAAAGCAACAAGTAGCTCTCCCAAGGACATGTAAGCTCAAATTGAAGTGAGCATTCACACTGATGCTGCTCGCCTCACACTGAGCTCTGTCTCCTCCTCTCCATGCGAGTACATCTCCCAGTCTCCACCCTCCTTCCTCAGTCTAGACACATGCCATCCCCTATCCAGAGTTTGTGGATCCCTCTGCACTGTACGTTGTTTTGGCAGGGAGCTTTAGGCTGAGGGGTTGGGTCAAATGTGGTGTGGAGCATTCCATCTGGAAGATCTACAACTGGACAGTAAAGCAGCTGACCTGATGCGGAGGAACTGACACGTCTGAGCACCAGCAGGAAAGGGAGTCTCTGATTGATTTGTCAGTCACTGATGGAGGACTTCATGAGGGTCTCTGTCACAATGTGAATGCTGTAATCTGATTTAAGCTGCTTAAAGAAGAGATGAAGGCTCAGAGAGAGAGAGCGACGGACTGAGGTGGATTTCTATCAAATCGGTCACTCTGGAATTCAAACGAAACATCCTGGCTGGATTGTGGATGATGTTTTTTTATTCTTGATGAACTTCTCAGGCTAAGATTCGTAATGTAATTTTGTCCTTGGTTATTTCAGAGCAGACTTTTTGTTTTCTCAAAAAGCTTCAGTCAACGAGTCTGTTTTAGACTTTTTTTTAAAAGCTGAAAAATATCAAGTGAAGGAAATGGATGTTTACCTTAAGTTTTTAATCTATTTTTGAAACATTGCTTCGTTTCTCATCTGCCGAGAGGTTGTCCAATGTGTGTCACTAAAACCGGTATTCCTCATGGGCTTAAACTGCTATCTGGAGATTTGAGAATATATAGCACTGTCAACTCATTCTGAACTTGCCAGGTTATGGTGTGGTCTATTTTTGGGTGTGACTGTGGGATTTCTTCTTGCTTCATTGGGCACTGTCCTTTTTGCTCAATCCTGACTCATCAAAATAAGGGCTTGCAATCTTTATTTTTTTCTGCATTGGGAACTTTCAACAACTTTTTGCTTGTATGATCTCACAATGATGTTTTGATTACTTAAATTTTTTTCCAATGAGGACATTACTCTGGACTCTAGCTGTCTCTCACCTTTGACCCCTGAGCTTCACCATGCTGATCGTGTGGTGGTGCTCAGTGGTCCTAACCTACGTGTCCATCTACCTATCGTTGTCCTTCCTGCGCAGCTTGCTAGCTTCAGACAGAAGCGGGCGAAAAGCGACAGTGCGGGGGCGGCGAAAAAGACGCAGAAGAGGAAGGGCTCGACTGTCGCGCAGAATGACGGCTCAACGCAAGACCGCCGCGTAGAACCAGTTCCTCCTTCAGCCACTGAACCACAGCTGAACAGGAAGACCAACCATGAGGTACATCACACACAGCTGCTGGACTGCATGGCTTCACTCCGTTTTATTCACGGTTCACACGAACCGACCTCCACAATTTGTCTGTTTTTTGTTTGCTCACTGTAGGCTTTAACAAGTGGCCCGTGCCCCCTGCTCTGTAAACATACATTATAAAAATGGGTCACTAACCATCTTCTTGCCTGTAGGGTGTGTTGTCATAGCAACCTTGCAGTATTAACTGTGGCACCATTTACTACCTTTTTTAAAGGGAAACTTCACCCACAATAGATCAACGTAGATATTCATGGCAGGTGACAAAATAGAAAGTAAAACCATACTTAATTCTAAAACTATTTGATCCTCCAGGAACCTCAAATACCAGCAAAATCGGTGGTTCAGCAGAAACAAAGACAGATTGATGAGCCCCCCACCCTGAAGCAAAGCCCGTCCCCTTCTGAAGAGCTGAGACATGAGGATCTACTGGCACTTACTGGCAGAGAACAGCTCAAGGTATATACAGGCATATTAAATGACTGCACATTAAGGATATATAATTTCTTACAACATGATAAAAATGGATTACAACATAACTTAGCAGTCTTATTCCCTTCTTTGATTTTGCCTTTAAGACTAGAAAGTACCAGGTATGGTAAAGATGGGTATGATCTTAGATACATACTCTGCACTAGAATCCAAGGCTCCAAATTCACATGATGGAAACCGAGCCCTTAAACTGTTCTTGTTTACATACCATGTTGCCAAGTATTTAGCTGTGTTTGGTCAAACAGATTGATTTGTCTTCATTCTACGTTTAAACAATAAGACAATGGATGTCTTTATATGGTATTGCCATGACTGTGTTTAATGGGGCTTGTGAATTTCTGTGTCTGCCATAATCACTAACCAAATGGTAAATGTAACTGTCTCCCCTTCTGCTTGGGTGCACTGATCTGAAATTGCAGCTTAGTACATCTACAATATGAAAGTCTTTGTAGAGAATTGTGGTGAAACAGGGTTTCCTCAGGTCAGGAAACTGTTGTAAAATTACCTTAAATAATCTTGACTATATGGTCACACATTGTTTTTCACATTACAAAAGTGATTATTCGTATGTACATAGTACCTTTAGGATGCTTGTTCGTGTAGTCAATCAGTTTTCTATCTGACCATGCAGCAAAAATATTACTTTTAGTTTTTCTGTTATTAATTTCATCTTGTATAAATAAATGCCATGCTCTCAAATTGTGTTGCCCTTTGCCTGCGGAAAGATGTCCATGTATGACCGTGTGTATTTCTGTGATTATAAAATCGATTTATATTTGCAGCAATTACAAGAGGCTGTGGAGAAACGTAATGAGATAATTGCCAAGCTGAGCTCCAACCTGCAGGATGCGCTGGCCAGCAGAGACCAGGTGCAGCTGGAGGCGCACTCACTTGCTGGACAGATTCAGGCACTACAGAGGCAGCTCCAACAGGTTAGTGTCACTCAAAGCTACAACAGCCACACTTGCTATGGTGAAGTGACCGAAAACTGAATATTATCTGAATTGTCTTTCATACAGACCAGTGTTGAGTTTCTCCGAATCAAAAGCCAGTCAGACTCTGAAGTCCTCAACACTCATCGACAACAGCTTCAACATGGCCACGGCTCCCGAGATGCAAACCTCAATCATAAGGAGGCGCCAACAGAGGGATCAGGAAGTGAAGGAGCTGCCTCTCAAACAAGTGTTGAAGGCTTCAACGGTGAAGGTGACCCCGAGATCCACATTGTTCTGGACAAACTGAGGGCGGAGCTTGAAGAAGAACAAGAAAAGAGTCGACACATATGTGCTAAACTCTCTGAGGAGCTGGAGAAACACCAACATGTGCTTTCTTTACTGGAGAGAGAGAAGAATGGAAGGGAAGAAGATAGAAAGGAAAAGGAGGCACAGCTGCAAGATCTCCAGAACGAACTGAGCCAAGTCCAGTCCCAGTGCCTTGAGATGCAGCAGTGCAAAGAGGAGAAGGAGAAACTGAACAGTGAAGTACTGGGGCTGAGGAAAAGACTTCAGGAGGAAGAAGATGCAGAGAGAAGATTAGGTGAAAAGGTGGCCACTTCTGCCCTTCGTCTCCAGAGCCTTGAGGAGGAAAGACAAAGACAAGAAGAGGAGATGCAGATGCTTAAAGAGGAGCATAGGGAGGAGGTGGAGAGTGTCAGGCTGCTGCTGGAGGAGAGGGAGAAAGAACTGAAGTTCAGAGAAGAAGAGGTCATGGGACTTAAAGCGTCTAAAAATCGACAGAACCAAGCAAAAGCTGGTTTTAGTTGTGATGAAAGTATTAGTGCGGATGAGGCCAATCTGGAAAGTGGACCCAATGAAGACAGCATGAATGCATCAGTACCTGGGGACATTATGATGGAGAGATACTTCTTTTCAGTTCCTCTCGCACACTCTCAATCTTCATTGGTTAATGAAAGCTTTGAACACTGTAGTCAGCTGGATGTCTCTGCAAACCACAGGTGAGAGGACTTCATGTTGCAGTTAATCTGTATGAGTGTCGGTCTATTTTCATGTTGTATGCTCCATATTTATAGTTAAATCCCCTAATGTATCTCTTTTCCTCTCTTTATAGTTTTGAGCTCAGCAGTGAACACTTGGGAGAAGAGCCCCTGATTTCAATTTCAAACCGTCTCCTCGATGAAAACGACACATCTAGCCTCTCTATCCCACACTGCCACGACCCTGGGACTGAAAATTCCAATCCTCAGAGTCTGTCTCAGTGGCTTCACAACTCCACCCCTGGAGATCTGGACAGGAGTACCGAGCAGCAATTTGAGGAGACGGACCTGGGAAAAGAGCTGCTGAATCAGCAGTGCTGCGAGCTCCGTGAGGAGCTGGCTCTCAAAGACAGGGACTTGAATGTGTTGAGGGAGGAGGTTGACAAGACTTCTGAAGACCTGGAGGAGGCCAGGAGCAGGTAAGAAATCCACAGGTGTTGAGGCACAGTGAAAAAAGCATGGGTAAAAAGATTAGAAGTTAAATTGCATAGATACGATCTGTACACAGGAAAAATAACATTGTAAAAGACATAAAAGATAAGTTAAAAAAGACACATATACAGTAATCCAATAAAAATAAGTGATGGGTAAAATAATGATGGGCTTTAACAGAATCATGGAAAGGCTTAAGCTGAATTAAAAGCAAGTCTTATCTTGTGGTCAATATTTTGATTCTAATATATTTTTTTAATGGATTACACATTTCTTAATAATACTTCACAAAATCTGACAGTGGTGTCACTGCTGATGGAGCCATAGTTACTCCCAAAAATAAACAGCTATTTAGTTATTTAAATAATATACATAATGTTGGTATTACATTAGATTTGCCAGTACCTATTATACATTTAGATATGTTTAATTTGATTTAATTTATTTACTTTTTACATTTTTATTAAAACTCAATGAATTTCACTCAAAGTGAGCTTGTGTGTCATGATTACTCATAGATTATTTGAATAAGCTTAGCATTTTAAATCTGTTGTCTTTTCAGGTGGGCTCAAGTAACAGAGGAGCTCAGACAGGCTCTCTGGGAACTTGAGGAGGAGAAGAGGAGACACGTTGAGAAGGAGATGAACGAACAAGACGACCTGAAGAACAAACTCGGTGCCTTAATGGAAGAAGGAGAAAAAGAGATAGCAGCAATATTGCTCGGAAAGGAAGCTGCTGAAACTCCGCTGCTCGCCCCTGGTACGATTCCATCAGAGGAGGAAAATAAACTGGTGGGGGAGCTTGAGAAGGAGGCTGGATTCCTGTCTCATCAAAAACAGCCGGAGCTGCTCGTATCCTCTCTGCAGGAGATGAAGCAGAGCGCAGAGCTCGGAGATGACAACCAGTTGAAAACGCTACAGGTATTAAAATACGATAAGTGGGTCTGTTAACAGCTCGGTAAGAATATACTCTGTGTGCCTTTTTTGTTTTGACTAGCCCAATTCAATTTGGATAGATGGAAATAGTATGAAACAGCAGTAATATGTAGATAAGGGCATAATGGAGGAAGAACTGAAAATAACATAAATAATATATTCAAATCAAAATCAAATCAAATCAAAGTTTATTGTCTCATGCACCAATGACAGCTTCATTGGAGCAGTGAAATTCTTGGGACATGGCAGGCAGCATCTATGCAGTAGACGGGCTTTACAAAAATTAAAAAAAAATTGACATACCATATAACATATAACGTATAACATATTAAAATTAAGCAGAAAAATATTAAAAAGAAGCAGATGTTTACCGGGTGGAGTGGGGAATATTACATTAAAACAAAAAAATATGAATATATATGTAGTAAGTACGTAGTCAGTGGGACCTGTGATCTTTTGACCTGGCAGGCAAGGGCTTTACAAAATAAAAATAACATACCATATAACATATAATGTACAGAAACCTAAAGGAATGTCTCTGTCTTTCTTTCTCTAGGCACATTGTGACCATCTCATATCAGAGCTAGAGGAGACAAAAACAAAGCTAAACGCTGCCTTAAGTCAAGGGACCTCGGATGAAACAAGATTAAAGGAGCTTGACACAACACATGCACAGCTTCTGGATGTCGCAGCAGAGGTGGAGAGACTGCAGAGCGAGCTGGACAAGACCAACATCAATCTGGACAGGGCCGAGAAAGAAAAGCATGAACTGGAGTCTCAGATCCTCTGTCTGAGACAAAACCTGGATAAGCTAGAGGAGGCCCAGGCCCAGGCAGTGCAGGAGAGGGAGGAGCAAAAGAGGAAAGAAGAAGAGATGGACGAGCAGATACAAAAAATGGAGCAAGTCTTAGAGGAGGAACTTGAACAGTTTGAGAACCTGCTAAAATCCAAGGATGTTGAGGTAAGAGATGATGTCAGGCTGATTTATTTTAATCCGTTTGTTGTAAACATGTTTGTTTGAAATACTAGTGTACGAAAAAATAAAATGGTATGCAAAACATTTAACAGTTTGCTGAAGTGAAGGAAAAATGGGAGGAAGAGAGACAGGAGAAGAAGAAAGAGCTTCTTGATGTGAAACATCTCATGGAGGAGCAGAGGAGGCAGAGGGATGAGGAGGTCAAGGCTTTCCTGGAGAAGCAGGTCCTGGCTGTGGAGGATGTCAGAGAGAAGCTCATGACGTCTCACCAACAGGAGAAAAAAATCTTGATGGACAAACATCAACAAGAGGTAAGATATACAAACCACACACAGGGCATCATTTAATAGATTTATGATGGTGCTCATTTCTAAAACATCTAATATAGATATTTGCATTTATTTAAATCTCCCAGGACATTTGTTTGTGTGAGGTTTTACTAGCTACTAAATGTGATGCAATCTTTAGGAGGCACAAGGAACAAAATAATCAGTTTTCAATGCATCACTGTTATTTTTTTACTATTTCCCCATGAGTTGCTACATTAACTAAAACAGATCCACATTCAGTTTAATTAGTTTTCAGAAGTTTTAAATCATTAGAATTAAAATAGGTGATCCAGCAGCATTTTAATCTTTTATTTCCTTTGCTTATCTACCTAGATCTCTGAGTTGAACACTCACCTGGAGAAAGAGCTGCTGAAGCAGCAGGCCGGTATGGAGGAAGAACAAAAGAGAAAGATCAGCTTCATCAAACAGGTATCGGAGACGGAAGAGTTTGCTTAGTGTCTTTAAGAGATTAAATGCTTTGCCAGTTGTATTATTTTAGCTTGAGCCATTTTATGTATTTTTCAACTGATCATGCCTCCTGTTCCATCTTCCCCGCAGGTGACTGAACGTGAGCATGAGAGGGTGTTGTCAGAGTTGAGTGTCAAACACAGCGAGGAGCTTAGTCAACTGAAGACAGAGCTGTCGCTGGAACTGAGGGAGAGCTTAGAGGCTGCCCACCAAGCTGAACTGCAGCAGACACAGGTACACACACACCGGCACTGTGGAACATCTTAAAGGGACTCTCACCTTTGTTGCATTTTTACACTTTTTTTGGATAAGGTTAAATTGGTTAAGTTTCTTAAATAAAACACCGCGGATGGGAAAGAAGGGGTGGGGCATTGGAGGAAGGCGGGATGATTTGAATGTGCTGTAATTCTCAAATGCAACAAAGGTGAGAGTCCCTTTAAGCCACAGCATGCAGTTTAATAACACATAATACCATTTGTCTATTTTTCTCCTTTATGTAACCCTTTCGTAGTTTTGATGTCTTAGCTATCACATGTACTGGAATTTTCACACTTAGGATAATTTCAAATGTAGTTATAAATAGCTATAGAGAAATATGAGGAGAACTTAATGTTTCAAATGTGAAATATCGTCTCTCTTTACTCCCCATGTGATGTCATTATAAATTCCAGAAAAGCTAACGAAAAATACACCTCATGCTTTCTTTTGCCTTAGGACCAAAAGACCGTTGAGCTTGAGGCCTTGCGTCTGAGCCTGACCAATGTCCACATGTCCCAGCTGGAGCAACTTCAGGAGTCTGCTGTCACCCAAGTCCAGCCCTCCCTGAAGGAGACTTTTGCTCAAGAGACTGCCTCCCTGCAGACCCAGCATCAAGCAGAACTGGACCAGCTCAGACAGACAGACCAGGAGCAGCTGGACAGACTGCGGGAGCTGCACCAACGAGACATGGGTTCGTCCAGATGAGTGTTTTGCATTTGTTCAGTTCCTCTTCATGCTTGCCCGTGGGTGCACTCAACATGTTTATCACTGTGGATTTGGGTGAATCATGCTCATTCTTTAGAAGCTTCTTTTGTTTAAAGAAGAGCACATTGACAGATGAAAGCTCAACATTCTTTGGTGAAGGTGAACTTATTTTCTTTTGTGTTTTTTATCTTGTGTGTGTTCAGATGAATTCAAGCAGCAGTGGGAAACTCGTGTTGCTCAGGAGAAAGGCTCAATGGAAGAAAAGCAGGCTAAAGAGATACAGGTTAAACTTTGTAAATTTGTGTTGTATTTGATCAAGGCAATTTTGGTATTTAACAGACATATTGTCTATTATGATGAGAATCATCGTTCTCTCTTTTTGCTTCTCCTTTGCTTTTGTAGGCTCTAAGGTTGCAGTGGGAGAAAGAGGCTGAGAGCGCCCGCTCAAACCTCCTGACATCTCTGTCAGAGGCAGAGAACAGCCTCACTGCCACACAGACAGAACTCGCAAGCACCCAGACCTCCCTTACCCAGATCAACAAATCTCTATCTGAAGCCCAGGCAGCTCTGTCGCAGACCCAGTCAGAGCTAAAGGAGTCACAGGCCAGGCTGAAGGAACTCCAGTTATCTAGTAAGGAGGAGAACCAAAAACTTGAGGAGGAGCTGAAACAAGCCTGGGCTGACAGGGATGCTGCTGCAAGTGAGTTCCATCCATCCATTCATTAAGGATGTGGAAAACTCTTAACTCACAATTTCAGGGATACAAAATTTGAACGAATTGTTTTGTTCAAATTTTTATATTCTACATCAGAGTGTAGTTCAGCATAGGTAATTATGCTGACTGACCGATGGGGAGGGCATTTCTTTTGAGAACACCCCATTTCTGCACACAAATTTGCAATGACTTGTGCAAAATTAGCAAGTCAGGTTGTTTAGATTTAAAGGTTGCTCTTTCTGTTTTGCATCCTATGTATTTTATGTGATAATTGAGAAAAATGCTTTTCTTCCTGTGTTGTGAATGTTGATCAGGTTCCCTGGAGGAATTGGTATCTAGTCAAAAGGCAGTTCTGCAGGAGAAAGTGCAGCAAGTTCTACATCTAGAGGAGAGGGAACAGCAACTTCTGAAAGAGGTGAGTTCACTGGAACATAAGAACACGTCATCAAATTGTCCTTAAATTCTTGTATTAATTCAACAATCTTTATTTGTATTTGAATGTTTGTTCATTTTATTTTGAAGACATTTCATTAATTCATTGATAACGAGACTACAAAACAATACATATCGACATATCTTCATATCTAAATAAGGTTTTGTTTTATTTCCTTTCTGTCAAACAGGTACTTCTCCTTCAGGAGGAGAAGACTTTGCTGAAAAAGAACTCTGAAGAGGAAGTAGCTCAGCTGTGGACTCAGCTGGACAGCATGAGGACGAATCGCCAAGAGTTAGGAGGTAACATTGACGACCTGGCCTGACCTCTGTTAAAAAAACTTTATTTCACCTACTGTAGTTACTAAAGTTAAGATAGTCAAAACATCCCAAGTAGGGTATCAAAAACATTTTACTTTAACAATGTCTGTAATGTGATATGATGCCTGGAAGAAAAGGAAACTTGATAAAACTTTTTCTTTTACCCTCTATTGTTCTTTTGTTCTGTCTTTGTCTTTGTTCTGGTCTCACAGAACTTAAGGAGCAGCTTATCGCTCGCTCATCTCGTGTTGATGACATCGAGCGCCTAAAGACGGAGTTTAATGAACAAAAACAAGGAATCAAAGAGCAGAATGAGGCTGAGCTGGAAAGCCTCAGGAGGTATGTGAGCGCACACACACACACACACACACACACACACACACACACAAACATACATAGTCCTCTGATGTTTAGGATCGAAACAGAACCTTTGTCCCAGATGGATTTTGCACAGCATGTTGTTAAATTACCACAGTTTGCAAAAGTTACCAGTCAATTTTCCTGTTATTCCTTTTGCTTTACTTGATCCCATCAAATGAAACGTGAATTACCTTCGTCATCCTTTAGGTACTTCGAGAAGAGGTTGCAAGCAACTGAAGAGAGCTACAGAGAGGAAATAGCTCTTCTCCAGCTAAGAATGGTAGAAGCTGCTTTGGAAGAGTCTTTGAATAAAACTGCTAATGACAGGTATTTCAGTAGATTTTTTAATAAGGCTACACAGATGTTCTGAAATCTTACATTGTTAGTAACATCTTTGCCTCTTTCTCTTCAGTTCCATTTCTCATGATGAAGCAGAGGAGGCAAAATACGATCTTTCTGATACCAGCCTCAAGTTTGAGAAACACAAGGTAAAGATGTGAACATAAGATTTTGATCAGCTTAAGATTTTGTTGTCAGATAATGTTTGGTGTAGAGCAGTTAGAATTTTTAGATAAGGTAATATAATTTATTATTAATGAAGAGGGCAGTCAAAAGTAAATATTAAAGTTTAGTAATAATAATTAGCTTGCAATACTTTTAATGTCAGGATATAACAAATAAAAATGGATTATATTATATGTATACATACAGTGTAAACATAATATGTATGAGTGTACTAAAAATGTAAGTCGCTTTGGACAAAAGCGTCAGCTAAATAACATGTAATGTAATGTAATGTACAGTGTGAACATATGGACAGTGAAATTAATTGCACATAAGAAGCTAAAATACAAAGTTACTGTTAGAAAAAGTTGAGCATTTAGCAAGCTCTTATTTCAATTAGTGGAGTGAGGTTTTCCACACATTTAAACAGCATTACATTTCTTTTTTTCATTGCACTATTTCAAATATTATTTCATTATTTTTATTTGACTCTATGTCTCATCCAGGAATTGGAGGAGAAACACTCAATGGAGCTTTCCAATCTGAGATCCTCCTTTAAGGAAGACGTGCAGCAGGTGAGACACTCAATCCCTCAATCTTTAATGTCTGCGTTTCCACGTAAACATGTTCCTGGAAAGCTTTCCGCTTACTTTCTCATTTTCTCACTTGTGTGTCAGGTGAGCTCAGACCTCACAGACCATTACTATGATGAGCTGCAAGAGATGAAGACTCGTCATGCTTTGGAGATGGAGCAACTCAAAGCCAAACTTTCTGAGAAACACTTGCAAGGTAACACACACACACACACACACACACACACACACATACACACATACACTGTTTTGAAAAAAAAACGATTATCGTAATGTTAGATGATGCTAATGCTTGTCCTCTGTCGTAGAGCTTACCAGAGTCCGTTTGGAGGCTGCTCTGCAGGTTGAGGTGAGAAAATAAAATCTATCTATACAACAAATTAAATCCTGAGTTTATTGATCTTATAATGAAATGTGGATTTTAATTAGGCGGAGGTCGAACTGAGGCTGTGGTGTCACACTGAGGAGCTGCAGACAAGGATGACCATGATCCACACCCTGGAGGACAGAGTGGCTGCTTTGAGTGAACAGCATGATGCAGAAATACAGAATGCACAAAAACACATGACAACAGAAATCAAGGAGCTCACTACTCTCCTCCAGGAGCAGAGTGAGGAGCAGCTGCGTCAGGCTCAAGAGAGGTGAGATCTGTCTGAGTCAAGACCAGAATGTCATAGAGTATGTGTGGGATTGCTTTTTCTCCCGAAAAACAGAACAAAGGTGCCAACCCAAACTTGTTAGACAAACCTTTTTAATTAAATTCGGGTTTGGTTGTGCTGGATGGGTTATCTACTTAATTTGATACAATTTGTACAATTGTAAATGCCTCTTATCAGGGAACAAAAGAAACAATGTCTGTCGGGTTTGGGCAAAGGCTCGATTTGTTGTGCAGTTATATAATTAGGGTTGTAGCTACTGAAAAAGTGCATTTTTGTTTTTAATGTTTGTAGCTCTAATACATTTCTCTTTTAATTAATTATCATATAAAATGCAAAGCTCAGTACTGTTTTTGTCTGTTGGGTTCAGGTTCCTCGAGGAAAAAATAGTGCTGGAGGAGCGTTTGGTCCAGACATACGAAAACTCTGTGTCAGAGCTAAAGAACAAACTTCAAACGGAGCTGGAACATGAGAGAGAATCTGTACTGAACAAACACTCACAAGAGATGGACACCCTCGATGCCAAACACAAAGCACAGCTAGATTCACTTAGTGCCAGTCACAGAGATCAGCTTGTAGCCAAAGCCGCTGATCTCGATTCCAAACACAATGCAGAGATTGTCGCCTTGGAAGCGGCCCTCAATTCCAAACGAACGGCAGACCTTACAAATCTGGAGGCCATGATGCAGGAGACCAGTCAGGTTCAGCTGGAGGCTTTAGAAGCTGAGCTAACTCGCAAACACCAAGAGGAGAGGGATGTATTGGAAAAGAGGATGCTGGGTAATATGGACACTTTGGAGGCCACCTACCTGAAGGAAGTGCAAGTAAGGAGGCACTCATAATAAGTAAAACATAATGTTACTGTCATACTCAGGACATTACCTTAAACAACAAATCTGCAGGTCTTTGAAATGTATATAAAAAGCATTTTAAAATCTTAAATTGAACTTGGTGAAACCTAGGAACCCTGTTTGTTGAGGGATTTTCCTTTTGAAAGTCAAAATGCTCACAATGCTCCTGTTTCTTTGATCTCAGACACTGCGTGATGAAGTGGGACAGCTTGAAGAGGGGCACCATCAAGATCTGAATGAGCAGAAGTCAGAATGTCTGCAGATAATTGAGCTCCACGCTGCAGAACAACTGTCCATCAGGGAGGAGCTGAGGAAAGAACTGGCTCAGCTGCAAATGGAAAAGTTTAGTGCCATGGCAGCGGAGCTCAGCCACGTTCACAAGGTGAGAAGCGGACAGAGTGGTGGGCTTCTGGCTAACATTTGGTATACAGTTAATCAGATTACAAAATACATATAGCTGACAACTTCTACTGTTGACTTTTCCCTAAATTCTATTTTTCATGATTTGTTCTTGCAGGCTGAGCTGGCTGCTCAAAAAGAGACCTCAGACAATGAACACTGCACAGCTCTGGAGACCCTGAAGATGCAGGTACTTTCCCTGACATCTTGTCCTATCTTAAAAAGACTGAATTTGAAGGTTCTTCTCTCGAGGACACTGGTTACAGAATGAGATCTGATTTTATATTTGCACAACATAATAGTTTAATAGTACTTTACTTTAATAGTAATTTTACATCCAAATATAAACTGAAAACAAATCTTTTTGGAGGAAGAGATATTTTATTATTGCTGGTGAACACTGCTGGTGCAAATATAGCTCTTTCAGGACATGTACAAATTCTATGTCCTCAAATCCTACTCGAAGTAAGCAATGCCATATTTAGATAATGAAATTCCATTCAAGTGTTTTGGTGATGTACAAAAACATTCTCAAGAGTAAATTGAGTTTTTAGACTTGCTTCCCCCAATTTATGTTCTTTTTAATATACAGCATGAGATTTGTCTTAAAGGTCTGATCTGTTCACTCAGGTTTTGGAGCTTGAGCAACATCACAATGCTGCACTCCAGGAGCTTTCACACACATACAGTGCTGAGAAAGAGCAGCTCATCAAGCAGCACCAACTCCAGCTACAGGTGTGTAATGCATGATAGTGTGTGTGAATCCTTCTTTTACAGGATGAGTGAACATCTCAAGCTCTGCCTAGCGAGTTGTTTTTAATGGTTGTCACTAGAGTTCTCGTCTCTTGCTTCTGTTGCTCTTACAGCCCATTAGAGGCAGGATTACACAGAGTCATTGTTCATCCTTTATAATAGTGTATTTGTGGCGCCGCACAAATACGCCATGGATTTGTTTTTCTTAGGAGCACTTTGAATTTGAGTATTTGACCAACTGCCTGAATATTATAGTATTAAAACGCATGTGTGTCCTGCCGCAGGAGTTGAGGGGTATCTCCGCCCGGGAATTGGAGGCATGTCGGCGGGAGCTTGAAGAAGAGTCGTCAAGGCAACGTCAGCACTTCATAGAAGAGGTGGAGCTCCTCAAAGTCCAATCAGAGGAGAGGCTGCAGGACAGGATTAATCAACTGAAGGTAGAAAAAACAGAGATGCTTGTGAGAAACGGGGAAAAAAAACAATTTGTTTTGAAATCTTTGAAATGAAACACCCTTTACGCAGTGAACAAACAATTCATGCGTAAAATATCTGATTGAACTTTAAAGGTCCTTTTTATTTTAAGTTGTGTATTTATTTGACTCAAAGCGCTTGTTTTTAACGCCATTATGTAATCGCTCTGGATTATGGAGAGCTGTAGTGCGTGTGTGTGTGTTGTGGCGCATCCCCCTCTAAGCCCCAGCTGCACCAGTTCACTCCAAAGGATAGCTCTTTCCCTTGGACTCTGTCCCACTGGAGCTTTATTCAAACCCAGTTTCCACATAATCCCACCATCATATACCGATGTAGAAGTGTTCTTGTCCGTCTGTCTCCCTGTGCTCTGAATTGTTGTGCTGCCGGCTCTTGCGTGTGTTTGTGTTGCTGCCATCTGAACAGTGGCTAAATGGGATGGATCTAAGCTTTTTATCCTCTGATGTTGAAGGTTTTAAGGCTGAAGGTAGTTTTTTTTATTTCCAGACCTTTAGCGTTTGACCATTTGAAATGTGAAGCCCAGTAGTCAGCTATAAGCCAGCGAGACATGGCCAGAGATATTTTATGCCTTCATGGTTCTGCAGGTTTTTAAGATTCGCATCTTTTAATTCATGAACCCACATCTTTGCTTTGTTTAAAGACGGAGTTTGAGGAGCAGAAGGAAGCGGGGCTTCAAGACCTGAGGCGGAGCTTCACATCTGAGCAGGAGAAGAAGGAGCAGAGCTACACTGGCAAAATGAGCCAACTCACCTCCCAGCTGCAGAAGCTTGATGCTGTGGTGGCCCAGGTAGTGCATATATTGAAATAACTGCAATCTTGTCTTATGTTTTTCCAGGGATTTCCTATAAATTATGTTGCAAATGTAAAAGTAAATGTAAAATAGGATGACACGTGCAGCTTCACTTTGCTCACTTTGCTTGCTAGGGACAGGACTATACAGGCCTGAGAAGATGTGTTGTTTTATTCTGAATATTCAAAGTACATACTGAGATGAAGGAGAAAATGTAAATAATTTGATGATTTGGAAATTAAGAATGGACAGTAACAATATTGGTGCAGAAGTTTGGCACCTGTACAATATTACAACTTATTAAAGCCATTAACATTTCAACTGCTACATTAGGGGAGGGTATGTGTGGTGTGTCATACATCTGCTCTCTTTGTTAAAGCAAAAAGTAGAGCTAAATTAATTGAAAATTCTAAAATTCCCAACCTTTTGCTTCTAAAAGTGGACTTTGAAACTTTTCCTCATCAAAAAAATCAAACGGTTAAATAAATTAGCTTAGGTTTCAAGAAATTGTGCATTTTTACACTATTTTCTTTGAGAGATTAGAAAAAGTCAAAGATAATGTACTAAATAATTTATTGCAGCTCTGGTTGAACAGTAAAGTACAGACTTAGGAGGACTAAATAATTTGTAAACTCTAATGCATAGCAACATGCATTTTGTTTGTTGCGCATGCATTTGCTTCTGTTCATTTGTATCTGTCATGAAATCAATGGAGCAAAGCCTTGATGTGTTGGAGTTAATTTCCATAAATCTGTTGTCGTTTGGTTGTTGTGGAGATTTGAAGCATACTGAAACCTTTTTAATTGGATCGTCTTGGTTACTACTAAGGTATTGCTCTACTTTCTAAGTCTAAGTCTGTGTTCATTTAAAAAAAGTTTTTTTGGACTAATTTATGTTTATATTTGTTTCCATGGCACCTGCCTGGCTTGGCTTTTCATAGTGAGATATTAACACACACACACTAAGAGCCCATGAGGTTAGACAGGAGAGGCTTAAGAGAGTCAGGGCGGGTGTTGTTGTCAGGGCAACAGCATTGTTTTTAGAGGCAGGTGGCTGCATGAGACGTTGGATGGGAGGGAGAAGGGGGGAAAAGAGAGGGAAGAAATGGTGAAAGGAGAGGGGGACAATGGACGGCATGAGAAAGGAAAGGTAAGAAAAAATCAGCACGGATGAAAGAAAACTCTAAATTGAAGCAGTACATCTAGATTCTGGCTTTTCTCACTTCTGCAGTTTAAGTATCTGCCATGAAGGCCCGATGGTTATAGTCAATATGTGTGTATGGTTGAGCTGGTTTTAAATAAAAATTTTCTCCTTCTTTTTTTCTTTCAGTAGATTGAGTGTATTTCGGTTGATAGTGGATGTGCTCACTGTGATATCTGGATAAAGTCGATGTCTCAGACTCAGATTACCTTCTGGTTTGATTCCCAGTGGTTTTACTCCGGAGAACATACCTAATGCTTTTGTCATGCTCTTGGCTCTGTTGAGATGTTGTCAACCATGTGGATTTGTTACCTGTGTTGTTACAAAGACTTTACCGGTTGTCATGTCTAGTTTCCGTCCCTTAGATTAGTTGAGTATGTTTCTAAACATGTCATTACACAGGTGGCAGTGAGTTTAGTCAGTAGGTTAGTGATGGTAGATTAATTTAACAAGTTCTCTTTGTCCATTGTCTTTCAGCTGCGGGCAGAGGTTGGCTGTCTGCAGGGAGAGTTAGAAGGGAAGCGTTCGGAGATGGAGACCCTGGACACCCTCCTCCAGCGAAGGGACAGAGAAAGTCAGGAGGGGGGCAACCACCTCAAGATGCTCACTGATGACTTGCACAATGCCAAAGAGCAAAGGTATGTGATATAAGTTATTTTTACCTGCATAACAAAAAAGGGGGTTATCTGTGTGTTTTATTTGTTTCTGAACATTACTTTTCATTTACGCGTGATATTTTAAGACGCATGCCAGTATGTTTAATAGCTTAAATATCTTATGTCCCTGCCTAATCACTTGGTTTGTTGTATGTGTTGGTCTGACATATCACTTTTGTTCTCCCAGATATAATCTGCACAAGGCCAATGAAAAGATAGGGATGGTGCTGATTGAGATTGTTCGCAGCATCGTTGCAACAGAGGAATTAATTGGCCAAAAGATCAGTACCAGAACCAACAAATATAAGCAGGCGACTTATCAGAAGAGCCCAGCAGGGATCAAAGATGCAGACGAGTCGGGTAAGTTGGCTTCTGGCTCATTCTGAAGTTATACGACACAACCATAGTTATTTTTTCGCTCAGGCTGGTTCATGGATTTTTGTTAGAGCTACAGATATGAATTAAATCATTTCCTTAAAGACCAAGGGGTCAATATTTATATCAATACAACAATTACATTTGACTTTTTCCCTTTTTTCTGAAGGTATTACAGTTTCAGAGTTGTCAACAGAGGATGTGGAGCTGACCCAGCTATTCTGTGAGAGCTTGCTCATTTCAGATACTGAGATCAGTCCTGGCGGAGAAGAGGCAGCTCTGAATGCCTGCGGCAGACTGCGACACACAGTAGGCACACTACTGGAGCTACTCAACCAGGCCAACACACAGGTAAAGGATGCATAGACCCACAGATCTCACCCAACAATGCGCAAGAAATGTTGTCTTATAAATTTGGGTTTCTCATTTATTTCCAGCTGGAACAGAGTCATGATGTCCACCTTTCTCTGGAGGAGAAGTTCTCTGAGGGCAGAGAAGATTCCGCCCAGCTCCTTAAGCAGCACAAGCTCTTATTGGAGCAGCTCGATCAGGACGCAAAGCTGAAGAGTCAACTCCAGCTGGAGCTCCATAAGGCCGAGGGTGAGCACTGCATCCTCAATGGCTTTGCTTCACTTGACTCATCTTCTGCTGCCAAGTTACAGTCGTTAATCCACTGATCCTTAAAACGCTGTTCTATCCTGCTCGTACTCCAATTTCATGACTTGAACTGAAGTTTAAACATAACCCATCTGTTAATGATGTTAAGCACAAGAAGCTAAAGCATATTATGTATTTTTCTTACCTCATTCTGTTTGTGTTCAGGGCTCCTAGATGGCTACATGGCAGAGAAAGTGGTCCTAGATGAATGTCTCCAGCAGAGGGAGGCACAAGAAGAGAGACTAGTTGAGGAGCTGGAGGATCTTAAGGTTAAGCTGCATAAGATGGGGAGCATCACTGGGGAGCTGGATAGCCTCAGACTGAAGCACCAGGAGCTCAGTGAGGAGCACACGATTCTCCTCCGTCAGAAGGAGCATCTCTCTGCCGGTCTGGGGGATCGAGAGAAAGGTGAGTGGAAGAAGAACTTGTGAAATACAGAATATAGTGTCACACAGCCTCTGTAGTGAGCTTGATCATACTCTTATGTAATGTCTGTGCTCAGATGCATCTTCTGTCCGTAGGCCATGGGCTGAATTTAGATCCTGACGCAGGTTTGTGGGTCAGAGTGGAGTGTGTGTGTGTTGGGGGGTTGGGGATGAATTTGCAGTATATTTGCAGTGTTGTGTGAGATTGCTGTTTGAGACTCTACCATCGTCAGTAGCTTGTAGCGAAGACTCTCGGCGTGCTGTGTTATTTGTTGTTTTTTACTTATATAACAGCGATTTAGATCAGATCCGTTAAGAATGCATTCAGTAACTTTTCTGTCTTGCCTGCTTTTCAAAATTCTTTAGCATCCATGTATTTACGCTGAACCAGTCAGCCTCACCTTCCTCTCTCATTTTTGAAGCTCTACTAGCAGAGACGGAGCATTTGACCCAGGACAGACTGGACCTGCAGCGGCAGGCGGAGCGGGACCACAGGTCTCTGTCTCAGCGCCTCAGGGCCCTGGAGAGAGATTTGGAAGAGCAGGAAACCAAGGGCCTGGAGACGGAGCTGCACAACAAGACTCACACTGAAGACCTCAACCAGCATGTCCAAGCACTGGAGAAACAGCTGAAACACGACCGGCAGTTTATAGAGGTGAATGTTTCGATATATTAAATGTTTATTATAATGTGATGCCAAAATGTAATTAATCTGCTTTTTTAGCTTCCCTGTAATTGTTGCTAAGATTAGTTTAAAGGTTTTATACATCCCTTTAAACTAATTTCACATTAATTTTAGTGTTATTTCAGAGGGCCAGAGACGGGTCCTTCTGTTATTGCTTAATGCAGTAGACACAGTCTAACATGTAATTAATTCCTATAAATACAGGAGCAAGCTGTGGAGCGTGAACATGAGAGAGACGAGTTCCAACAGGAGATCCGAAGGCTGGAGGCCCAACTCAGACAAACGTCCAGTGTGGATAACAAAGGACACAGGGTGAGGCCCATCATCTTGATCGGAAGTGTACATACTGCATGAGGGGGAACTTTTTTCACCACTGTTACGCCCCCTGGTGGCTCGTAGCTGGACATAACATAAATGCAACAGGTCTGAATAAGTGAGGGTGCAATCACACAAAACACAAGACCAGATATAAGATAAAGACAGTATTTATTTAGACAAAGCAACACAGGGATCAACAAGGACTAACAGTGGCACCAAAGAAAAAGAACACAAAGAAATCCCCCCCCCCCTTTACAGGTGCTTAGCACCCAAAAGTACAGCGGGTGGTGCTCACTCTAACCTGAGGTATTAACAAACAGTAAACCTACGTGAGTGTGATATGTAAACCCCGGAGTATCTTACCTATCCTTGTAGTCCCTGTGCGCACAACAACCAAAGTAAACAAAGACAAAAGACAAAACAAAAGTAGGCTGCTACAACTTAAACTACTGGTAAAAACTCACACAAGACACCAGCAAACATCAGGACCAAACAAAACAATCAGCGCTCTGACACAGCTCACCACAAAAGCCTCCTCTCGCCAACAAAACAGACACAGGACTATTTAAAGGGGAAGGGTTGACGAGAGATCTGTCACAGGTGGGGTGATTGGAAGATTGGATGCAGGTGAGATGAGCGGCCATGATGCTTCTTCTTCTGGCCACTTCACTGGCACGTCCTGCCCGAGAGCTCCCCCTTCCAGTCACTGGAGGCAACACCAGTCTATAAGGATGTGGGAACAAAACAACAACACAAGACAGAACACAACACATGTATACATACAGGACATACAGAACACTGTCCGTAACACTCCCCCCCATAAAGAGTCAGCCCAGGGCTGACGATACCTTAAACCATCCCGGAAACCCAAAATCAATATCAATTTCCAACAGAGAGGTTTTGAGGACTACTGACCAACAATATTTACACGCGAGACAGAGCGTCTGCAAACACATTCTCGGTGCCCTTTTTGTGGTGGATCACCAGGTTGTAATTCTCAATAAACAAAGACCAACGCATCAGTCGTTGGTTGTGGTTGTGCATGCGATGCAGAAACACCAGCGGATTGTGGTCTGTGTAAATCACCACAGGCTCCGCACTAGACCCAACATACACCTCAAAAAATTGAAGCGCAAGCAGCAAAGCCAACGTCTCCTGTTGTAATAATTTTTCAACATATTTATATGACACACTCTGGTTTTCCGTCTTCTATCAGGGGTCCTGAAAACCGAGCACTCATTGAATTACTCAGAATGGGCAGTAACACTAAAACCAAGTCACCTGGCTGTAGAGAACGTGGAAGTGCTTTTTCATCAAACTGCCGCTTCATACCCTGTTGTGCAGCAGAGAGACTCTCCCTAGCGATACTACAAGCCCCGTGCAGTCGTTCTCGGAAGCAACTCACGTAGGTCAGCACGTTTCGCTGGGTGGACGAACTCTTGTCTGTTAGCTGATCCTTTAACACCCTTAAAGAGCCTCTCACGGTGTGACCAAATACCAGCTCTGCTGGACTAAAACCTAGTGACTCTTGCACTATTTCCCTAACGGCAAATAGAGCCAAAGGGACGCCTTCATCCCATTCCCTACCGGTCTCCATGATATATTTGCGCAACACTGACTTAAACGTCTGATGCCATCTTTCGAGTGCCCCCTGCGACTCAGGGTGATAAGCACTCGAGATCCGATGTGATATCGAGAGGGATGTTAACACCTGTTCAAAAATACCCGAAAGGAAGTTGGTACCCTGATCGGTTTGCACGATCTTAGGAAGGCCGAAAGTAGAAAAGAACTTGATCAGGGCCCTTACTACTGACTGAGCTGTTATACTCCTAAGAGGGATAGCCTCCGGATACCGGGTAGCTACACACATGATTGTTAACAGGAACTGGTTACCGGATTTTGTTTTTGGCAGAGGACCAACACAATCAACCAACACGTGCTCAAAGGGTTCCCCTATAGCCGGGATCGGGTGAAGAGGAGCAGGCTTGATAACCTGATTAGGCTTCCCCGTAATCTGACATACGTGGCACGTACGGCAAAACGAAGACACATCTCGCTTCAAACCTGGCCAGAAGAAATGTCGCAACACTCGGTCATAGGTTTTCGTAACACCTAGATGACCAGACCAGAGATGTTCATGAGCCAGAGATAACACGGACTGTCTGTACTGTGTAGGCACAACAATCTGAAAAACATTACTCCACTCATTATCAAAATCAGCGCGAGATTTCCATCTCCGCATCAGTAGATCATTTTCCATAAAATAATCAATTTCTTTATTTTTAGCGATCTCTGGAGCAAGAGCCGCAGCAAAACACTTTGCTAAAGTAACGTCCTCCTTCTGAGCAGCAATAAGACTACTTCGTACCATAGGCAACCTAGTTGTCTCTGTGGTGGAAGTATCGCCCTGAACCTTAAGCTGGACACTCGGCTCAGCAGTAGACTGAATAATCACAGATGGGGAAAGAGTCTGGCCAGACACCTCAGTAGCGAACAGGGTATCCGACAAATCAACTGCTTCACCCAGACTACGTGCTTGAGCACGGGTGACCACACACACAGGGAACACTTCAGGGAAGTCCTGAGCCAACACATCAGGCTGCAAAATCTCAGGTCTTTCTTGAACTTCTAAAAGTGGCATAACTTTGCCACCAGCGATGTCATTCCCTAGCAGAAATGTGACGCCTCTAACGGGCAAAGACGGGCGCACGCCCACTTTAAACACTCCATTTGCTAGGTCACAGGATAAATGTATCTTATGGAGAGGCACAGACACAAAGCCCATTTCAATGCCTTGCACAAGCACGCTGGAGCCACTTAAAGTGTCATTGCAAAAAGGTAACACATCTGACAATATAAAAGACTGTGCTGCGCCAGTATCTCTTAATATGCGCACTGGATGCTGGTTCAACGCATTCGCACTAAGGGAAACCAGGCCGTCCAACACAAATGGTGTGTAACAGGGTTCCAGAGTATTGTCCTCCATCTCCGGGACTAGTGACACTGGACCCAACAATGTTTGCACCAAACCAACCTCTTTTGGTCGTTTGCTTGGCTGTGACAGCTTGCGTTTTAACCTAAAACAGTCAGCCTTTATGTGACCTGTTTCGTGACAATAGTAACACTCCCGTTCCTCGTTAGAGCGGAGAGGCAAGGAACGTGGCGGACTAGACTGCATTCTAGCCGAGGCAGAAGGAGTAAAAGACCTACTCTCATATCGGGGAATCCCAAATGTTTGCTTGTGCGATAACACAAACTCATCAGCAAGCACCGCAGCTTGCCCTACTGTCCCAACCTTTTGCTCATTGAGATACGTCACTATTCGATCAGGCAGACAATTCTTAAACTCTTCGATGAGAACCAATTGAGATAGAGTGTCAAAATCAGTCGCGTTGCTTGCCTTGCACCAGCGATTAAACAAAGTCTCTTTCTCACGGGCGAACTCCACGAAAGTTTTACTTGACAATTTCTTAAATGTCCTGAACTTTTGTCTATACGCCTCCGGCACGAGTTCGTATGCACGAAGCACAGCTGCCTTGATAGTGTCATATGACAAACTGTCTTCTAGAGAGAGGGAAGCTAAAATCTCCTGGGCTTTACCTGTGAGTTTACATTGAAGCATTATAGACCATACCTCTTTTGGCCATTGCAGGGAGGTAGCCACTCGCTCAAAGGCAGTAAAATATGAGTCTACTTCCGCCTCACGAAACTGAGGTACTAGCACGATATTTCGGCTCACTTCAAAACCTCTCGCCGGCGCGGAGGATTCAGCAGATACAGACCGAGTTTGAGCTGAACTCGCAGCAGCAGCTTCTATTTCTAGGCGCTTTAACTTCACCTCTTTATCTGCGGTTATTTCTATTCTGCGGTAATCCGCCTCTATTTCTAATTCCATTTTACGAATAGCCAACTTGTGACTATACTCTGCTTCTTTCTCTTTCTCCTGCGCCTCCATCTGCAAGCGCGCTAAGCGTAGCCTATAGCGGGCATCATCACTTGCTCTAGGTGAGGAAAATGGAGAGAGTCGGGGCAGAGTTAGCGGAGGCTTAATCTCCAGATCAGAGGCCGCAGCTACCTCTTCCTCCCTGATGTCCTTCTCTGAGTTAGAAGACAAAGATGAGGATGGAATAGTGGGCGCACGAGTAGCGGCACTGCTGCCCGTACCAAGCACTTTATTGTGAACCAACATACATACGACCGCTTCTTTCAATTCAGCTTTTAGCTGATTTGGGGGGACTGAAAATTCAAAATGTGCCGCAATGGCATACAAATCTTTTTTTTTACAGCGATCAATCTGTTCCACAGAAGGATCACTAAGAAAACACGCAAGATCAAACGTGTCCATGATGTTTCAACCAGCCTTAACACAAACCTTAACTAATCTAACCAATATCAACAGCCTACTTGACGTGTGCACTGCACACCAACACTCAACAAACCTGTTGCTTAATTAGGATCAAAGATCCCGGACGAGCCCCCAATTTATGTTACGCCCCCTGGTGGCTCGTAGCTGGACATAACATAAATGCAACAGGTCTGAATAAGTGAGGGTGCAATCACACAAAACACAAGACCAGATATAAGATAAAGACAGTATTTATTTAGACAAAGCAACACAGGGATCAACAAGGACTAACAGTGGCACCAAAGAAAAAGAACACAAAGAAATCCCCCCCCCCCTTTACAGGTGCTTAGCACCCAAAAGTACAGCGGGTGGTGCTCACTCTAACCTGAGGTATTAACAAACAGTAAACCTACGTGAGTGTGATATGTAAACCCCGGAGTATCTTACCTATCCTTGTAGTCCCTGTGCGCACAACAACCAAAGTAAACAAAGACAAAAGACAAAACAAAAGTAGGCTGCTACAACTTAAACTACTGGTAAAAACTCACACAAGACACCAGCAAACATCAGGACCAAACAAAACAATCAGCGCTCTGACACAGCTCACCACAAAAGCCTCCTCTCGCCAACAAAACAGACACAGGACTATTTAAAGGGGAAGGGTTGACGAGAGATCTGTCACAGGTGGGGTGATTGGAAGATTGGATGCAGGTGAGATGAGCGGCCATGATGCTTCTTCTTCTGGCCACTTCACTGGCACGTCCTGCCCGAGAGCTCCCCCTTCCAGTCACTGGAGGCAACACCAGTCTATAAGGATGTGGGAACAAAACAACAACACAAGACAGAACACAACACATGTATACATACAGGACATACAGAACACTGTCCGTAACAACCACCAAGCACCATTTTGTGACCTTATCACTCGATGTGCTTACTCTGTGATAAGCATTATTCCCTGCACAAGGATTTTATTTGAGCAAATCAGAACGATAAATCAGACTAGGCTGCTTTGGTTTCCTCTTCATCTTGGCTGCAGTGGAATTTGCAGCTGTTGCTGACAGACTTCTGGATTTAAATAGTAGTTGTCGCCTGAATCGAGCAGTTTATCCTTTCAGGCAGATGGCAGACATCTGTGGGATGTTTTGATCCTCCAATAAGGTTTGCATAAAGGCCACTTAATGATGTAATGCATAGAGTGAACGGGTCACCTTGACATTGGTGTTAATATATAATATACATTTTTTGTGATATATTGACCGATACTAAGTTTCCGTGTCAAAGTTTTTTTTATACTTGGTTGCTGTGATGCGTTTGCTCATGTTTTGCTGATTGGATGATACATGCACTAACTGAAAAATGTATAGTTCTACTCACAGAGGTTGACATGATGAATGTGTTTGTTTGTTTGTTGTTTGTGTGTTAATGAGCCTGACTTTTACCATGTGTTTACTCCTGTGCTGAACTGATCGCTGTAGTTTGAGGACTTGGCTCAGCAGGTAACAAAAAATGAAACCGTAGTCTACCTCTCTAAGCTCCTCTGACTCCCGTGCATGGTGTGCATTGTTCTTTTAAGTCGATCATCCATAGAGTAATTTTAGTGCTTCATGCGTTTGCCAAAAATTCATCAACCATTTAATTTTCTGTTTGCTAACATTCATTTGCATGGTTTGCACTTCATTTGTCCTTCACCTCTATGTCACTGCTCTCTGGAGCGGCTTCATTCAGTGTTTGGTAGCAGTGGCTGCAGATACGGCATGGCTTGGTTTTTCTAGCTACGAATCATAATTTCCATTCCCAAATAATTTTTTCCCCCATTTAAGTTTTAAAAGTTGTTATTCAAAACTTTGTCCCTGGTATGTCTTTGCAGGTGGAAAGTCTACAAGCTGTCATCAAAGACAAGATGGACGACCAAGCTTCCTTGTTCGCAGCCAATCAGCAGGCCCAGCGTGACCTTGCTGAACGCAACGAGGAGATAGACAAGCTAGCCGGGCGTAACAGAGAACTTGAGCTTGCGCTGCTCAACACTGCTGAGAGTAACCGATCTATTGGTCAACTTGAACAAGAGCTTCACAGAGCAAAGTTGAGAGAGCAGGAGCTCACACAAGTAAGAACAGATCAACACTTTCAGTTTATATAAGTGTGCACTTTCACTTTTTTCTCAAGAATTCCCTCATCTCCTCCTCCTGCCAGGATAAGCAAGCACTGGAGCAGCAGCAGCTGTCCAGCAGGCTTCAGATCTCCGCCCTGCAGTCCAAACTGGATGATATGAGACACTGCTACCATGACAACACACGTGACCCCACCCAGGAGCTTAGGGATGCCCTTGACACTGCTCAGCAGAGTCTACAGACCAAAGAACAAGAGGTCAGTAGGATGTGATTAAAAGATGGTGGAAAGTAGCAGCAATTATTTAGCGTTTTTATTTGCACATTTGGCTGCAGTGCCACCTGCTGGTACAAATGGGGAAAGGTATCCAGAAAGGTATATAAACTTTGTATGGTATGCCTGTTAATGTAAAATAATGTGCATTTCAGGTTGAGGTTCTGCTTGGCCAACTGGAGAATGTGCACAGAGACTTGACCATCAAAGAAGTTGAACTAAAACACCTCACACTACAGCTGGAGTCAGTGACTAATCAGAATGCAGCTCGTGTCAATGAGCTCCAAGAGGAGATTGCTGCACTGAAGGTAAGAACTACATTGTTTTTACACCAAATCATTATCTATTTGTAGTGTTAATCTCTCCCTCTAAGATCCTTTGATCTAGATTGTGTATCTAGATACACAGCCCACAATATTCCACTGTCGACCCTGATTATACTGTGTGTTTGACATTTTTTTCTTTAATTATGAAAATCTAATACTTATAAGAAGAAGCAGTAAATGAAATTGACATGATTATTATTATTATTATTCATGCCAATTAATTGCCTTTTTTAGTGCCTAGACATGCTTGAAAACTCACCAATATTAGCAGAAGTGGTGATAATATACATATCCTGGAGTAATTTGAAAAGGGCGTGGCAAAAACGTAACAACTTCAAATTCGGTTAGGGCTCATATCAACAACATGGAGAATTAAATTACATTGATTTTTGAGTTTTTGTCCCACGGTGTGACTATGGCGTCAAAGTTTGATTACGTGCCATCAAAACATGAGGTTGTTGTATCCATAGTATCTGTATAATGTCAGAGTGTCAGTGATCATAGATTCCTTTAATGTCTTAGATGTTGCAAAGGTGAAAGAGATTAGATCTACATTACATTTTTCACCTTGTGGTCTGCACTTGATGGTGTGGACCGTTAATCTGTGATTAGTGGCCGTGGTTCGACATTACGTGACGGCGATAGTAAGTGAATCGTTTATACTTTCCGCGGAGTGGATTTGCCCGGTCCCCCTCGCAGCCCTAGTTTTGGTTCGATCTATGATTGATGTGTCAAAATCTGTCTCTCAGATTTGCATTGGTTAATCTTTAAACTCCAAATATCTATTTTATTTAGTTGGATTCTGAATGGAATTTGCATCTTAAACTCTGTCTGCAGGAGACTGTATCTAATCTAGAAATACTTGAGGAGGAGAAGGAAGAGCAAAGTGAGGTGGAGGAAGTAAATGAAGAGACCCTCCCCTCAGCTCTACTGCAGGAGAAAAACCAGGAAATTGATCACCTCAACAATGAGATCCAAAGATTAGAACAGGAGCTGGAGATCACCGGGGACAACAAGGTCAGTGTAAACAACACACAGATACATGCAGACAGTGTGAGAATATAGCCGATGAGGTGGTGATGTAAAATCGAATTGTCCGTTTCTAATCTTCCTGACAGGATATTGAAGTTGAACTTGAGGATCTTCGCTCACAGGTGGAACATCTTCAGTCTGAAATCACCAGAGTGCGTCAGGACAAAGAGGAAGAAGAGGAGCGCCTTCACGAGGTCATCAGCACGCTGCAGGCAGAACTCTCCACACTAGGCCCCAACATGCATGAAGTTAGCGACTCTCAGGATGGTGACAGCATCAATCCCTCACCCGCTCCCAGCCCAGAACCTTACCACGACACCATCCAGGAAAAGGATAGGAGGGGAGGGCCGAGTAGCCTGAAGCAAGAGCTCAGTCTGACTCACTCTGCCGCTTCTCGTTCCCTTCGCTCTCGTCTCAAGGCCACTCAGAGTCAGCTGGAAACAGCGGTAGCAGAGAGAGAGGGACTGGAGCGGTTACTGCACACCCAGGAGGAAGAGTACAGAGGACACGGGCAGGAGTTGGGGAGGAGGTTTAGAGCTGAGAAGGAAAAGGTAGATGAGCTCCAAGGTCTCCTCACCCTCAAGGA
The DNA here is from genome assembly GCF_963576545.1 of Limanda limanda. NCBI lineage: Eukaryota > Metazoa > Chordata > Actinopteri > Pleuronectiformes > Pleuronectidae > Limanda > Limanda limanda. Next base: position 18,510,931 of record NC_083647.1, on the reverse strand, counting down.
AGCCCAGCTGGAGGAGATGAAAGCCCAGGTAGAAGAGAATAGGGACGAGAGGAAATCATCTGAGGAGGATAATGCTTACCTTACCAGCCTGGTTACTGATCTTCAAGAGGTGGAACGTGAGCGACTGACAGAGATTGAAAGTTTAAAAACTAAAGAGCAGCAGATGGAACTAGAAATGGAGGTACTCGGAGAAACCAGCCTTACACTTGAGAGACAAACCCAGGAGATCAGAGCCGAGGTGGTAGATATGGAGAAAATGATTGCTGATGAAAGGGAAAAGATTAGAATACTTGAGACTCAGAAGAACGAGCTTTCTGCTGAAAGTGAAGCACTCAGGAGTAAGGAGAAGCAACTTCAGGAGGAAACTGAGATGCTCAGACGGGAAGTGACTTCATTGAGGAGCCTGATCCAGGACCTAACGGTTAAAGTCAGAGAGAAGGAAACCAATCAAAAAGAGACTCAAACGGAGGTGCTGGTGAGTGTTTGTAGATACAACTTTTATTCAAGGTTAATGACATTAAAAGATTATGAAATTAAATGTTTTATTTAAGTACCAATCTTTTTTAACATCTAATGTTTGTATACATAGTTCATAGTACACAGCAGACCTTAGTTTTCTGTTATCTGTTCAAGATTTATAAATCATATTATATTTATCGCCCCATGTTTTCACTCCTTACTGTGTGCGTTGGGTGGTTGGTTTGCTTTTAAGAAAAATTAAAGCAAAAATACTGGATGGATTAACAGGAAACTTGGTGGAAGGATGTGGTATGGTGCAGATCTGGATCAAGGGGCAGATACAAAAACATTTTTATCGCATTCTTTAACATTGTGAGAAAGAATTTTGGTAAATTTCACTGATTTACAATTGAATAATTTATGGATTGTGATGGAAAAAATGGGCAACTTTAGGGTATTCTATCTGTAAGTATGTGCAATTTGGGGCAGCTTGATTGAATTTAGGTTTTAAGTCTGTTTTTTTGCTTTTTTAATGCAAAGCCAACCAAGTAACTCTGTAAACCAGCCTCAACAGGCCCCAGACAGGGAATGTTTTTTTTGCTTGCAACTGCAGTCGAGACCACATCTGGTTATAGTTAGGTGCGTAATGACGTGTTACAGCGAGACGGCAGAATCTTGCACGGAGGAAGTGACATGAAAATGAGGAAGGACGAGGAAAATCTTTGTTAGCTCTTGTTTTTAAAGCTGGTGGACTTTGTTTTTTATTCCGCTGCAGGATGTGGTAAGAACAAGTTGTGGTTTTTATAAAATAGATAACGAAAGAAGAAATACATTAGTTCTGCTGCTGCTTGTCTTTGCATTCTTTCAAACTTTGATTGTACTGCTGCACAGCTGCTTTTGGCAAATGGTCACAGTACACAAGCTAGCTTTAGTTGTAGATGTGTACGACATGTGGTGCCAAATTAAATGCTGTTGCTTTGCAAAGTACTGAATTCCATTCATCAACTGCTCATGTAGGGCTCTGGAAAAACGGAAAAAGAAAACGAAAAATGTAGGGCATGAATTCACATGCCTGTACAGGAAAGTGACACTCAATACTTTTATGGATGTTTCTCCTTTTATCAGACAAATGCTGAGGCAACTTTGGCTAAAGCAGACACTGCGTTGAGACAGAAGGAGGACGAGCTCATCAGACTGAGAGCCGAGCATCAGGCTGTGAGGAGGCAGCTGACCACAGTGAAACAGGGTCTGAGCACCAGTACAACGAGAGCTGAGAAACTACACGAGGAAGGACGGGTGGGAATATAATATGAGCACACAATATTAACTAATATGAGCACACAATATTAACTACAGATCATCTACAAGTTAATCTTTTAGTCTGGAGTATTATAAATGTAACGGTTGGATCCTCTGTTTTAGACCAAAGACTGTGCCCTTGTCGCCCTGGAGACTGACAACCAGCGGCTGAAGGCAGAGCTCCGGCGTCTGCAGGAGGACCTGGCTGTGCAGGAAGAGGAACAAGCCTATCAGCAGAGAGAACTACAGCAGCTCCGACAGCACTGTCAACAGCAGGACACACTTTATCATCAACAGCAATACCAACAGAAAGGTAAAACTTAATGAATCTTTGTACTATTAAATAATTTTACACTATTATTGAATAGGTACATTTTTTTATTCTCGCATAAACAATGTTAATCTCTTGACCCTTAATGACAATTAAGGGCCCTAAGAAACTGAATTTTTTTCTCACAATAACTTTTTAAATATTTCTTGATCATCAGAAATTTCTCAGAGACCTTTTGAGGACATCGTGAGCGTCTCTCGGGACGAAGCCTCTCTGGGCTCTCCGGAGCTGTTGAGGAAACTGGAATGCTCCGAGGACAGAAGCCTGCAGCGTTTCCATACCTCTGTCCTGGGCTCTCGTCTGTCTGAGCTCAGCGTACTGAACAGCACCGGCCTGGATCTGCCCAAACACAAGACCTCTCCCAGGGTTGAGATGGAACCCCCCCACTCTCGGACCATCACTCCAGATCCAGCCACACGGAGTACCCGCTCCCCAGGATCGGCCTCCGTCTCTGACAACTTCTCCATGCTTGACTCTCTGGATACCGACCGAGTATGTCATCTGACACTTTTATACAGGCTATTTTATTGTCATTCTGCAAGAAGCTCCTGTGTTTTAGTTGGGTTCAAATATAAATAAATATTTTAAAATTTCTTCTTAGATGCGCGAGTTGGAAGGACTTGATCAGACAGAACCTCCGTCTCTACTTGGCTCGACCTCCTCCCTCTCAGCACCAGAGTGGGCCAGTGATGGATATGGAAGCAGTGAGTATTTGCACATGAATGACTGTTATCAGTGAAGATTTTCAATTATCCACGTGATGGTTTCTATCAACAGGTGATAGGTCAAGGCAGCCGCTCTGCGTTTAAGATGAGATATGAAATGTCTCCAAGAAAATCAAGCAACCCAGATGCCACTTTTATATGTGTAATATAGATTTTTAAAAACTGTTGACATTTTTAGCAGATGTTACTCAAGAGTAAATCATGTATTTTGCTGGGACTATTTTCAACTGCAGATTGAGTGTACTAATATTTACCATAGAATGACTGTGTGTGTGTGTGGGATTGACTCAAAATAAACTAGTGAGTATGTCAGTCAATGGAGTGGTGGGTCTGACTCACGTGTTTTTAATAGGTTTTGGACAAAATAGAGTTCTTTGGGTCAGAAGAACAAGCTTTATTAAAGCTTTACTCACACAGACAAACTGATTAGACTCAGTTTGTTGACAGTAATACAAATTTAGACCTTCACCAGACTTATCTACTTAACTCTTCTGTTGTCTTCTTGTGATTCAGATGTGAGTTCAGAGTTGGGTGCGAGGCTGAAAGTGGAGCTTGAAGAGACTGAAAGGCTGGATGCTCAGTTTGTTGAGTATCTCCGCTGTCGAGGAATGAACCCGACGGCTAACACAGACAGTGCGGCAGGTAGCATGAGCTACAGCGATGACCTATTATCTCCTGATCTTCAGGTGGGCCTCATATACACTTGGCAGTAAATCTATTTATAACTCCCATAGCCTGAATTGTTACTCAGTTTCTTTCCCTGTCGTTCTGCAGAATCTGTTGAAAAAGGTTTATCAAGAAAGCTGCAGAATTCTCACCTTGTCCCAGCGGCGTGCCACGTCCTCAACCCAGCCTCATGCCTCAGACTTAAACGCTATCTCATTGAGTCAGGCGCAGTCTCATTGTGGCGATAGCTCCACCCTAATGGATAAATCATCCTCTAACCCCCCCATGAGCTGGCAGCAGGAGAAGAGGGCACTGCAGGAGACTGTGGTCGCTCTCCGAGAGCTGCTCTGTCGAATGGCACAGAGACACACACAAGTGAGTCTCTGTAGTTTTGATTTAAGATTTTACAAACCTCAACAGTGAGGTTGGGGGTTTTCTAACCTTTTGTTTGTAAAACTTTATCTTTTACTTTATATATGTTATGTACTGGTTTCTCATCTCATAATTTCAGTTGACTATCTTTGCTGATCTTCTGTCTTCCTCCCTCAGACTGACAACAGGGGTGAAACTGATGGACAGGTTGAATCCCAACTGAAAGCAGAGCTGGAGGAGAGACAGAAACAACTGCAATGTGCTCATGACACCCAGCGAGAGCAAAATAACAAAATGCAATCGCTCAGGTACAACAGGACACAAGCCATCTACATTATATATATCAGACATGAGTCAATTCACCATTATCAAATTTTCATTGTAAGTAAAGATTTTTGTATACAATGCATCAAAGAGGAATTTCAAAGCTGATGGTTTGCTGTATTCGGAATAACTATATATTATCTTATGGATCATGTCAATAAATGTAACTGGTCGCCCTCCTAACTTCCAAAAATGATCCATCCATTTAGGGAATCTCTATTCTCCCAATTTGTTTATGTGTTTTTATGTATTGTTTGGCCTTGTTTGAACTACAGCTCTCTTCACCATATTTCTGTCACAGTAACACAAACGGGCTTCCACGTAATAATTCCAAAAGTGGTGTTAAGTAATGCTGTGGTTTTTTTAGGCTCGCTGTAGAAGAAGGTGAAGAGGCTTTGAAGGAAGAGCAAACCAGAGTCCAGGAGCTTCAACAACAACTGGATCAGGAGAGAGTTCTGAGTCTCCGTAAAGACAGAGAGGAGGAAGAAAGGAGAGAGGTAAGATGAGCACAGTTTATACTGTATCAAATATACATTTCATTAGCTTAAACACAGAAAACCAATATCATGGCTCTGTAGTGTTTGTTGTCAAAGATCAGACAGTGCTAAGAATCCAAAGTGTGCTTCAGCTCTCATTTTTATACTCTGAAAGATGACCCACCTCTTCTCCCTCCAGGCTATGCAAGTATCCTCTGATCAGCAGAGGTCAGAGGTCATGGCTCTGAAGGGTCATGTAGAGCAGGAGATGGTGGCATGCAGCAACCTCAGGCGTGAGCTTCAGATTGAACAGTCACGCAGTGAGCTGCTGGAGAAACGTGTAGACGACACCCAGAAGGAGCTAGAAGATGAACGTCAACATTCTGCCATGCAACACGATCTCATCCTGAAAGAAAAGCCTCAACTCCAGCGTCTCTTGACCGAAGCAGAATCCCGCTCGTGTGAGATTCACTCAAAACTTGCAGCTGCTCACAGGAAGCTGGACGAAGAGAGAGACCGATGCTCCAGGCAGGTGGAGGAGCTTAGCCGCAGACATGAGGCCGACTCAGCCAGAGACGGGAAGTTTATCTCTGACATGCGCAGCCAGCTAGAGCAGGAGCGAAGGCAGGGAGAGGAGCTGGCAGCCGTGATGGCCAAAATGAGGACCGAGCTACTGCAGAGCAGGGGGAAATTGGAAGAGGAGAACAGAACGAGGAGGGAGGAGCTGCAGAGGGAACAGGAGGCCGCCACTCGACATCGTGTGGCGATGGAGACCTTGAAGGAGCAGAAACAGGAAGCCAGCAGTACTTTGGCAGTGGAGAGAGAGCGGTCCAGACGCTTCGGGGTGGAACTCTCAGAGATGCAGGAGAGACTCCGACTGATGAAGGACAAAGAGAGGGAGAGGGAGGAGCATTGGGAGAGAGAAAGGAGTAAGGGGCGGCAAGATCAGATGGAGAGGGAGAGGCGTCAGGAGAGGACCAATAACAAATTGGTAAGATATTAACAAAGTTCTTACTCATCTCTAATGGACTCACTTCTTTCACGAAAATACAATGCTCACATTCAGGATAATTTTAGAGACAAAGAAGCACACCTGATACACATTTCCCACTTTAGTGTGAGTTGGAGCTGTTGCGGAAGCAGGATCAGCAGCGAATGCAGGAGCTGCAACAGACTCTGGCAGAGCTGGAGCGGGACGAGAGAGAGATGGCTGCTGAGAGGATGTCTGGAAGGACCACAGGGCAACAACACAAGCCGGCATCCACACAGCAGCAGCTCCAAACTGACGGAGCTCAGGCAGGCAGCTCACAACAAAACCAGCAGGTACAGAAGTGGTTATAATTATTACATACAGCACTGTTGTTGAAATTAATGATGGTGGTAGTAACACTACAAACCTTTTATTGAATGTTAAATGTTCTGTTCTCACTGTAGATTTCAGCAACGTCGCCATCTTCCACTCTGCTGGAGAAGATGTTAAGTGAGAACTCTGAGCTGACGGAGCGTGTGACATTATTGAGTCAGGATCGAGCAACTCACAAACACAGACTCGCCTACCTGGAGCGACAGCTGCGCCACTCGGAGAACCAGCTCGCCAAGGTGACGGGCGAAACTGAAAACAGACCCATCAATGAAGTGATCAGCAACAGCAAGGTCAGTAGGAAATGGACACACACACAAACATGTTTTACTCCATGTTTTGTGTAACTCAAAAAGATTTACCGTGATCCTGGAAAGTGTTTTATTATTTGTCTCAGTTTTCAGTTTTTTAGATATTTTACTTTACCTAAAATTATGACATTACCAGTTAAAAGGTATCAAGGGAGCATTCACTTGAGAATGAAGCACCTTAATTGAATTAAGCTGTGATTGCTACTTGCACCAGCCAAATTACATTTATAAATCTCCTTGTTAGACACTGACGTAAATCTTCTGTTTACTGGTTTCCAGGTGCAGCGTTTGTATGAGCGTTACCTGCGTGCTGAGAGCTTCAGGAAGGCTCTGGTGTACCAGAAGCGTTACCTGCTGCTGCTGCTGGGTGGTTTCCAGGACTGTGAGCAGGTCACACTGTGTGTCATCGCTCGTATGGGGGTGTGGCCCGCACCCCCACTCTCCTCGCTGCAGCGACCCCTCAGAAGATTTAGAGCTGTTGTACGAGTTGTCATCGCGGTCTTAAGGTAGCTTTATATATTTACCAGCATTTAAAAGTAGTTTGAGAGACCTCGACATTGTGTGTGGATAAATCAAACTCCTCACTCTTTGTTTCAGAATGAAGTTCCTGACAAGGAAATGGCAGAAAGCGATCAGAAGATTATCTGTATCTGGGACTGTCAATGGTCATGCTCCAGGTCAGCCTGATGAACCCAGTTTAACATAATATTCATCAATTGTCTGTGTTTGTACGAGTGGGTGGATTTTAAATCTTACCGTCTATTTCAGGGCCTAAAGCTGAAGTTCTGAGGCAGCAACAGTCGAGATCAAATTACGACTCGTCCCTGAAAAGAGACACAGTGTCGTCTCTCGTCCCACCCAGCAAATCACCCTTCAGGTTGCACAACAGGTTTGGTCCCCACTTCATCAAAGAGTCTTTTTACTTGAGACTGGAAATATTTAAGTTTAAGACTTAACAGTTTTGTCAGTTACTTGAAACTAATTGTTTTCGTCTTCCTTCAGGTCAAACTCCAGCACCGCTTTGCCCTATGGGCATCCTGGGGGGTCGACTCAGGATCCAGAAGGATCACTGACAGAATATATCAACCATCTAGAAAAAGTCCAACAACGGTTGGTGGGAGTCAGGCAAGGTGAGAAGCTTTACCTACAAGTTGGGTGAAACAGGAAACTTGAATGGGCCAAGATGGAAGAAATGGAATCACTGGTAGTGGTACCCATTTCACAGTATCCTCCTTTATCCCACATTATCAGCTCACCTTCGTGGGTTTTGGGCACCAAATCAAAAAAGCGTGTGCACACAAGGCACAGGGTGTATTTGTTTTTGCTTTGAGATGCAAGCCTCTTTCTTTGGATCACTTTTTTTCTCCCCGGACGAGTTCAGTACAAGACGGTACAACGTTATTATAGGAAAAATAATAATGTTTTACGGGCACCCTTATGCTTTCTGGGACGGTGTTATCATATCCCACAATACCTCTGTGCTCTATCGTCTCCCAACCCAGTAAGCAAGACTCATAGACTCGCTAAAGAGGAAAGGAAGATACGGTCAGCCTGTTCCCGTGATATGATTGGTTACCGGCAGCGCTGGCTGCAGGAGAACGGGACGTGGCTGTACCTGAGCTGCTTGTCGCCACTTTACCTGTACGGTCCAGGTGAGTGTGAGTGTGACAGGCTCACTCCACCAAACAATAAATGCTCCTCCCAATTAGTTCAGCAGTCACGGAGTGCAACAGATATTAGAGGTGACAACACTCCAGTCTGTCCTCCAGGTTTCGGACTCTCATATAATTCATACCTGTGTCATGCTGTTGTTAATTCACATTTTGGATCATTTCTGCTGATTACAAATATGTAATATAACTGAGTATATTTCAAAGCGTTTGAATGTATTTTATTTCAGAACATGACAGAATTATACTAACATCAACTTGCAGAGATTTAAACTTTGCTTAAAAATTAGGAAAACTTGGTTGAGGTGATATTATTTCTAGCTGACGTCCTATTGGTGTTGGGCTTTCTGACAACTGAGATTTAAATCACCCGTCGAGCTTCCGTATTCATGCATTTTCACAAATCTGAGCTTGAAACAAATCAAAATCTACCTATGTATTATAATGTATAGTGTACTTCATTTACCCTCTTCTGTTTTATTTGAAAGTGTGAAATGTATCTTTGGTCATTTATCACAAGTTATATATTTTAAATGTATATATAATTATTAATAAATGCACTGAATCATATAAAAACAATACCATTATAATTCTACCAGTATAATGAGCCACACCTGGTGTAGTAGATGCAGTATGTGGTTATTTCTTTACCATCAGACAACAAACAATTGCAGCTCCATTTGCTCATGTGTGGTTTTACAGAATTTAATATTTTCATATGAAGATGTTCTGTTAACCTGCCTTTGCAATATTTTCTGATGTTTATAATATAATACAATATAGGTCTTCTAGTCTTTTTTTCTATCAGAGCTGTTTTCGAGCTGATTTATGCAAAAATAATCTTTGATTACATAATTGATGTTGGACTGTACAATAGTTCAGTTTTATCTCATTCATTTATCATTTACTTTAAGCTTTCTTTCTTAATTAGAAAAGAATGATGACTGAGGTTTTATTATAAAGTTATAAATAACAGCTGACTTAAGTCAAGATTCATGAGTGTTGTTGCTATTTATGCAAATCTCGATGTTAAGTTTATTTGTTGCATTTCCTGATACTTTATTTTTATTTTTTTTCTCTTAGGCCCGTCTGTTCTCCAGTCCGACCAAAAGTAATCCGTCCACTGAACGTATGATTGTATCCTGTCAGCACACCATTCCAAATCTTTCCATGCCTTACACCCATGTAGAAACATGAAGAAATAAATATAGGATGTAAGATGATTTTTTTTTCTGATGGTGTGAATTTTATACGTACATAAATTATTTTTTAAATTTTCTAATGCAACTTTTGTATTCTCTGTGCCTCAGTTTTTTGAAGGTCACTCTTTAGATGTTGCTAGAACAAATGTTTTAATTTTGAATATTGCTGTTTGCTATTTTTCTACTAATGTTTTATACCCTGTTGTTACTATGTACATAAGACTAATGTTCATGCGTCCAAATGTGCACTGGCTTTACACTGGAAATCCATGATCAACATAGCTAGAGGTTGTGTTATTGAATATTTGTTTTTGTATCATCTATGTTTCTACCATAAAGTTAATAAATAATTCAAATGTTTGACAACAAACCAACGGGACTGAGTGTTTTTAAACAAAGAAACGGCTGTTTTTAATGTCATGTGCTTTGTGTTTGATGCGCTTCTTTAACTCAGAATCAGCTTTACTCAAAAGCATGTTTGGACCTAAATGGGAACCTGACTCCAGTTTCTATTGGCTATCCATGAACTCTGTCTAAATGCTGACCTTCAAGATAATGAGGAGAAAAAATAGCTGAACATTGATAAACAGATTCTGTAAAATTCATACACATTTCTTTTTTTTAACAATATTTTTTATTGAAGTTTCAAGTGCATATCCATTTTTATTACGAATTTACAAACATTTTCATTTATATCCCCTCGAACAGCCACTCATTCACACAGAAAAAGAAAAAATAAATAAATAAAATGGACACAATTCACACACATTAGTTTATTTTATTTTACACTAATACAAAATGCAGAGACGAATTTTTAAAGTGTGGGTTATGGGAGAAACCAGTAATTGCTTATATGAAATCCACAGACAAAAAATGTACAAACTATAAAAATACAAAAGACAAATATATCAATAAGTGTTATATATTAGTAATAATGGGAAAACTAACATGTGTTAGTATAACAGAACAAATGTGTATAATGTAGAGTATATTTTTATGTTTGTCATATGAATATTAGATATTATATACTGTATATAGTCTCCTTTTGTTGTGAGACTGCAATAAATGTACATTTATTTAATTCATATAATTAAAGTCTAATTTAAATAACTGAAAAATATCTGAAATTTCTTTAAAAAAAAAAAAAATTTCGTCAATTGTGTGTTCCAGTTGAATTTTATTTAAAATATTTTTTATAAATGACAACATTTCTCATGTCTTGATTTTTACCATTATGACGCAGCAGTGATGACCTGAGCAGCTCCGCAGCAGCCAATCAGAGTCTGGATGTCCCTCTGACGCGATTTACTTCCTAGATCAGGGGTTCGTTAGTTTTGTAACCCCGCACACACCGCTTGTGTCTCCACCCAGCTGCAACGCTACAACTCCGCCCGCGCGGCTCGCCCCCGACACACAGAACGTTCGCCCTACGTGAAGCTGTCAGTGACGCACACCCGCCGCGCGTCAACACAGCGATGCTTATGCTAAGCTAACATAACGGCGGAGCGGTCTGTGTCGCACATCGTCGGCCTGACGTCCTCTCTGCGGCGAAACAGTCCTGGACCGCGCGGAAGACCCCGGTTCCCTTCTTTCGTATTTGTCGGGGATGTATGGATGGATAGTGGACGGCCTCTCGTCGCTGTTTGAGCCCGTTACGGGGCAGAAGCCCACCGAGTGGCCCGGGAGAGGGCACGTGAGCGGGGAGACAGCCAGGCGACCCTCCGTCACAGAAGAAGCACAGCGGCAGCAGAGCCACGGCAGGGCGGCCAAACGGAACTACCAGAGGTCGGTGGTGGGAGAAAAGCTTTATTGTTTGTAACCTCTCTTTGTGTTAACGATTCAATTCTACGTGTTAACACTCACCGGCTTCGGGTGCTAATCTATGAAACGTGTGTAAACTCGGGTTGGACGTGAGCCACCTGAAGTTCTGACCGACGGTAATTGATTGATTGATTGATGAAGTGACCGATAAACAGGGCGAATCATCAGCGACATTAAACTGCAAAGTTGTTTGTTTAATATCCTGAATTTCGCCTGTTGTTGTTACCAAGTTGTTGTGTTGTTAGCAAACTGCTAGCACAACACAACAACTGTACCAGGTTAACTGCTGAACTCTCCTGAGCTGAACCATATTAACACACATCTCTACTTCATATTAGGCCTCTCATATGTTAACAATATTACTCTTGAAAATACAAAGTAGTGAAAGTGTAGATTTGTTTAAATGTGAAAGAATCACGTCAACTACAGGTTCATCATCATCAAAATCGCCCTCGATGATGAAGGCGATTCAACACTTCTCTATAACAGAGTTGAGATAAACAAGGACTGAACATTATCAACTTCAGAATTATTTATTTATATACAACATTAGGTTTAGCCAAATGTAACTAATGTACTGGCAACTTGTAAGAGAAACAAACTGAAGGTGTTGTCACATCTTCATCGATAACATTGAGATGTCGTTAGAATCACTGAAGTCTAATCTTGTATTTTTGTGTTACAGTCTTGATGTTGCAGGCAGCGTTTGCCACAGTGACCCAGTAGAGGTGAAAAGACGCAGACGAGGTTTGTTTACAACTAAGAACAATCTCAATATTTTGATTCCAGACGTATAAACTTGTTGTCCTGTGCTTCAGATGTAGTCATCAGCTTTTTGAAGAAGACTGTGGCCGGGGTAGCTGGATTGCTCAGGCTGCGCAAACCTCTGACGACCAGGCGTGAGGAACCCAGACGTTATGAAGACACACAGGTTTGTGTTCCATGGATCCACATTTTCTAACCTGACCAGAAAATCCTGAGCATAAAAACCACGAATACAGTTTGAGCACTTCAAAGTTCAGCCTTTCCACATGTGGTGAGAAACACTGAATATTCTTTACACAAAATAAACCTGCTAAGACCTACGTGGGTGGAGTTGAGTTGGGAAGAAAAATCTGATCACAACATGCTTAATTAAATTGCATTTGAGACACATTCAGCCATACACAGAGTTGTTAGAAGATCAGGAAGTAAGCCCAACTATTGTGTGATGCTCGATTGTTATGTTTGTTTTCTCCATCGTTTATTGTTGTTGTATCTCTCTGTGAATTCAGCCTGTCACGTTGATGGGGATAGATGAGCTCCACACTTCGTGGATGAACACTACTGAGTGGAGAATGGGTGAGTGGAGGCAGCTACTCCTGAGGGAAAATACTGTTTTTTTAATGCTTATTTGTCTCATCCATACTCTTATTGTGTTATCCATTCTTAAATCACATTGTCATTTTGTCTTTATTCAACAGATAAACCAGTTGGTGGAGTGAATGACAGGGGAGGCAAGAATCCCTTTCAGAGCTCCTCACCTCCTCTAATGAGGAAATACAGGCAAGATGTCCAGTATTTTATATTAGCTGCACCAAAACCTTTTCATTAATCCACTACTGATCATACTTGTAGAGCTGCCTTATCGTTAATGATTCAACAGTGTCACCTTTTGAAGAAGCTCCCTTGCTTATGTGTCAAATCTTTTTGAATCCAGTGGGACGCCTGCAGGCCTCCCTGACAGAGGGAAGGAAAGAGAGAGGAGAGCCTCCCTTCAGCTGCTGCCGCCGAGGTCGACTATGAGGGTGGCAACCACTCTCTCCGACCCAACCTACAGTGGCTTCGGTCACAACCGCTGCTACAAGCCCAGTCTTACTGTGGAAGAGGTGAAATACTGAATTTTTTGTATTAATCATTGATGTTGGTCATATAATTTGTTTGTATATTTGAATACTTCTTTAAACATTTAGTTTCCTTGATGCCACTAGAGGCAAGATTTCATGTAAATTATAAAGTGTAGATGATACAAGTTTACTGGCAGCAGAGTGGCATATTTTACAAATGAAGAGCAAACTAATATAACACAAATAAGTTTAACACATAATCCAGGCTAAAAACAACAGTTGCTGCCAAATGTGGAAGGACAGCTGACAAAAAAATCTGTGAGTGTGTTAATATGTAATTTAATAGGCTTAAAATGTCACTGCCCTTTCACTGGTTCACACGTAGGTCTGGTTATAATTACATTTGTGGATTTCATTAAATTAATGTGTTGCCATTGCGTGGAATTGGAATTGTAGCTTTAGTCGTTCAGCTGCAGCCCTTGCAATGTCAAACAGACATTTGAAAAAAATACGAAAACGTAATTCAATGTGCTCAGTCGGGTTAGGATCTTCTACGAATCAGGATGTCATTTATAAAAAAAAAAAAAAAAAAAAAAAACTTGATTGGTCAGCAGGTTGTTCTTTCCTATGAGTTGATCTGTTATATCAAACATGACTTGCTCTGGAGCAGGTTAGGTGTTCAGCATACGTTACTTTGCCTATTTTCCCAGTAGGAAGTGAACCACCGTTAGCAAGTAACCTTACTAAGCACAAATTCTGTCTCTTGGCTCAGGCGTCTGTTCTACAAAGTCTAGTTAACTGGCTTCTACTTGCAAAATTGCTGTGTAATTTATATTAAATAACTCCTGCTCCTCAGCATCCAGATTGCAGTTTTGAGTTTTATATTTACCAAGAGAATCGGCTCAAAAGTCATGCTTTAAGACTCTGTACCAGTTGTCTGTGTTAGTTATGTGTTTCCGCTTTGCCTCCAGGCCATAAAGCAGAATAATAAGGAGCACTATAGACGCTTGCTGGAGATGGTGACAGACAAATACAGCAAGAGTCAACCACTGCCTTTCAACCAAACAAAACCACAGGAGTGAGTATTCAAGTTGAGTTTTGGAGAAATTCCAACAAGATCCACTCAACATTTAACTGTTGGACATGAACTGATCGTTTTCTCCTTTATCTCCCAGTGAGTCACTGTCACAGAGTGATCACAAACCTGCTGCTTCAGGGAAAACGTTTGAGCCGGTGCCCAGGAGGACGGGATACACGGGTAAGATACGTGGACATTATTCACCTTCAAAGGAGGTAGAATCTGTAAATGTGTCTGTTTTGAGTTAAGCTTATATTTCTTCTATACAAGTCCCAGTAATATGTAATTAAGTCCAAGACAGCAACTAACAATTCTTGTGTCCTCAAATTCTTTGCTTTAGCCAAAAATCTCAATTTAATTTACTGTCACAGAAAATATAGATGCTGCAGATCGTCACATCCTCACATCTTAAATAAACAGATCCTTTACACGTCTCACAGAAATTTGTTTTCATCATTGAAAATGTGTCGTTGAACTGACATTTGTGTCTGTTGTACAGCTGCCCCAAGCATGTTTACATGGAGAAATGCATCTACAACTAAGGACAGGTTAGTGTATTATTTCTTCATATGTGTGTGTGTCGATGAATTTTATTTATATATATAACATCTCTCTGTATCATCTCCAGGTGGGGCGGCGGCGGCGGCCTGACTTTCAGCAAGTCTTTTAGTGGCAGCTTTGAGAACACAGAACCTGTGAGGAATACAAAGGTAACTATTTCCCACTGTCTCTCATCCAGAGTGTCACAGCACTCGTGCAGTTATAATGGAAACCTAATTGTAACTTGTTACCTCTGGCCGTGTATTGGCAGAAACAGGCTGCAGAGTTGGACCTCTCTGCTGAAGTAGCGTCTCGCCTCAGTCTAGTGGACAGAGAGTCTCCTGCTGTCAGTCTGCCTGACACACATACTGCATTCACAGCACACGCCAGGCACAGCGATGAAGACATACCCAAGCTGACAAAAGTACGATTAAATGTTTCAGATACTTGGATTTATTCTCACTGTGTATCCATACAGTTTATTTCATTGCATTTCCTGTTTTTATGTAGGACATGGCAATGGAGGTGAGCGGTGCGTTGGCTCAGAGCGATCCCAACCTCGTCCTAAGTGCGGCTTTCAAACTTCGCATCACACAGAGAGACCTGGCCACGCTGCAGGAAGGCAGTTGGCTCAATGATGAGGTAACGTCCAGTTAGAATTCCTCCACAGCTTCTCCAGCTGCTACACATTGACACTTCTCACTGGGTTAGGGGTTGAATCTTCCAGTAAAATATGGAAATCTGAAATCACATGTTCTGTTTGTTGTTGGAAGCAGCTACTATAGCTAGTTGCTATGGATACAGTTTGTTGCATAACCTGCTTTCTCAAATATGGAATTCCAAATTGCGGTTAATGCAAATGTGATCATTACATAGTGAGCATTCCCCCTTCTATGCTGACAATATACTGAATATATTACTATGTATAAATATGAATTATAAATCAATAGATCAACCTATTGTTTTGTTTTTGCAAATTGTATTCTCCTGATCAAATTAAAGGCAGTCAGTTATGTGACCTATGTCTACTTTCAACATGTATTATATTTTGCTTCCTCTGTCTCCTCTGCCAAGGTGATGAACTTCTACCTGTCCCTGGTCATGGAGCGCTGTTCTGTCAAAGCAACAGGATTAAGAGTCTACTCGTTTAGCACCTTCTTCTTCCCTAAGCTGCGGGGGGGAGGAGGGGGGCAGGCTGCAGGACACGCTGCCGTGAAGCGCTGGACCAAAGCCGTCGACCTCTTCCTCTACGACCTCGTCCTGGTCCCTCTGCATCTGGGTGTCCACTGGGCGATGGCTGTGAGTCAGAACAACCTTAGTTGACTCTAGATTGATTATGTATTCTGTCTATTCCTCATTGAAGTTTGTGATTCTTTCATCAATTGTTCATTTGTCAATCAAAAACTTGGTATTAAACCTGTTTTAAAGTTTCTTCTTACACTCGTTCTAGGTCATTGATTTTAATTCGAAGACAGTGAAGTCATATGACTCAATGGGCCAGAGACATGATGACATCTGCAGTCAATTACTGTGAGTCCCCATTGTGCTTTTAAGATGTAGTTATCTGATCCATTTAAATGTTATTTACGTAATTGACATTGTGCTAATTTTCCAGCCTCTATCTTAAAGAGGAGCATAAAGTAAAGAAATGCAGAGAGCTCGAAGGTGCCAAATGGACAATAGGAAGCTTGAGGGCCACAGTAAGTCCAACTGGGATGAAGGGCATGACTATAACAATATGTCCGTTCCTGTGCGGTTAATTTATAAATTGTGGTTTCCTTTAGGATATTCCCCAGCAGAAAAATGGCAGTGACTGTGGTGTTTTTGCCTGTAAATACGCTGACTATATCGCAAAAGGAAGGCCTTTCACCTTCAAACAGGTATGAACTGTATATTCACCTAATATCATAGCTTTTCTGTAATTCTATTCCTCTAAACTGAAAGTGTCATCTGCTTGTGTCTCTTCAGTGCCACATGCCGCTGTTCAGGAAGTTAATGATTTGGGAAATCCTCCATCAGAAGCTGCTATAGAGAGTCACAGCAATCTCCTGTCTGTTAACCCTTGTACAACAGAGACTTTAATAACGGATAACAGAAGGAACATCTGTGTACAGTAACCACATGGTGATTGGTGAAGGGGAAAAAAAGGGCCAAAAACTGGACAGAAATCAAACCCAGTCGGGCAGATGAAACACTAGTCTTAAGAGTCGGTCATGTCCCTTCTCCGGTCGGGGACATATAAATGTTTTGTAATCTCTGAGTTCTAATTGGAGACAGTATTAAGTTATTAGATATGTATACAAGCTTTGGCACTACTGACAGAACAGCTTTTTTTTTATTGACTTTGGATTGTTAGGTTTACTGGTTAAAAGTACTGCCTGAAGTGCCTTCAGCCCTCCTACACTGAGCTCAACATGCTCTTATTTTGTTTTTTGTAAATTACTGAGTCACACATAATTATATCCAAGTCACATCTGAGGAGCTGGACTCAAAATTTGTTATTTAAATTGTTGTAGTCACTGATTTGTTAATGTCATTTGGCTGTTCTCTTCCAGTTGCGATCAACACGGTGGATGGCAAAGAAATACATTGGTTGTGGAATTACATCTCTGACGTAGAGATAATTAATTATAATACCTCCTTTCCAGACAAATGCATGGTTGAATGCTTGTAATATATATATTTTGCTATTATTTATGACGACTGAATGAGAAAGGGTTTTTGGAGTGCGTGTGTATAGTTTGTTTTTCCTCCATGAATGAGCATTGATAGTTGGTTGCCCGTATTTAACATAAGGCGCCGTAAGTATGTGAACCTTTTTATGATCAAAATGCAAGAGGCTACTTAAGGCTATTACATTGAGAAACACTAGAGCATACTGCTTAACAAACTACTGTACACACATGCATGTTTGAGATGCCATGAAAATGTGATTTTTCTTTTCCCCTTTAATAAAGTATTTTTATTTAAATTGGAGTTTGATATTTTTTCCGAGGGTTCACATGGAGCGAGATGTAGACCACAGAGGTTTAACACAGGTCATGCAGCTCTATTTCTGTTTTTGTGAAATACTAAAGCAATACATTTAAAGCTTGAATAGTTTAGAAAACAATAGGAAATTAAGCGTTTGCATAAAGCAACAACATAAAGTCCAAGGTATTGTTAATATGACACAGCTTTGGTAAGTGTTGGTTCTCTGTTAAAATACAGTCTATAGTCCTAAATTATAAAAACTTTACACTCAAAGATCAATTGCATCAGTGGTAGTCGTAATAGTGTAACACTCAAATGTTGTTGTTGCTCTTAATTAAAATTTAAACATTTATTTTCCCTTAAAAATTTTACGTTAAGAAAATTAAAGTGTTTTTATACGCTTTTATTCTGAAAGTCCAGCTGACAGGAAACCGCCAGCTGTTTTGCTCCTGCAGTCCGTCACCGCCTCCGATCAGTCTCCTCTATGTCGCGTTAATCCGTCACTATCACGTAGAATCTGTCGTTAACGCTTCTTTAGCACTTAGGGTTTTACGCATCTTTTGTCAGACAACGTAAAAAAAATGAGTGACAACCAGAAAGAGTTCAGGGAGCAGGTGAGAAAACCCCCTTTAAAAATAAGACGTTCAGCTGATGTTATTTAAGGCAGCTTAGCAGAGCCTGCAGGGCTGATGATGGAAACGCACTTCATGTCTTCTGTGTGAGAATGTTCGTAGCTTCATTTGCTAGCTAGATGTATTAAACGTATATAGGTAATATAGTTTAATAAACGTAGCGTAAATGTTTGCTCAGCTAAAGCAAGAGGCCGAAAAAGCCCAGCTTCAGGTGTAGCCCACCTCTCTATTACTGACCGATATAACAGTGTTGGTGAATGGTTGTTAATTATCACTAAAAACCACCAAGGCTGCAACTATTGATTATTTTTCATCATTGGTTAAATTGTTTCCTGTATTAATCGATTAATCAAAATGATGATTTACAATAAATGTCTTGAGGTTAAACTCACAAATGTTTAAAAAACAGAAAATATTCAGCGTTGGGAAAATGAAGCAAATAATTGAGATGAAATCAAGAAAATACTCAGACTAATAAATTGACCAAATAGATGATTTGTGTTGCAGCTCTTGAGACTTTGTCAAGCTAACATACAGACATGTATTCATCTGATCTATGTTCTTTTGCAAATGTTTTCTTTGTACCTTTCTGGTTTTCCACAGAAACCAACATCATGCCTTATCACCCTTGTTTGTTCTTTGTTAAGGTTGAGGTTGGAAGAAAGAAAAAGGCGGAAGACGATTTCAGATGCGAAGTTGTTATGTTTGGCGCTGATGGTGTTGATGCATGCTAATGTGTTGGATGCTGAAAAGAAGCGGTCAACATCTGTCCCCACTTCTAGTGTTGTAATGGCAGATGGTAAATGGGGGAAGAGGAGGAGAAAAGAAGTCATAATGTCAAAGAGAAGAAAGAAGAAATGAAGGGGTTGTTGTTGAAGTAATGAAGTTAAAGAAGTAATGAAGTTAAGATCAGAAGTTTACCAGGGTATGAGTAATTTCCTAACTAATTTGCTCTATTTCATCCTGTTTCTGTCTCTAAAGCATGCACATTTTATTTCCTCTCTTAATCACACACATCACTGGTCCATACTTACGTATGTTTTAGGCTTATTTTTTGTTCAATCACATTTTCAAGCTAAATTGTAAAATTTCTACTTTGAACATTTGTTAACATGTAAAACTTTATATTATCAAATTTCATTATTTTGTGTAAAACCTGTTGAACATCAAAAATATGGTGATCTCTTTCTGAAAGAATCAAGTGGAGGGCGAGCGCCACCACCTTCTGACCCCTTGATTCCTGTATTTTGGCCAACCCTCTTCAGTGAAGTGATTCTGACCTCGGTGTGTGTAGGACTCTCGGCCCGGCTCGAGGAGTGCATCCCCTCGGGGCTCTGCCAAATCCACCAGCCACTCGCCAGCACCCTCCAAAGAGGGCTCCCGGCGATCCAGGTCCAGGTCTTGTTCTCGATCTAGATCCAAATCTAGGTAAGACGGGCTTCAGTTGGTTGTGATGAGTCGATTTTTAAACTACATTTCTCTAACCGTTATTTATGTGCGTATTGGAAGTAGGTGTTACATTTACGTCTGTCCCCAGGTCCAGGTCCCACCGAAGCTCACGCAGGCACCATTCCATATCTCGTTCCCGCTCTCGCCGATGTGGATCCAGGAGCAGGTCTCGTAGCGGGGGGGACCGTCACCGAAGCAGCCACAGCCGATCCCCCATGTCAAACCGACGCAGACACCTTGGTAACCGGGTATGTAGAGCCTTTCATATGTGCTCTGTTTGTGAATCTGACATTTATGATTGGATAACCTTCACAGCACTTGAACAGAGGTGAACTGGTGTCCAGTGTCTTTATTTGAGAAGATCATGAGTGAAACCCCTTTTGTTGTGCACAGTGAGTCTTTCTGAATTTTACATCCAAAGCTTGAACATTTGAAATGCAAACCATTTAATTTCTAAACAAAATCTGTCAAATCATGGAAAATCCATAAATGTTGTCAGCTATCACCTCTAAGCATTGCTTGCTACTCTATCCCGCTCGGTGAATTTCCAGCTTATTCCCATGCATCAAATGAATGTCATATACAATGCACATGTATTTATGAACAGCTTTTTACACCACAGTATTCTCACATTCTCCTCTCTCACAGGCCAACCCAGATCCCAACAGCTGCCTGGGTGTGTTTGGATTGAGCCTCTACACAACCGAGAGGGACCTGAGGGATGTCTTCTCTAAATACGGCCCCTTGAGTAACGTCAACATCGTGTGCGACCAACAGTCGCGTCGTTCGCGAGGCTTTGCCTTCGTCTACTTTGAAAATCGTGAGGACTCCAATGAGGTATGGAGAACAAGATGGGGTAACATGTATTAATTGTGTTAGTTCTCATTTCACAGAAAGTAGTTTTTTATTGT
The DNA here is from genome assembly GCF_963576545.1 of Limanda limanda. Classification (NCBI taxonomy): domain Eukaryota; kingdom Metazoa; phylum Chordata; class Actinopteri; order Pleuronectiformes; family Pleuronectidae; genus Limanda; species Limanda limanda. The sequence goes on along the minus strand of NC_083647.1, from coordinate 18,490,506 downwards.
GAAAGTCTATTTGTGGTCGTGTTCCAGGCGAAGGAGCGTGCTAATGGAATGGAGCTCGATGGACGCAGGATCCGAGTGGACTTCTCCATCACAAAACGAGCCCACACCCCCACCCCTGGAATCTACATGGGGCGTCCCACATAGTGAGTGTTTCTCCAACATCATCAGCTTCATATATTTCTAGAGGCAAGATATTTTCTGGAAGTTACTGTCTGTGGTGTCTTCCAGGCTGCCAGTAAACTTAATTCTGTGTGTCTTTTAGTGGGGGTGGGGGTGGAGGCGGCAGCGGCAGCAGCAGTGGTGGTTCGTCACGTCGCGTCTCGAGGGAATATGACAGAGGCTACGACAGAGAGTACGACCGTGACTATGATCGCTATGAAGACAGAGAGTATAGATCATACAGGTAGGTTCTTTGTTGCCCGTTTGAACCATTGATAGCACTTCTGCTAATAACACCTATTCTAACTGAAATTGAGTCAGCCAGATGTCTTTTAAAATAATCCTCAAAGCCAAATTCCGCTTTCAGAATTGCCTGATTCAAACTAATTGATATTAAACATGTGGAGCTATGGGTTTTTCTTCTTCTCTCTCCAGGCGCAGATCTCCATCTCCTTACTACAGCAGGGGGTACCGCTCTCGATCCAGATCCCGGTCCTACTCGCCTCGTAAGTTTAAACCATGTTTCTGTCTGTTCAACTGAAGCGATTAGAATATATATTATATATATATATTTACAATTCTTATAAAAATTCAGATGTTCAACTTTCACACATTAGTTGTCATTGAAACAGATTGTAAGTTATTGGATCCACTAGAACTAACATTTATTTAATATATTCATATCCTTTTTGTCATTTTCTTCACAGGTCACTACTGAGCTGCATGAGAAGAGTCGACAGATTTAATTTCATGGCTTGTTTCTTTTTATGTTTTTTTTCTTGTTTATCTACCTGATTATTCATGTTATCAGATGCTGGAGTTGCTTTGTATTAAAGATGAAATAGAGTTTTCCTGAAATGTGTCTGTGAGAGAACCACAGCTCTTTTGATGATTTAATCTTTTTGGAAGAAACAATGAAAATAGTGTTTTAAAATGTATCATCGAGAAAATTGCGATGCTCCAGATCTGCGACAAATAATATGACTTTTCATTCTTAATGAATTTTCTGATGTCAGTTTTTAGACATCCTTATTGCTAATGAACACATAGAAAATAAGTAAGTTTTGGCTTGTTTATGATTGATCGGCTCAAGTCGACAGACTTACCGTCTTACATTAGAAGAATTTTCGGTGGAAGTTAAATCACAAGTTTTAATTTAATGTTTGTATGTAGCTGAAATTCCTACGTTGTTTGATCAGTGATGTGTTTTAAACACAAATTGTATCTCTTTATAATAGTAAGTACTATTTGGGGAGGGTTGTAAATATGTTTATTTACTGTAGTAACATGTAATGTGCACTTTGCCCCGTGGATTTAGAGGCTGGGGCGCTTCCAGTGATGAACCATGAAGTCCGATCAAAGATATAAAGTTTTTTCCCTTGACAAATAAAAAATGATTTGTCTGAATTCTTGTATTCAGCATCGCTTCATTTTGAAATATGAAAAAAGAGGGATTTATTATAACTCCTCTGTGTATTGTTCTTTCAGCCTCAAACCTCATTCACACATTCACAGTCCCGCCCTGATCAGATACATATCAATATTGACTCATCATTGAAGCGCCACCTGCTGGCTACAGGAAATGACATGTTTTAAACTTTGATGAACTGCTCTTGGCTGCTTTACAATATACAGCTCAAATTAGATGTTTTTAATTATTATCTCATCTGTATAATTCATTAGGTTTCCAAGTCACTATGTTAAGTCCCTTTAGATAATATTCATAATCCACACCAATTGATTTGGAGTGAATCGACTTAAAATGGCTACAATAAGGGGAGCTGCAGACAAGGTGGCGGACCTGTGTCCTCCGCAAACGCATGCGCAGTAGACATCTCCGTACGAGACTTGAAACAATATGATGCTGCAGCGGAAGTTGGTTTTCTGTGGTTGTCATCCACGTAAAATGTCACAAATACTCTTTTGTAAGGATAAGTAACACACATTAATCAACATATTCAAACTCTAGTCATTAGATATTTATGACACTCAATACTTTGCATTATGTTGCCTCTCTGTATACAATATATGTGTATACTGTGTTTTTAGGTGATAGAAAGATAGATAGACCTTATTTTCAAATACACGCTCATTTTAGTTCCACTGGCTCAGGCCTGGCTTAAAGGTTTACAAAAAAACTTCACTGAGCCCAGCATTAAAGTTGTCTTTAAGGTTTTGAATTATTCAACAATTTCACAACCATCTTACATTATGTACTTTAAAATATTTTCTCGGCAATGATTTTGATGATCAATTACTCCAAATAAGACTAAAAAGAAGGACATTTGCTGGGTAGCAGTTTGTAAAAGGGATAGTCAATAAATACACATTGGTAAAAGTGATAAATAAGTAAACATGCTATAAAGAGGTATGAATATAAATATAATAGAAATGATATACAATTGAAACCGAATATACATTGGAACACATTGCACATTAGCCATTGAATGAGTATTAAAATGGATAATAAATATTGTAAAATATTACGTAATGTATTACTATTATTACACAATACTATTACTACTATTACACATGTCAACGCCCAGCAACAGACACGTGGAAAAATAACCCGTGAAAAATAAATAAATGTGTTTTGGTGAGTTCACAAATGTTACAACTCAAAATAATAATAATAATAATACTTATAATGAAACTATAAACATATTTAAAAAAAAACCTTTGAACGCAGCTGTGACGTGGCTCTCCAGGTCACCGGCCGACCAATCAGAAAGCCGTCCCCGTCCAAACACTTCCGCTGTGCCATCAGCTCGTCTTTCCAGTGGAGCGGCCGTGTGTGTGCGCTCAGCTCCGAACCCTGAACCACACGTTGTCCACAGGCTCGATCCCGACTGAAAGGTACCACTTGACCACTGGTCCACACTGATTATCGCCCCCCCTGGTTGTTTGTATTTCTTTAGAAACACGCACTGGCCTCTGTGTTCGCTGAGATATTCTGTCTGAACAGATCGAACTGGTACCAGTTAGCCACTTGCTAGCGTTAGCATGGTGTGTTTGAATGAGCATAGGACTGGACACGTTTTTCAGGGAAGCCACTTACTGGTTGAAGAGCTCAGACTGGTGTTGGGATAGCTAACATGGCTGTGGTGGTGGCATTTCCTCATGGCTGTCAGGGTGTAACCGAATTCTTGTGACTCCTGCAGATGGCCCCAAAGAAGGGAGAAGCCCCGAAGCAGGCTCCATTAATCGGACGGTTTGGCACCTCTTTGAAAATTGGAATCGTGGGATTGCCTAACGTGGGGTACGTCCATGACACCTGCAGTGGAGATACAAGTGAGACACCAAACACACGCTGGGGCTGCAGATGATCATGATCTAATTTCCTCCTCTACAGGAAATCCACCTTCTTCAACGTGCTCACCAAAAGTCAAGCGTCTGCAGAGAACTTCCCATTCTGCACCATTGACCCAAACGAGAGCAGAGTACCTGTTCCTGATGAGCGCTACGATTTCCTCTGCCAGTACCACAAACCCCTCAGGTGTGTGCCAGTACAACACCACACTCAGCTTTTTAAAAAACACAACATCACTTACAACACACATGCATCTTAAAGGTTCAGTGTGTAGACTTTAGTGACATCTAGTGGTGACGTTTCATGTTGCAGCTGAAGTTTCATGTTGCAGCTGAATACCCCTCACCCTCCCGTTCCAAAAATGAAAGTGAACCAGTGGCAGACTTCAGCTGTCATAGAAACTCAAAAGGTGTAAGGTTCAATCTAGGCTACTGTAAAAAAAACATGACGGCCTTTGTAGAGAGGACCCACTCCCGGTGTAAATATAAAGTATTTAAATATAAAGGGCTCATTCTAAGCTAAAGAAAACAACAACTTGTACTTTTGAAATGATCATGATGTATATACTGGTTAGCCGAGATGTTGATGTTTGTTGTAGAAGTTGATGGTGAAGGAAAGGAATGCGAACCCAGTACTTACAAGTATAATAATGTTTATTACACAAAGTAGTACAGGTCAGGACGAGCTCTAGAGACCCGGAGAAATCACACAGCCAAACGGTGAAGGGCAGGGCAAGAAGTTTTATAGGTGGGACCCCAAACCTAGAGATAACATGACATCACACAACAGGGCTTCAGCCTAAATAAGGGCATGTTTAGTATCTTGTAGTGTAAGACGTCTTCATTGTACAGGTCAAAAGTATTCTCTTTGGGGGAGGGTTAACACATACATTCCATACCATCTGGGATAGTGTTTAACAAGTGTGAGAATTTGAGAATAAACACACCGAAGATGATAACATGTCATCGTGGTTTATGACCATGTTAAAAAGAGTTATTAGCTAAAATATACCACAATCACACATAAGTGAAAACATCACAATAATTATTTTATACTCAATTTCTGCCAATAGATCTCTCTCACCGAACTCTCAAGACTATTATACAATCTCCACATCTTCCTTCCACCATATAATTGTCACCGTCTACACTGTGTTTGGACACATCACGTCTCACTGACATGATCTGTGTTTTCATGTGTGTGCAGTAAGGTCCCCGCCTTCCTGAATGTTGTGGACATTGCTGGTCTGGTGAAGGGAGCTCACGCTGGACAGGGACTTGGAAATGCCTTTCTCTCCCACATCAGTGCCTGTGACGGGATCTTCCACATGACCCGTGAGTTGTCACTGCTACTGCCGGCTGCAGCTGCTGCGTGGCAGCAACTGAGCAGACTGGACAGGTGTTAGGCGGCAAGTTATAGTCCAGGCTTCACAGGTCATGCAGAACGAAAAGGCAGATTTAGTTAATGAGTGGAATTTACCTTTAGCCCTCGGATTTCAACATGTGTTAATATTTTTGACACGCTGGTTTCATCTGTTATTGTTTGTGCTTTGTAGGTGCGTTTGACGATGAGGACATTATCCACGTGGAGGGCAACGTTGACCCGGTGAGGGACATCGAGATCATCCACGAAGAGCTGCGACTAAAAGATGAGGAAATGATTGATCCAATTCTCGACAAACTGGAGAAAATGGCAATCAGAGGAAGCGACAAAAAACTAAAACCTGAATATGTAAGTAATGTGTGTTGGTGGGAGCAGTTGCTGTGCATCTGTTGTCTGTGGTGTAATGTCCCCTCACCTGCTGCTCCTGCTTGTTGCTCCAGGACATCATGGTGAAGGTGAAGAACTGGGTGGTGGAACAGAAGAAAGCCGTCAGATTTTACGGTGAATGGAACGAGAAAGAGGTACGTGTGTGTGTGTTAGGGTTAGGGGTGGGAATTGGTAAAAATGTGACGATTCAATAGTATTGCGATTCTGCGATATATTGCGATACTGCAAGTATTGCGATTCGATTCTGCGATATATTGCGATTCATGTCCCCTATATTATTCAAAGGCATTACAAAAAATGAGGAAAATAAGACTGCTCAACTAACTTAAAATGTCACATTTAATTCTGTGAACAACATTGTCTTCTACACATTAACTGAAGTGCAAAAACTAAGAGGGGGTAGTGCAAAAACGTTTTCCTTGAACATTCAGGACACAGGACCTTTGTAATTATTTTCTGAATAGGAGACCTCTCACATGAACGCTGAGCTCCCAGCACATAACTTACAATTATTTAAATACAATACAGTAACATAAAGCAGACATAATAGAGTAACATAAACCTGAGAATAATCATATAAATAAGAGTAACTTAGAGCTTCTATCATATTGAGAAAAATAAAGCAATGTTTACTGCTAGAGTCCAGTCCAGTTGGCTGCAAGGTCATGACCCAAAACGTTAAATTCATTTGGGACTATCGGCATTTTTGTTCAGAAAAAGGAGTTGGTCAACATGCTCAGATGTTAAAGTGCTCCTCTGGGCTGTTACTATATCTCCTGCAGTGGAGAACATCCTTTCCGCATACTCACTCTGTATCTTTTAAACTCTGAAACTCTCCTCGTCATGCTTTGCAATGATAATTAATTGTAAGAAAAAAATTGCAATACTTTGTTTTACAGTATCAATATAATCGCGGGCACAAAATATCGCGCTACTGAACAGAATCGATTTTTTCCCCCACCACTAGTTGTGGTAGTACCTATACAATGTATGGGTCAGTGTAAATACATTTTTTCGTTTGTAATATCTCTCATTCATTCAATTTTTTAATATTTTGGTTATTTGCTGCTTTTGTTAAAACACTGATAGGACTGATGTCACGAGACCTGGACTTTGGTAGTTGGTTTCCCTTTATTCAGCTTGTTTTTAAAGGGATTTCCTTCTGATTTATCATTACTGCATCTGTCAAACCTGCGACAGGATCCACATCGTCTTTCTGGATGCAAAACAGTTTTTAAACTCAGTTGTTTATGTCTCTCCACAGATTGAGGTGTTGAACAAATACCTGTTTCTGACATCGAAGCCCATGATCTACCTGGTGAATCTCTCAGAGAAGGATTACATCAGAAAAAAGAACAAGTGGTAGGTTTAGTTTCATTTGCTTTCAGCTTTTGTACATACATGTCCAGAACATGTTCTGTCCGTACATTTAGCTGTTGAGTATTAGGATGTTTAACTTTTTTCTTCTTTCCCAGGTTGGCAAAGATCAAGGAGTGGGTCGATGCTAATGACCCTGGTGCTATGGTCATTCCCGTGAGTGGAGCTCTGGAATCCAAACTTCTGGACATAGAGGATGAGGAGGAGAAGAAGAAATTATGTGAGGAGCTGAAGACGCAGAGGTGAGACGTATAGCTCAAATCCATTTTATTAGGTTCAGCAATGCTTGACATGGCTGATAGTATTTATTGATTCGTTTTTCAAATCATTTTACAATTACATATTGAGTCTATCAATGATACGAGATACCTTCCATAATATCCACATCCTAAGGTGATGTGTCTTACAATCAGGAAATTAGCGAGAAATGCCTGCTGACCTTCTCAAATGATAAATAGATAATCAATGTTGCAGTTAAATAATGTTTTGTCCCTGTCAAGTCATTTTTTCTTGAACTGTTTCTTCATTGCTCCTCTTTTTAAATGTTTTATTAGTGTCCTGACCAAAATTATAAAGACCGGGTATTCAGCGCTACAGCTGGAATACTTCTTCACAGCGGGGGTGGATGAGGTGCGAGCATGGACCGTCAGGGTGAGTGATTGGATCTGAAAAGCACCTCTTCATCAGTTTATTATCACCTTCACTTCTCATGGAATAACTCTTGATGCATGAAGATTTTATACCTGCTAAATTGATGATTCTTCAAACAATCTTACGCTAAATAGTGTGTATAAGCGACCTGAAGGGTTAGGGTTATAACTGAGAGATATACATCTGAGACAAGGATTTGTAAATGTTCTTCATTTGGGATTGGAAAATGCTAACTGACATAAAAACTACAATTAAAACGTGTGGAATTATTCTATTAGTGTTTGGATTTTTAAAGCTTTTGAATTTCTTTATCTTCCTTGTTTTTAGAATATCTGCAGCACATTTCTTTTTAATGTATATTATTTCTTTCTTGAGTGTATTTTGGCCTTTTGGGCTACTGGACTATGCTTCAGTATCATAGTTATTACACGATCTTCAAAGAAAGAATATTGCAATTATATCCTACATCATGCTATATATCTTATGCGTGTTTGCTCAAATACTGAAGGAGCTGTGTGTTGAGGTTTTCGATGCTGTCCTGCGTCAACAGAAAGGTTCCAAGGCTCCTCAGGCTGCAGGAAAGATCCACACTGACTTTGAGAAAGGCTTCATCATGGCCGAGGTGATGAAGTTCGTCGACTTCAAAGAGGAGGGCAGTGAAAATGCAGCCAAGGTTTGTATCTGTACACAGATGCTTATTTCATGCTAGAGCTGCACCACTGTTGTATCTCGGCATGAGTGAATGTGCTTTAAATGTGATGCTCTCCCTTTCTCTCTCAGAGTGCTGGAAAATACAGACAACTGGGCAGGAACTATGTCGTGGAGGATGGGGACATTATCTTTTTCAAATTCAACACACCCAACGCCCCCAAAGACAAAAAGAAATAAATACGACACAATCACCAGAGGGAGAGCTCAGAGTTCAGCACTGTTCTGTCAGGCCTGTGAGGGCTTCACTGTCCGCTGGTTGTCATTCTTCTCTCTTGATCAACACACGTCCTGGTCAGTCAGAAATATTCACTCATCTGAACTGAAATAAAATCATTATAACTTTTTTATTTGAAAGGAAAAAGTCTAATGGGGAACATCTAACAACTTTAAATTGAGACTCATTCAAGCCACACAACTCAAAGATATTTAAAAGGTTTAATTTGTGTTTTGCTATTTTCCCTTTTTATCTTTAAGAAAATGTTTGACACTTACTGCTGTGATGACTGCTGATGAATTGACCAGCTTTCAGGGTGGTTAATAAACAGTGCTGTGAAGACTTGGTATGTTGTATAGCTTCTGTTGCAAGTGCCTCATCTATATTAAAAAACATTTTCTTAATTGGTTATTACTTTAAGCATTCAAAAGAAAGTGAACTTTTCTCACTTCCTTCTCGTCTTTACCTTGAGTTGAACTTTCGTAGTTTTATACAATCAACACCAAAGTCATAATACCTGAACTAGACATAGTCTGTAGTCATGTGACAGCCGGTGTGTTCACTTTAAAGAGAGAATGAAATCCATCCTGGTGTTCACCTCCAGGTCGGTGCTGTGCTGTATTCTGAGCGGGAGCGTTATTGTTATTTTAGAAGCAGGCATCACAGAGGATGTTGTTATTCACGCTGCTTTTATTGACTTAAGTTTGGCTTGTAAAATAAAGAAAAGAAGAAAAAACCGACTTCACATTTTGAACTCCACCCTGCGTAACGAGACAATGCTTCATTGTGAATCTGGACGGCTGCAGGAACATTATCTGGATTACGTTTTGCTTTGCCTCTCCTCACTGCCTCCACTGTGTGAATCGCTTTATTGACCATCCTCTGACCAGACATCCTGCCGAATTGTGGACATGGAAACTCAGCCCTGTTTGTGCTGAGGAGGAGATGGGGACACGGGGGTGATTAAGGATGTTAATTCAAAAGGAGCAAAGGTCAAATAAATGTCACACTCATCAATATGCATGTGTCAATAAAAGGAAACAAACCTCTCATCGCTTTGTGTATTTCTAATTCTTACTTGTGTCGAAGTTCAACACACAACATAAATAATATAGTAGAAATCAAATATTCATTCGGAAGGCAGTTTGGTTTAGGGCAATTAGAAGAAACTAAACAAATAACGTGTTCATTTGAGCTTAAGGGCATTTCCTGAATAATATAGAGATGAATAATATGGTTCCGATGGGCATTTAAGAGTTGTTACATTTTTCATGCTCTAAGCTCAAGATGGAACAGACTTGTCATGTAATGCCTGGTTCAGGCTCCTGGAATGAATGATGATTGTGGAGGTTTGGATGAGCAGCTCTGGAGGTGGCGGCCAAGACCTGCATGAGATGGAACACCCAGAACTTGGTGTAAATAAGGAAATGTCATTCAGAGCATCATTGGAATAATTTAACCGCGTTCAAAAAATGCAAACCCAATGTTTAAGGTCAGAGAAAATTATATTTATCTGTAATCAATATTGCATCACATGCAATTTTTGAAGAGCATCTTTTTTGTTTCATCTGAGGGTTGTTCTTTAAAGTTTTTTTCATTTCTCGCCTCTCAATTTTGTAAATATTTTAGTTTTAATTTGAAAAAACAGTCTTTGAACTTTGATTTTGTGTTAGAAATGGGAATTCAATGTTTCTTTTATTATTTTGAAATCTTCTTTTCCCCAACTAGGTCAGTTTGAATCGGAACATGTTCCTACATTTATTAACACGTTATCATTTATAATGTAGCTATGACTTTCCCTGAAAGATAGTCTCCACATTTACTAATAAAAACAGGTTTTTAATGCATCAACTTATTGATTCCAAAGCTCTGTGATCAGTCGAGTGACCTAAGCTCCAGACAGAAAGTGATTGAACCATTCTGAGGCTTTTAAAAATACTTTCAAACCTTCCGGCTTCTTATTGTGGATCAAACCTTTGGTGTTTCCCTTTGCTTCAATGATCAAAAATCAATGGTGTAACAGCAAAGTACAACAGCTCCTGACAAATCCTCTGAGATCCTCTCTCAGGGTCGACTTAAGCTACTTGTACCGTCTCACACTGTCGTCACCATGAAGTCACATGTCGCTGTTCTGTGTTCAAACTCTGTCTTTTTCTGAGCCTAACTAATCTGGTGTATGAGCTTGGTCTCTTATGTTGTATTAAGACTTATTGTTACCCAGTCTACCTGTGTCTGTGAATATAAGCATATTGCTCGTGTGATTTAATTGTAGGTTCCCTTTTCAAAAATGCCCAGGTACAAAAGATGAGAATGAGCGAATGGGCATTGTCCCTGTATAATAAACAAATAAATGCAAAATGAAATGATAGTGTGAGATAGTGTTCAGAAGATAAAGAAAAGAGAGTAGGGCTCTGATTTTCATTTTGAATATTAATTGGTGCTTAGATTTTACATGGAGGCAAATTTGAAGTCTGCCAGTATGTAGTGGGAAAGTTTTCATACTACTGTATACCAAATATATAAACAAATCTAGTATATTTTCATTTTAAATATTAACTAGGGCATAGATTTTATATGGAGGTAAATTTTAAGTTTTGTAAGGACAGTTTTTCATACTACTGTTTAATAACTATAATGTGGTGTATTTTCATTTGTGAATATAATGAGTTGTAATGAGAGTACTATTCTTTTTTTCCTGATTGTTACTTATGTACTAGACATTTTTGTGTAGAAGTTGGTGCTACTTATTGATCGTAGTATAATGGATGCCAGCTGACGAACATACAGTAACACACTTTAGCGAGTTATTACTACAGGAAACTCCACAGGAAGCAGACAAAGCAACAATCACAAAGTGGTAAATAACTTTATTTCTCACGGAACGGTCAGATAAAGTGTTTGATTTGCACTCAGTCGCCCTCTGGTCTCCATTTGTCTCCGTTTACGCTCAAGCGACTGAATTCCTTCTCGACAACAAACAGGAAACACAAGGCCCGTAAAAAAAAAACCCTATGACGACCGACGTTCCCCTTAACCAATGAGGAGCCACCTCGCCTGCCGCCCAGCCAATGGGCTCAGAGAAGAAGGGCGGGACGTCCTGTAATGCGATGCAAATTGGACGGTCCGGCGCGTTGGTCCCGCCTCTTTGTGTTTCCCGCACCGTCAATCAAAATAGAAAAAAAAAATCGACCCGAATTCACCGATCAACACTAGCCCGCCTTTGATAAAACAATCATGTTCGGAGTTCAGTAGACCCGAGCCGCCCGCAGCGTGCCGCCCGCCCCGCTATGACCCGCCCGTCGAGCAGCGGGACCACTCGGTGAGTTTATCCGGAAAACAGCGACGACTGCCCGCGTCTTTTTCTCTCCTGCTCCGCGGCTAACTAGCTGGATGTGGTTAGCTAGCTAGCCGCGCAGCTAGCAGGCTAGCCCCGGAGTTCACAAAGTAAACAGTCGATCTGGGCCCGATTCTCCCCGGAGCCTCCGCCGCAGACTTGCCAGTCCCCCCCCTGCCCCCTCCGGACCGGGGTTCGGGGATGCTGTTCGGGTTTCTCCGGCGAACAGGAGTGGAAGAGTACCGAGTTTCTCCGAGTTCCCCCCTCGCTCCCTGCTAGCGCCCGAGCAGCCGCGGAAACAAGGAGAAATGGCGTCCGCGGACGTGGACAGCAGTCAAAGCGAGTTCCTGCAACCCGGCGGCGCTGCGGACACACAGGTAGCCCACATTGCTCGGGTCTCTCTCTCTCTCCCTTTGCTTTTGTTTTTCCTCCTTCCTGGAGTTCACACGTTTTACAGTTTTGATGGCATGGGGTGAAAGCCGTACACTTCCTGTGATCCCCTCAATAACGGCCACCCACTTTACCCCTGTAGAACCCGCCCATAGTGGGTAGGACACTGGAGTCAGTGGCTTGGGTCGGCTCGCCGGGAGATAGCCTCCTTGTGCTGGGAGGCTACTGGGAGGATGTGGTTCCCAGTGCAGGAGAAACCACCAGAATCAAAACAGTAGCGTTGAGTAGTGTTGTAACCGCCACCCATCCCCCACTCCCGGCTCGCCACCATTGCTGAGCCTGTTATCTCCTCCATGAGCTGCAGATTGTATCTCCCGTCTTCTAAGTGATCCTCGTTTTACTATCTCCTCCATGCTACCTGCATCTATAACTACCCCCCCCCCCCCCCTATGTGATCTGTTGACGTGTCCCTGTTAACCAGTGTGTTTCCTTTCTGCGCCCAGACGACAGACATGTCAGCCATCCAGCTGACGGGCGACCGATGGGAGGTGCTGACTCCTGTCTCCTCCGGGAAGGAGGACCAGGGAGTTGTTCACATCCAGAACTCGGGCATCGTCACGTCCAACGGGCAGTACGTGCTCGGGGGTCTCTCCAACCAGCCCATCTATGTCACAGCATCCGGGAATGACGTCTCAGCCAATGGAGTGTCAGGCATTCAGTATCAGGTAAGAAAGTGCCGGACACATGTTTTTAATTACCGTAGATTTCCTGCCCAGGTGATGGCTTTGTCCTAAATTGTGTCTCCCTTCCTCAGGTCATCCCCCAGATCCAAAATGCAGACGGGACCCTCTCAGGGTTCTCGTCCCACGGGATGGACGACGGCACGGGGCAGATCCACCTCCTGCAGGACGGCACGCAGGTCAGCATCGGGACCACGTCCACCACAGACCTCCTCACTCAGGCCGGGCAGGTGCAGTCCATCCAAGGGGCCACGTACACCAGCTCGGTAGGCCTCCCCGGCAACATCACGTTCGTCCCCATCAACAGTGTGGACCTGGAGTCGCTAGGGCTCACGGGGGCGCACACGGTCCCCATAGCAACCGCGGTGACCCCTGAGGGCCAGCTGATCATGAGCAGCCAGGCGCTGGAGAGTCAGACGCAGGACACCGGCAGCAAACACTCGCTGGTGACGGTGAGCCACGCCAACCACGAGCTCTACGTGCCAACCACCACCACCACCTCTTCCAACTCCTCCCACCTCATCGAGACCATCGACGGCACCGGGGTCCTGACCCAAGCAACCGCCGTGTCCGCGGGGGTGTCTGACCCCTCCTCCTCGGAGAACTTCAACTCCCACAACCACATGCAACACATCCAGGTGAGGGGATACGTTTAGTGTCATGTGACCTGCAGGCTCTAACGCTGTGGTTTCCTGCCTGGAGGTGAGGACCACCGGAAGTTGTCCTGGGATAAATCTGAAGGATAATGTAGTAATTATTTAATACTTCATCATTACATTTTGGTACTTTCCAAAATGTGTTGGTTACACGTGGTGCAGAAAACACAAAACATGTTGAGGGAATCATCCTGAAGTTTTCATCTGAACATGTTTTAGTTCGGAAACCTTCATGTACATCAGTGTGCAGATTTTGTGGTTAAAAGAGAAAAGGGTTTGCTGGAATGGATCCATTGTTATAACTCAGGTATAACATCACTAGTTGTATCTAAATATTTAATAATATCCAGCAGTGGTCAACACAGGTTGGAACCACACTGATTTGGATTTGTTTTAACCGCAATGAGACAAAAACACTTCAGTAAGGTGATTAGTCTTTGATTGTTACACTTGCTGTCTGATGCAATTTATTTTACAAACCCATTTATAAACATTTTCCTTTGTTCAAGTGATACATTCATGAGATCAGACGTCAGATTGTCTCATAAGTTTCAAATTTCAACCAAAAATAAATTCTGCGTCTGTGGGAAAATGGTCAAACCTTCAGTTCATTTCTGTGATTTAAACTTGAATCTCCACTGACGTGTAAAACCAGCTCCTCCTTTGTAAAAATCTGTTAAACAGCCTTTTGTGTGTAGTTCAATTTTCAGTTTTTTCTTCCCTGAAGGTGTCGTCGTCGAACGCCACCACGATGTCCCAGCCCATCCTGCATCTGTCTGGGGACGGCCAGGCCCAGGTAGCCCAGGTGGCTCAGGGCCAGGACCTGTCGGGTCAGACTCTGCAGAGCGTGCAGCTGGTCAACCCCGGGACCTTCCTCATCCAGGCCCAGACAGTTACTGCTACGGGACAGATTCAGTGGCAGACGTTCCAGGTGAGCTGCAAGAAGTCTGCAGGACGTTACTTAAGGTTACTTACACAAAGGAAATGTGTTTTTGTGCTGTGAATAGTTTCAATACTAAAATAAATCTGGTCTGTCTCTAGGTTCAGGGTGTCCAGTCACTCCAGGGGCTCCAGTTGCCGCAGGGCCAGGGTCAGGCCCAGCAGTTGACCTTAGCCCCGGTTCAGACCCTCCCTCTGGGCCAAGCAGGACAAATGAACCTCCCCAACCTCCAGACCGTCACAGTCAACTCCATCACACAAGGCGGAATTCAGTACACGCACGGAGATGATGCAAACAGTCCGATAGGTACGAGACGCCTGCACGCTCACACACATCATTATACATTGTGATGTACCAACCAATAATCTCTGAAGGACCTACTACATCCACACATTCCTTCCCCTGTTTCAGGTATCCAGATAAAAGAGGAGCCCGACTCTGAGGAGTGGCAGCTGAGCGGAGACTCCACTCTGAACCCCAGTGACCTGAACAACCTGCGTGTTCAGATGGCAGACGACGACATGGATGCGCAGAGCGGGGAGGGCAAGCGGCTGCGCAGGGTCGCCTGCACCTGCCCCAACTGCAAAGAGTCCGGAGGAAGGTGAGGAAGATGCAACACACACACAGATAATCAAGTAAAACCCACAGATATATCAGCTTGAGATGTAAAGCTCCGAGGGTTAACATCCGAGGGTTAAAAGGGTCAGAAGAACTAAACAACATCCTAAAACTTCCCTAATCATCATGTTAACAGTAATATGAAGAATATGTTGGTTGTATTGGTGACGGATGTCTTTATGCATTTTATCACCCTGAAGATAATCTGTTCAACACGTTCATGTTGTTAAACCTCAGCAATATATCCCATTCACGTGCAAATCAACATGATCTAGTTGAGTGAGAAAGCAAATCTTGTGCTTAGTTGTTTATAAGCGTAAAGATGTAAGATTATTACTTTTCTATCCTTATTGAATTTCTGCTCATACCACGTCTTTCTTCCTGTGTCACAGAGGTTCGGGCATGGGGAAGAAGAAGCAGCACATCTGCCACATCGTCGGCTGCGGGAAGGTTTACGGGAAGACGTCTCATCTCCGAGCTCACCTGCGCTGGCACAGCGGAGAGAGGCCGTTCGTCTGCAACTGGATGTTCTGTGGGAAGAGGTTCACCAGGAGCGACGAGCTGCAGAGACACAGGAGGACACACACAGGTGAGAGCACCCCCGCACTCCTCTCGTCACTGTTCAGAACCATAAGAGTCAAAGTTCTACAATTCATGTTGAAAGCATTGACCAAGGGACATTATTGCTGATTCCTGTCCAATGATACAAATTTATAAGAAATACTTTAATTTTTAGGTCCTGTTGTTATTAATGTCGATATTTGTCTGTAGCTGAGAAACAGTATCTCAGAAGTGAGAGAGTGAAACCTTCTGCTGCTAATAATCACCAGGGGCTAATCATGAGCTGACCTTTACTCAATAAAGATTGGAGGACGGACACTAAGTAACTAAAGCAAGCAGAAGTGATTGACAACATGTCCTGTGTGAACTAGTGAGTGGACAGATTTGTCTGTAAAACTCACATTAGCTGCAGATATGGAAAAGTCTTAAAAGCAGTTTCCTCAGAGTAGAAGGTCCCACAGCTGATTGGCAGCTTTATCATCGTATTGACTATAAATTTATTGAGATTCATCATTGATTCATTTGATTAAAAGCTCTGCAATTTTTTGTGAGAATCACCAGAAAGTGTTTAGAAACATAATAGTGGATCCACCCCCTTTTCTCGAATCTGCTCCAAAGTTTTAAGAAAATTGGTTCAGTAGTTTTGTCACAATCCTGTAGCATTCAGACGGCAGTAAAAACTAGACCCTCACACAAATATCTGGTGTGTAATGGAGCCTTCAGGAAATGTTCTACTCTTAGTTTCACTTTCTCTCAGAGTGATGTGATGTTAAATGTTGATCACTCCATGTTCTCAATCAGAGGTATTTTTGATCTCTCTGTTTTTTTCATTATTCTACCTTCAAATTTCTTTGGAAAAAAGGCAATTATATTTAATGTGGTATTTTTAAATCATGTTCCATTATCATGTGGAACACTGCAGGAGCCTAACCCTAACTCAACAGCGCCCTCTGCTGGACAAACTGTGTCATGACTGTAAATGATCTGAAACAGATTTTTGGCCTCTAGCTGCAGGCTTCTTACTGATTGGCCGACATGTTCGTGTCAGCATCAATAGTCTGGGGAGGATTGAACTTAATATGTCCAGCTCGTTAATCGGCTGCTTTGTTTTTCTCTCTCTCTCTGTCTGATGTCGCAGGAGAGAAGAAGTTCGTGTGCACCGAGTGCTCCAAGAGGTTCATGAGGAGCGACCACCTGGCCAAGCACATAAAGACTCACCAGAATAAAAAAGGCGGGGTTCCGTCCGCCACGTCCCCGTCCACCACCGACACCGTCATCACCGCCGACGGCACCACGCTCATCCTCCAGACCGCCACCGCCCACGACCTCATAGCCAATCAGGAGATCCCCTTGCAGCTGGTCACCGTGGCGCCCGGCGAGGTGATGGAATGAGGGGGTTGAACGGGGGCGAGGTGGGTTTTTGAGAACTGGCCCGTCACAGGGACCTCTTGGGCTCTTCTCCTCCCCTCCTACCTTTTTTTTGTTTGTTTTTTTTACATATGAATATATACGTAAATATATATGACAAATATATATATTTTAAGTAAGAGTTATCATGACTTTATGTTTGTTTTTTGCAGTCTTTTTATAGGCGGGCAAGAAACGACATTTAAATGTGGTTGCTATGTACACACACACACACACACAAACATGCAGAAAACACTCAAACACAACATGAATACTTAACACAATGAAATGCCTTATTTTGTATCATACTCTTGTATAAAATGCTGGAGGTGCATGTGTTTTTTAAGCTTTGCAGATGACGTAACTGTTTGTGAAATGGAGACGAGCGGGCGTTTCATTTGAAAGAGAGAGAGAGAGAGAGAGAACGAAGGAGTGAGCCTCTCCGGGACAAAACCGACTTCTCCGCTTGAAGCAGCGCAGCATCGGCGCTGAACCGTTTCCTCGCTGCTGCCGGAGAACAAACCGCCTTCCGGGTTTTTAACGATGATGTTTCGACATATTAGGAAATACAGTTAATATGAAGCCTGACTGGAAACGGCTTCCCTGGCTCTGTGCAGGCATCGCAGCAGCCACCTCTGAAAGTTATTAACTAACATGGTGCGACACAAACCAATTGGTTGTTTTCTGGAGGTTTATGTTCCTGATTATTCTCACAGCCGGTGGAGGGTGTTGCTGCTCCCAGCCGAGAAATAACCAGGCACACAACCCTCTTTTAAAAATGTCAGATTCATGTTTTTACACCTTATTTTTAAGATGGCTCATGTTAGTTAGTGAGTTTCAGAGGAGCTGGTTGGTGGATGTTGTTTCCCGGGACCAGAGCCAGGCGACCAGGTTTTTATCTAGTTTCTCGCCTGACTCTCAGTGAAAAGGCGTCTCTCGTGAAACTGCCGTCACCCAATCACTGACGACCGGCAGGACAGTCACTCCGATGTGTCGCTGTTTCAAAGAGAGCGGTCGGTCGGAGAAGGACGACAGTGCCACTGTTACTGATCTGAGGTTTTCCCACCTCCAGGGGATGTGGGTGGGGGGGGATAGATGCAAGCCGCTCTGACAAAAGAGCAACTTCTTCCAGCATCCGGTCAGTCTGAACAGAATGTCTCATCTGTCCCTCATGAGCATGACGTCCACTGTGCTCGTCCACATCTAAACACCTTTTTATTTTTGTTCCCTTTTGCATAATTCCTTTTTTTGTTGTAAATTTGCATTGTATGTCAATCTTTTAATGAATTTCCTCGCCAATATGGGTGTCGTCTGGATCAAAGCCACACGGCGGAGATCACAGGTCGTGACGGGTGGGGGGGGGTCACCTCTGAGTTCCTGCAGGGCTCGTTCATGTCATCGCCCCCTGCACGTGGCCACGGGAGGAGAACGTGTACCAGTGTCGCCACGTGAAGAAAACTGAGAAACGGATGCAACAAATCATTAAGCCCTGTAGGGGGCGCTATTGCCATCGAACATTCCAGTTGGATGCCAGATGTCACTCAAAAGGAAAACAATCATGCCATTGTCTGTGTTTCTTTCTTTTATTTTATTTGATGTAATCCCTTCCTCTGTTTGTAGCATTCATTTACATGTATATTATCTTATTTTCACATTGTTTATAGAAGCCATTACCTAGTTAACGGAATTTGATGTATCAAAACCTTATTTTAAGTGATTTTTTTAAAGAATTGGTGTAAAAATTGAATGTTACCTTTTGTAAAACATTTTTTTCAAATGGATCACAATAAAAGTCTGAAACCTTGACGCTGGCAGGTTCTCCTGAGCCGAGGTCTGTTTTACATTTCAACCATCTACCTTTTAACCAACAATGTAAGGTTTTATCCTTCATGCTTTAGCAAATCATTCTAACTTTATTTCCATCAAATGAAGCTAATCATTTCAGCTTTAACAAACTAATCTTTCTTTACATTATATTTAGCAAACAATTTGAATATCTGCTAAATTATCATTTATATCAATTCCCTTTTAGATAATTGTTTCCTCTGGTATTTTAACAAACGAGTCATTTTAACCAGCAAATTTAATAGTTTATTCCTGGCTTATGTATCATTTACTTTTAGTACAACATGTGATACATAAGTGTACTTCAAGTTACCACTCATTAGCCGAATAATTCATCTAGTTATCTTATCAATCAGTTTTAGCCTTGACTTTCAGCTGATAACTCAACAATTAGTTTTGTCAATTTCAACTTCTCCACTTGCTGACAAGAAAGTTGAACTAAATATTAAAACAGGGTTGAGGTGTGGTAGTTTAATTCTAACTTCAGTATTTGTCATTAATCATTTTTTTGCACTATGAACTTTCTGTGATGTCAGCAACTCGGCTCTGTCATCAGAGAAGAACTCAGTAAAAACATGAAAAACAGACACAAAACGGTGGAACTGGACCAAGTCTTTATTTGGGACTTTTACTCAACAAAAGGATCAAGCAGCCAAAAACAGGATGAAATATCACCAAGAAACAGAGAATCATAATTTTTTCGACCAAACTCAAAGATCACGGCTCCTCTGACAGAACCATAAACTCCACCCGATAACAAACGCTCCCTTTTCTTCTAAATGTTAGAACCCAATCATGCTTCCCTGAGATTTACAGAGACATTAATATTCCACGAGAAACTCCTCAATCATGTCTGCTGAGGATGTTGTTGACTTTCCTGCCGAATTGGACAATGATGAGGAAAGAAAAAACAAACAGCGTCACAGCTCATTTCTGAAATTACATTCACAGAAGTTTAAAGTGATGTCGGGTTTCAGATTGAGACCGAATAATCCCCCAAAGCTTCAGGAGAGTGGATCCACCTGTGATCAGGTTCTGGCGCCTGAAGGTCCGTCGATTGTTCCATGATCATAAATCACTGCACAGACACTTTATTGTTTTGCATTATTTTGAATGTTGATTACGAAAAATCTCATCGTATTGATCTCAAGTCTTACTATTGGAAAAAACTATAAAATCATGATATTTCCCAGACCTTTGTAAGAACATTATAAGCTGAGTTATAAACTACCTGTACCATTTAAAAATCCAGAGGACGGCTCAACAGCTGTGTTCTAACCCAGTGAGCGAGCAGAGATCCTTCCCACCACCAGATGTTTGGTTTGTCGGAAACTCCGAATCCACCGGCGGTGAGATTCAGCGTTCACGTCTTTTTTTGTGCTTCGACCACATTCACAATCCAAATCAGTGCAAACTTACAAACGGACGTCTACCACAGGGAAAAGAAGAAGAAAAACAAAGGATTCACATTCTCACCACTTGCACACTCGCATACAGAAACTCCTCTGGAACCCGACCACTGAAAACCCCCTTCACACATGATAAAAAAACAAAACAACAAACAAACAAAAGTTTTAACCGTTGAGCTCCGTCTGTGGTCAGAGTGGGAGGAGCTTCTCTTCATGAAGCAGACTCTTTAAACAGAGTCCAGTTCACAGCTGCTTCCTCACAGCTCCGTGTGAGAGTCTGACAGGGAGACGACAAAGGAAGAGAAAAGAACCTTATTTATGCACTTTGCACACAAACACTTATCCGTTAATTAAAGCTGTGTGTGTGTGTTGTGTATGTCTGTGTGTGTTGTGTTGTGTTGTGTACCTGTGTCCTGCTGCTGTGCTCTGTGGATTTTTCCCCCTTGGACTTTGCTCTGCAGACGTTTGACCTCTTGGTCGTAGTCGCTCCACTCGGCCACGATCCTCACCGCCGCCTGCAGCTTGGGCTCCTTGGTCCGGGGGTTGTTACACTGAAACCAGGAAGGAGCAGATCAAACAATCAGCTGTGATGGAGAAGAGTGGAAACATTCCAACACTCTTCATGCTCCTTCATCTAATTCTGTCGACAGGTGATGAGAACAGGAAGCAGCGTGTAGGCAAAGTTTCCACTTCTACTGATCTACAGCTCGTTTCCCACTAGAGAGACATTTTAAAAACTCTTTAGACTGAGCTGCTGTCTATGGAGATAAATGTGCGTTTAACATCTGTTTCAAGTATTTATCTAGCTTTTTGTGTATGTGTGTTGTCATATGATCCTGGAGTGACACGACTAAGTTGCAATAATTAGGAGACACATTACTCCAGTACCAACAATTTAATAATAACTGATTGTTATCTTTTTAATTAAGAAAGCATTGCATATTTCAGGGTTTTGTTTAAGGCAGATTAAATAAGCTGTTTTTATGAATTATATTTAAAATACATGTTACTCTATAGAACATTTGAAAAAGTATCAAACACTATTCATCCAAATTCCAGCCCTTAATTATGTTTCTAAAATCTGATTCTCTTTCATATAAATAATCAAATATATAATAAATATAACTATCTTTCCTAAAGAATTTAAACATATGTTTATAGAATTGTGTTAAATCAAACACACATGATTCTACAGTAAGTCAATAATTCCCTAACCACTTGCTGCCCTCTAGTGGCTGTTCAGAGACATTACACAAATCTTATTGACTTGTAATTGTTGTGCGTTTCTTCCTGACACCGACACACACAAGCTTTTCTTACCAGGTCTATCGTCTTGGCGCTCTTCTTGGTGCTGTCGTCACACCAGGTCTCACACCACAGCCACTCCTGAGGGAGAGACTTGATAGGAACCTGGTGGATCATGTTGTTGGGCAGATCCTGAAAAAACAATCCACAGTCAGACCAGAGGCTGAGACTAAGATTTGTTTTACACTGAAAGGCGTTTTAACAGCTTTTTAAAACGCCTCGTTCACCAGGACGTGAATCTGGAGCATTCTAGTATAAAAGCATGAGAAGAGGCGTCTGCTTTACGAACACTTCCCACTCAGCGGCGTCTCAATCTGCTGCCTTTATGTTTTTATCTGTTGTGTTGTTACAATCAGGGTTTGTGTTGAAGGGCATCAGGGCTCTAGTGTTAGGAGGCAAACATTTGCGTACTTGCCGATGCACAACCTTGAATTTTCAAGAGAATTTGAGGCATTTCTTAAGCTGGTGTCAGATCATCTCTACATAAAAGAACTTTTGACCTCAGTTTTAAGAACCAGATCCTCGCTGCACAAATACAGACAGGCAATGAGAAGACAGACCTGGTCCAGGTTGGAGAGGCTGTTGGGGTCTTGGCTGAGACCCTGGTACTGTCCTCGCAGTCGATCTCCTGCTGCTATTTTCCTGAATTTCTTCAGGTCGACCACGTACAGGGCGCTGCGTGGGATAACAAACAGGGGAGAAATCAAAGATGCATGAAAGTATGAAAAATGGATAGAAAAAGATGCTCACAGTGTGTGTGTGAGGGCGACAGACTTAAAGTGCTGTTAACACAGAGGCTGAGATGAGTGTTAGGATGAGTCAGAGCTCCCGCTGTGTGTTCCTACCTGATGTGATATCTGCGGCCGGCGAGGTGACTCGCCCAGTAGCCCGACTTCCAGAAGCGGTAGCCGTCCATCTCTCTCCGGCTCTCGCAGAACGGAGTGTAACCGTACGGAGCTCCCTCCAGGTCGAAGTCACGCAGATCCTTCAGGTCCGCTCGCACGATCTGCACCAGAGGATGAGCCGTTAACAACACAGGAGGATACACAAGATAATACTTGTTCTTTTACCAAATGTTGGTCTATAAAGTGACAACATATTGAATATTAAAAATCGCATGTTCCTAGATCCAAAGATCATGTTTTTAAAATATAAGTTTATGTGAAACTAAGTCCAAAAGGCGAAGGTGTATAAATAAATCAGGGAACATGTAGAAAAAAAATCTAATATTCATATTTGATTTAAAAAAATTGATACCTGACACAAAAACTGATTGATAAATTATGTAAATTGTTGCTTCTTTCTTTTCTACTGATTACTTATTTAAAATGTAGATCAATTCTTACTGCCAGATTGTTCATATCAGGATTAGATCATTAAAACATGCGAATAATAACGAAATTTATCATTACATGTAAGAAAATTTGCTATAAAATGTCAAGTTTCTAAATGTTTCCTCTTTGAATCACCAGCTTTTTGTCAATGTGTGAACTGTTAGTATATTTCAGCAGCAGTGTTTGTACGCGCCTGGTCAGCGTCCACAAACAGGATCTTGTCGACAGCGAGAGGAAACAACACGTCCAGGAACAGGATCTTGTAACCCCAGATGATCCGCTGCTTCTCCGTCTGTTGGTGTAACCAGCGCGGCCACTTGTACTGCACCAGCTCGTACTGGAAACCATATTCCTTCGCCATGTCGGGGATGAACTCCTGCGAGACGGTCACAATCAAAAACACGGCTGTCAGTGTGTTTACTACACTTGTGCATGTTTTATGCATTTTTAACCAATTAGAGCTTCCAGCGTTTTCACATCATGATATTTTGTGTATTGAGCTCAAATTGAGTCCGTTCTCATACACTGGGCGTGTGCATGTCGGTGTAAACAGGAAGCAGATTGTCTACTTTGCAGGTTGATGCTTAAATACAGAAACAACAATGAAAAGTAAGAGTCCCAGGATTTGGTTTGTGGATATTTTCTTCTAGCAAAGCATAAAAACTCTCAGCGCTGCGGCACATTTCACCCTTATTTTCAGAAGAAGTGTTTGAAGTGAGAAAGCTGCCTCCATCACAAAAAGATCTGCGAATCACAGATGAGGTGCTAGACGATTTTTTGAAAATAACAACCCTGGAAAAAATGAAATACCTTGAAAGTCGGGGACAGGTAGTTCTTGAGGAACCAGAACTTGACGGGAGTTTTGGTGTTTTTCAGAACCGACAACATCATGATCCTGAAAAGTGAAAAGGAATAAAAAGGACTAATGACAACAGAGCTTGGAAAACCAAACAGAAACAATCGCTTGGCTCCGTGTTGATGTGACAGTCGTCTTCTCTGTGTCGGACACTGACCTGAGGAACCTCTCGTACAGATGCCCCGAGGCCACGGAGAAGATGTTGATCACGTCGTCTTTCTCCACCTTCGTCTCCTCCATCTTTCCTCCACCTGTGAAACCTCTGAGACACAAAAGACAAGATAAAAACAGGTTATATGACAGTTTACACATTTCAAAATAAAAGATAAAATCATCAGACATCTTTGACTTAAGAGAAATATACATGTTGGATTGTGTGGAATGAAGTTGACTTGTACCTGGTGAGAGATTTCCAGAAGCCAGCGTCGTTCTCCTCGGTCCCGTCACTGAGCAGCTCCTCATTGAACTTGTCTGGTTTCTTCTGGACCTGATCGACAAGTATATTTCAAATTGATGAGTGAAACAACAAATAGAAAAACTTTAAGGAAAGTCATCCGGTTTATGTACAAGTTAAAGATTTCTTTGTCACAGTTGTTTTAAGTTTTCATATAAATTAGTTATATGAGATTTGGTGCAGATCCAAACGCGGATCTAGTGAATTTAACAGTGATTTCATAAGGAGGCTGTTGGGTTTTGGTGGACTGAGAAATTTGAGTCGTTTCTGTTTTAGTATGGAGTGACTGTTGCTTTAACAACATGTATGTGGATGTGTTGTTTGGATATCATTGAAGAAAGAAGTTAACTTTGAGTAAACAAGGATGAAAAGAAATCGGACTCGTTTGAAAATTCGCTTACTTTGTGTGATCTTTGTCATCGTAAACAGTTTATACAGATCCACCCACATGATTCTGTATCATACTAATAATTTATAAGAACGACATTTTAAAGTTCATTGAGTTGTCCTAGAAAGTTTGAGCAATTCTCAGTGATAGTGTCAAAAGTCCAAAGTGGTAAACAGCAACGTTAGAGGATATAATCATATAAATATTCTACATATATTAACAGAAATTGAGTGACAGAAAAATAAGTAAAATCGTTTCCTGAAACCATGGAACTGGGACTTTACGTCTATATTTAGACTCCTGCATATATTTGTTCTTTATTTATTATTTAGCTCATTTTGAATAATATATTTCCCCGTTCACTAAATTTCCAAATGAGTCAGATTTGTTCCTCCCTATACGACATAAAAAATGCAAAAATAAAAGAGCAAAGCAGTGATATGTGATGTTTAATGTTACCCGTGTAATTTATGCACCTAATATATATGTTCTGCTGTTACGTAAGAGGCTCAACACACTGGAGTCTCTTCTACACATTAAAATTTATGAGCTTAGAGATTGCGGAGACTTAAAATGTCTTCACTGTCCTGGATTTGGTTTTATTTATTTGGGGATAAAAATGAAATCAGCTGAATGTGATGAAGGGCGTCTATAGGCCTCCTGTCACTCGCTGTGGTGCCAGACAGGCGTCATTTCATCAGAGGTGAACCGACCTTGACTTTAATGATCCTGCTCTTGAAGTTGTTCAGCACGACTATAATGTCGTCTGAGTCTGCCGGGGAGTCGGTGCCGTCGTGGCTGCAAACGCGAAGATGGAAAGGATAAGAAAAAAAAAAATTACATTATAACAGAAGGTTTACAACTGATGTGTAAATCCAAGAGTGAGGGCATGAGCTGAATTTAAAAACTGATCGAACCAGTCGCAGACTCTTTCTGACACAATGCAGACGATTGTCAGAGCTCTTACCTGTAAATCTTGTAGATGTCGTCGGAGCGTCCTTTCCTCATCTTCAGGATCCAGGCGCCCGGGTTGGCCTTGAGCTGAAAGTAGCCCTACAGAGCAGAGCACGGGGCGTTCAGGGTTAGTGAAGAAAGGAAATAAAAGAAATACTCACAAATAATGAAGAATAAACTATTCATAAATCATAGAAATCCCTGAGAAACACTACAGCTTTACAAAAGAATAAGTTGCCAACTTTTTTCTGTTTCAGCAACTTCAACAGCTTTTCTGCTCCGAGGTGCAAAAACAACTACAACTTGGAACTCACCAGGTTAGCCATGACAATCGTGTCCATGATGACGGGTTCAGAGGCGGTTCCCAGGGTGAACTGCAGCCCACGGGGGGGCTGACCAGAGCTGACGTCGAAACAATGGCCTTCCAACAGAAGATGCTCCAGCTCGTACTCTGCTGCCACAATATTCTCCACCTGTGGGACAAGTCATGTCAATGGATTTACAGACATATATGGACAAATGGTTCCTGAGTTTACATGAAGTTGTCAAGACAAGAGAAAAACAAATTCAGCAGATGCTTATTCTTTTATCACTTTGTTGATTTGATACTTAAGTTTTATGATTTCATAAAGAGGAAAAACAAAAAACAAAATAAATCTTAGCAAAATAATAAAAATGGAAGAAATCTCAGAAGTATGATTAAACCTCAACAGAAGACGAAGCAGAGATAATGGAAAACACTTTTTTAAATGATTTCAGATAGAGTTTAATATCAGGTTTATAATAAGTAGGCACTGCACTAACCTTAAAAGATGAAATAATATGATAAAGTAACATTTATTTAATCTTGTTTAATGCAAACTAAACCTGAAAAAAAGCCTCCAGTAAAGGAGAAAAATGACTAAACCCTCCCAGTCTTCTCCTTAAATAGTTTCCTGGTCTTTTAAACATATAGAATTAAAATAAATCCAGTGAAATGACTTGGAAAGATATAAAAACAGGTCCAGGTTTTTTGAACCTGCATCTACCTCCTCCAGGTAGATGTTGTCCAGGTCGTATCGCGTGTGCACCGACTCGACCATCCAGCTGTCGGGCGTGTTGATGTTCAGGGTGAAGAGCGGAGACTGAGGCATGTCCAGGAACCGGGCCATGGGACCGGGGGAGTAGCTGCTGTCGCTCTGAAACGTCACCTCCGGCTCCAACACGTAACGGTAGATACTGGAACCCAACACAAGCAAAACAATTAACACACAAAGAGAAACTACTTTTCCCTTTTGTGCAGGTGAAGGAGTATTTATGTCTTTTTCATGACAATGATATAAGAACTTATCATTATTATCACACTAATTAAAGTGCTATTGATAAACAATCACAGCTGCCGAGTTTGTATTTCTATAAATCCGAGTCCACGACCAACAGACAAACTCAATCCAACAAGAAAATAATTTATTCAGAGGAAAAATCGAAATTAAATTTTAAAATTATATAAATGTTCCTAAACATCTTCATGTTATGTTTCCTGCTACAAGAGGAAACTAATCACCACTGTTTGATGTAAACAACGTCTTATCTTATGGGGGAAAAATTGTAAATGAGCTTCTAGTACTTCTATGAAAAAATCATTTCAACTTAAGTTCTAGTAGAGTCTTTGATATATTTAAAATCTAAAGTTCAGATAGATTTACAATAATAAAGAAATAAAGTTAAATGTTAAAGTTTTTCATAACAAAAAACAACCTTATTTGTATTGTATTAATAGAGACTTAGTTTACAATAATAATTATAGAGAAATAAAAGGAAATACACTTAATGACCAGTTTTAAATGACTTTTTAACCAATGCCCTGGACAGTTGGGGTGGGTGTCCTGGTGTAACACGGATTTACGATGACGTTTGCGTCCTCACCTCTTCAGCGGCATTTCCGACAGTTTGGATTGACAGTTCATGAAAACCCGCAAGTTGACGTTTACCAGCTGCTTAAGAACCTGGAGTTGTCGAGAAGGGAGGAAAATATGAGAAAAGGTCAGAGGAAGGACCAGAATCGATCAGGATAAAATGGATAATTCACACATTCATCCTACCAGTAGGAGAGGAGCGAGCTTCTGTGCGTCCCTTGTGGCTGGATCCACGACGGCAACAACATCGAAGTACACCTCTCCCTCTCTAGGGCGAATCTTCACAGCACTGCGGGGGGAAAAAATCAGCTAATAAATGATAAAGTTGAGTAAACACCATTTTGCCCCCAACTTTTTCTCTCTGTCTGCAGAAGATACATTGACTTTAACGCTTCATTTAGTATTTCAAATCAATTTTAATGTGAAAATGGATTTCATATTTCTCAAAATATTCAGAAGAATAAAAAATACAGCGACAACCCCCTGGAGGAAAACAGACTTTTCACTGCACAGACTCTCTGAGGAAATTTAAGAACCTGCTTGTGTAAATAATTATGTGCAAGTTTTAAAACTTTACCTGTAGCGGTCCTCAGCAAAGTCATACTCTACCCGGGCTTCTCCTTTGGGCTGAGAGGAGAGCAGAGCGTCGACCTTCATCACGAGGTCGCTGGCCCTGAGAAGAAAACCTGTATTAACTCACAAAACTCAACACAATCTGAAAATATTATATCGTGAGGTCCCTGAAGGAGCTTGAGAGAATCTAAACTTGTGAAACTGAATTGAAATACCTGTCCTCCTCAACTCCAAACTGCTCGACTTTGCTTTTGATTCTCTCTCCGGACGTCTTCAGGATGATGCTCTCCAAAAGCAGGAAGTCGTCCTGGTTGAACACCTCGTCTTCCTCCAGTGGACCAATGATCTGCAAACATGAAACATAGGTATTTAATAAAAATTATATTTATTTGTGGATGATTTCTTCCTGTTTTCGTGCAGGTTTAAAGTTTCCTCACTCTTCCGTTGCTGATGACTGCTCTCTGTCCCTTCTTCAGCTTGAGGACATCTCGACAGTAAGCAGCGTGGGACAGCAGGAAGTCGAATTTCTCACTGTCGTACGCACTCTTGAACAACGACAAATCCATACCCTGAAGGACAAACAGTTAACTTGTAGGGAGTTGATCAAATGGAAAGCTACATGGATTAAAAACAACAGAAGGAAACATAATAATTGTGAGTCATGATCCAGTGAATCTGACCCCGACAGCGAAGTCTCCGATATCCACGCCCGTCTGCAGGGCGGTGGCCGTCTCTTCTTTGGCCATCTTGGTGATGAAGTTCTTGGCGTTGTTGGCAGATTGTGTCTGCATGGCTGCCCAGATCGCTCGGGCCACGTGGCTCGTCTCGGCAGACAGAGCGACCGATGGGTTGTTGATCATCCCCAGTCGGACGTTGTTGCTGGTTTTCTGTTGTGCAGCAGGTGAGAAGGTTAAATTACTCAAAGAGATAATCTTACATAATTCATAAGGGACAGAGGGAAAAAGGAGTGAATTTTAATCATGTTAGCTTTTTTCTTTTAGATGTTATATGGTCATAACTTGTATCATTCAGTTTTAAGAAGATGAAGAAATGTTTGTATACTAATATTTCTGGATTGATTTGAACCATATATCACAATTAAAATAAAATGTATGGTTCGTCATTTAGTTTTTTAGTTCATTTAAGTTTTTTCTGAATCAATTATCACAGGAGTCAATGTTTTGAAGTCCAAAAGGATGGTTATTTTTTTGTACCATGTGTCTGATGGCATCGTAAAGGAGCTGTCGTCCGGAGGGTTTGTCGAAGTCTCCCACCACCCAGAAGGTCACAGGACGGATGTAGCCATCATCTGAAAACCAAAGAAGAGGATGAGAGGTGGTCGTCAGGAGACGTTACTGAGGTGAGGCTGTTTGAGGGAAACTTATTTAGGGAAAATAAGCTTGGAAACAAAAATCATATGTAAAAAGTAGATTTAATCTTATTCCACTCCAAATCTTGCTCGTCTTTCAGAACCTTTCAAGAAAATTTTAAACATCCAATTTTTTAGCACACTTTTGGCATTTCGTTCTTCATGCAGCTACGAGAAGTGATGCCTAATAAACGGTCATGCTCTCCTTCGGAAAGATGGAAAAAACAGCGTTAGAACTCACTAAAGAGTGGGTTTTTTAGTAGTTATACTTCAAACCTTAATACACAATCACTGCATGCATGAATTAGTCATTTATGTCCTCTGAGAAATACAACACAGATGGAGCAATGAGGGTGGTGGATTCACAAACACATCTCAAACACTGCCAGCAATGTTTTTCACAGAAAACAGAAAAAAAAGAGCAAGTGAGGAGGAGAGGAAATAACACGGAGGAAAAGGGTGATTACCATGCCTGTTGGTAGAGGTCATCCCTGATGCAGGGACATTTATAAAATACATGAATAAGAAGAGGAGAAGGAGAGGACAGAAGGAGAATACATGAGGAAAGTTTGGTCTCAAACACGACAAAGTTCCTCCACTAGAAAACTCCACCAACATCCCCTTTCATTCAGCGTTTGTTTGTATGTGACAGGATATCACACAAGACAAGACTCGTCTGCACACTCGTACCTTTCTTAGTCATGTAATTCAGGCTGTTGGCCACAGCGGTGCTCTTCTGTTTAACGTCCAGAGTCGAGAAACGGGCATAATCGTCTACGAAGAAGTTATCTGAAACAAAAAGAAGAAGAGAAAATGGAGATGTAGCAAATGTGAATGATGTAAACTGCAGATATGTATACCTGAATGTTCAGTAAGTACAAAAAGCTACCATCTGTATCTGTAAATGACAGAAACATTTCTATATCCATAGGAGTAGTCAACACTGGCAAGCTCCTACACGCAGTGGAAGAAGACTCGGATGAAGGTAATGAGTTCATTACCTAAACAATTTGGTTAATACAGAAATCTTAAAAAAGCTCTGTGGACTTTTTCATACACTTCTGAGGTCCAAAACTTCAGATTGAAGTCTTCAAGGAGTCAGGCTTCAATGTTGGATCATTTGAAATAACACTTGTAACACGTCAGGTTAGGCTGTCACCCCCATCCCTTTGTTTGATTGTCAGCAGGATTACACAAAAATGACTGAACAGATTTCCATGAAACTTAGTGGAAGGATGGGATATCAGCCAAGAAAGAACCCATTAAAATTTGGAGCAGAGCCGGGTGAGTGGGTGCAATTTGGTGCCGATCCAAGAACAAAATCTGGATCTATCAGATTTCAATGTGGTTCCATAAGGGGGCTGTTGGCCCTTGGCGGAGGTGTGTGCTCTACAGATGCCTCTCTAGTTTGTTTTCAGATAACGTTTTCTTATTCCTCTACATCCCCACTGTGGACTTACTGGTATCAGAAAGGTCCAAGTGTGTCCTGCTGGTGGACAGCACTCTGGGGTTGATGCGAGGGACAACGTTGGCCTGGTTCATGATGTAGTCCACCACGTCGTGATCTGTGGCCAGTTCCCCCTGCGATCCAAACAAACAGACTCATGAGGTTGAAAGACAAATTTACAGCGCACATTGTTATGTTACTGATGTTACTGCAGGAGGTCATTGTTCGCCGGCCTTTTCATCCCCACAGTCACAGCCAAGAAATCCCTTTCAAGATTTAATAGCTTTTCCACCGCGGTTACTGATTCTCGCGTATCGACTGAAAAGTTTTCCACCGACAAGTTTGGATTAAACATTAAAAGGTAGAAAACAAGAGTGATGACTAACACTGTGTTCAGCACCAACACTAGTATTACAACCAAATTAAAAAAACTCTCCGAGGTTCTTAAATGCCTTAGAACACCTTTGAAAGAACCAATTTAAAGAGTTGGCTCATTTGAGAGCTGGAACAACATTAAAACGGGGAGAATGACAGATGGAGCCGCTCACAAAGATCCTGCCTGAGAGACGATCCATTTCATCACAACAATCCTTGACAGTAAACTCACAAGAAATGCACCATTTGTTCCAACAGCTCTGTTTAAAAAAAAAAAAATCACTTGAGTACTTCTGCTATTTTTCTTTCAATTATTTTGTTTTATTTAAATCAGACTTTGTAATTGAGAGAGGTAATTAAAAAACAACACATATAAATAACCTGACTGGTTTTATCATTGTGTCGGCAGAAGCAAAGAAACCTCTGGTGAATGTTGGAATTATCTGATTAAGTCTTTTTTTTTGTTGTTAAAAATAAGAGCAGTTAGAATTGATCTTCAATTACTTGAAGGATGATGAAGAAAACAGCTTTCCATAGACTGTATGTTCATGTGAGCACATCGGGAATCTCTCATCAAACACAAGTCTGCAGAAGCATTTATGCAATTAGTTATTTTTTGATTTTGACTCATCTGCAATAAAAATTGATTTTGCTTTGAAGAGAAATAAAACGAACATCAAATAAAAACACTAATGACTATCTCTTTTTTATTAAACCACAATAAAACAATACTGATCATAAAATCTGACTGTCTCACAGTGACTGTATATCAAAGTGTGTGTGGGTGTGTGTATACGTGTGTGTGTGTGTGTGCGCTTGCTGACTGACCAAGTAGACGGCTCTCTGGTAGAACGAGGTTGTCTCCAGGATCTTTTGCATGGTGACCGTCTCCAGCTCGTCGGGGTCCAGCTGTTCACGCTGGTAAGGTACACCGTTGTACATGACCACAGGCAACGGGCCCACTCCGGTCTGCTTGTAGTACGCCCGGCCATCCTGATAGGAGACAATCAGAGCTATGAGTTTTAATTATGAGTTTTTTACCATCTCAAAAATACAGCTGAGGACATGTACTTTTTGTATTTTGAAAAAAATTTGGCAAAGATTCACAAGATGTTGTTATAAAAACCTTAAGACGATTATAAAAGGACGATAATGGAGGCTCTGTACTTTAAAGTTTAACCATAAATTTAATAACTATGAATATAAAGAAAACATGGCCCATTGGATAAAACAGTTGGGCTCAAGAAAATACACAAACATGGAATAAACATCTCTGTCCAACTCTGTTTAAAACCGTTTTTAAATCTAAAACATACTTGGTCACTGTTGCACATAATTTAATATCTGTCTACATTTTAATCTCATTATTCATGACTTTCATTTTGAAAAGATCCATTTCAGAAAATACATGTATTCCCTTTCTTGTTGAGAGTTGGACGCCTGTTACTTTTAATAATGAAAATGCACCAATGTCAGCTTTGACTGATGATGCCCACAAAATGATTGTAGCATCCAGCAAAGTGACGCCACATTAAACCCGACTCACCTTCCTGTTGCTGTCGTAGCTGGAGTCGGCTCCCAGGACGCTGCTGACTTCCACGTAGGGGAACTTCTTCTCCAGCACCTTCACCACGTCCCCAACACTCAGCTCTCCGCTGATGGGCACGTGGCTAAACATCTGACAGGGAGAAGGAGGAGGAGGAAGAAGAGGGTATAATTCATTTGTTAAAAGAGGACAATAAAGGAAAACAACCGGATGCTTGTAATGCTCTAATCAAGGATGGTTAAAGGTCGACTCACCGAAAGGACGGCTTCGAACGCGCTCTGACTATCCACTTCATCTTTGATGTAGTTGTACGCACGCACCAGCGCCACGCCCGCATCCTGCATCCCGTCGATGTCATCTTCATCTGACACCACGAACACTAATCCGATCCTAAAACACAAGCAGAGAGCATATAAGCTTCCAAAACAACATCTCATATGTATTGAACAGCTTAAATGCAGAGTGTGAGACGTCTGCTACATCAGTATTCAAACAACCCGACCACCCAAAGATGCCTCATGCAGAGAAGTATCAAAGGTCTCTGAACCTGCCTGACAAACTCTGCAATTTAAATAGATTTTAACTTTTAACCACACACTCACTTCCAGCAGACTGAGGCTGCAGCTCCTATTAGATTTGTTTAATATTTTGATGTTTTTGCAGTAACTGTGGTGCAATAAAAATCATTATGTTGCCGTTTTATTGAAATATTCACCAGAAAATACATAAAACTTCCAATCCAAGCATAAAGAATGTATTCTAATAAGTTCACTTCCTGGACGATGCAAGCACAAACCTAAGTGGTATGTTGTTCGCATAAAACATCTCTGCAACACTCAGCAGCTCAGCAGAACTCTCGTGGGTGGGTTCCAGAATAATCACCTGCAACACAAACACACACACGGTGGTATATCTCTCAAAGATTTAGACCCGTTTTAATTCACAAAGGGCGGATTTATCAGGCACGGACGTACCAGATTGTGAAAGTTCTTGCGGATCTGTCTGA
Source organism: Limanda limanda (assembly GCF_963576545.1). Classification (NCBI taxonomy): domain Eukaryota; kingdom Metazoa; phylum Chordata; class Actinopteri; order Pleuronectiformes; family Pleuronectidae; genus Limanda; species Limanda limanda. The sequence goes on along the minus strand of NC_083647.1, from coordinate 18,456,912 downwards.
TGACTCCGGGGAAGGTTGGTCTGAGCAGCTCCTGGACGTTGTAGGGCCACGAGCTGTACCTGTGGTCAGTCTCCAGGTTGTTAATCCACTAAAAAGAGAGAAGAGGGAATTGAGGAGGGAATGACCGCCTGAGCTCAAGAGCAGATCAGTGACAACAAGAGATTACTTTTGGCAGCAGTGGGCTGAAAAAAAAAGAACTTCACTGTTTGTTTATCATTCTTGATTTTTTTTTTTAAATTAATCAAACAGTTTTTTGTTCCTTCCGCAGTTGACTTCTTTCTCCCAAAAAACAAAATAGTTAATAGTTTTTTTGTTGATAGAATTTGAATTTATAAATCAAAGTAATATCTAAAAGGTCAGAAAAGGTCAGTTGTCTTTCAGCAGGATGGGGGGTTATGATCTGTAAGAGGAGGCTTCGATGGCTGAACACTTGATTTCTTACACTGATGGCCGGGTTGCGGATGTCCACGGCGTAGTCCGAGTCGGACGGCTGAACGTTGAGCTTCAGGATGTCGTGGATGTAGAGCGTCTCGATGTGCAGCGAGCGCAGACCCTCCATCACCCTGGCTTCACTGCGCAGCATCTCAAACACACTGCAGGTGAGAGCAGACAGAGGTCAGTGTTTGATCGTCTACAGTCGGTGTGAGTAAGAGCTGGAAACTACCAACACGACTGTTAAAAGCAGATTGTGTGCGACTGAACTGATTCCCATTTTTCTAAAAACCTAATTTAGGATTTTGAATATTAAAGAAACTCTGATGTAAATTGAAATACATACAAATCTGGTTTCAAATTAAATTATAGTGCCTGTAGTAAAAAAATATTTCAGAGCTCAAATAATTAACCATGTGAAATATTAGTAAGTTAATGTAATTAATCAGCAACTTATTTAAATATTGATCAATTAATGGGATAATTGTCATTAGAGATTTATCTGCAGATTATTCAATCATATTGTCTATTATATAATAATCAGCATTGTGAAAAATATTGATCACACAAGAACCCAAGGTCTCATTTTGTCTCACCAACACTAAAACCCAAAGATATTCAGTTTAATATAATATTAGCCTGTAAATTTATTGGATAATCAATTATTCTATATTTGAGCTTGAAAACTGACTTGGGAATTTAATTGTTTACTAAAGGAATTGCAAATGGATTTTCTATCTAATCATTGCAGCTCTAGACTGAAAATAATCGTTTGATTATAAAGGTTACAAATGATTAGAGTGACACAAATGTTTATCAGTGGTGAAAATAGAACAAATGAGATTTTTCACAGCTTAGTAACTGATCAATGATACAGTTTATTGTGTGTGTGTGTGTGTGTGTGTGTGTGTGTGTGTGTACCTGAAGATGTCTTGTGTGTCCAGATCGATGTGAAGCCCATTGATGAACAGAGCTGAATCCCCAGGCTGCAGGCCCAGAGTCCCTTTGAAAAACTGTGGAGAAATCAACATACCCTGTTTACATCAAACCCTATAACTTTCCATTTAACTCCAGCGGAACAAACCGTCACATTGTGTAGAACATCACGTCAAAACTGACCATTGTGTTTTCAATTACGTTGTAAAACTTGAGGCAATATTCAGCAAAAAGCTGTATCGAGTTAAGTCGACATCTCCAAACGAGCACTGACAGCCCTGTCTAAAGCAAGTCTGTTTAGAGCAATCAAACCACACACTAAACACATCTAATTATTAGCGAAAGAGTGTGTGTGTGTGTGTGTGTTCACGGCTGTGAGAGGCTGCGTGTGTTTGTGTGTCAGCAGAGGCAAAAGAGAAGCTGAAAGTCGTTCTGGCGCAGTCAAATCTCATTACAGAAAGACAAAGACATCAGATTAATCATACTCCAGACGCTGCAATTACAACAAGACATGATTAACACAAATATTGTTCATCCCACTTAAACAGCATGAGGATGTGAGTGTGTGTTTGTGTGTGTGTGTGGGATACAGAGGGAAATGTCTGTGTGCAAGTGTCCAAACTACTTCAATCAATAATCCTTCCTCGCTGCAGGACTCAGTGCGCCTGCTGAATGAATCACCGATTCAGTAATTAGGACGTTTGCTGCTCACCCCCACCACCCACCCAAACTCCTGTCTGCACACCAAGATAATGTGAGCACAGCTTGAGGAGAAAGGGGGAGGCAGGATAGAGAGAGAGAGGGGGAGGGAAAAAACATTTGTGAGGAAAAAGTGGTGATTACCTATTCCATTAGCAGGGCAAACCCAAAGACATTGTCAGGAACTAAATGCTTTTCCAATCCGATGTTGTTTACGATTTATCACGTAATAAAAAGGTGAGAGGAGCAAAACAAAAACAGGAAGGGCAGTTCTCATTTTGAGATATTTCCCCGCAGACGCAGGTTGAGGGGCCGAGGGAATGCGGTTGTGGCTGTACGCAATAATGCGATCTGTTTTTCTTTATTTTTCTATCTTATTGGATCGGATAGGTAAACAGCTAAACCTAAATTATCCCTGACAACTCAAAAACACAGTCAGCAGGAAGGTAAGAACAGTGGCACGCTGCAGAGGGAAAAGAGAGCGGGATGAGAGAGGAGGAAGAAGCCGAGCAGCTGGGATGAAAGGAACATTTGAGCATTTTTAGACCAATGCGAATATTTAAATAAACATAAAAACACTCTGTTTTTGTAAATGATCTCCAACATTTGCACTCAAGCTCAATATTTTATTTTTGTCAACAAAACCAAAGCAACGAGGCAGTAACATGGTGTCCTGGTGATTTGATGAATTTAAGACACTAACGTCCGCTCTCTCCCTCCCTCCCTTATTTTCAGCTCTCTGCCATCATTATCAAATAGAAGAAGAAAATTCTCACGATAAAAACATGACAGTAATGACAGTGAATAGAAATAGTTATAATAAACAGAAATACTATATTAAAAACGAATCACAAAAGTAATGGTTAAATAAACAGATAAAGCAAAAATAAGGTGAGTATGTATTAGACCCGACCAATTTATGGGTTGGCCAATATGAGTCTTTCACCTCTTATGTTTGCAGATAGATTCATAGAATGGGCTGTATTTGTGTTTCCTTTGTATTTATAGTTATTCATAATAAAGATTTTGGAAAGTATATATCTGTTTTGACTGATATACATCCTACTTATAAGTGTTATAGGTGTGAGCGATGAATGGAAGAACAAACACGTACCTTCTGATTCTCACCAATCTCTTTACGGATCTCGGAGTTGACCACTGTTTTAGTGATGGACCTGTGAGGGTAAGAGGACAGACTGAATTTAATAACTGCAGACAAATTAACATCTCTGTATAACAAACCTTCAGACACTGTCTACTTCTTGTGTGTTTCTCTCCTTTACCTGGCTTTGGTTGGGAAGTTCTGACTGAGGTCTCTCATAACACTGAGGGCCTCAACAGCAGGAGCAGCAAGAATACGAGCTGCTGTCTGGAAACTAAGATCTGTCCAAGAAATAGTTGGAGGACGGGAGGGAGACAAGAAGGGAAAAGGAATGAGAAAGTGTGTTAATGTGCAATCATGTGCCAAGCTGATGTGGGCATACACTTCATTTTGGTCAAATTTTAACTTTGACCTGATAAGCGCTTAAACGTCAAGGGGGGGCAAGCACAGCAATTTGTCTTATAGTTAAGACATTTCACCAAAAGCACAGAAGTGAATCTGCTGGTGGCACTCGACAGGAAAAAAGTCAAGAGATCACCACAGTCATTAGGATTCGATGCACAGAATTTCACGGCAAGCCACCTGATGAGAAATTTCATGCTGGATAGTCTCCATCGACCGACTCAGAGACATCGTCATCCCAAGAGCTACTCTGCTAGCGGGGTTAAAAAAAGTAATCAGTTAAGCCAATTGATGTATTAATTAGGAAATAATTTCACGTTAACATGCTTGTCTTCACATCTAAGGAATTAATTAAATCCATCTTCAAGCATTGAAGCGTTTAAGGCAGGATTAAGAATATAGACTAGAATGTTATAATATGTGACTTTATATGTGATAACGTTGTATGGGAGCTTTTCTTTGCAAGGAAACGGCGAGAAAAGTGCGGATTATTTCAGTGGGGATAATTTCAATGCAGCGAGCATCTTTGTAATGGTGTTGTAGCCTGTGTGATTATTAGCCCCTGGAGGTCTCCCTGTCTTTATAAACAAACTGAGATAATGAGCCCCAGTGGGGTAGAAGATAAAGACAGACGCCCACAAGACAGTCAGACAGTCAAGCTTAGCCCCAATCTCTCATCCCCTCACATCCTTTATTCAACACAATCAAAGCCGCCTCATGCTTGCATCCTGGCCGTATCTAGTGAAAAGAAATAAGTCTCTGTGTGTGTGTGTGTTTTACAAAAACACATATAATCTGAGCCTGAACTGCCAACAAATCAGTGAGCTCATGTGTATTCGCTCGAGACAGGCAGGTTTGGACGTCTATGGAGTGATTTCCATACATCGTGGATCAGCTCTGGCCAATCAGGACCATTTCTCAGATGTAACAGATCTGACAGACGAGTGCAGCTGAAAGGCGGCTGCTGCTCATTTGGAGACATCTTCTAAATCCACTATTTTGCCACAGTACTTATTAACAAGGTGGACAGAGAAGAACAAATGGCGGAACTAAGAAGGTTGCAGGTCTCGCCCATTGTGTCCAGAGGCATTCTGGTCTGCGGCCCCTTGATATCGCCACATAGATATCGAAAATGATCGCAGAGGCGAAAGTATCAGGCGGAAATAAACCAGGGGCGTTAACACAAAGTAGCTCAAGGTTTGTGTGATGCAAGCAAAACGGACAGATTTCAAAAAGTGAATACAAATGAGTCGGTGATTCATCAGATGATGCAACCTTAATCAATAGTGCTTTTATGTTGCAGCAGAGACCGCTCTGACATTATGACTCGTGTGTTAAAACGACACTGATCGATCCCAGGCATTGATTGCAGAACTAGGCATAAAACATTTCACTGATGGAATGATCTCACTGTTAAAACACTGAATATTTTAGCCTGCAGGTGTAACATCTCTCTGAATGCATTTCCTTTTATTTTCCATCATCCCTGGATAAGGAAAATAAAGAAACTTATCAAACCACTAAATCAACATCAAGGGGGATGTAGATTCTCCCACCGGTATAAGTCAATTAAAAAAGCTGAAGCTGTCAGTGTACCTAGTGTGACTTGGGGGACTGATTACAAGAAAATGTTTTAATTTGTTTCAGCAAAACAGAAATCAGAGCTAAACACGTACAGTAAAAGATCTGACGTGCTGTTTCATGTCATTTTCACACATTTAGTTTGGTTGAATCGGTCAGAACCCCACACAAGATATGATTTTTCGATTTTACTTCTGCTCTGGTGCCAGTTCACACTGAGTTTTGACAAACAAACCAATAGCTATAATCATGCTGTTTTACAAAGTGACAACAAGTGGGAGCATTATGCTGCTTCAACCCACATTGGAAAATCAAATTGTGTTGACTTGTAGGATATCAGAAGTATTTAACTGAACATTGTGTTTATTTTTTCCTCTCAGACTGAAACTGTGAGTGAATAGTGACAAACAGATGAGGCTATTATGTGCCACAAAATAAATGTAGGGGAAGCTCAATATATGTTTTGGATCTTGAGATAATATATAAGTTCTTCTGAAGATTGCTTGTAAGAATGCTCTCTGTTCACAACCAGCAGATAAATGCTCAAAACGAAATGTCTGCTATGATAAGATATGGGTCTGCTTTAAAATGGACCAAGAGCCATCTTTCCAAGCTGTTTTAGTTTGGTTGTTTCGTCCACACAAGAGTTTGAAGGACAGCTTTTGCCACAACTTTTTTAACAGGAAAGTGCACCTGAGTTCATTTGAACAGAACCAAACAAAGGAGGTGGGAAATAACAAGGCTACAATTAAATCTGAAATGCAGCTGAAGGAGATAATGTTTCTGCTCCTTTTCATTAGTTTGCTCAAGGACAGAAAAAATTCTTTGTGTCAAGAAACAAGTGATTATTTTTGGATGGGAACGAGAATATCGGATTTATGTCGTAAGATAATTATCTTTTGTTAGGTGAAGCGATGAAACTAATGTGCAGAGGGCTTGGTTTGAGTCCTGAGGGCATATTTACAGGATCATAAAATCGATTCCTCAGAATTTAAGTGACAGAAATAATGCCTGCAGGTGTTAACAGTGAGTTGAGGAAGTGTTTAGATTTGGTGCAGGATCCCTGGGCTTTGCAGTTTACTTTTGTTAACCTGTCATGGTCTTGGCTCTGCTAATTTAAAATATTTGCTTTGCTCTGCAGTCAACAGTCGATTAAGTTATTTGACAGAATGTTATATATAAATATGCATTAACACAGACTTACTGTGAAGCTTGTTAGTGTAAACAAATTCAATCATGTTACAGTTGGAAACAGAAAAACTGAAAATTCAAGACAGCGAATTAAATCTGGGCAGATGTTTACCTTGCATTTGCCAGACTTTCAGAGGAGCCATTTCATTCGTGCTTTCGACTAAATGTTTCCTCAACTCCTTCAGCTGTTCTTTGAGCTCTGGGTAGAGCGTCCTGTTGAGAAAAAGACAGAGGGATTTAAAGTGTGTCTGCTAAATGCCTAAGTAGCAAATTGCTAATTAAGAGAGAGTACACGTCTTCACAGACAGATTGATTTATTTTCGGGTAAGTTTATCCGAGATAGAAGGTTATATAGTCAGTGCTTTGAGGGAAGAAAAGAAAATCTTGGCCAGTCTGAGCCTGGCGCAGCTCCTGGAGCGAATCCAAGCTTTGAATTTTTATCATGGCCTGACACACAAACACTCACTTGAGTTTGCCAAATAGGAATCCCTGGACCTCGTCCACTGGATCCTTCTCTCCCATCATTGTAGCGTTCAGCCCCGTTCCTGCAAATACAATCAATTAACTCATTATTCACATCAGGAGTCCTCTGGGACTACACAATCATGGGCATCTGTGTGTCTATCAACAGCACGTGTTCTTGTATGCGTGGCCACCTTGGACTTGTGTGTCGTCCTTTGCCTTGTACTCCTGGTTTTTGATTGCCAGCTCCACTCCGTACCCAGACAGATACACTTTCTTTCCACTGGGATTCTAGAGGCGAATGGAAAACATTGTAAAAAGATGAGAAGGAAACTGAACCCTTGTGCTGAACATTAGTGTGTTGTATCCTTGGATGCACCTTGGCACACCACTTGAGGATGTATTCAGCGAGAGTTTAAATGCATGTGTAAATGTATTCAAAGGGCACTGACAGGAGTTGAGTCAGTTTGACAGCAATCAGGCCGTCTACTTAATTTCTCTTCAGCTGCACTGATGGGAAATTGAACAATATTTCTAATCCATATTCAACTAAGAAAGCTGAATTTTTTTTTGCCCATGTGGCTTGGAAGATTTTTACATCTTTCTATTCATCTTCATCTCTGCTGTAAAAATGAATCTCACTTAGTACAGAAACAGCTACAAACTCATATGGGTTCTGACTAAGCAAGCTTTCAAACACAGACAGCCAGCTGTCGTCCGCTAAGTGCCGAAGACAAAGAGTGTCCCCCGATTGGACCTCGTGCTTAGAAGTAGAACAAAAACAGTGATAGATGTTACAGCCTCTCCTGTGTCCAGGACTTTGTTCTTCACAGATAGATGGTGGGAATAATGCAGCATAATTGCAAGGAAGAAAAAATGATAAATTTGAGAAGCCGCAGAGTTTTTAAAATCATTATCTTAGCTCGTGTTCACACAGAGGTGAATACGGTATATATGTATGTGGGGGCTTCCCAATATCTCTATGTAATTATTTTATGAACAATGTGCATCTCTACTGTAGTAAAGAGGGGTTGAGGGTCTCGAGGCCAAAACGTAATGACAGCCATTGTAAAGGGAGATGACCACATCTGTGTATTTTACATTACTTGGAATTCGCCAGAGGACCCTATTCTTATAATGATAAAATGTTTCCTTAAATGGTAAACGTTGGATTTGTAATGTTTTTATAGTATAGCTTTGGCCATATTTAGACTAATGTCAATTTCCAGCCTAAATTGTGGGATCAATAACTTTATATCAATGTATAAAATTAATTGCATTTTAAATGCAATGTACATATGAGAAAAATACACTAGCCACTTTCATTCTTAGAAATGTTTTTTTCCAATGGTCATACCATACTGAACTCATTTGCTGAATCAATTAATTGGCTGATACATAAAAATAGGGGAAACACTTTTTTTTAAGTTTAGTTGCTAAATTTCTTGTTTTGTTTGGAGAAATTCAGAAAAACTCTAAATATTCAGTTTTCTGTCATAGTTGACGAAGAAAATCATCAAAATATTCTGAAATTAATTTATTTATTGTCTGACAATAAATTAGTTGGATTAATTAATCAACTAATTAATTAATCCAGTAATCATCCCCAACAGTAATCTCAGTCTATCTGGTATAATCTCATTATTTACTCTTGAAAGCCTGCTACTTACACACACTCAACAGAGAAAGATATTGTGATGTATAAAATATACACGTGACAAAGTGTACCGTATATGGGTTTATGTTAATAGCTGTTAAACAGCTTGTGAAATGATTTTGTCCTTATGCAGGTGTTACTATGTGTTTTGTATTCATCTTTCATTCATCAAACTGATTGTGTTATTATGAATGTGACACTTACAGCCTGGTAATGGCGGAGCACGTAAGTCACCAGCCCCTCTCTGACTTTGGATGATATGATTTGGTGAAGCCTCTGGAAATTTGGTTCTCCCAACTCAGCATAGAGGATGACGACAGGACCATCTGGGTTTGATCCTGGATATTTGTGGTCGCCCTTGAACAGGAATGGCTTTGGTCTGAAAGAGTGAGGAGATTGAAGCCGCCAATAATATCATATAATATATTTGACTGATATATGACCATCAGATCTGCATCGTAAGAATCTCTTAATTACCGCTCGGATGCTGTTTTCAGAAGTTGTTCCAAGCTTTCATCTTCACACGTCTTCTCTCCATGGATGTTGAAAAAAGCTGAGCAGCCAGGCGGAGGAGGCTCATTGGACGCAATCTAACAATGTGAAGAACAGTGGGATCGCTCAACACATGCAAACACATTTACAGGAATATGACACCGCTTCTCATGCATGTAATAGACTTGGACAACAAAATTAAAGGAGACATATTATCCTTTGTAAAAGTTCTGCAAATTTGAAAAGCCCAAAGTCAGTGGTAAAGGAAGCCAAACAGAAAACTTTGCTCCTGAAGCTTCTAAGGCACCTTGTCACTTGTAATGTAACATCACAATGTCCCACATTTGCATAATGTAACCCCAGTGGCTAGTCGGGTACGCCCTTTAACAAAGTCAGGTGAGGTGAGAGCAGAGGCCAATTCTTTCTGCATAAGCTGGAAGCAGGTGACCAATGACAACAGAGTGGGCCAGCTGACCAATCAGAGCAGACTGGGTGTTATGGGGAGGAGGGCCTTAAAAAGACAGGAGCGTTTTAGACACGAGCCAAAAAGAGGAGCTGCAGCAATGGACAGTATGAGGAGAGTGATGCAATTTCTGAAATTTAAAGCATGTAAACATAATAAAATAAAAGCAAATAACCCAAATTAAAATGATGAGCCTGAATATGAGCATGTCTCCCTTAAGTCATCGTCTTTGTACCTGTTGGAAGGAGTGTACTGTCGCAGAGTAGGCCCTCAGGGAGAGCGCAAACTTCAGCATCTTCATCTGGACGGAGCTTAGCAAGGCACTGGCTTTCTTCAAGATCAGGTCATAGTAGGCCTGATCTGTGTCTGTGTGAAGACACATGACAATGCTGTTATTTTTACCACTTTTTAACACGGGCAAGGACACAAATAAACAGGAGGAAGATATAGTTTGCAGATCTTTTCTATCATGTTATTGCCTGCACAAGTGTTTGGACAAAACACTGACACTGCATTTGCCGCCAAGAGGTTTGCATACACATCACAAATTCCGCTGCTCACAGCACAGAGACTAAAAGTGAAAACTGGTCTAGAGAGGGTGACGAAGTATTACTTTACCATCATGCTCTCCTTCTATGTTTTGATTGGCCTCAACAAAGTCCCAGAACATGTCCTGGCTCTCCTCTGCCAGGAACTCGCTGAGGAAGAAGAGGATGAAGGTGACAGTTTCATAAGATGTGCATGTAAATACGACACACTTTGTATGTACTGTACATAGTGTTAAATGCTACATTTGGATTAAAAATAAACAGCTCAGAGTGACAGAGGCTGAAACTGGTTTAGAGGACAGCCTCGCCATCTGTCAGGACATTGATTGATCCATTATCTGCTTGAGTAGTGTAATGTCATACGTAATGCATAATGTGGTGTGGTTACTACAGTACTGCTGAGCCGTGCAGTGTTGTACCTGGCCTCCAGGAGCAGAGGAGTATCAGCCCATTTGGTTGTGAGGGTGGTGGTGACAGCTTTGGAGTCCGTCCCCCCCGACACTGCAGACAGCAGTGATGGCAGCAGGAACCACAGAAGCCACATCCTCAGGCCTGTGTCTGAAAAAACAGTAGTAGGCCACATAAGAAGCGAGGGAGAAGCAAAGGACACAAATAAACAGCTCAGACCTGTTTGTAAATGGCACCTAAAGTTACCAAGTTGTGACATGAACATATAGAAAACAGGTGTACCCTCAACACATTGAGGGAAGCAAGTCAGTCTGTATGTGACAGATGTTGTGTCTCCATACTGAGAGATAAACCCTTCAACTTTAAGCAGAATCAAATCATTATATGATCATGTTATCATTCTTCATATTATGGTTGTCTATAACAATAACTTCAGACAAGAAAGGTTATTAAAACGAACAAAATATGTGACTTAAGTTTTTGTTTCTGGCAAGTATTCTTCAGTGACATTATTTTCTATGTGACCTCGTCACATTTTCTCCAAACAGAAATTCCCAAACACGGGAGGATCCTGTTAATTTACTAATCAACTCAAACACATCTTTTAAGCCTGAAACAAGGAGCTAAATGTTCTCCTCTTGACGAGCATCTCAAAGTGCATGTTTATATATCTGTGTTTCCCAAACCTGTGACCTGCCACAATATCAACACTCACCAACACTTGATGAATTTCCATTTTTACTGTTCCAGCTGTATTCCATACATTGATTTGCTCAGATCCTGCTGAAATGCCTCACACGTTTGTACAGTGCCTTATGTTGAAGTAAGTATTTCCCGGTATACATTACTTTCTTTATCATGTTGGTATAACCGCAGACTTAATGTATTAACCTGCCACTGCTCATGTATCCACACAAATATCATTCATGGAGGTTTAGGGTTTATTGCAGGATTTCTGTTCGTCGTAAGTGTAGCTGATGAAGTTTGTCCCTCCACTTCTGCACTAAAACCACCTGGGTAAAGTCTGTATTCTGATATAAGATGAAAGATTTGATGTTAGGCACATAGACTCAGAATGGTGAAAGGTTGGAAAACGCCTTTATCACCAGTGATTGTTTTATTACAGCCCAGCAGGACATGAGGTTTTGAACAGGTGTAAACAAACAGTTGGATGTTTCCTGAATCCTGACCAATGGGAATCTTCAGCGTGTCTCCTCTGTCTGAACATCCGGACACTTTCACTGACACAGCTCTGGCTCTGACAGCAGGAAGCTAATGGCTAACTGCACAGCATGGCGTGTCTTATCACTCTGAACATATCTAGAACATCTGTAATATTAACACACACGCAGCTCCTCGGCAGTGTGTGAACTCTGAGCTGTCAAGAAGAATCAAAAGTGACGCTTGTTTAAAAACCCAGCTAAGCTAATGATTAGCTAGCTAACTCCTCTTTCCCGAGCAGGAACCCGCCTGAGTTCACTCGCTTCCGGTGAATCCCTTCCGGCTCCGGACGAGTCTCTGCACCAGCTGCCGAAGCAGGTGTTACATGTGTTGAGTAACAGCTTCAACACCGGAGAAATGAAAGATTTATTCTCACCGACGCCGGCTCCGCTGCTTCCTGCATCCATGTTCCGCTGGGAGTGGGTGGGTCCTGACAGCCGCTGCCTGAGGTGACCGCAGATGTCGCCTGTTCGCAATGACTTGAAACTCTCTCCGAGCGTCAAAATTACATTTAAACAAACAATGAAACGTGATTTATTAAACAAAAAAGCAGCTCATCACAATGAGCATGAATCTAAACCTCACACAGGAGGAAACAGAGGATTCAAGCAATTCGTTTTACAGAATAACCCATGTTTAATCTTTCTTTATCTGTTTGTAAATAATATTTTTGCGTTTTCTTTCCCCAATTGTTTGTATAAGAAATTAATGAATGATTTAAAACGAAATAAAACAAAGAAAATGCTTTTCTAACTAAGCAAAAAAAAAGCAATTATATTTTCCGTTTTCCTTTACATTTTCCTCAATTAAAGATTCCTAATTGATTTATTTATTTGAAGGTAATACTACTTATACTGGCACGGAGCATTTAAATAAAGGGAACAGACCTCATGCCAATATTTTCCTTGCTGTTCTTAAAACAATACAATGTAGGCAACCAAAAAAATATATAACAAAGAATTGCCGCAGCTGTATGTAACTCAGTAAAACAAATATAAATCACTTTTATAGAGAAGTCACATTGACACATAATTAGGCCTGCATATAGTTGTATAAACATGTGTGGAATGAAGTAGTGCTTACAACTGTGAAAAAGAAAATGTCTCCAAGTTGTTCTGTCCAATCACATTACATAGAGTCATGACAACACCACTGGAGACTTGTATAAACTCACACTAGTGTGAAAAGCTGGAAAGTAAAAGTAGAAAAATGCAATGTATGACACCTGTCCAATATATAATGTAATTAAAATGTCTTTTATGCAGGTATGTGTGTGATCAAAGACTTTATATAAAGCCGGTGACATAGCAGCTCCCCCAAAGTGAAGCCAAAGGGTCTTGATCGCCATCTGGTGGCTGGCTGCAGTATAGATCATGAACCAAGCCTCCTCCACGTTAGCAAATGGGACATGGGGCAAAATAAAGGCAAAGTACACGTCATATAAATTTGTCTTGAAGATGATTTCTGTCATTTTAGGTAGTTCTCATCACACTAACGTTTGTTAAAGAGTTAAGTTGGTTTTAATTATTATTTATTTAATGCAATATAAAAAGTGTTGAAACAGCCGAGTCTGTTTCTCCCAAACACTTCTGCACAGACTCTGGCTCCAAATGTGCAAAATGCTTATCCTGGATATTTTGGCTTCATTTCTGGATAGTGGGAGGAAGTGGAGATCTTAAAATTACATTTATAAGTTTGCACCTATTTGTGTATATACGTAAGCATCATGTTCTTTTATAAGGTGGATATTTTGTAATATGATTTGTATTCAAAACTATTGCAAAATCAATGAAATAATGATATATAAAAACTAAATCTGACTTTTGAAGACATTGTATGAGGGATTTTCTATTTAAAAGGAAGAAGAGTAAGAATAGATTTTTATACCTGTGCATGTATCAGTACCTAAATAAGTGAAGGTGATCATATATATTTGGGGCTCGATGTGAAAAACTGTACACATTCAATTGAAAAGCAGCTCATGGAAATGAGGTTTGCTGCTTGCTCTGCGTGAGAGCCGAGGGAAATAAATCCTCTATTTAGAATAAGCCGAATCGTCCCTTTGCCTAACAGTATTTGTTATGTTGTTATGAAAAAAGTAGAGGAACTGATATCCCTCTCATTTTTATGAGTCACCTGACACTCTGGGGTTCCGGTTTCTAAATCTTTACCTTGAGTCTGTGTGATAGTCCCTATCCATTGAAGTCACGCTCCCTTTGGGGCAGGTTGTTAAATGTGCCCCGGCTCGCCGTCTACCTGTTGTGTGTTCCTCACGAAAAGAAAATGAAAGGTACGGAGTCACTGTCCCAGGGTGTGGAGACATGGGTCTTGCGTTTTCATTTACTCGCTCTGCGGTCCAAATTAAATTGGACAGCTGATCCTCCTAGAGGCAGCAGTTCCAGGATTTGATTTAACATTGTATAAAAAGCAGCGACATTAATTATCCTGTTGGATTTGACCTTCACTTTGATGTGCACGTGTGAACACCTCGCCCATGCAGACGCAGGCGCACACACACCCACCCACGCACGTACACACACACACACACACACACACACACACACACACACACACACACATGCACACAATGTCACACAAAAATCTGTTTCATCCCCACGAGGAAATGCCAAAACGTCCTTACAAAAAGTCCCGACAAGTATAACTAAACATAGCTTCACACAGGCTGCCCACTGGGCCTGTTGATCTGACAGGGAAGTGACATCTTCAGATGAATTATGGGAGACGGCTGTCATCTTCTCTGGGGTCACATAAGAAATGGCGGGCGCGGGCTGCGGGCTCTCTCTCCTCACACTATCGCACGTCAGCCATTTTAGAGGTTGAAAGCCTCGACGGGGGACCACAACGACCTCAATTAAACCCCCATTAATATTAATACATTTTGTCGTTTCACGTGAGTTGCCTCTAATTATATGTGTCCCTGACTGTATAATGGGGGTCAGCTGGGGTCTCCCACATGAAGCTAATTCACCACATTACAGCCCCCAAACAATGGGGCCGGTCTGGGCGACAGTCTTAAGTACAGATGGAGGGGAGGGGAAACTGTTTGTAAAAGCTAAACACAGAGGCCCTGAGGGTCAAAACATAGATGCATTTGCACAAAACACAACAGAACTTAAAGAAAACCCAGCAATACCTCACAAAAAAAAAAAATGTTTTCTGCTAATGGCGTGGTGTTTTGACCCTCAAGGCCACTGTACATACTATACATCGACAGTGTCAGGACATTTGCCCACCTGAAAGTCCAGAACATGGTCCAAACAAACGTGCATGTCTTTTGTACGACACGTGTCTATCTAAACTTGACATTGATTGGTTTGTAGATGAGTTTGCATTTGACTTTGCATTATTTTATTGCCAATGAAATATCATTATCATATTAATACCAGCAAAATGATTGTCCTCTTCAGATAAAAGTCCCACATTATTCAAAATACACTTTATCATGTTTTTAAAGGCAAATGTGTCAAGACCCCTAGAGAGTAAACATGTGTAAAGACGTTGCAGCTTGTTGAATTATCCCAAACCTTTTTTTCCACAAATAAACCAATATGATCCAGTTTTATCCAGACTGAGGCCATCTCTTTGCTTCAGACTTGGTCCGGATCGTGGTCCAAGGCACCTTCCACATCTTTTATTTTGGTTTGGACAATCTGAAAAGCTCGAGGGCCCAAAGCAAACAAAAGAAGAACTTTTAAATTGGAAACAGGCATTTTTTGTGCTGCAACATTTGTATAATTACCTTGTGTGTGCATTAGCCATTTAAAATCCATTAAATTCCATTCATTTCAAGTCGGTTTTATTTGTGTAGCGCCAAACCACAGCATCCATCATCTCCAGGCACATTTCATTGTAAGGTCAAGACCTTACAATATTACTTCATGTGTATAAAGGGAGGATATTATCCCTTTAACAACCTCAGATCCTGTGTTTGGCTTTGACCCAGAGTTTGTATCCTGCTTCATTTCTCCCACATCAACGTTTATCATATTTTTATGGAGAGGTTAATAAGTTTGCAGCAGATCAGCTCTTTATGAGCTCCTGAGCCACAGCTCCACACACACACACACGCATGCACACACACACACACACAATAAACAGCATTGAGACTATAATGGGATTGCTGTGTGATTCCCACTGGTTTTATTCTGTGAGAGCTCCACAGAAGCCAGAGTCCTGTCTGCCTGGGAGGTTGGATTCTTCTGCTCAATCCTTTAATATCGTGAGCGATGATTTGGTCTTGACCTGAGAGATTAGCCAAACCCCCGAATGGAAGGTCAGATAACGGCACAGATGTCTGATCTAATCATATTTCTATTTCTATTGCTGAAAGAAAAAAGTGTACTCCCACGCTGGATTGCACTCTCTCATTGCCCTCCGAATTTACTTTTTTGACAAAACAGGGTATTGAAGCCCTGCAAATTGTTTGTGTATAGAGATTCGTCCACATTGTACATTTGACGATGACGGTCTAAACCATGCCACTGCTGGAAAAGACTCAACCGCAGACAAAAGACAGAAACTCCGTCGTGACCGGTGCCAGAGCCAACAGGGCAATCCTCCAGAACTACAATAGCCTGGCTCGGATGCGTGTAAGGGAGGCACTCAGTATGAACTTATCTGCAGAATTCCATGCTGAAAATAAGCGATAATAATGCCAGAGCTTCTTTGTTCGCAGGAAAGAAGCATGGGACCAGCAATGAGGAGCTGCAGCCAGTTTGACCTCGTATTAATGGATTGTGGCCAGAGCCCGTACAATCACTCAGAGCCGGATTCCCACTGCAGCAGCAGCAGTGAGGCACTTTCTCTCAAACACTCGCATGCATATGTTCAGCAAAACAAAAGCTGTCGGGCCCTCTGCAGTAGCACGGCCATGACTGTGTGTTGAGTCCAGCTGCACTTGAAATGACAGTGACCCAGAACTATGGGCAGGATTAAATCACCCTGAACATTCAGTCCAATGCACCACAGCTGCCACAGACCCTGCACAGCCTCCCTCTCCCTCCCCCCCCCCTTATTCCCTCTCATTCCTTCTCTGTTCATTTGTCAGACAACAGAAAAAAAAACATCCTCTCTCTTTCCTCCCGTCTTACATAAACACCCCCTCTGTTTCCTCCTATCGTTTGCACTCCTGCTCTTGTTGCGCTTTGATCTCCCTCCAGCCAATTGCCTCCGCTCATCAGCATCCTGGAGAAATGATTCCTCTGCTCCGCTTTGAGGATGTCAAAGTTGAAGCTCAACGGACGGTTGATGAGAAGGGGTCGAAGGCCTGCGCTCCGCTCCATCTCCTTTGCAGCCAAGGACAGGGAATAATATTTACCCCCCCTCCTCCTCCTCCCTTCGTCAAACGCCCACCTCCCACAGCAGAGGAAGCTTATTTTTTTGTGCATGTACGTGCATTCGACAGACCCAGAGTGTTTGCAGATTGAATTAGGCTGTAGATCAGCGTTGACAGGGCTGAGGCTATCATTAGGAGGGGGAACAGGCTGCTTTATGGGGGTCACAGTCCTGTGGTTAGTGTGGGCGAGGAGTGGAAATGTCCTACAGTTATAGATTGGCCTGTGGATGGAAGTGCAGAAACTTGGAGGGCAAAGCTCCCACATGAGTTGTCAGAAATAATATCGCTAAATGAGTGAGTCTCAAACGAACTGGCTACATTTCAAGTTCAGAACCTTAGATGTTCTATGAATCTAAAAACAGAGTCAATGGGGACATGGTGTTCCGTGCAGTGTGAACTTGGTAATAAGAGTAATGATAAACGATAACCAGTGACAACCACGACACAGTCAGAGCTGTAAAAATGAAATATTTTAATTGGTGGCTTGATGATCCATTTTTGCAATCATAAGAAAACAAACCCAGACATTATGCATACAGAAAGAGCCGGAGACAGACTGCACACCAATCCAAAAATAAAATAAAAACAAAGTCTCTATCACACTCTCTTTTAACACGTAAAGGAAATAAGAAATAAAAAAGATGACAGTGACACCTGGGTTGCTTCATTGTCACGACGAAACGCTGTTAAGACATCAGATATACATAGTGATGAGACATAAAATATTTGAGTATAGCTTTACAGCATCAATCTCTGGAATAATGTCAGCAAGAGGGAGTTTTTTTTCTTCTTCTCTTTCTTTCTTTCACACTCTCTTCAGGTGAGTATTTCTGAGGATTGCTTTTGAAATCTCATGGTCGCTTGAAACTGGAACGCTGACAAAAATAAAGCACTCTCTGGATGAAGAATCCGTTTTGCTTTCTGCAGTTAGACTCTAATGAGGAGCCAGATTATTGGTTTGGAGCTCAAACGTGGTCTAATACGAGTCCGACAGTGAGAAAAGAAGCTGTGGGCAGAATGCCTGGAGCTGCAGTGTTTTTCGAGTCTCCAGTTTCAAGACCACAATGACAGGAGGAAGTTAATGTGAAACAAAAAAAAGGGGGGGATGGTGGGGGGAACCTCTCCTTCCATATCCATTCTCTCCATCCCTATTGTATTACTTTGAAGGTTACACAAAAAGCAGCGTATTGAGTCTGGATGCGTCCCAATACCTTTCATCATCCCCACTTTTATTCTTCTCTTCCCTTCATGAATCATCCCCGTTAAAAGGAAAACAAGAGCATCCGGGTGATTAGTTGAAATGAAACGAGGGCAGTGGTAAATGGTTAAACTGTTAGTTTCTCCTCCTTTTTCACAAAAAAAACCCCCAAAACACTATTGTTAACAACAGGATGCAACATGTTATTTATGGTGACACCAAGGAAGCAGTTTGCCTGCATGCATCCTCACATTGCTCCATGGATGACACGGAATCTGGACTACATTCAGTTTGATTAATTGCTCTACAACACGTCTTTCAGTGTTTCACACTTTTGAAACCTCTGTCTGTCACCTTCTCCTTTGTTGTTTCTGTTATTGCTTAGATTATATCTTTGTAAATAGGATTGGGGGGGTGGGGGGGTTGAAAGCATTTTTATCGAATCAGAATTCAGCGTCAAATCTAACTAGGCTTGGATTTTAATATTTGTAAATTAAGCTGTATCCACCTTTTGTTGGCTGAGGCTGCTGAAACAGAAAGACTACAGAGATCCTCTACAATGACACAGATGCATTCAGCTAACCACACTGATGATATCTGTAGAGAAGTGTTGACACTGTGTTGGTCTTTTTGAAGACCTCACAGTTCCCTTGCAGACGTGACGTGGCGTTTACAAAGTGATTTGTTCCTGTTCACGAACAAACCATCTTTGGCCGAGTGCAGACGCTGGTTGGCAGACAAACAGTCAAAGTTTAATTTGAGCCATTATGAAAATATAATTTATCGTATAATCTGTGACCTGAAAACTCGGAATACTTTGACTTCCCGTCTTTGTGTGAGGAACTGAATCGTATCATTACATTTGGACGCCGATAAACCAACTTGGTTACAGAGTTGTCGTGACCCAACCCTTCTTGTTCATGTGACATGATTTTAGATGTCAGGTTTTCAAAGTAAAAAACAAAACAAAACATGGGGGATCAAGTGATGAGGAGGAGAAAATAAAAGAGAGGAGGAAAGAAAACAGTGGAGGAAAGGGCAGAGGGGAGTATTACTGGCTTGCATCGCTGTCACACGCTGTTGGTTGCCTCCGCCACCCCAAAAGAAAAAAGGCGAGATAATTGGTCATGAAATCAGTCATTCACAAAACTCATTGGACATCCTCTCACTGTCAGGCACACTATTTACAAAGGCATACACATACGCCAATCAAAGGCATACTGTACATACTATTTACACACACGCACACACACACACACACACACAAACGCACACACAAGTAGTCAGAGAAATTACTGTAGTATAATGCAGATACAATATCTGACAATGATTATGTCTACTATGATCCCAGTACATAGAGGCACTGCTACCTCGCCCCGTGCATTCTTCAGGCTGAATCCAGCTGAAATGAACGGTCACGCTAATGAGCCAGGGGTCACCAGCGCCGTGCGCGCCCTTTCAGCAGGTGGGATGGAGGCTTGTGTCGAGACAGCAGCCGCTTTCACAATGCAGCTCTTGGTCACAGGAAAAAAGAAGTAGAAGAAGAAGAGAGAAACTGAAAATGCCACCCACTGCATTAAGGGCTCACATTGCCATGGTGACCAGTGGTTCCGCAACTCCCATCTTGAGCGTTTGTCTGAGTTAAGGCTTCCAAAGCGCTTGACGCTCGCACAGCACGGGGTCCTGGCGACAACCTGCAGCAGGCCGTCTCCACCCCCCCGCCCCCCGCTCCCTTTGATTTCTTCACACCTATATGTGAGATCGGGGTCTGTAATTGGCTTTCGTTCTGTGCAGCACTGAGACGCACACACAAAAAAGAAAAGGAGAAATAATGAACTTGTTAAGCGACAGGAGCTTTGGGAAGCTTTAACAGAGAAACAGGCCACTTTTTGTCTTTTTTGCCCCCAAGATTACAAGGCTTCAGTAATGGCTATGGTCCGTTTGTACGTCAAATCCGATCCATTATTCTTACAAAAACAAAAATAAAGAAACAAAGGAATCACTTTTCTTTAGGCAGCAATATTGGTCTCAGTGTTATTACAATTTTGCTTTTAAGAAAGCAAAAAAAACAACAAAAAAACAAAACACAAAAAGTTAAAATACAAATGAAATCATCCGAGAATGAGAGTCACTATTTCATGACTGTTCATGGTTGAAATGGCAGATTTTTTTGAAGCAGAAAAGCTTTATTACACAACTCAGTACAACTTCTTCTCTTTGCGGCACAGTCTCTCATGTACTCCCACCGTTTGCAATGTTCAGCTCAGCTACTCGCGCTTTCATAGCTTTTCCACGGGTTCCTTTGAAACTGGAGCATCCAGGAAGTAGACCGGTCCTTAGCGAGGATTAGCGGGAATTCACAGATTTAAAATTTTTATTTTTCTCATGCTCCATTATCAGACCACAGAGAACGAGAGGGGACACGGTGGGAGGAGGAGGAGGAGGAAGCTGGAGAGGTGAACGAGATACTCGGTTGTCAGCAGCTCTTAAAAATATCTCTCAACCGCTCAGTCACTAATGATGATGAGAGCGACAGAGTGACTCAGAGGGGGGGGGGACAGGGTAAGCAGGTGCTAATAACAACTGGGCAAACCTCAGTAACATGAGCTGATGCAATCGACCAAGCCCTGGTCTCCATAGCAACCACTCTCATCCCTGCAGCCCAACTCTCGGTAAAGTCTTTTCCATTCATTTGGGTCTTTGATGCCGGCGCCACCTTCCGTGTGTGTCAGTGTACGTGTGTGTGTTTATGTGTATGCATTTCACATTACATATGCATGTCTGTGTGTTTGTTCTCATTCTTCTGCTGCTACCAGCGGTTGATGATCTGGTTCATGTAGTCCTCAGTGGGGAGCCTGCTGCCGGCCTCCTCCGTTCGCCCTCCCTCCTCGCCCTCCTCCCGCTCCTCCCTCTCCCTCTCGCCGTCCTCCAGTGTTGACACCGAGCTCTGCCGGCTGCGGGAGGGCCACAGGCTGACGCCCAGGCCCAGGCCCTGGTGGCTCTGCTGCATGTGGAGCTTGATGCGCTGCTGCCGCCGCTCCTGCTGCCGGGTGTACTGGTAGCGCTGCTGGAACAGGTCCCTGGCGTAGTCGTACAGCTCCATGTCCAGCTCGTTCAACTCCTCAATGCGCTGGACCTAGCGGGGGGGGGAGCAGATCAAACACTTAGGCTTTTTTCATAATGAGATTAAGAGAATGGAGGAGAGGAGACTGAAGACAGGAAGAGATAGAGAAACAGAGAAGGAAACAAAAGGAACAGATAGAAAAGGTGTGAGAACAGAGTGTGAAACTCTATTCTTCATCAACCAAATCATCCCACAACCCATGGAAGCATATGTCTTGTTTGTGCATCGCGTTCCCACCGCATCTGAATCACCCTGAAGATTAAGCAAATTAGACTGATGATGGATGATTGAGTTTATCCGCTTTGTTTCCCATCCCCGCTGCCGCTCTCTCCAATTTTATCAAGATCTTTTTCAAACCTATTTCGGGCACTGACGATGAAACAATACGGTTCTTTTAACATTAAAAAAACTTCTATGTAGTTGCCTTTCCCTGTCGGAACATTGACAAAATTGGGGGGGTTGAGGTCAGATGGCATGGTCATCTCTGGATAATTAAACATTTATTATATCATGAATAAATGCTTGATATATATAAATATTCACTGTTCAGGAGACGAAGTAGCTACAAAAAGATTGGGGTTGAAAAAGTTGTTCTATTTATTCTCTACTTTGTTTTTGTTGATTCGAGAAAAGCAAAAATGTTATCACGTTTTGAAATATTTTCATTAAGTGTAACAGTATGATTGGGGGTGGGGGGGGCTGTACAGGCTGGTTATACTTACAACCTCCCCATCCCCCTTATTGACCTTATTCTGAATAACACGTTATCTAATTTATGATGATTACATGAGTGGCTAATAAAACAATTAATATTCCTGTTAATATGTTACAGGATTACTACTCACATAAACATTATGTCCGGACAACAGCGTCATTATTTTTGGAACAAGTTGTAGTTGATCAACCTCTGAAGCTGAATATTCCCAGAGCAGGAAACTATAGTAAAGTCCACGAGTTCCTCAAAAGGTTCTTGGTCCCTCTGGAAAAGTTTCCCTATTACACGACATTTATACAAATGCTTTAATAGGGTTTCTACAGAGAGAGGGAACTGAGAGGGAACTGCTGGCAATATGTGGAGCAAGACAACTGAAACGTGTTTGATGTCAGCTCGGGCAGTGCAGCTGGCTTTATTGGCGCGTCTCATCTGCTGCGTGTGACTACAACACGGAGCAGGAAACACGTTTAATTAACAGAATCCCTTTGAAATCTGCGGCTGTGTGCGGAATATCATTTGTGAGCAATGTGTGCGACAACAGAGGGAAGTGAAGCGGCGCATTGACGTTAGGAAATAAGAGATGTTTGATCTGCAGCACGGGGCACACCAGCACAAAGCCGAGGAGACAGTAAATCTTCTCATCATCACCTGCTGATGTCATTTATTTGACTTTTAAAGAATGAATTAAACAGTGTCTCAATTTCACACGGGTATTTAAATTAAAAGTTAATTTAAGAAACTAGTTTTTATTCAAAATGTCACACACACACAGAGACCGACCTGTCAGACTACAAACCACCACATGATATTTCCTCTTTTTTGAAATAATACCCGTTGGTCCACCACAGCCTCTGTCAGCCGGGGGACATTTTATTTTCTCTCCTCCCTTCTGGGTTTTGATGTATAAACCACCAGTCTGCTGTTTACTGGATGTTTTTGCTGGGAAACGAGCCTAAGAACTCCCACATTGGACCAAAGTGTGAAGAACAAGTTTGAAGCTGCTGTTTTTTTTTGTTTTAATGGCGACTGTCATCCAAAATCTTTTCACAGGGAAAATAAAACCCTCAGCCGTCAAGTCTTGGTTTGTCTCATTTTCAGCTCTCAGATTACCTTTCACTTAGTTTACTTTTTTTTTTAAGGAGAAATGTATTTATCATATCAGGACTAATCGACAATAATGAAATGTAACTCTTCAATTCTAAAGAAACACATATAGACACTAAACATACAGAGTTTTGCTTTTTGCTATTTGTGTTTTTTATTTATAGTTATTCAAAAGTTTATGGCCTATTTATAGAAGATATTACCAATATCTGTATCAGGATCTGTCCCCACAAATATATATGATCCATGCTGAGCTGAACTAACCGTAGTATTATCCAGGTCCACCCCTGCTGCCCGGGTGCTGTTGTATTGCATGAAGGGCCTGATGAAGCGCAACCTGAAGGTGCGTTCAAACAGGAACTGGGTTTTCCTCTGGTACTCCGTCAGGCCGAAGAAGGCCATGTCTCTCAGGTTCTTCTTGGCCGACTCCAGGAGAAGTTGGGCCCGTTTCTTCTCTGGAACTGTGGACATGTTGTAGCAGCCGACTAGGCTCAGGTCTGCCAGCATACGCACCTATGGGTCAGGAGAAAATACATTATTGAATAACTATCTAAGGCAGTATATGATATTTACTCCATTCTTTCTTTCATCCCCAGGTGAACTTTGTTGTCTGTCAGCAGGTTTGCAAAGATAAGAAATCACTACACAACTGTGTGAGCCGTTGTGTTACAGCACAGGAAAAGGGACCCAAGACTTAAGACTCACAAGAGTAGAGTGTGCACCTCGGCCTCCCGGTCCACCAGGATACCTCGAGTATGTGTGTTTCAGTGTGTTTCAGTGTGTGCACGTGTGTCACATTTATAAGTCATGGGACCCTGAGTAATAACAGCCCCGAGCGCAGCTGGCCAACACATTTAGGTGGGAGACTGAGATAGCATGAGAAAAGAAGGTGTGAATCTGAGGTGTTTATTGCAAGAATGAGAAAACCTGACTGTGCAAGGATATATATATATATATGTGTGTGTTTGTGTGTGTACCTGTGCACCTCATACACACTTATAATTTTCACATCATTTAGATTCTCCATGAGTCTGGAAGTAAGAACTCAAATAGAAAGTTATTCCCCTTTTGTTAAGAAATCAATATCGGTTCATCTTTGTAAATTGAAATCAATAACAATTATAAATAACTCATAATAACCTGGGTTTATACAGGGCCTGTCAAGGTACCCAAGGAGATAAAAAATCTATTGGTCTAAATTCTTTGTGAACAGGTGGGCTGTGAGATTTGTTTATTGAAAGTGTCCAGAGATGGAACATTATAGATTACAGATCTCTGCCACGAGAGAATTCCAGAGGGTGGAGGCTGGCGAGCAGACCCGTGTCCGAGGACTGTTACGTTTCTGGGAAGAGTATAAGGGTGGAGGAGGTCAGACAGGTGCTGGGGAGTCATGGGACATGGAGGGATTTACAGGCGAAGAGGATTTTGCAAATGCTGCAGGACTTGACTGGAAGCCAGAGAAAATGAATGGAAAGGAAATTCACCCAACTATTTTATCTAGTTTTCTGCAGAAATTAAATCCCTCAATTGGCGTTTTCCAGTAGACTGGATTAATTGGATTAATGGGACCAGCTGACAATATCAGGACAATAGTCGTATTAGGGAACAAAACAGAGGAGTCCAGCAGACTGGAGAGATGTCATGTCAGGTTCAGTGATGCAGGTTGACTAGGTGGGAGTGATATATGGGACCATCAAGACTGAAATCAGCTGCAGCTTTTGGAGATTGCAGCAAAAGTGAATGGTTGATGGCAGAGTTCTAACCCAACAAAAAGGAGGGTAACTCAAAGATTTAACATAAATTCTCAGGTACGAGTAGAAATTAACTAAATGCGAATGGTAACTTAAATATTTAAGTTTTAAAATTTTTCTGGATAAATCAGAAATTGAAGTGATTGTGCATTATTTGTAACAGTTAAATCAGTGGGATGGGTCAGGTGGCGTCGTGGTAATGGGTCCGGGTTGGTCCAGATTTCACTTGGAGATAACTGCAGGTAAATGGTCAGGCACAGAGCTTTGAGCGTTCAGACTCAAAGTGGACATGTGAACAGTTTGTGAGCCCTTTCTTTCTCCCTGACGTTTAAATTATTTCACAGGCTTCAGCTCCGGGGATTGTAGCTGTCACGGTCAATGTGACAATGGACTGAGATATCCCATCCATCCTTTCTCTCTTTCTTCTTCCTACCTGTCTGTTGTTGGCCAGGTTGTACGGACAGTCCATGAACTGCTGCAGGGTGCAGCCCGACCAGTCCGATCCCTCGTAGCAGGAGGGCAGCTCCTCGGGCGTCGGGGTCCGTCCATCACACATGTGGAGGGAGGTTTTCCATGTGGCGCCCCGCTGCACGTGCCTCCACTCGCTGAGGTATCGAGACACAGGATCCCTCAGCAGAGTGATGTAGTAGAACTTCCTGTCAGGGGTTAAGAAGAAAAAAAAATACATTAACAAATGATTCCCTTACTGGCACAGAAAATTGTCTTTGATTTAAGCTCTGTCGATCAATAAGAGTAAAAAACGCTGCATTAAGGAGACTGAAATAAACCCAACCGCATCACAACCTGTGAAAACAACTTCATGTATTAGTGTTTCACCCTCTAACTGAATTTTATTGACTTTCTCTCCTGGGCGTAACTTCTTGACTGTTCAGATCAAGTGAAGCAAAACAGATAATTCTTAAGACAAAATTGGCAATGCATCAGGTGTAATACCCCAGTCATCCATGTGATGGCACTAGTCACAACGCTTTCCTGCAGAAGTTCATCCTCGTAACTCAGTGGAAGGAAGGGGACAGACTGGGGTTGTCACGCTCAACCCAGTATTATTTGCATTAACTAGAAGTGGCCCTGTGATGCACATAGGGGAACTGGGCTGCAGATAAGAAGTGAAACTACAGAGAGTTGATTTGTCAGCTCAGGTCAGTGCTCAGCAGGAAGAGAAAGTGCTGGCACAAGCACATCTCACTCCCCACCACACACATCTCCATGCTGCAAACATCCTTGTGTCTCAGAGACACACACACACACACACACACACAACATCCTTCCTCTTCCCTCACACTCGCACAATGCATTAGGTCTGCCTCCAAGAGATGACTCATAACGCATCTGAGATTTTGGATGGGACTGTGTGTGATGCGTGTGTGTGTGTGTGTGCGTGCGATGCAATGGTGCATAGCACAGTTCAATGTCTCTCCAGAGGCGACACTCCCACCAGAGCAGAGACCTTTCCAGGCCTTCACACTCCAGCTAATTACTGCAGTCTAATCAATCAACACATCCTCATTAACCACACCCCCACACACACACACACTCAACCGGTGTGTGTGGCTATGTGCCTGCAGTGTGTCTGGAAGCGATGGTATGGATTTGTCTGGTCAACAGCCGCACGCCGCCGGTGGAGAAAACACACACAGGCACGAACACTGCCCTCCTCTACTGGGCTTGCATCACGTCAGAGGAATGTTTGCAGAGAGAAATCTTGTGTGCTGACAGGACTCCACGAAATCGACAACTTCACACAAGTTGCATCACACACACAGACAGACATAGACACACACACACACACACATACACACAGAGTCTCTGCTTCCATCTCTAAACCTTTCGCTCCCCAGTACAAAGCTCACCCCAGGAGAGAGGAGGAGGGGGGGGGGGGGTTGCTGGGTGGACACAAAGCCCCAAGTGTCGCACGAACAGAAGCAGTGTCTAGATATTAAAAAAAGAAATTGCTAAGCCCCCCGAAATCCAGTGGCACCAGGGGGATCCTGCACAAAAACACCACCAAAAACTCTAAATCTAGCAACAGCTGAGCGCTGGTGCATAATAGAACAACCGAACCCTAAATCCAGCAGCTGCGAGACGATGCTGCACTGAATACAACGGCTATAAAAAAAACAAATTTCATCAGGGAGATCCTGCACAACTAAGCAACCACACCCTGAATGTATCTGCAGCACAGACAGAGAGACGGAGCGAGAGAGAAAGAGAGAGATCCCTATAAATGAAACAAATCTAGTAGCAGCAGGGGGATCATGGACAATGAGACGACTAAACCCTAAATCCAGAGGCAGCTGGGAGATCCCAGGCAACGAACCAAACAGACCCTCAATCCGAGGACAGCGGGGGGATCACAGCCATAGAAACAAGTATCTAAACTCTAAATCCCATCAACCTAAACCTAAAATCTCATCCTCCCCGATCTAATCAAAAGCCGAGGGAGCGGTGAGGCACAGTCCAAGTGGAGCCTGCAGGAGAGAGAGAGGTACATTATGGAGATTCCTATGATGACATTATCAGGATTCCTAACACTCCCCAGAGTACAGTGTGTGTTTGTGTGTTTGTGAGCGCGCTGTGTGTGTTTCTGAGACTATGCCTATTAAATCAGTGATGACATTTTCCCCCTCTTGGCTTCTATTCCGCTGAAAAACACGGTGCTGTTTGGCCCCCGCTACAGAGACGGAAAGAGAGAACGAGGGAGAGGGTGAAAAACTGAGAGAGAGAAAAAGAAAGAGAGCGGGAGCGGGAGAGGGAAAGAGAGAGAGAGAGAGAGAGAGAGAGAGAGAGAGCGGAGGGGGCGGAAGAGAATTTCAATTAGTTTTCTAATACTGTGAAAGCAGTGAGGGCCCTGAGCCCAAGTGATTTATCAAAGTTATGGCTCCGGCTATAATGAAGGCTCAGGCATATTACCAGGCAAAATAAATAAATAACATGGGCGCAAACACACACAGGATGCAACACACATCGTAATCCAAACACGGAGCCACATACAGACGCAAATAAATGATCTTAAACGGAGTGGCTGCCTCCTGTCGTGTCTGCTGGGTCAGGCCGACTGCAAAAAAAAACTGGTGCCTGGAGACTTTCTCGCCTTAAAGCCTAATGATGTCTGGCCGTGTACTCAAATCTCCAGGTAATGATGTTTCAACACACACACACACACACACACACACACACACACACACACACACACACACACACACACACACACACACACACACACACACACACACACACACACACACACACACACACACACACACACACACACACACACACACACACACACACACACACACACGCTCAATCACCTGCAAGTCCACTCCCTGTACACACTTCTAACGCACACACCGAGGTGACAGCGCGTTACAGCAGAATCTGTTTTTTTCCAGGTGAAACTGCTTATAGTTGAAGCACTTGTCAAACCGACTTCAAAGCTAATACGCGGCGCTGCCATCTCTCACAGTGCAGACTTCAGCAGAGCCTCCTCTGAGAACAGCAGCTCCAGGGGGTACTGGTGCAGACCACACTCACGTGCAATACAGGTTTCAAAGTTAGCCCCCCACCCTACCCCCAAAAAAACAGGAAAACACCCTGGCCTTCATTCATCAGGTATCAAACATGTGGACTAATCGGCGAGCGCTTTGTCCTCGTATTGATTTATTCTATCAGGCCGGTAGAAGGAAGTGGGAGCTTGCCAGGCAGAGGTGTGATGGAGCTTTTGTCTGGACCGCCGTGGGATCCGGACTGAAAACAAATCACAGTTTGGTTTTTCCCTCTCTCACGTTCTCTCTCTCTCTCTGATCAGTAAATCTGAACATTTAGCCGAGCAGACAGTGCAGGATGGATGAGAGGAGTAAAAGAAAATACAAACACCTTTTCAAGTGCCTACGGACTTTTAATCCTCCTTTTCTCACCGTCTCCGTGTGCACGGCTGTGTGTTTACATGTGCTGTAAATGAGTCAGAATGAGAATGTCGTAAGCCTTTTTTTTTTGGCAAAGAGCAGAATAATCAAAACACTGAATATTTTGCCATTTTTGGTGTAACAATGTTCAAACTAGCACATGTGATGCAGGGTTTCTTCAGGTTTTAACTGGTTTAATTTGACTAATATTAAAGACATTTTTAAGAACAAAATGTGTGAAATGCAAGACACGCGTCAAGTGCGTCACACATGCAAAATATTTCTATTTATAAAGTGACAAAAGTAGTGTAAAAGAATATTAACATAATTAAGACTTAACTAGAAGTATTAAGACATGTTATGAGATTAAATATTTGAACTGATTTAAGACATTTTAAGGCCTCTAAATGGGATGATTCAATTTTAGACTATGTAAGAAACCCGGACAAGAGCCACACTGCAGATCCAGCGCATTAGTGAGTCAATGTGGGTACATGTGTGCTTGCCGAGCGTTATCAAGAGGAAACACACAGCGCCTGGGCCTGTTATGGTCTCCGAGCGCCCGGGGAAAATAAGCCCTTTGCCTGTTTCCTGTGGGTCACAAATCACCACTTCTAGAACTTCCACCTTCTCCGTTTAACCTCGCTTCCCCTTCTCTTTAAATCTTTCCCTTTCTGTCAGCCGTCGACTTTCAGACCATCTCTTATTCTTCCCCCCCGCCCCTCCTCTGCAGTTGATTACAGTGTGTTCTCCCTTCCGAGACTTCTGTTTTGTTATAATCTCAGAGCAGGAGTCTCCAGTCATGTCCTGGGAGGTGCAGCACAATTGAAGAATGGTGAGGTTCAAAGTATTTTTCAGCGCCAGTTGGGTTTGGGTCAATAAATGGTTTCAGGAAAAGGGAAAATAATTAACGAGGGTTACATGTTGGTTAACATTTGCTAGTGAGGGCTTTGTGCCAGTTGTTTTCATGGACTTTTAGGAGCATAGGAAATACTAGAGGTGGTTTGTGGCCGCTACAAAGTCTTTATTTGTTCTCCAGAGAGCGTGAAAAAGTTAAGAGGCCTTGTTTACATATAAAGAGAATGATTTACAAATGCACAGGCACGCGCATGTGCACGTATGAGCACCCAGACGCACAAACACGGTGACGCCAGCAGCTTCCCACTGCACAGGGCGACCATGATTTATTAATAGTCCAGGGATGTTTGTTGGAGCCAGTTCCTCTTAACAACATGGATCTTGCACCTCTAAAAATGGACCTGAATTCAAAGAACTGAGAAAAATCACACCACAGAAGAAGTAAAAAAGTGTTTTCCACCTTTCTTGGCTTTGGTTAGAAAAAATAAATCTCTGCTGGATGCTGCGATCTGCAAACAATCCATCACCTGCAATATTTTACTTGTTTCCATATTTAACAAGTCAGTAGGTTCATGAATCATGTGACCTTAGTGTCCACTTAAGACTCCGCTCCACTGAAGAGACAAGGACGGATGAAAACATCAGGCCTATGTGGATTGATTATAACCTTGATAACATTAATAATATATATAATTGTAAGTGCATTTTATTCTTATTATTCAGATATTGGTAGTGGAAGGAAAACCCCCGAAAGCACCCATTTGTAAAATATCCAGTGTAATTGATAGCACTGGTGCTGTCACAAGTTTTTAACCCAGAGGGAAAATCCCACAAAGCGCAATCCTGACTCAGTACATTAAATTGCATTATTTATCACTATATTCCAGGTATCGAATCAGTGTCCAGTTCACTAAGTTCCCAGGAAGAACCTCCGGAGGAAGATCAGGTGTGAGAACACAGGGTTTATAAACAGAGTTCCTACTAAAACTTAGATTTTCTTATAATGTGAAATAACTAAATAGAGTCGATAAGGAAAATTAACTCTGACCAAGACCCAACCTGATCCTCAGTGTGTGTGTGTGTGTGTGTTTGTGTGTGTGTGTGTGTGTGTGTGTTGCAGGGGCCGCCATGGTTTGTGTCTCCACTCCCCTTTGCTTTTAGAGGAATGGTCCAGAGGAATGTGTGCTGGCTGTAAATGCAGATGATATCAGCCAGGTTATTGTGTGTGTGTGTGTGTGTGTGTGTGTGTGTGTGTGTGTGTGTGTGTGTGTGTGTGTGTGTGTGTGTGTGTGTGTGTGTGTGTGTGTGTGTGTGTGTGTGTGTTCGTGTGTTTATAGGAGGGGAGAGTGAGGAACAACACGTCAGGACTTGACTCTCTGCAGACTTTCAGTGAGTCCTTCCTGTTTCCTTCTTGCTGTAACATTGTGCAGACACTTGACTGCGTAGATACACACACACAGACACACACAGACACACACAGCCCTTAAAAAATTAGTTGTCAGGTCAGCGATGTATCTTCTTCATGCATCTAACAATCAGACGTGGCCGGGCGCTGACGGGCTCCGGGCTCCAGACGACCGGATCAGACTGAAAACATCTTGTCTTCATATAAATCCCTCCATCTGCAGCACCACATTAACGGCCTCTTGACCTCCCGAGGCTGAACTTCACCCTTCACCCTTCCCCCTCCTTCCTCCGTCTGTTTCCCTTTCCTCTGCTCACCCTCCGTCATCTCATCCCATGTGTCCTGCATGTCTCCTGGTCAATAATGACGCACTGAGACAGACAGAAATAGACCCCCCCGGCTCAAACAAGCTCTCAAGGCGTCTTTTCTGCCGGCCTTGGCTCACTCCTGCTCCTGATACCACTCACTGCCTCTCTCTCTCTCTCTCTCTCTCTTCTTCCTCGCTCTCTCTTTTTGTTAGTCGATCAATAACAGCCTGGAGACTCAGACAGCCTGCCTTGGTAGTTTGTACTTTAAACACAGAAGACGAACAAGAGACAGAGTAGGAAAAAAAACAGAGAAGGGGAGAGTAAGAGAAGGCAGCGGTGACAGCCCTGGGGAGAGAGAGGGGACACGCTGGAGTGAAGCCGACATCTGGAGATTGGGTTTGAATATGCGGACACTGATGGAAATTCTTTGTTCTCACGCAGCAACGAGAAAAATCGAATTGTGCCAAGAAGTAATGGTTCCTCTGTATTTTCCATTCAAGCCGTCCACATTTTTCTATATATTATAGCATCCGGACTGAGACTCGCAGACTTCTGGATGCAATGTGATCTGCTGTGTGCGGATGTGGCCGAACCAAAGTGACTGGGATAAGAATCTTAGAAATCTTAGTCTTCATGAGCTGTAAATCGATGATCTATTTACTTATACATCAGTCAATTATGTTTATAAAATGTAAAAACCTCCAATCAGATGATATTTGAATTACAAAGTTGAATAAGAAAAGAAAGCGCGTTTTTAGTTCAAGAAAGGGCCGGAAAACCGTTATGCTTTTTTTTCTCGAGAAAATCAATAGTGTACCATTAATATCTTTAAAGATCTAATTGACCAATTGTTTCAGCTCTAATGCAAGAAACATTGAGAGTTGGTTTAAAACTATTTGTCATACTTTATTATATTGAACCACTTCCCATTAATTTATCTCATTGTAATTAAAGTACTTTATTCAACAGAAGAAATGTATCCAATTTAATACAGAAATGTTGAAATGTCTCGTTAACTGATTAGTTGACTGACAGCTTATTATGGAACAATTTTGATTATTGATGAACGGTTTGAGTCATTTATCAGAAAAACATATAAAACATTAATTTGCTTCAGCTGTTAAAGTGTAATTTACTGCTTTTTGTTTTTCATTTTCAATATTATTGCAAAGCATTGTCAATTAAATAAAGTTATTGATCTAAATTAACTTTCGAACAAAACAAGAAATTCTCATCACTCATCATTTTCGCAAGACATCTTCTGGATTCAGAGTAATTGCATCAGTCAAATTAAATTAATTATAGGAACATAAATTATCATATTACTCAATGATGAAAACAATTTTTGGCTGCTGCTCCACTGTTCGATCACTCCAAATCGTCAGGGTTTAAATCTTGTGTGCAAACATATAAGTATGTATGTTTTATACTGGTTAATAATCTCAAATCTCAATAAGTTGAAAGCATTTAATGTTGGCCATTACTGGTTTATGATTATATGATCATTTCCGATTGATAATGAATCCTGGCAATCTCAAACAGACTCAAGCTGCATTGGGTTGGGGTTATTACTTTAACTAGACTGCATGAAAATGTAATTATTATGAGTCATAATAGTTCGGACAAATGTGTTAATTAAAACACCAGAAAGCAAACTGATTGATTATTGCTTCCAAAGCAGAATGGAAACTTTTCAACCCTGGGTCTTTATCAATGGGAAAATACCAACATCTGTAAATGTCTTACTTTGTTACACAACGGCTCTGTACTACACAAGAATCCTTACATTTGAGAAGCTGGAACAAGAAAGTGAATATAAAAGCGTCAGGTCTGGATTCAAGCCGCATCAAACAAAGTGTTTTATTAGATTAAGAACAAAGAGGCAGCCTTCTCATGGGGGTTTGTGTACAGTACGAGTTCTTCAGTCCCCAGTGCAGCAAGACAATAAATTTGGGTCCAACACTGAGAATGTTTCAGAGCCCCGGCAGCCACTGACAAACTATTCATGCAAGTCTCTCTCTGCATGCAAGGTGTTCCATACAACAACAACACAAGAGACAGTTGCTGTGCGACCTTAACTACGGGAGCATGTGACAATGTAGCGTATACCATGGGTGTAAATCACGAATCACCGCGTTTCAGCACAAAAACAAACATTCTGTACGTGATCGTACGGGACAAAGACAAGCAGCAAATGAGGAGGAATGCCTCGGGTGCGAGTGTTGCTCACGGCTCCATTTCGGACGTTAGAATACAGGAATGGACAAAAACAAAGAGAGGGAGGGAGAGTGAGAAAGAGAGACAGGGGAGGGAATCCCCTGAGTGCAAAGCTATGCTCTGCAGGAATGCGCTGCCGCCTGTTCTCTCATGTAACTTGACTGGCAACAGCCCAGAAAGCTGTCGGACAGAGACGCAGAGAGGAGAGCAGAGCTGGGACAGAGGGAGGGAGGGAGAGAAAAAGATGGATTGGGTGAGAGGGAGATGGGTGGAGGATAAGAAGGGTTTCGCAAGTAATCACAGACCATTTTTCATGTTTCACAATTTAAAGCAATGTACCCTGTAGGCCTAGGAGTAACGACAACACAATATGCCCAAAGGCCAAAGTTATCATCTAAGTGCCGTTTAGAATCTTTGCATCAATGTGATTAAGAACCTTGATGTTCGACAGCATTTATCTGAATCCTTTTCCAAATCAAAAGACTGTCTACTACCCCGTGCTCACCAGAAACAGAGTCTCGTCTCGCTGTCTTGCCAAGCTTGTACGTTCAGCCGGGTGTTGATCGCTGCCAATCGGAGCCGGAGCTGATTAAAACCTGTGTCCACAGCAGAGTCACTTGACCAGGGAGTGAATGCCGATTGTGTCCATTCCCATTGGACTCCCACAGACAAAAACTTGCTAGTCTGCTTTTTGACCAGTGGAAAATGGGCTTAAGAGAAGTTGTCAATGAAGGACTTGGACCCAACACTGCATCCGACATTGAAGGAGACATCAGAACCCATTCCAATTTGCCAGGTAAATAATTAGCTGGACGTGGAAAAAACAGCCATATTCACTGATATATACATTTACTATATCATGATATAAAATAGATCTTTATCCAAATCACCCACTTTATTTTAAAGTTAAATCAAAGTTCTGTTAAAACCAAGTAGATTGGCTCAGTTTTAGAAAGAGAAAATTCCTCTCTCCCCAAAACCTCAATACCTATATTTGGTTTGAAGCCAGCTCATGACTAAGTTTGCCTCTGGGTTGTAGCTGCATCCCAAAGTAATAAAGATGTGATTATTGGCTGAACTTTGTTCATAAAGACTTCTGTGTGATAAAAAACAGACTCTCAGCAACTCTGAGAAATACTGCTGTGAACCAAATAAGGGGGAAATGTATGGTAAGCTGAAAACTATTGAATAAAATAATCCGCAGCAGTTTCCTGTAGCTAAGACAAATAACCACAATTATGTGTGTGGAACCTTCCACAGAGATAAGAAAAACACTGTATCAGTGTCCTT
Organism: Limanda limanda; assembly: GCF_963576545.1. NCBI lineage: Eukaryota > Metazoa > Chordata > Actinopteri > Pleuronectiformes > Pleuronectidae > Limanda > Limanda limanda. Next base: position 18,422,066 of record NC_083647.1, on the reverse strand, counting down.
TTCATAATCATGGAGCCGTAGAGGAGAGAGGATGTGAGACAGACAGGTGGTGATGGAGCTGAGGGTTGTTCAAGGTAACTCAATTCAACATGATAACCACATGTACGTGTGTGTGTGTGTGTGTGTGAGACTGTGTGCAAGTGCCAATTCCCTTCCAACTGTCGTCATGTTCATACGCCTCCTGACACCGAGGTCAAAGCAATCACTTTGCTAATACGCTGACATATGGGCATGTAGCACTCACACTACTCCCCCCAATCTCAACACACGCACACCCACACACACCTGCCTGTTATGACATAATCTGTACTGTATGCGATGAGGTCAGGTTATTGATACGTCCCAGTAGCTCACTTAACATGTTGAGGAGAAATCACCAGGAGAGAAGGAGTGAGGGAGGAGGAGGAGGAGGAAGAGGAGAAGGAGGAGACATGATCCAGAGTTTGGGGGCAATTAAAAGGGCTGGGTAACGAGGCTAATGAGAAGACAGGTGGCCCCATTACTGAAGCAGGCACGCACGCACGCACCCACACACACACACACACTCACTCATTAGGACACACAACACCTCCCCTCTGGCTGGGATTAGTGTGTGTGCGAGTGTGTGTGTGAGACCCCGGCTTGCCCGTTAATCAGTCGTCACATACGAGATTGGAGGCAACAGGGTGTTTTTGTGTGCCTGCTTTGTGCTTGTGTGTGTGCGTGAGTGTGCGACTGGAGGCGAGAGTGTGAAATTGGAGTGATAAGGCAGTTAACATTCAAACCTCCCCACCTGCCCTGTGCAACCCCACACTGACACACACACACACACACATGCTTCATTCCCTCTCAACTCCAGTGCTACAGCTATATTTGTGTGTGTGAAAAGTGGGTATTTGTTGTGTGAATAAAGAGGATAATGAGACATCGCTGATCCAGTAGCGGTGGTGCGTATTATACGTGTGTGTGTGTGAGAGAGTGTGTGTGTGTGTGTGTAAGATGGAAAAAAGATGCAAGCATAATTTCTTTTTATTTAAGAAAGACTCTGTCAAGGTGGTGTCAAGTGTTTGCCCAGGAAAGAAAAACAAAATAGAGGCTGATGTGGCTGTAATTACACAGACGTAGACAAGTATGGCGATGCTTCACCTGAAGAGCGCTCGGCGGATGCACACACACAGCACAAACAAACACAAAACAGCCGAGTCACATGAGGATAGCTCTCAGGCTCTGGGCATCCTTGAAAAGTATACGCAAGAAAGGAGGAGAGAGAGAGAGAGAAAGAGGAGAAAAAAATCCTCTCAGTGGGCTAAAAAATTCTCGAGCAACAAAAGACACAAAGAAGAGCAAAGCGTCTAGTTGGAGCCAGAGAGAGAGGGAGAGAATAAAAAGAGAGAAAGATAGGGAGGTGGTGCAGAGGTAAAGGTGGAGAGCTGGGGGAAAAGGCGAACAAGGAGACGGAGGAGCCGGCACCGAGAGCGGCCCGGTGACATTTGGAGGATAAGTCTGCATATCAATGGAGCATGTATGGGTTGTGGTTGTTGTTATCTTTTGAGAAAGAAGAAGAGGAGAGATGATGGAGGAAGAGGAGGAGGAGGAGGAGGAGGAGAAGGAGGAGGAGGCAGCCAGGAGGCCAGTCAGTCACTCAGGCCTGGAGAGAGGCCTGGGGCTGGATTTACACTGTTCTGCCCCGGAACCTCAACCTCACCCTGGGGAATAGGAAGGGGACAATTGGCTCGTTTGAATGGAGGGAAAAGTGTGAGGGGAGGGGTGTATATGAGTGATGTGTGTGTGTGTGTGGGGGTCCACCAAGCCCAATTAAGCCTGACTGCATGTCGGAGGGCTGTGCCAAACATGCTCCACCTGTTTAGAGCGGGACCAAGGGGCTAATGAGCACTGCCTGGAGGGAGGGAATAGCATGAGAAAAGACAGAGAGGAAAGTGGGAAAGAAAATTCCAGGTTTTTAAAGAATAAGGATGACATTCCCCAGTTTTCTCCCCCCCCCCTGCCTTCTCTCTCATTATGCAGCCGCAACCGGGAGAAACAATGTCAGAGGGTTTTCGCAGCTCAAATTAACCTTTGTTATCATATGCAATCATAAAGTAAAAGTCCAGATCCTGATAGTGACACAGGGGCCCAAAGCTTCAAGTCAGTCACTCAAAACACAAAAACAACATGCAGCCGAGAACATTAAAACCAGATACCAGGGTGGAGCAGAAAGTGGGGGTCATGATGAAATAATAAGAGAAAATATTGTGCAACTGCTGCAACAACACTTTGAGACAGAATGCCTCTGTGTTGTGTGTGTGTGTGTGTGTGTGTCTGTGCGAGTGTTGGGGAGCTCGGGTGAAAGAAGCCCATTGTCTGCGCAGCATAACTCAAGCTCACAGGCTTCGCCTCAAATGAGCTGTGAGGCTGTGGCAGCTCTCCTTCCATGCTTCCTTCCTTCCTTCTGTCCTTTACTCCTTCCTCACTTTCACCCCATTTAAGCAGTCTCCCTTTTTTGTCTCGACACTGAGGGAAATGAGCTTATTCACTTCCTTACCCAGAGTTAGATGAGAAACTTACACCTGTCTAATGTCTATTCCAGTAAATATGAAGCTACTGCCACCAGCTGATTAGCTTAGCTTAACATATAAGGAAAGCTGCAACCAGCATTAGCATAGGCTAAGCAAATCCCATTTCAACAGACACGTTTCAAACTGGTAATGCACTAGTATCTTAAAAAAAACAATGATAATTATAATAATCCAACACAAATCTAACCAAATAAATCTGCAAAAACACTTGTTTTTTAAGCAGCTTAAACAAAAAGATATGTTTGAGCTTTACACATGTGGATTTTGTTTCCCCTTTATTTCCATAAAGGGTAACTCCCAGAATGTCAAACTATTCCTTTAACCATCAACTGACCAATGACTTTGAACAAACCCCTTCAGGTGACCAGAGCAGCGAGGTGAATTTAATTGCTCATTTGATTTTTTCACACAAGAACACGCACACACAAATACACACTCACACAAGAAGACACACAATCAACCGGCAGCTGCTGACCCCGAGATTAAGGCCAGTGTGGCAGACGTGATTTCAGGCTGCATCTGTGACAGAGAGAGAAAAGGGAGCAGAACAAACAAACGTGGTGTAACGTGCAGCTCACATACACCGAACAGAAAAATTGTTACTGGCTAGTGGAGAGGGGAAAAAAAAGAGAGGTGAAAAAAAAAAAAAAGGAAGAAGAAAAGCGGTGAAGCCCTGCACCATCTGTTGGGTGCATATTGACTGTGTGTATTCAGAAATTCAAAAGGCTGTTAATTCTGCACAAAACCCAACGTTGAGGGCGAAGGAAGAGACGCGTTTATCAAACAGCCTTTTACTAACGGCTAGAAAAAGCAAAAGAAGAAGAGGAAGGGCGGGCGTTTGACAGGTGGATGCAAAGTCTCTGCCCTCTTGATGCTGCTCTCTTAAGCTGAAAGGAAGAAAGGAATTAAAAATCATGTTGTGTTTGCATTTGAAGCAACCCAGCCGCTTACTAAAAGCAACCTGGCCCTTGGTCATAGCCAAAATTGAATTAGATCTCCATTTAGCCCACCACAAAACAGCCCTGCTCCGCCAGCACCCATGTTCTCCTCCACCCTCGCTCCCCCCTTTTCTCTCATCTCTCTCTTCTTCTTCTTCTTTTTCAGCCACTACCAATGACACAGAAAATAGCTGAATAGCCTGCTCATCCCGTCACAACAATTCTACTGTGCTTTTCAAGAAAGGAATGGTAGAGAGGAGGGCGGGAGACAAGAGGAGAGGCTGGAGGAGAAAGTGAGGAGGAGAGGGGAGATATTTTCTTTTTCGGACGAGCTGCTCATTGATACGACAGTTTGATTTCCTGGGCGATGGTGTGAAGCAGCTTAAGAGGGCATCCCTCTATTATAAGGCCTGTGACATCTAGCCTCTCCAGCTCTTTAGCCTCCTCCCTATATATGTGTGTGGGTGTGTGCGACTCTAAGCTGGTACATGTGTGTCTCTGTAAGTACAAGTGTTTTTCACTGTGTGTGTGTGTGTGTGTGCGCTGATGTGCAGAGTTTCCAGTTCCCGATCACATGAGGGGGAATGTGGAGTTGGAGCAGCTGTCAGCCTGGCAACGCTCCTCGCCGACCAAGCGGGACACGAACCTACCAAGCATCTACAGCCCAACATTTAACACAGCAGAGGACCGTGTGCATGCAGGGTGTGTCTGTGAAGGTGTCAGATTCAATAACCTTTCAGGTTGTCAGTTAACATTAAGTATGGAGTTCCCGCCCAGAAAGATTGAGTCAGAATTCAAAAGCAGAATTCGTGGAAATGCTGGAATTTGGACCATTTTAAGATCAATAAATCAGCGCTAAATTAATTTTGGAGCTTGGCATCGTCAGTGCCTTTTCACAATTTATGCCACCTGGTTGGATTTGGCAGGAAATCTGCTCATTTGTCTTATAGAACTAAACTGGCACGAAGCAGCCGTTCCTCCACCACAAACTGAGCTTTCGAGATCCTCTCAAAATGGAAGAGGAATTAAATGGAAAACTAACAAGTAAAAAAAAAGGCTGATGGGAAACAATTATACATCACAGCTGACATGTTTATTCGATCCACTAAAACGAAAGTATACAAAAGGACAAGGGTCAAAGCCAGAGTGCTCCTGCAAGACACGCAAGAAATATCACAAATAAAGTCAATGAATATTCCCTAAAATGGTCATGTGCAGGAGATGAGTCATAAGTACTGATATACAAGTTGTGGGAACATTTTGTATCTTTGTTTGGGAATCATTCCAAATTATATATTAATATAATATTGCATTTTACTCAAGTCAACTACTGAGATCAGGGAACGTGGCAACAACGTTTTAAAGTGGAGGCCCCCTGCCTGTCCTGAAATAGTGTTCCTCCACCAACATCTCAGGGAATGATTACATTTTTATGAAAAAAATATATCAGGCTTATTATTTTCTAGGAAAACAAGCAATGATGCTAAATCACAAAGCAAATCCATCATGTTCAATGTGTAATGCAACGATCATGGTCCATTGTCCATTGTTAACAGACAGAACAGTTTTCAAATTTCTTTGTGAAGGGAATTTCCTGCAATATTTTCAGCGATTTTACTTCCGAATAAATTAGATCAGATAAGAAATGCCTGTTTACAATCTGTCAAGTGTTTTCTGATTTCATGCCCTGTTGAACCGTGTGGGTATTCCGTGTTTGCTGGAAAAAACATGTTTATTATTTATAAATACTGATAGATATAATAATATAACATGAGAGCACACAGGTTTAATATGATTAATAATGTGTTGTTTACTCATCACTCCCCTGTTGTGTACTGGCCCGTATTGTTGCTTGGCCAGTAAGCCTTTTTGACTTTTGCCTTTAATGAGTATGCCTACAGACGTACAACCGAAGAGACATTCTGGTGAGCAGCCAATTAGTGTTTCGTTGTCTAATGGTTATCGAAGGGTGAACAAATTGCAGATCAAATCTACTTACTCTAAATCTGGATTTGCCAATGTTATTTTGTTGGGGGCACAGTACGGTCACACACGGAAATGCGAACGATGACTTATACAGAGCTCACTTCCTCTGCGAGCGTATTTCACTCTTCTTCTTGCAAATGTCTGAGTGGATTGTGAAAAACAACCTGTGTTGTGTTTTTAATGGTCTTAACTTATGGTCCCCCTTCAGGAAAAACCTTCATGTTGCTGCCCTCGACAGGGCTTACAATACAAGATTTAGTCTCCTTGGAGGACATCAAAGTCTGTGTGGGTGGAGGCTGATATGTAATTAAATTCATGTGCCCGGCCAGAAGAAACACACACAGACGAACACACGCATGCAGACACTCGACAACACACTGATAAAGGGGAGAATCAGGGTGAATCCCAGAGAATAAAAAAACAAATCCTTGGATCAAGAACTAAGGTAGGGGGAGTGGGAGGGAAAGGAAGAGAGGGCTGACTGGGTGATGGGATGGCGGATTGTGTGCCCAAGGGTCATAGGTCAGAGTGTGTGTGGGGCGACTAGAGTATATTTTGGACAAAACTCAAAGGGGACCATGTGCCAGAGGAACAACACAGTATGCAAATTAAGTGTCTCCATATGGCTCCAGTCAAACAAAAAAATCACAAAGCCTCGTAACAGCTATCTCCACTCAGTCTATGACTAAGGAAGGAGGGAGCGAGCGGGAGGACAACAGAAAAAGAGGAGATGAGTTGAGAGGGAAGAGGCAGATGCTCAACAGAGGAAATAAGAGCAACCCGCCAATAGGGCTCCAGCGGATTAGCATTCAGTGGGAACTGGAGGAAACGGTTAGCAGCCTGGCCCTTATCAGAGCCTGCCTGCATACCTCCCACTCTGGGTCACCGTGCTGAAGGCTCCCGGTGCCTTTCCCCCCCATGTCTTCCAGCTGCCTATTATCTGTTAATCCACCCACATTGGTTCATCCCAGTGTAACGGGAAACATTATTAAAAGCTGAGAAAAGATCAACCTCAAGACACGTAGAGAGAGCTAATCGTCCAAAAGCCCCCAGGACGAGTCTGTTCATCTAGCCTACGCTGCTCGTCTTCGCCTCTCAGTCGGGCCGGTGTTCCGACACACGGCTCTGGGCAGCGACCCCGCGAGTTCACAACCTGGCCCCAGGGGAACCGTGGTGGGACAGAGGGATGAGCAAGAAACAGGAGGTATGGGTGGTGTAAAATATAGACTTCTGAAGAGGTCAGGCATGAGTCAACGCTGAGAAGGTGTATCAGAGAGACGCTGCTTCAACAGATGGATTTTTTCCTGTTCTGTACTTTATTTTGTAGCGTTTAACCTTCCAGCCGCTGGCAGGAGCTTCACACTGGCAAACATCAGTCCATGTAAAAAAAGTAAATAAAACCATCTGTAAAGGTTGAAGTTTGGACGTAAAGCCAGCTCCCTCACTGGGGGTTAAGTTCCCCCTTTTAAACTTTTCCTCCCCTGGATGCTCGTACAGCGGAGAGTGTTCCAGTGGAATGTGTGTGTGTGTGGATCTGTGTATGATGTTGGAAGGAAAAAGGTAAGCAGTGTTGGAATGATGATCCTGTGATTTCCCCTGGGGCCACATCTGCCCTCTTTGAGTGGCCCGCCTCTAAAAAAAAAAAGAAAAGCCCTGTCCGACATTCCTGGAGCATTCCGGCAGCATTCATCACCCGCTCCAAGACCCTTCCCCAGACCCCCAGGCCCCTGTTGCGTGTACCTCTCCCCCCTCCACTGAAAATCTCTGCAGCTGAATCCAGAAATGTCCAGAATGTCTGCTGTGAGACTTACCAGAGCCAGAGTGCAATCCTTTCCTCCCTCCCTCCCTCCCTCCCTCCCTGCAGAACCCGGGGTCATTGTTCATTCCTCACCCATTGCTCCCTCCATCTCTTTTCTCTACCTCTGCAGGGATTTGCGACTCTCTAATAGCGGCATCCACCATGTCCCACTCACTGCTGCAACAGCTGGAGCTGGGATGCAGGCGCCCATTATGTGCGTGTACGTGTGTGGCTGGGAGTGTGATCAGGCAAACATCTGTGCCGAGAGAAGCGACGGGAAATTATGTTGCAAGTGCGAAGCCAGGGAAATCGGTCACCCTCCGACATATCAACGCGTCCGAATGCACGCACACAAAAGCACGCAGGGGCTGAGAATGGCGGTGCTCAGACACGCCGACACCCACAGAACACAGGAGCAGCTCTGTCCTTTATCACACGCCATAAATCTCCCATCTTCTAATTGTCCCCGACTTCCCTGGTCTCTGACAATCTGTTCCTTGAGAACCAGGCCATATAACTGACAAACGGTGCCCTCGACAAACGTCGTCCTGGGTAACCAGGGCGTTTATCAGGGTCCTCCATTCCAAAGCGGAGTGGTTTCTGCATGGCAAACTCCTGAAAGTTTGATAAGGTGAAGGTGGGCATGGAGCTCCATATTTAGCCACTGCTGTCAAACTCTGATTTAGCACCGCAGGTAATTGCGCAGAGTCAAAACTAAGCAGGCAGGGAGCGAGCTACGAGTGTGGGAAGAGAGGAAGAGAGGTTAGGCTAAATTATGCTGAATAGCACTGCAGTGATATCCCCCTTTTGCTGTTGAAACAATGCATCGCCGCCAACCACTTTTCATTGAGACAGCAGCATCAAAGCAAGAATAATGGATCCTTGCAGAAACCTCGGCTCGATAGTTGGAGAAACAAAGCTCTCATTGTAATCTCAGACTCTCTCTCTCTCCTTGCGTACATCCGTCCCAGCGTTAATCCTTTTCACATTACTCCGACTCTACTGTAGGCCATTAGAAGAGAAGAATTAGAAATCTACTGTAGATTTCTAATCTGTTCCATTCCATTCTGCCCCGCGTTCAATCAGCGCTTGGCAGCAGGATAAAGAAAATAACGTGACTGGATACAGAAGTTGGACAGATACAGACAGGAGTCACACACGGACATTCACTGTAAACAAACTTGCAGATATCAGACCACACACCATGGTAAGACTGTTTTGAAGCCTGGCATAACAACCCCTGGAGCTAGTATTATAGATTGAGGTTCAAAGTTTATTCTAGATCTTGGAAACATCACCTCCTTGATGCATGGAGTTCTTAGTTTCTGTTTGTTCTGTTAAGTCAGCAGCTGTTTACAAGGTCAAGGCTGAACTTACTTAAGTTTTAGTTACTTAGAAATAATAGTATGATTCAATGTCAACTTGACAAAACCCATCTGCTGATATGGTTCGTGGGGTTAAAATCAGAAGCCAATGGATTTTTATTTTATGATCCAATACAGAAAATTCATTCAGTCTGAAGAGCAAATAACACAGAGAAATGGAACAAAATTCTTTATAACTCAAAGCAATACAACAATCCAATCCAGACAAGCTCATATGAGTGAAAGCTTAAGAACAGCTATGGACCTTGAGGTGAGATTCCTGAGGACACTCTCTGGATAAACCATTGTGAACTTTTAATATTGTTCACCATTGTTTTTTGCAACTACAATTAACAAGAGACGCAGTGGAAGAATTTTACCACATACTTGGCAATCATGGACAAAATTCTGAGGTCAGATGGAAAATTTTATTCATTTTAAAAGTGTTTTGAACTTGATTTTGATTTTATTCAATGTAAGTTTTAGTATGCTTCATAACTAGCATCCCCAGAGGCAGAATGGGTCCCAAATAGAACTATAACAGATTACATGGTAGTCTTCGAGAAGGCTCAAAATGTTTCCAACTCCGGCTTAAGAAACAAAGTCATGGATTTCTCATCAACTCTAAAACAATCTGTGCTGCAGGCTTTGAAATCCATCTCTAATTATTGCTCACATATGTGGCTATGGCATACAGTCTGAGACATTTCCTTTTCCACACATTTGCAGAGAAAAAGGGCTATCAGTGATGGAATCGATTCAATTTCCAACCCTCACAACGTGATAGCTGGAGGTCTATACGGTGAACAGTCTGACCGCAGGGGTTGAAAAAGAAGCGACCACAGATACAAAACTACAGGATGCTATTGACTACAGCTCAACAGATCCATAACCACTGGACTGGAACTGGCCTGTAGGGGGAAAAAGGGCCAGCTGGAAAAATAAATGGGGGGACCGTGATGTACAGCATCTTCTAGGCGCCGGGGGGATTCGGTGATGATGATGATCATAATGGATTTTACAGGGTTTCCTGCATCGACTGTGGTGACACAGTCCCAAATTCAGCTTTACAGCAGGGTTCAGGCTTGTGTTTGCACAGTGTGAAGGCCAAAGAGCGTGTGTTCTAAGAGGACATTGAGAAACCCAACAATATAATCCAAAGACAACATAATAAATATTATGGCTGACGGACGCAGGGTGTAACAGATAAGGCCGTCCTGGTTTGGCTCAAAGACCCAAACATTCCCCATTTCCACTCCTACATCTAAGGACACGACAAGCCAAATTTGAGTTGCATAAAACTAAATAAATCTAATCCTTATCTTGCCTTAGAAAGTGTTGATAAATGATTATTAAAGTAGAAGCCATCAATCTGGAGAGAGGAAATTAAGAAATAGCTACAAGGACACCTCGTCTAGCTCCCCCACACCAGCAGACATGTAGTCTGAGAATTCAGGCTCCCTTGTCTCTACTGGGTGACCACAGTAATAACCACTACTGCAGGAGACATTCACACAGATCGAACCTATCATGCAGCCCGAAGCTTTTGAGCCGCCAGCATCCATTATGTGATTATGAGGGTATTCGCAGATCTCCAGGGGCAGCGTGGGTCTGTCTCTGAGGCTGTCAGCTACGGCCCAAGGCCTTGAGCTCAGACTTTGTGTTGTAAGATATCTATCTGAGGGTCGCAGGCTGCATTGTGTCTCCTCCGGGTGGATTCCTGACTTGCTGGGGGCATTAAGCTGAAGGTAATTTCTTCAATTTATTATAACAATTGTGATTTATTATCCGGCAACATATATATTTGACATGCCTTGATCTATTTACGGTCTTCTTTTGTTGTAATTCGAGTTTAGTGTAGAAATAACCTGAAGAATATGGATAATTATTTTTCCTTATGCAGATTAAAGCTGCCATATTAGTTGATTCATTGATTACTCATTTGATAGAAAGGTAAATAAGTACTACACAGAATTATGCCTCTATCATATTGTGAGACAAAACTGATGCATCCATGCATTATCTTTTTTATCAATACTTGGTGCATTACCCACAATTAAACCCAATGATTGCTATAGAGATTGCTATAGAAGGGACTCATTGAGCCTGGAGCCGTTAGCCTGAAGCAGAAAGGCAAAGCTGACCACAGATATCTGGTAATCACACTTTATTTTACCTCCACACCCTCAAATCTGTTTTTGTCTTCAGCCCCACAAGATGCTTTATCCAAAGTTTATCCATATATAGTCTGTGGCAGTGCTCTCAAGAGACCTGTGAATAGTTGGTGCAGTTTTACTTTAATAGATTTATACCCTTAAACTACTGATGCCAAAACACCAACGAGTTCCAGCTTCTCCATTGTGAGAATTTGTTGCTTGGTCTTTGTCCTTTGGGAGAGTATAATTAAATTCTTTGGGCTTGGACAACTGACTGAACAAATAGTCCTTTTGAAGAAGTCATTTTTGTCTCAGTGATATCTGGGTGGATTTATAAAGGAAATACATTTTTTTCCCTGAAAAAATTATTAGCAGGTTTATCTACATTCTGTGTTTTTTGATTGCACTGTGCTGTGTTACTATGCCTTTGAGTGATTAACTGTTCAAAGTTGTTGTGATCCAATAATTACTTGTATGTGTAAGACTAGCAGTGATGGCAGGGTCTTAATACTGCTGCATAACTCTGTAAGAGGAGGAAGATAATGAGCTTAAACAAAACGGGAGAGAGATTTAAAAGCCAATGCAAAATAAAGATATTCTTTATGCAGTGCTGTGTGTTGTGGCAATCCCTATGTCTCCGACACAACTTGTTAACAGTAACAGTAGAGGCTAGTAAACAGTTTAGCCAACTCTATAAGCAATGGTATTGTTGGTTTGATTTATTTGACAGATACGTGTATCATGGTGTTATTCTGTACTGTTTATTATTTTAGCTGCGTCCCACCCTGAAGCTAAACTCCCACATGTATATGAAACAGTTGAAGTGCCTCACAGGTCATTGCTGTGAGCTGGAAACAAGACAATCAGACACCGGAGGAGGAATTGTGAGAGTTCAGGATAAAAAGTTGTGAAATATTGCAAAACTTACTGAGGACTTACTGGAAATAACATTTGCAGATTATTACTCTATTCTTGCTATTGTTTTCCCTCTCTGCTCTTTAGCATTGGAACAATATTACTACATAACATGAATATATATATATATGTCTAATGGCTACGTGCATAAGACCTCTGACAAATGGATTTATCTGTTCTGACCTGCAGGGCGCCCAGTAGAACGATAATGCTGGTGATCTTTAAGTTTGAGCCAATCCTTCATGTTCCACTGCTGCTTTATATTCTTCCCGCTGGTATCTTAACACATTCAGTGCAAATGAAAATATCCAGGCTCATTTCTTACACCCCCAAGGGGAAACCATTAGCTGCCATTTACATTCATACAGTATGAAAAACTGCCTCCACAGACTTGTATAAGCAAGATGGTCTGCAAAAACACAAAAGTCCTGATTTGACTTCACTGTGGTATAGTTATATTGCTGTGCTTGTGCCATGTGTTGTTGGATGACTGCTGTGTTGTGTCTCTCTGCCCACTGTCAATCAGCTGACATTCACAGGACCACACGTCTCTGCCTGGAAAGATTCCTGCAAAAACACGCCAGCAGCTCACAGAGCATCAAATCCAAGTTTTCTTATCTGGGGTGAATGCAAAAATGGATGTGACACAATAATAGGGACGGGAATCGGCAGGGACCTCCCGATACGATACTATCACGATACTTAGGTGGCGATACGATATGTATTGCGATTCTGTGGGTATTGCGATTTTGTAAGTATTGCGATTCGATATTACGATTTCCTGGGATTTCTTTTTTTTTTTTTTTTTTTTAAGTACTGGACCATGGAAAAATGTTAAATCATACCTATAAATACAACACAGTCAAATTCACTTAGAGCTTTACAAGTTTTATTTCAAATATTAACAATAACTTAAAGACTGCCGGGCAGCCAATAGAGAAAATAAATAAAAATGTGCCCTATTATTGTATAGCCCCTGTCAACTGCACACAAACTGACAGATTAAGAAATGTAATCCACCTAGGCTACTTTTAAACAATAAATAAAAGGTAAATTAAATAGAATGAATAAGAGTACACTTAAAATATAAACTTTGAAATAAACAAAAAGTAGGCTATTGTTGTTTGCATGTAGGCGATACAAAGCTAGTGCTTGGGTATGTTTAGATTCTTGTGCAAAAACAAGAGCTGGTCAACATGCTCTGGGGTGATGTTGCTCCCCTCATATATCCCCCCCGTATAAACCAATAAATATGTTTTAAAAAAAAAAAAAAAATTTTAAATAGTCATTCACAAAATCGCGATTTGTAACTGAATCGATTTTTTCCTCCATCCCTACACAATAATGTCCATATTTTGGACAATGAAGCAAGGCAATACTTTAAGCTGAATGTTAAAGCACACACGTAAAAGAACACTGCAGAGTGTCACTTTCATCTGAATTTGAACATTTGAACCTGGATTATAAGGATACAAATTGAGTTTATGGTGTTTTTTTCTCCCAGCAGCGCTCGAATTTCCTCCAGCTAAATATACCTGAATCACTTCGTACCTCCCTGCTTGACAATGTTGGGACATCAAATAAGGTGCGGTGGGATTCGCTGCACTTACTGTCAGAAAAATAAAAATCCCCCAAAAAGCCTCTCTGATACCCGCAGCTCTTTCCGCCTTGCAGACACACGCAAGCACAGAGGGAGTCGGGGTCTGATCCGGTCTGATCCAGTCCCACGCCAGCCCACCGCGCAACGGAGGTCAAGGACACCCCCTCGAAACGTCCACCTGTCAGCGCAGGTTGGCGGGGGAGGGATTATGGCGTGATGCAGGGGGGCACGGATTAAAGGGTGACACAAACAGAGATCTGGAGTGCCAATCTGCCGAGCAGCGGGGGATCCTCCGCTTTTAGAGTGCACACAAACTTGGCCCCAACAGGCAGGTGTACACACACATATACAAACTGAGCCACAACAGTCAGGTATATACAAACACACACACACACACGCTTAAATGAGTGCCTGGAAAAATTGCAAGTTAGAGGTGTCATTAAAATCGACCTCTTCCTTTCAGCAACGTCCGAGCCTGACCGCTCTGCAAAACAGCCCTGAGTCATGACGAATAGAATCACCAAGTAATGCTGATTCAACCTCTGCTATCGGAGCTTTAATGCGTTGTAGTTTGAAGCCACTGCAGCAAGTAATAAGCCTTGGGCCCGGGATGCGGTGTCTGTGCTCCGAGGCTGGTGAACCCACTGCCCGAGGAGCTCAGGCACGGAGAAAAAATTAGTTCCTCCTTTAGATTCACTTGTTAAGACGGTGTTTCACAGGGAAGCCCTCACATTATTCAGTTTTGGTCCGATTCCGCCTGTGCTCTCACATATTATTCACCTGCAGCCATGTTTTAATTCACGTCTAGCAGTTTCATGTCATGGCACCATTAGTCTCAATGACTCACTGTTTCGTAATGCTCCTCACTGTGTTTTGAAAACTGCTATAAATGTGGAGTCGACAGTAATTCTCGTCCTGCAGCCAACGTAATTGTCTAAATTGGAGTTCATGAATGCGGGAGGAAACTTTTTATTTTGCCTCCGCTGCTGAGAGCAGCCAAGAGCGCAATCAGTGCTGGATCGCACAATGTAAACACTGCTCGTTATACAGGGAAAGCACCTCATTGTAACAACTTTCACTATAAGGTGAGTCTGCCTCCAAACGCTGACATCAGTGGAAAATGTGCGCCACAAACACACAAGCACACGCACAGTTTGCCACTTGGGGAATGTGAGGTTGCTGGTGTTGGAAAGTGTTTAAGTTAAACACACAGAGCGGAGAACGAAATCCAGATGAGTTAATAATGTGCCCTGAAACTACGCACATTACTCACAAATACTCCTGACCACACGTACACCTTGTGAACTCCATTCAAGCAAACACACGTGCAGGGACACATGCGTGACTGGCCCGGACACGGCTTCGTCCCGTGTCCGTCTCACTTAAGAAGCTCAGCTTTCAACAGGACCTCATATTCTGCCCCCGTCTCTCGCCCGGATCCCCGTGCTTTCTCTCCGCATCTCCCTCCCACTGTTTCCCACCATTCAGAAAAGCAAAGTGCGAAAAACACGCTCGCCTCCAAACACTGATTTAATTAGCTGATTTAATTAACTGATTACAAAACTTCTATCTCAATGCTACAAACGGCAGCCAGCATTATTAATCTTTATAGGAATACTGCTGCTCTTCCCACTCACTGCCAGGGCTGCTGCTGCTGCGCTGAAGGAAACAGGACAGCTGCCCTACTTACACACCACATGTACTTACAATCAAACCACTGTAAAATTCAAGTGCACCTACTATGATATGAACTAAGTGAACGTGCGCACGCCCACACACACGCACGGTGCACCGACGTGCCTCCATTCCGGTTTGGAACAGATGCTGCGAAAAAATAAAAACACTCAGAAACTCTCCCAGTGGTGCCCAAAGCTGTCACTTCTGTTCTCCTGCTGCGATCAGTTCTGTGAAGGTGTGTGAGTTTGTGTGTATGTGTGTGTGTGTATGTGAGTGTGTGTGTGTATATGTGTGTGTATCTTTGTGCATGTCCAAGTCTCCATTCATGGTCTATCATCTTTCTCTAACAAAGGAAAGGGTCCCAGTTAAATTAGCAAGTTTTATTCCATCAATGTTCATCATTATTTAATGGACTCCTGAATGTTTTATGTACACAGTGTGTGTGTGTGTGTGTGTGTGTGTGTGTGTGTGTGTGTGTCTTTTGTCTGGCTTTGTGCATCGGTGTGCACGTGTGTTTGTGAGTATGCAAGTGTTCATACAACTGTCTGCTTGTGCGTGAGTGTGTGTGTGAGTGTGTGTGTGTGTGTGTGTGTGTGATGGAACATTAAGTATTAACTGAGCTGGGGGCTCAGAGATGAACGTCCGGGTCCTCTACTATCCCAGCATGCTCCACTGCTCTCCTGTCTCGCCTTTCCAGGATAGGAGCCTGGGGAGCTGTCAAGACACACTGTACCGCACACTCTCTCTCTTTGTGTGTGTGTGTGTGTGCGTGTGCTAAAAGTGTGCGTTTGCGTGTTAATCGTCTGCGAATAGGAGGCGACTCATGCAAAACCCAGATGAGTTAATAATGCTGTTTGAGAATCCCTCTTCAAACACACACACACACAGTCTCAGACACAGGCAATAGCATTCTCACACACACTGGTGTGCACACACGCACGCACAATGGGGCACAACGTGGGACTCTGCCTCCCTTCCTCTGTGTGCGACATGTTCTTGTCTGGCCCCTCCTATTCCCTCGTCCTTTCGTTTCACAAGCGACACAAGGAAGAAAAGACAGATTGGGGAGAGAGCGAGAGACGAGGGAGAGGAAAGAATGTGTCTGTTTCGACGGAGCGTTGACATGAAGCAGGTGTCGCCAGTAAATTTCTCCGACTGCCATCCTCCCTCCTCCTCCTCCTCTTCCTCCTCCCCCTGCACTTTATTTGGCGCTTTTTTACCTTAAAGCCCCCTTCGTCTCACATTCGTTCTCCACCCAATCTGGGTCATCCTTTCTTCTGTTTCCCTGAGGGGTTACAGTAGGTAGGGAACAAGGCGAGAACAAAAAAATTAAGAAAGAGAGAGGGGTGGGGTGGGGGGGGCGTGGGGGGGGGGAAGAGCTTCTGACAAACTATCCGTGGAGAGTCAAGCACCCAAAAGTCTCCACGGCGCCCATCACCAACAGTTCTTTCACCAACTCCTCACGCAGACAATTATACATCTGAGCGTCTGTGTTCTGGATGCCAGCCGGGGGGGGCGGAGCATCCGACTCTGGCTGGGGCGCTGGTGATGGAAACTAGATTGTTTTGGCTCCTGTTGGTGTTGTGTTGGCCTTCTGGTTCGTTAAAGACAAAACTTAAAAAAAATGGAAAAGGACGATGATAAAGGAGAAGACGAATCGGGCTCTGCGCTTTCATGTCGACATCAGTGGACTGAACAAGAACGCACCGCAGTGGGGCCCAATGCACGGGAGACCACCGACACACACACACGCACACACACACACGCACACACGCACACACACACACACACACACACACACACACTGTATTCACGCAGCTGAATATACACACACTTGCAGGAGGAAGCAGGGCGCTGGACTGGAAACACAGATTTTCAACAGATTGTAAAATTGAAGACCACTCAGGGGAGTAAGAGGGAGGAAGGGAAGGGGTGAGGGAGAGAGAGAGAGAGAGAGAGAGAGAGAGAGAGAGAGAGAGAGAGAGAGAGAGAGAGTTAGTTAGTTGGATAAGAAGAATGTAAAAGGAGGTTAAAAATTAAAGAATGGATTAAACAGGTGGTTGGTTGGTGGAATATGGAGAAACACATTTCCGGACTTTACCAGAGTGCACTGCGACACAAACACACACACAGCTGCTGATTTACTAAACTAGTTAAATGTTAACTTGACTTTGAGGGTCTGAAGGTCTTTGTGTCTGTGCTCGTTCTCTTTCACAATGCGTTTGCCTGTGTGCACGTGTGTGTGTGTGTATGCAAACGTGTGTGTGTCTCTCTGTTGGGACATTTCAGCTATTCCAGATGGGATTGGCTTTTTCCTTTCTCCAATTCATGCCGCCTGTGAGACTATGTTGTATTTGTGTGATTTCTTTATAAGTGGGAACAGTGTGTGTATGTGTATGCGTGTGTGTGTGTGTGTGTGATCACCTACAGGATGTTGTTTTCCCTGAGCTGTCTCTTGTGATCCCTCTCGCCTTAGATGCAACTCTCCTCTTCTCTAATTTCACATCATTCTGTATTCTCGCCATCCTTCCTTCTTCTGTTTTTTTTTCCTCTGCCATCCTCTTCCTCTAGTCCCTTATCTCTTGTTTGCAGCGGAGCCAAGCCTAGAAAAGCACCTGTGAAGGCCTCCGTGTGTGTGGTTGTGTGAGAGAGTGTGTGCGTGTGTGTGAGTGTGTGTATGTGTGTGTCAGGGACAAGAGATTGCGCTTGCGTGACGAGCCCACGTAGAGCAGAATGATGGGGTGGCAATGAAAAAGACATGGGAAGGTAAATAATGAGTTGCACTGACACGAG
Organism: Limanda limanda; assembly: GCF_963576545.1. NCBI lineage: Eukaryota > Metazoa > Chordata > Actinopteri > Pleuronectiformes > Pleuronectidae > Limanda > Limanda limanda. The sequence goes on along the minus strand of NC_083647.1, from coordinate 18,404,284 downwards.
GGCACCGCGGCCTCTCCTCACAAAAGAGTGACACTGTGTAAACATTGGGCAACCGTATAAAATCCCAAAGCAATCACAGCGGTTGAGATCAATAGCTCAAAGTGTCACTCATCGGCTCATTTAATAGGACACGTAAGAATTCATTTGACCGGCGGGAGGGAAAATGAGCAAGAAAGAAGGACAGACTGGCATAAAAAGAGGAAGGCCAGTCAGAAGGACAGACTGAGAGGTGGATGACCTATTTATTCAGTCGATAGAGTGACAGGCCCGTTGGCAAACAGACAGGTAGACAGATGTATAAACTGAGAAGAGAGAGTGAGAGTGGGACTAGCGGACATGCAGACATGTTGGGGTACGACAGAGCCTGTGTGCCGAAATTCCGGGAATTTGTTAAAGCAGGGCGGACAGGAAGTCTTGACACCTCATTATAAATGAATGAGAGACGTGTGCTCAAGGAGACCGACGCTCACACACACACACTGAGAAACCCCATCCCTGAGGTAGGCCACCAGATGGACAGGTAGAGGCGGGGGAGAAGGGAAGAGGCAGCAGATGAGCGATAACCAGATTTGCTTTCGTCTACCTCCAGATCTTCTGTTCGTGCGAATCAGGCTTCAGCCAACCAATCCAAGATATAGACACACATGCACACGCACACACGCACACACGCACACACGCACACGCACACATGCATGATCACAAGCAGGTGGATAGAAGGATTGAGAAATTACGAGACACCGAGAAAGTGTGAAGAAGGAGGGAGAGCGGGCCTGCGTGTGTTTGTGTGTGTGTTTGTGTCAGTGCCTGAAATAAGCCTGATGGCAGCTGTCGGCTTCTATCTGATGGAAGGGAGAAGAAGACGAGGAGGGAGAGAGAGAGATGCGGAGAGGGACGGAGAGAGATGTAGAGATGACAGTGAGAGAGCATGGCTAAGAAATGGAGAGATGGGGTGAGAGACATAGAGAAACACTGAGGGAGGGAGGGACAGAAAGATGCCAGCGGAGAGGAGATGGCATCGCTTATTCCACAGGGACAACATCCCATTCTAGATATCTACAGCAGTCAACACTGTCAGCAACCAAGTGTGTGTGTGTGTGTGTGTGTGTGTGTGTGTGTGTGTGTGTGTGTGTGTGTGTGTGTGTGTGTGTGTGTGTGTGTGTGTGTGTGTGTGGCGGTAGGTGAAAATGCGTCAGAGTCACTTTACTTTCACCTCAAAGTTACATTAATCAAAGGGAGATGTTGCACAGCTGACAGCTAACGTGTGTATGGTCATACATATGTATTAACGCATAACTAAAAAACCAACATACACACCCATGCACACTCACACTCATGCACTCAAGCTCAGGAAGAAGACAGTTTGAAGCTTCTCATTAAAAACAGGTTTCTCTCATGTTTTCTGGTTTGTTATTCTGAAGTTTGTCTACAAACTGTGATGAGTGTTTCTAATTGACAGTTGTAGACAGTCACTAAATTGTATGCTATTTTTGCAAAACCAAAACCAAAAACCACTCATCATGCCGTCAAATTACTCGCTTTCCCAGACAACACTTCAAAACCTAAATCCAAACCTTCTACGACAAAGAAAAAATGTACGACTGAGAGGCGTGAAACTAGAAAATGATTTGAATTCATAGCTTGAAAATAAGCAGTTAAGAACTTTTCAAAAACAAATGCCGTCTGATAACCTCTAAAAAATGTGGTATAATAATTATTTCCGCGAAGGAGGTTCTGTTTTTAATATCACGATCATTTCAAACTTTAACCTCCATTGCGATGGATTGATTTTACTCATTATTTTATGCTTACTGGTACTTTCTGTGGAATTCTTTAAACTTTTATGATGACTGAGTGGAACCGCCTCGACCCCGTGATCCTCGCTTCTTCATTAGTCAGACGTTTGGAGCTGGGGAGGATTTCCTTAACAGCTAAACAATCATGAAGCATCAGCATCTGCTGCGGATGTGGATCATTGCACTGATTACCACAGTCCCTTTAGTGATCGGGCCTGTTGTCATCCTAATGTACAACAAAGGATGATCGCGCTATTTATAAAATGAGGCTGAATAATTAACTTATCCCTCTTTGTTCAATTTCAGATTACAAATTAAACTACTGTGACTTTTCTGAAAACATTTCCTTCTGTTTAATCCATACTATTGAGTGGTTGTGTAGTCGAAATGTATAGTGGTCTGATCCCCCCCCCGTTACTCCAAACAACTCTCACTTAAGGAGGTGCAGTGAGACGTACCGAGAACACCCCCCCCTGACAGGGTCCCAGTCCAACTGTTTTAGTCCCAAGTGAAATTTACACGTCCCAATTTCTTATTCGGCCCAATAAACTGAAATAAACGGGAAAGAGCTTCTAGTTGAAAACGCTGTTCCAACTGATTTAGCTGTAAAAATGACCTCAGCTGAGGAGAGCAACACACAGAGGCATTCTTCACATTGGACTAGTGACCCAGGAAATAGGGCTATCAGTGTGAAATGTGTAAAAATAAGTTGGTGGGAGAAGACAGACCAGGGAAATTCAGCCTACAATATAAAATGCAGGACAAAGAGGTTATTTTTCATCTTCAGCTCTTCCCTTTACTGCCGATCACAGCAGGAAAACAATTACTTTGTTTGGGTAAAGAAGGTCCAACCTGTCGTGTGCTGGTACTACGTGTTATCTGTGAGGGTTTATATAGCTATAGCTGACCCTCTATGATAGAGCTCGGTGTTGCTTCATGTCACGATGGTCATGCCAAACAGTATCTTGAATCATGACACTAAAAATCTTGTATTCATGGGAAATGGCTTGGCTCTCACAATGTATTCAAACACGGGCGTAATTATTCTCTTCATGACCACCTGGGACCAAAAACAATCTCCGCACTTAAAAATAAGCATATGACTTTGTTTTAATGATATGGTGAAGGAGCTTGCAAGCAGTTGCTATCCAACCACACCAGTGAACTTGCAGGTGAGACAACCGACACAAAGAGCTGCCAGACGCTTAAATACGCCACAGAAATTAGGCAAACTGCAGAAATGAGTGAAAGTTATTCGCAGGTTTGTCACAAACCCTTTTGACTGATTGCTCAAAATAAAAATGAATGACTATTGCAGTTTTGATAAACTATTTAGGTGGGTTGAGTGTGTCGCTGCCTTCCTGCAGCGGTTGACCATCGTGTTCAACACAGAACTGAACAGACAACTTTTGGACGACTTTGACTTGTTTATATTTTATGATTTCTCATAAATGCAACCTTCAGGTCTCAAAGCTTCCTCTGTTCTGGCACTGCACAATAAATCTTATAAAAAGGGAAGGCAATGCAATACTGACTGCTGCTATTTCCAAATCACCTGAGGCTGTAATCTTTTTTTTATATTAAAAAGGGGGGGGGGGAGGGAAGCTTCAGCCAGCTTCCTACACATCGTAATTTGGCGCTGTGAAGAATCTTCTGGCCAATAAACAAAGATACAAGCTGGAGAAAATCCTTCGGTTCATTAAAAACTGCTGAATCCCAAAGCCCCTCCGCTCGTGGCTGCATTTTGTGTATTAGTTTTAAGCAGTGAAATTTTTGTTCAGATGCTGGAAGTCAATGTGTGATGCAACTCATGCTAATTTGCTCAATTAAGAAAATCTATGATGTTATTTCAATATCGTACGAATCCTTTTGTCTTGCCGTTGGGCTCCAGCTATCCTGAAATAACCTGACAGACATCTTTGATAAAAAATAAAAAAATAAATACATCTTAGAAGTGCATTACATTTGAAAGCATTGCCATCTGTGACACATTCATTCTGTGGCTGTTTCGTAACCTGTAACCCTCTATGTTTCCCAACCAAACATAACCCACTGTCGCAGATGTACATTGTGAAATAAAAAGACAAGTCCAGATGTTGAACCATTAACAGAAAAACAACAACAACTTGGAAACAAAAGACTTTGTATTTTATAGAAGGAAAACAATTTTTTTGAATCTTCAAAACTAGATACTTATACTCACTAAAGAGACTCTTTATGCGGCTTCATTATCATGATAATGCTGTCAAAACTGATTAATCAAAGAACTGTTTCTCGGAATTTTCGTGACTGGGAGTGTGTTGTAAAGAAAGAAGTTGTAAAGGGCATTGTAATGGACCCCTGCGTGCAGTTGTTCATTTCAACCACTTCAGACAAGGCTCCAAAAGGCCAGAACACCACATCCAACCTTTTCACCCCATCACAGACACACATAATACACACTCTCTGAGGGCTGACCTCTTTACGCTGATTAACATTCCATCGGGGGAGGAGAAGGGGGGGGGGCGAAGAGATACTTTCCCTCACCTTCTTGCCCTCATTTTCCTCTAGTTTTTTTTCTACTCCATCTTTGCTTTCTCTTTGCCCCGTGTCCCTCCAGCTGCTCACTCCATCTCCCTTTTCTCCCCGGCCGCTTTTTTGTTTGCCAACTTGACTTCAATTATCTCTCCCTCCCTTCCAATCTACTGCTCCGCGGCACTTTTAGTAGGATCTGTCTGTCGTTTCTACCTCCATCTCCACTTTCGCCATTTTTAAGGTTAAAGTGTCAGTGCATGCAAGTATGTGTGTGTGAGTGTGTGTTGTTCAGGCATGTCAGGGCAGGCATGTTACTCTACTCAACTTACAGGAACTTGACTGACTCACCACCTTGGATCGGGTGCGTTCATGTATTTCACACTCGGATTTCTACTGATGAACACGTGAACAACAAAACATGTATTCTACTAAAGGTTGTTTTCTTTACCAGAGAATGGACCCTTTATATTTAAATACTTAATATTCAAATTGGGAGCGGGTCCTCTTTATGGAGGCTGCCCTGTTTTTTACAGTAACCCAAACTGGACAAACTAATCCCCTTTTGAGTTTTGAGGACAATGGAAGGCTTCCACATGTTCTCTCATGTTTGGAAAGGGAGGGTGAGGTGAAGAGTGATCAGCTGCAACTTCGCTACTAGATATCAATAAATCGTGCACACTGAACCTTTAAAACATAGGTAAATACACACTCTCATTCTGGTAACAAGTATAACAAAATCTAAAACACAATTAAGTGTCGCATTAACTATTCCACACCTCTGCTTCCTCGAGTCCTGTGACTTGTGATGCCTCCACATTTGCTCTGTTGGTGTGCACCGGCCAAACTTGTGGGTGTTCGCGATGGTGAAGCTTTGCCCAATAAAGATCATGTGCGTGTGTGTGTGTGTGTGTGTGTGTGTGTGTGTGTGTGTGTGTGTGTGTGTGTGTGTGTGTGTGTGTGTGTGTGGCATTTGACTCCCTAATCCAAACACTGTGGTTTTTGGAACACGTCAGTCCCTTTGCCAAATTTTTGATGGATTCCCAGTTGGCCGCAATTTCTCCATTTTAAATTTAAATCCCTTGCTCTTTAAAAAATGCAGCGACAAAAGAAAATATGATGCATTCAGGTGTTTAATTAGTTGAACAGTTTTCACAGAGTTCTGTGTTGCTCAATGCCATAAATGTGTTCACGTATAAGGATGAGAGCATATGAGAAACACTTTATAATTGAAAGCAGTCCAATGAGACACGACCATTACCCACAATTCGAACATTGCCAGTTTAATTAACACGTCTGATACTTTAAAGAACAAAGTAAACAGTAGGAGCTCAACAGGAGTAGAAATTGTCAATAGGCTTCTTTGCTTGATTATATAAGTTTGCACTGGTGTATATAATGAAAGTCTGACGGTCACTCCTCATTAATGTTTGCTGAATTCTCTCTTCTTAACTGACTTGAGGTCGTATAAAAAGGTAAATGTCAGGTCAAATCCATTTTATTATTTGCCATCTGACATTAAATTATATCTACTTCTTCTTATTCTTATTCAAACTGACTTAGAGCTGAGCTCAAACAGCGAAGTTGATTAAAAGGTACCCTGTGGAGTTTCTCACCACCACTTCATGGCGTTCTGAAGCCAAGTGGGTCCCTGTTATGTTTGTTCCTTCCTGCCGATGGCTTTCACATCATTTAACTGAGGAAACAGGATGTGGCCAGGGAAGGCAGAGCAGAAGAAGACTACTAACATGTATGCAAATAATGCAGAGATTTAAAGAAATAGTTTATGTAGCTTATATATTACCTTGAGGAAGTAATTTAGGATTTATTTCATCTCAACACAAGAGTGCAAACAGAAACTTTGTTTACAAGAAAACTCAACATGTAGCTTAAGCAGATCAACAGAAGACTTAACGTCAACTATTTAAATATAAATTAAGTGTTTATCATCCTACTTTTCCTGCCAAAATACCAAGCATCTATTTACAAACTCTAAACTGCTGCCTCTGTGTCATATGTGAATATAAACTGATCTTTTTGGTTGTTACGTGCACCCAGGAGATAATGTTTGCAATCCTGTCCGTTTGTTTAAATGTTTTTTGCATGTTTATTCAAGTGGCCAATCAGACTTGGAAAAGAAATTCACTCTCTAAAGTGCCCTTAAGAAATCTAATAATGTCAAATTGCTTTTTAGATCATGATGGGTTTTTAAAATCATTTCCAACATTTAATAGAGGAAACGATTAAGAAAGACAGAGACTGGAGAGTTGTCAGGGCAAATGTTCACCTTCTTAATCAAATAAATGTTTCTGAAAGTCCTGAGTTGTACAAAAATGAAAGAGCAACTTCCTATTATCCTCCGCCCCTGTGAAAAACTGAGGAACATCGTCAATCTGAATAATACGAAACCTCAGTTTCCGACTCAAACACACCTAATGACAAGTGTTCTTACATAAACACATTTTTTCCCTTTTCTCTGTTCAGGACAGGCTAATGGGGATATGAGGTCACATTCACACCCACACACAAACAAGGTGAGTCACAAAGGAAACCTCCTCTCCACTCATACGGAACATCATCAAGCCCAAACACAGGCCGAGGCGAGCGGCATACGGAGCGTGGCAGACTTTCAGCTATGACTTATTACTTGGGGGGGGAGCAAAACAAATAAACTGTGAAATAATGAAGAGACAAAAGACGAATGAGGAGAAACCTGCCACACCTATGAGCCGCCACATCTTTTCAAGTCAGCCAACCATGCATGTAGAGGACCACACAACCACACGTCTGCAGAAACCACTCGCACAAAGAGAGCGATCAACAACAAAAAAAAGCATGCATATTTCTGTGTGGGTGTGTGTTTGTGTGCAGTTGAGTGTGAGCCAGACTCCAGCTGAGAGGGGAAGCAATAGCAATTCCCACTGACCTGAAAACTAGCTTGCCAGCCACCTCAAAATACTGAGGCAAGGGGAAAAAAAGAGGGAGAATGTCAGTGGGCACGAAGGCGATGAAAATACAGAGGGCGAGATTTAGAAATACCGCAGAGTGGCCCCTGCGTAGAAAAGACACACACACACACACTCACAGGTGCAGCGAAGAATTATGGGAAGGCACAGGCCCCGACAAACCTTTGTACTGCCGGCTCAAGTGAAAAGAAAGAGCGAAAGACGAGATAGACAGACAGAAAAGAGAGGAAGGGATCGTATATGCTGCAAGTGCACACACCCAAACAGGACAAAAACAAAAAAGTGTGTGTGTGAGTGTGTGTGTTTAAGTGTTGAGTGTGACTTTGTATGGCTGTGTGGATGTGTGTGGGAGTGCGACCCCCTTTTTGCCTTTTGTGACTCCCCGAGGTTCCCCGCGGTCAAGAGCGGATCCTCTTTCTCTCTCGTGCCCTCTTTTCATACACTCATTCCCCCTCTTTTTTTTTTATACACTCACTCCTCGTTCCCTCCCTCTCTTTTAGCCCGGGCGCTGAATGGCCCCCACTCTCTGATGAGTGACTGATGAATGAAGTAGCTCTTTGAAGTCAAGAGTCACAGCAAGGCTGGTCAAGCATGAAGAGATGTCGGACAAAAAAAAAAAAAAAACGGCAGAGAGAGATGGGAGAAAGGAAGGGAGGAGAGGAAAAGAAAAACTGGTGAGGAGGAGGGGGGGTAATTCAACAAGGGAAAACGTCAAACAGTGAGGATCCATAAAGTCGGTGAGGGACGGAAGCAGAATGTCTGTGGCAGAAAGGGAGAGTGTGTGAGAGAGAGCATGCTCTGCATTTTTTGCATGAGTGCCTCTGAGTGTTTGCATTGTGGAGCTCGACATGCAAAAGGGCCAGAATCACGCAAATGGGAAATAACCCAAGACCTGATGAAGAGTCATGTTTCTGGAACACACTCTCTGGACTCCACTGCACTGCCTGCAGGTCTCTGGGTTTTCATGAGCCTCAGATGCCTCCACTCGCTCAAGCATGGGGGATAAATCTTTTGAAACAATACACCTAACAGTGCTACCACACTTTTATTTATACCATTACACCTTTTGGGAGGTTTTACAAGTGCTTTCTGCCAATGAAAATCCTTTCAGTCTCATATCCTTTATATTTGTCTTTGTTTTAATGAACTTCTTTATTACTAATCTCCTACAAACAGATTCTGTATGTGAATGTGCAGTATCTGTAGGCGAGGGACAAGATTTAATAAATGTATCTGCATTAATATGTAGCTGTTGATGCATATCGGTGTTTTGGGTGTAGAATTTGAAGACTGTGAAAAAGGGTTTGGCCTGGATAACTAATAGAAACCCTCCCAGAAACCCTTCATTTTTACCTTCACAAGGATGTCAGTGTACAAACGGGATTGTTACACTTACTTCCCTAGTTAAGTAAAGCCTAAATTAGAGTAAACATAATACCTAGTTGACTAACGGACGCTTCTCTGAGTACAACCTTCTTCGCAGTGACACTGTTCCTTCTAAAAGCTTTTCGGTGCTCGGCACTTAAAGGCTCCTCGGTAGTGAGGGGAACATTTGTTCAAAACCTTTTGAGCTACCACCAACAATTTCTTGGCTTTCAATAAGGTTTGACACCAGCGTCTATGCCCATTTGCTGAAGGGAATATGACATTTAGATGACAGCGTAGTGACAGGCAGCCAGTCAAAAAGCTGTTTGATAGTTATTGTTTTGGCCTGATTTGTCCATTATATGTAATAAGAGAGGGAGATGCTCAGCCAAGTCAAATTTTGACAGCAAGCAGAAACCAAAGAGGAACTGTAAGTGATTCAAACATCTCAGGCTGCCATCAGCCAGTCTGGTGCCTGGTGCCCACTGAGTAATCCACTAAAGACACATTCTCCTGTCAGCAGTTGGAAAGTGATTTTGAACCGTAAGTTTGTCTTATCTTACATCACATAACAGTGGCTGTAGCTCAGGAGGTTTTATCAAGATGGACAACATGTCTCCATTTCCTCCAACAATCTGGAAAAGACACCAAAAAAATCGACAAACTATCTAAAATGATTTGAAGCCTTTTCTCTCTATTTGTATCTACTTTAACACACAGAGGCTTTCTAAATTCAAGATCCTACTCAAAATAGTCTGGCCTCAGTGGGACTGGCTTTTCCCTTCCTATTAAACTCTTAAAAGCCAGTCTGTGTGCGTGTTAGGACAACCCAAGGCAAATTCTGAAATATTGATATATTCGGTATCTTTTTTTCCGTGTACTAATCCTCTGAATGTCACAACAGTGTGCTTTGCATGCGCCACAGCTCCTGGAAGTGAACCAATAGATTTCCATCCTTTATGTGCCAGCCTAACATAAAGTAAAAAGGAAATTGGAGCAGGTGGAGGTTTTGATTCTTTGATTCTTTCAAAGACACTGACAGACTACATGAGGTTGTCAGTGGACATTTTACATATTTTGAGGGATCAAACTGGCAATTTCATTCTTACAAGACTTTTTCTTAACGTGTTCTTATTAGGTTTCACAGCAGGTTTTTAAATTAGTTGAGAAGCTGACTGGCTATAAAAAGGCCCACACTCTAGTTTCCCCTTTGTAATTTAATCTGTTCACAAGAGGCAAGTTAGCACCGACAGAAATATATGTAGATATATAATTATATAGGGCTTCTCCATCATACAGCTCCCCAGAGTGAGCACTGCACTGCTCCTGTGTTTATCTCGATATCACATCAGATCAGATCACTGGCGGATAAAAGCACTTCCTGACGCATCACTTCCTCTCTCTGGAGGAAGCTGACACGCGTTGGGAACCCAAAACGACAGCGCGCTGGCAGGGAGGATGAAGAGGTGAAAGTTTTTTTTGACAAAAGACAGAGACGGAATCCAGGGAAGCAACGGGGTATGAAGGGGGGGAAACAGCTGTTGAAGGTGGATGAGAGAGAGAGAGAGAGAGAGAGATAGAGAGATAGAGAGATAGAGAGATAGAGAGATAGAGCGAGAGAGAGAAAGAGAGAAAGAGAGAGAGGGGTGAAACCTAAATACTCGTGGCCCAGATCGACGGTGTCACACATGGAGAAGAGGAGGAGGAGAAGAGAGAGCGCAGCGAGAGACAAAGAGGTGAAGAGACACTAAGAATAGTATAACTGGATTAGCTTTAACACTGACCTTTATTCAGCAGGATGACACCACCTCACTGTCTCAATTGCTTTTTACAGCAGCTACAGACCTGTCCTACTTTCTCACAGTTCTCACTTGACTCCTCAACGATTAGTTTTGAAATTTACAGATGAGGTGACGTTGTTTCTGTTTCTTAGGGAAAATAGTTTGTATATGAGGAGGGGTTACTTTGGTTGTTTGCCGACTGGTGACCCTCCTTACTGCACATTCAAGTCTGAACTGGTGCACATTGCTCAACTGAAGATGTTTTCCCGAAAAGGAGAAGCATCCCTGTGAGTCATACAGCGAGCTGAAGTGAAAGCAGAGCTTCGAGGATCTGTTGCTGCGGTACAAGCTCCTCCACTTCCTTCACGGCAAAAGTAACACCGAAATTTGTAATAATGTAAAAAGATTACTCATCCGATGCATTGAGCATTCCTCAACACTTTATTGAAGAGATCACTCCATATGCTATGTAGTTTTGGGATAAATTACCTAATATAAAGGCTTAATATTTGTGTTTTCAGCAGCCTTTGACAAACATAATTTCCCACAGGCCCTACGTCATTGCAGAGTTAACACCGTCATGGTGCGACAAAAGCAGCCAGTCTATTGGCGAGCTGAGAAAAACACAACCAGTTCAGACAGGTCTGAAATGTAAGAGAGGATTAAAACTGTGTTTTCAGAAAGCAGCGAATACAATAGAGGAGAGTGATGGTGAGAATTGTACATATGGAAAATAGTAAGAGGGCAGTGAAACAAACTTTGATAAATGACAGAAGGTTTCAAGGTTTCAAATGTGTTTAAATATCAAAGTAAACCCCAGCAACATTCCTTCACAGAAATAAAAGAAAGAAATGCTAAAGAGTGCTGATTTCCAGTCATGACAGCTTTTGTATTAATTCATATAATTGGTTTTATTATATATAGGGTAAAATCAGTCTTACTTTCTTTAGCCTCATCTAAAGCTGCAGTAATTGTCACAAGTCAAAGTGAGATGTAGCTTAAAGCTCTATAGAAAGAAACTGCATTCACATACCCTCGTGCTTTTTGTGAAGAGTAATGCCTGATACAAACAGACCCTTATGTAATGTAGATCACCAAGTACTGCCCTGATTTCAGTAAAGAAAATAGACAAATAAACACAATACCAACATGGGTTTTAGAAGTTTGTGATTTAAGATGTTGCTCATTTGATTTAGCTTCGGGTACGAGAACAGACAGAACACACATCAAATCACCGGACTGACGAGTGAACACCGATCCCACAAACCACACATTCACACGGCATGCACCCGGACACATGCAATCCTCGCTTGAATGCACAAACGAAGGCAGAGGAGACACACACACACACATGAACAAGCAGACACACACACGGGCAAGCAGACACACACACACAAAAACGTTTGCAGCTTCAAAAAGGAGCAACTGTGGCGATCCCCAGCTCGGCCCTGGAGTGAAACAGACAGGCCAAGTGTAGCAGAACGAGGAATCTCTGTATTTTTCTTTTCTCCTTTCACTCCGTCTTTCCATGAATGGTATCAGCACTTTAGCTGTTCTGGTGGGACCGTTACATGCACACACACACACACACACACACACACACACACACACACACACACACACACACACACACACACTCACACAGACAAAAGACACTGAGGTCTTGGGATGGCATCCCGGTCAGAAAAATGGAGAGACCTGATGGGAAAACAACACGACGAGGCGTGGAGGGATGCAGACACAACGCTAGCATTCATTCCCCTTTTTTGAGAATTAGTAAAAGTTAACCTACTGTGTCTGTGTGTGCGCCTAAAGAGGAGACAGTCCAAATCAGTAAAAACTCCTCCCCCTAATTCAAAGAGGCAGTACGGGATTTGCATTTTTCCCACAATTCAATTAACACGCTTGTCAGCCTCTTCTCTCCGTTCACATGCCTCCTTTGGCCATCTCTCTCTCACACACACATACACAAACACAAACACTCTCCCACAGCAACACACCAGCTTCATGAATAGATGCATTTATTCATAAACACATGCATGCAGAAAATAGATGCATTTATGTGTTTGTTTATAGAGCAATCCATGGACGTCAGAGGGAGGCATGGTGAGAAGCTGCCGGGTCACATCCTGTCTGGACTTGTCACATCCAAGGGGACATGAGAGGACAGTGCGGTTAATGAACGCACAGAGCGGTCCCCGGGGATGTCTTTCTCTCCTCTGTCCTTCTCCATCTCAGCGGGAAGGAGGGAAAAGGATTGAGGGAGGAGGGCCATCAAACAATAAGGCACCGTGGGGTGTGGGTGGTAAAAGAGAGACAGACACTCAGGGTCGATAACGTGGCAGGACGATCAGACGAGAGACGAGGCCAAACCCCTGACTCAGAAACCAGGATCTGAGATCAGCTCTGGACGCGCTGACATTGCCGCTGGGCCGGCTAATGACTGCAGCTCGCCTCTTGTCTGATTAATGGCCTGTAATCCCATTCTCGTTCTAGCATTCCGCAGCACCGCTCATTAACGGCCACAGAAATGTCCACTAATCAGTCACGTCGCTTCGGGGCTAGCACGGCTAATGCTAGGCTAGGCTAATCAACGGGCGGTAATCCTGTTGGTGGAGCTGCTGCGGCGTAGCACCCCTCATTACCAGCCATAGAAATGTCTGCTAATCATTCTCCGCACGGCTATTTGTCCACGGGGCCGCGGAATCCGTCTGGTGGTGGTGGTGGTGGTGGTGGTGGTGGGAGGAGGCGGATGGGGGGGGGGGTGACATTTGACAGTTGGCAGCTGAGCGTGGAAGAGAGAGAGTGACACACGGAGCCGCGGAGGCTGTGTAATGATTAGGAAATGCATCAGCATGGCTTTTCTTTACTACTCTCTCTCTCTCTCTCCCTCCCTGTCTGCCGTCTTTGTACAGCCAGAAAGTCTCCGCTCTGTGTCAGCGTCGTTCAAAGTTTTATCAATCAATGAAGAACCCTTGCCAATCCATAATGGCTAATCAATAATGAAGGCTTGCAAGGCAGAGCCGAGATAACCCTTCACGGGAGAAGCAGCCGAGACAGTCGTCAGCGGGCGGTCGGGCGAATCCCTCTCCTTGTTCTGTCTTTAAGATGCACTGAGGTGAGACAGCCGGGGCCAAATCAATAGCGACATCGGCCTTAACTCAACTTGACCGTGCCGGTTGGGATTCTGGACAGTTTCAGTTTGATGTTGAGTGTGTGATCCTACAATGAATACAAGAACACCACAGACTTTAAGCAACACTTTGACTTTAATCGGGGCCGTTCAGTCAATCTGCGATTCCAGACGCTGGGAATGGCAGCGAGGCAAACCACCGCCCCGTGTGTGACCACGTACCCCTCCGGAGCTGGAGTGTCTCAGCTCTGCCCGGCGAGGTTGGTAAGTTATGGTGACCTGAGGCTGAACCTCAGCTGAACTCTTGTAGTGGAGAGGAAGCGGTGGTGTAGGTAAGAGAGCCCTGTCAACGCCCGCCTCAAGCTACTGAAGAGGAAAACACATAGGGGCCATATCTCACCCTTTTATGTGTGAGGTTGTGTGTGAGTCGACCAGCGTTTCACTGCATTGTGAAGGGCAGAGCATAAAACACAAAGAGCCACTTACTCACCCACATCATCAGCAGTTGGTGAGCTGATCCGGTGCTGAATTAAGGCTATAATTAGTGATCCACCATCGAGGAATAATTATGATCATTTATTTTAGCTCGCAGACAACATAACATCTAAGCCTATAACAGAAAACATTATATAGTAACACCTTACGGGTGTTGTCGATGAGGTGATTGTCGTTATAAGCAAACTGAGCAGAGCTGTAACCGAAGATGATTTCCAACCTGTGGGTCAGGAAACCACCAAAGGGACATAATGTGATTTTAACAAGAGATGGGATGATTAGCAAGTTTGGAAATTAGAAACCGTTTCAAGACTTTTTGGGTAATTTTACGTATTAAAGACAATTCATAGTCTATTCATAGATCCCTATGTGGACGTCAACATGCCTCGACTGCCCGTGTTGACAGCAAATGCTAGTTAAGTGTAATCAGAGGCCAAAAGACCAATTTGAGACAGACACACCAGTCAACAATGTGGACTCTGTGACCATCTTTTGCTTATTATTTTACCAAATTAGATTAAAATTATATTGCTTCATGTTGAGCACACTAAAAAATCCAGTTAATAGGAGGCGAACATTCCAGAAAGCGTCACATTTTCTGCACTTAACTGCCTCTGCACTGGCCATTCACATACCCAACATACACGTGTTGCTGGTGTTAAACCATCACAAGTAATCCCAGCTCGAGCCAGGTTTCCAGTCAGAGAGGCAGACTTATTCTGTTTGAGCCGGGTAAACAGGCGAGGACTGAGTGGCTGGAGGGATGTGGGAATGTTTGTTGGGAATGCTGCTGGACCGCGGTGCAGCCGCAGTTGCAGGATGAGCGGACGTAACCAGCTTTGGAGCGCCTGGCCGCCAGCGCTTAAACCCGGCTAATCTGATTGGATTAACACCGACCTGCCTGGCTACACATGGGCGCGCACACACACGCACGCACTTGTATAGACACGGTCGCATTCACACAACTCACTCACAGAATCTCACACACAAACATTGGTGCTATATGCCAATCAGCACGGGCTGCATCTGCGGCTTCCTGGAGTTCATCTGGATTCTGAGTTGTGCTGTTTGGCTGATGGCACCATGCTGGGCGACCACATGCACACGCATCCAATCTCATGCCACACACACCCACACACACAGACACACACACACTAACACACAGACACACACCATCTCAGAGTGCAGTGTTTTGTGCTGTGAATTTAAAACAGACCCATTGAAAGCAGAGTAATGCCCATTGCCTGACAACCGTACTAATTGACTAGCCCCCTCCCCAGCAATGAAACGTTTTCACCCCTCCATCTTTTATCTTTTCAATCATTCCCTGACAGCTTGCCTCTTGTCCCACACTCATCCCATCATCTTCCCCATATTACTCTTCATCGCCTCCATCTACTCCTCTGTCCCCCTCTCCTTGCCCCCATCGTCCTGCAACCCCCCAGCCCCCCTCCTCATACTCCTACATGTAATCATTCATTAGAACCAAGGCAAGTTGTCCATTAGGCAAAGCGGCCATTTTGGAAATTGCAGCAAATCTTCCATGAAAAGACATTTCCTCTAATGCAGTAGTCACGCTCGGAGGGGAAGGGAGAGAAAGATGGCAAGAGGAGAGAAAGAAAGACAGAGGGGGTAGAGATGGAGAGAGGAGAAAATCGAGAGGGGGGGGGGGTAAAGTGAAGGAGAGAGAGAGAGAGAGTGCGAGCCCCCGGCCATAAAGCCACCAAGCAGAAAGCAAGCCTGCTGTTTGATTAGAGAGTGACACCATCACGGAGGGTTGGCGGGAGGGAGGGAAGGATGGAAGGAGAAGGAGGGAAAGTGTTTTAGAGGGGAAGCAGAGGGGATGAGGAGGAGGCAGGAGAGAGAGAGAGAGCTGGAGATAGAGAGAAAAAAGCAGGGAGCGATTTGAGAGAGGACCGAGATAGAGGCAGTAAAATTAGCCCCATCACTTCGCCTACCAAGACGCTCTATGACACACTAGGATTAAAAACAAACACACACACTCGAGATGTGAACACACACACACACACACACTCTCACACAGGACAGATGGTATTCCCCATCTGAGAGTGTGGCTCTAATTTGAGCAAAGTGATAGGAACCTCCTTAACCAATTAGAGGCCTCATTTCTAAGGCCATGCATTAGGGTCTGAGTGTTTGTTTTACACACTCATTAATGTGTGTGTGTAGGTGAAGGGGTGGGGGGGGGGTCCTGTGGGATGAGTGGAAAACATAAAAATTGATGTAAAAGGTGGCAAATGACAAATAAAATCGGAGAGGCGCTCTATTCTCCCACAATGCAACAGTTCATCTCCATCTCACCTCCTCACAAATCAAACCTCTCTCTCCTCTTACCGACCATTCATCCCAGTGCCGCTCGCCCCTTCTTAATGCTCCTTCCTCTAAAGCTGAGACATTTGTCACCGGACCAAACTGAAGAATTCTTTTTTCCTCTCCCACAATTTATGATAAATGGAATTTGTGTGAAAAAATGCTTTAATGCTCTTGTGAGGCAGAGGCATTTTGCAGAAATTGTGCTATCGTACAGATTCAAGACACAATACAGCCGACAACAAGCCGTGTGAACGTTACAGTATCAACACAAAACACATCAATAGAAGCTGTGCAGATTCAGAAAGCTCAGAAATACCAGAACAACTGTCGCTCTCATGCATGGAAAGGGGGAAATTGTCAGGATTACACTCCCATTATACTGTGCTTTACAATTTACACACAAGTTCCAGGTTGGCAAGCACACATATTTTGCAGGATTTCTTCTGCTTCTTTCTATGTCAGGAAATGGAATAAATGTGTTGATGTTTGGACAAAAAAAAAAAAATCAATGTGAGCACGTTCAACCTGAGCTCCAGAAACAGGTGATTGATAATGAAAACAATCATTTACAGCCTGAAACCTAAACTCATCTCTTGGTTTTCGTCAATTCTTATTATAGATATTAAAAAGCCTTGAATTTGTTTTCCCATTTTTCCCCTGTGGACGCGTGTGTTTTTCTTGTTATTCAGAATAGGTGGAATTTATGTGCTGGAATCCAGTTAGGAAATGTTCTTAATTCATGTTTTATTTTTGCAGTGTTTGAGACGTTTGTGTAAAATGCACTTGACAGTTGGATGAGAACACAGCTGCAGAGAGAGAGAGAAACCACGGATCTCAGCTCAGTGCGGCTGCTGCTGCCGTGGTCAGAGATTTCAAGATTGTCAGCTTGGTCCCCCACCCCTCCTTTTCCTGAAAAGTTCAAGACCCAGCTCCAAACCATTTCCTCCTCTTATGTGGTCAGGTATGTGTGGAGTGTGAGCCACCGAAATCCACTGGAGCAACAGACTGTTTATCTCCACCACACCGGTAATACGCACGGCCGATTCGAAGGCTACGCACACAACACCGTGCCAAAGGAATCCCTCACCACTGCTCAGTAAACACAGATGATCTCTTTCACACTTTCTTTCCCCGGCCTCTTCACCATACTGCTACTGCCCTCGAGACAAATGTCCCCTAAACAAGCACCGCAGCACCGGAGAGCCAAGCAGAGAGGGAGCCGAGGTCCTCTAACGTCCTCAGACAGGAGGAGACACGGAGAGGAGCGTGCGATGAGTCAGAAAAATAAACAAAAATAGGGAGGAGAGACGCAGAGTGGGGTTTTTCAGCTTCTCTTCATAGTTCATTGCCGCAGCGATTCCCTTCTCGTCCCAGTGGAAGTGGAGCTGCGTGTAACGCGGAGGAGCAGCATTGTTTCTCTTCAGGGTGCTATTAAGCTTACAGTCCCTTGTTTCTTCTGTCAGGAGTGAGAGGAGAGTCGATTACACCGGGAGGCAAGATCCTCTCTCTCTCTCTCTCTGCTGCGCTCACGGAGGATCGCTCTCATCCACTCTGCCTGGCTGTCTCTTTCTGTTCCCCTGGCCTCTTCAGGTGCACACAAACACAAAGACACACACACACACAAAGACACACACACACATCTGGGCTTTGAAAAAGTGCGCACAAAAGTGATGAAAGGCCGTTTATCCTGCGTCCACTGTGATATCTCAGCGCCATGCAGAGGAGCCGGACGCGTTATCACCTATGACCGGGCGGGGGGGTGAGGGGGGCCACGGGAACCAGGACTGACGCCAGCAGCAAATACCAGCGCCTGTGTGTGTACGTGTGTGTGTGTGTGTGTCCCAGCGGTAATAATCACCCGGATTAGAGCGGAGCCAAACCCCCGCAGGGTCCCCACCCCCCCCCCCCCCATCTATTCTCCCCCCCTCCTACCGGCCCTGCCCTGCCCAGCCTGCAGCCCCTGATCCCCCCCCCCCCAGTTGGAGCTGCCATGGGAAGCAGAGCAGCCGGCCCCACACCTCCACCACCACCACCGCCCCTGGCTGCCAGACAGATACAGGCACAGCGCTGGAAAACCCTTCTTTCTTTCTTTCTTTCTTTTCTCCCCCACATTTTTCCCCCTAACCCTCTTTTTTGTTCCTATTGATCATCCAACCGCCGGAATTAAATATTGAACAAGCTCAGGCAAGACAAAGACACACACACTACACCCCATTCAGCCAGCGTACTCCTACACCACAAGGGTGCAGTGAGATGGAAGGTGATACAGCCGTCAATATGTCTGTGTGAGGGACGCAATGTGTTGCCCACAACAATGGGGGGGGGGGGGGGCGGAGAGGGGAAAATGTGTTATAACTTAATAACGACGCACATTGTGTCTGGATACCTTGCAGAGGGGATTGTTTCTGAAGTGCATGTTTCCTGGATGCACCGCCTGCAAAATAAATTCAGCCAAATCCTCAGTGTGGGACTCGATGGGGGGGGGCAAACCCGACACTGGCTCCCATCAACAGTTGTCAGAGCCACTGGTGAGTTCCTGTGGCATTTGGGACAGCACAGGGCTGAATTGTCAATCAACATTTGTCTCTCAACGCGTATTATCAACCCGGCTATTTCCAGAAAGCCGCACACAAAACCTTCCTAAGCACCACAACACAATAATGACCCGATGGAGAGAGAACCCTGTGATTTAGGAAAAACCAAATGTGACATTACCAATTAACCACATAGTGGGACTTGAATGTGTTCAGACATGAGGTTTTATCTCCATTCTATTGCCTCCTGTTAGGCTGCGTACTCTCTTGTGTCCCTGCCACATTCCTTTGGTTTAAATTTGACACAAAATCTATTGCACACTTGTGTAAAAGTTTTGAAATTTTGTGAGAAGAAACCCTTTAATATTTTACCATCTGATGTATTATAATGATCTCTTCAGAGGAAGGAGCCTGCATTAAAGGCTGTGTAGGTCAGAGAATCATGATAACATAGCAATTTTACACTTGTTAAACTTGATTTTTTTTGTGTTGTTTAATATGATTAGACTCATTTTTACAGAAATGCTGCTTGCGTTTTTAGAGTGTATTGACCTCCAGGTGTGTTTTCTACACTGTGGCATCCCTGGAATGCTTATCTAAAAAATGAGATTTGATAAGAAGGGACTGAAGTTTTAAAGTTAAAGTGATGTAATCATGACAGATTCCCACTTTGTGACCACAGGTTACTTCCACACACACACTTCATCTTCCTCCCGATAAGAAGCCAAATCCAAAGGGAGCACACTTCTTACCTCAGCTTCATCAGCTTGTTCTCCTTCTTGTTGAGGACCCCCGGCACACAGTTGGTGAGCTCGGTCCAGTCGGCGTGCAAGCCGCAGCTCCAGCCGGTGGAGAACCGGGAGAAGAGCCAGGTCTCCTTGCGGTTCGGCCGGTAGCAGGTACACTTCTTCTGGCCCGGTCTGCAGTCGCACGGCACCTCCAGGCGGACATTCTGCACCAGGTGCCGGCCGAACGTAGTCCCCCCGGTCTTCTGGATGTGCAAAAACACGATCACGTCCTCGCCTTTGATTTCGAAGTCGATCGTCCTCTCCAGGTCCCGCACGGGGAAGTAGTATTTCTTGACGTAGTGGGGGTCCGGCGTGGGGAAGATGTCCCCCTCGTCCTCCTCCGTGAAGTACCCGTGCGGGGAGCCGAAATTGATCACCCCGGGAGCCACGTACTGATAGAGGATCAGCATGAAACACACGGACCCGACGACGATCAACAAGAATTTGCTGCTCCTCTCGACCATGGTCCTTCCCAGTGCGGTCCCCCACAGCACGCTACCATTTCCCAGTCGAGCCCCCAGCAGGGACCGCGGTGCTCGGCTGCTCCATGCTCGCTCTCCTCCCGCCGACAGGAGGGACTCGCTGGCTGGGTGCTTCTTCTGCTTCTTCTTCTTCGGGGGCTCAAGAAGAGTGTCTGGACCGGAGAAGTTGTCTCATCGTCCACCAGGAGGACCGCTCAGCACCGTGAAGGACGCATTGTGACTCGCTGAGCTGAGCTGAGACACCCCCCCCTCCTCCTCCTCCAGTGGACGACCACCCCCACCCGGTTACTTTACTGTGGTTGTTCCTGGGCTCCGGTCGCACAGACTCACTGCGTCTCCATGGAGCTGCGATCCCCGGATGAAGCGTGAAGAAGAAGAAGAAGAAGGAGAAGGAGAAGAAGAGATCTACCTTTCTACCAACCTCTCTCTCTCTCTCTCTCTCTCTCTCTCTCTCTCTCTCTCTCTCTCTCTCTCTCTATGAAAACACGGTGAAAGGGAGAGTCGCTTTAATTTACTGGTTCACACGTAACGACCGCGTCATCCGCACACAGCCAATAGAAAGTGGCGATAGAAAGATTAATAGATAGATGGATAGATAGATGGATAGATAGATAATAGATAGATAGATAGATAGATAGATAGATAGATAGATAGATAGATAGATAGATAGATAGATAGATAGATAGATAGATAGATAGATAGATAGATAGATAGATAGATAGATAGATAGATAGATAGATAGATAGATCGATCGATCGATAGATAGATATGTAAGCTATTTTATTTAGTGACTTTATTGTCCCAACCAACAATAACCTACCTTCCTATAATAAGGTAGGTAGGTAAGTAGCTAGGTGTGTAAAAAGGTAGGTAGTTACCTACCTATCTTTCATAGGTAGGTAGGTAGTCAAGTAGGTATGTAGGTAAGTAGGTAGGAAGGTAAGAAGGTCAGTATGTAGGTAGGAATGTAAGAAGGTAGGTAGGTAGTCATTTAGGTATAGATAGATAGATAGATAGATAGATAGATAGATAGATAGATAGATAGATAGATAGATAGATAGATAGATAGATAGATAGATAGATAGATAGATAGATAGATAGATAGATAGATAGATAGATAGATGGATAGATAGATAGATAGATAGATAGATAGATAGATAGATAGATAGATAGATAGATAGATAGATAGATAGATAGATAGATAGATAGATAGATAGATAGATAGATAGATAGATAGATAGATAGATAGATAGATAGATAGATAGATAGATAGATAGATAGATAGATTGATAGATAGATAGATAGATAGGTAGGTTAGAAAGTATATAGGTAAGAAGGTAGGTAACTAGGTAGGTGAGTAGGTAGGTAGGTATCATAAATCATGTCCGTTATGACCCTCTAAGATCATTCAGCGTTACAACTGAGAAACCATGATTTCCCATAATCGCTGACAACACTAGCGCTGCTACTACACCAGATTGCGATACTACACACTATATGAAAAGTATTCTCATCTGATAGCTGGTCCACCTGGTTCAACGCTAAAAGCCCTCCTTCTGAAGCTTCAATGGATACTGTTAATTTAATCACTGTTACGTTCCATAGAGATGGACAACACGTCTCCACCTCCTCCTACTATCCAGGTGTAGGTCAATACTTTCCAGCTACATTTATCTAAGAGCTGTAGCTACTTAATTTGCAGATTAATTTTGAGTCTTTACAAAACTTATTAAAGCGTATAAACAATACACTGCTTCAGGCGAGGATGGATCACCATGCTGCCCCAAACCATCTGTGGCCCAGAAGGCTCTGCCTAGCATTTACTTTGTGGTGATTTCATCATTCATAAATGTGTTCAGTGATTTCAAACAACAAAAACTGAAATGAGAGAACTTTTAAGTGGCTCCAGCATTTTTACCCAAATCTTGAAACGCTTTGGTCGGTGGTATTTATGACAAACTGGAGTTGACACGTAACTATTTAAAGTTACCTCTCAGTCTAATGAGAATCTTTAAATTATAAAATGATTTATGAAATAATTTTGTTTTCCTGGTATTAAATGTGAAAATGTATTGTTATATCCCTACTGACATCACATTAAGGTTTTTTGGAGTCATTTGAGCAAGTGTTTCTTGAAGACATTTATTTTCTCATCCAAGAGGCTTCTAATGTACTACAGTGGGAGGTTTCAGGTATTTAACCTCTGTGGGTTGTTACTTATCTTGAGAGTTGTTATGTTAAACATGCAGGTCGTTGATCGCCCTGATCAAGGTGGGTCACCTGAGTAAAGGTGAGAATGACTGTTGATACCAGTAAGTCCATGTAGAACCTCTGAAGATATTTTGGACCTGGATGACTGAGAACTTCAACATATTCCCATCTCTACTTCTTAAAACGTGTATTTGTATAGTGTTATGGTCTTATGAATTGTACAAATTTGGGTACAAAACAATATAAAGTACAACATCTTTTGCCTTTTTGCACTTTTCACTATAAAACATTTGTCTTTTATCTTTACTTACAAAACAAACACGGAAATTGTATAATTAGCTCCAGAAAGACAGAAAGCTAGAGTTTGCACACGTAGTGAACAGGTGGATGGCAGCGAGGTCCTTTCACAAGTCAGTCTCAGCTATCAATTGGGAAATTTCACCCTTTTTATAGCATCAAATTAAATTAAAACAGCTTGAAACCCAAATAAGTGGACAATTCAGCGCCATCCCAGTCATTAACATTGAGGATGTTTTATGATCTAAACTGCAGCCAGCCAGCAAGGGGCAATGGAGACGCTTTGGCTCCACTTTTGTCATTTCTCTTTATTTACAGTCTATTGTACAAAAACATGGACATAAATCCTGCAAACAGAATCGTTCTCCAGAATTCAATGTGCAATTCAATTCATGCTGAACCTGTTTTTAACTATTGTGAAATCAATAAAAGGATTTCCTCATCTTATTTATGAGTGCTACTCCCACATTCCAGCCACAAGCAATAACATTTTAGTCACCAACGGTTTGAGTTGTGCAAGACTCCACACTGAGTCACTTGTGAGAAAGCAGGAGTGTCTGACAACCATCAGATCAACCGCTGGTGGTTCACGCTGCTTCTCCCGTTACTACCGCTAGTGGCCAGCACTGAGTCCTGCTCGGGTCCTTCCAATGCAACCCAAACTCCTTGTCAGGCATTTGTGTGTGATTCCCACAGGTCATTATGGCTGGAGCATGTTTTGACTAATCACATCTACAAGTGGAAGGGGTGTTTCCACTGCTGGGTGTGGATCACATCCCAGTGGCTCCACCAAAAACAGCTGACTCTAAATTTTCTTTTCCCCCTTCCACCAGCATCCCAGATGTTCAGCTGTAAAACTCATGCATTTGTTTTTGCAGATTTTTCTTGTGATAATGTGTCAGAGAAAAATGACCAGTTCAAATTCTGTTTCTTTTCAAACGAAGCTCAGTCAGGGAGATCAGTCCAATCAGCAGGCCCCCGGGTGGGAACCCAGCATTGGCTGATGGTAAATGAGGTTGATAAGGAATGAGGCTTGTATATTTTCCCTTTGAGTGGTTTTGGGCTGATGATGTGATGTGTGTTTAGTCTGCCTGGAATTGCCTGTGTGCTTTTCCATGATCTTGATTTCCCCAGGTGGACGTGGATCTCTGAGGACCTGCGCTCGTCCTCCACCTGAAACCACCTGTCATAACTTATATTTCATGTCGGGCAGATATCAGTTAGGCTAAAACCACTCTTCTAAATATACCAATACCTTCTGTACAGTTCACTCAATCACGAGTAGTAAGATGTGGTTTAAAGAAAAAAATAGTTAACAATAAATTTGGATGAGTAAATTTCTCTTTTTTTAATTTACATGTTTGAAATAATAAAAATTTATGAAATAATAAAAATTAATGAAATAAACGACAAAAGACCTGTAAGTTATGGCATTGATAATTACAAATACCGCAGTCTAAATTATTCGGTCAACGCCTGTATTCACAATAATGATATAATTAAAGTACCAAAAGTAAAATAACTCGATTTGATGTATAATGTATTTAATATCACTGGATTACAGGGGCGTTTCTAGGATTGAAAGAAAGGGGGGGCTTAGCCCCTAAGGATGCTGAATGTTTGCGCGCTAATTTGGGGCTGCGGATATCCATTGTTTCAGACAGTTCATAGATTGGTTCAATCAGAAAAACTGTGATTTTTCTCTGTATCTTTGCTTGCAGTCATTTAGTATAAGATGACAGAAGAGACAGAATTTCAGGGTCATTGTGAAATTTGACAACACAAATATGAACTTTTCTCAAATAGAGAGAAATAATTTTCCTGCTTGTAAAGGAAAGACAGATATACTAGTTTTCATATCCGCGTCACTCCCAAATCCTACTTCTTAAAGGGACCACACACAATGGATGGAGAATGGACCTGCCAGTGTCAACTTCTGAGTTGTTTATTTGTTGTATTATGAGCAGAAGGGAATAAGATACACAATACACAAAAATACATTCAAATTATTTCAAAAATAGAATCTAATGCTCAGGAGATTTAAGAAAATGTAATCATGTTTCCATGGCCATAGTCATACTTTGGAAGAACAGGTTAATGACTATATTTAGTGGGAGGAAGCGTCAAAGAATGCCTACTGTTTTTAAATGTGGCAAATCGGTCTATCAGTCTGTTGTGACTCAGTCCACCTAGTATGTCACTTTCTATTGACATGGCTGCAAGACTGTGAAGCCTTTTCTGCCCCATTGTTTTCCGCAGCCAGTGCAGCCGACGCTAGCTAGCTTAGTGTTAACATAGCTCATTACAATATTCCCTTTCATTTGCCTCAAGTAAACCTCAATTTAAGCAGGTAACAATCGTTAACAACTACAGATTGCCACATTCTGTAACTACCTGTACCTACAATTTCACTCTGTGCATCATTTACTATGAGCTAAACTCCTTGGCTGTAATCCTGCTGTCTTGATGAGAGACGTTACTTGGCAGAGTGAGAAAGCCAGCGCAGCAGCGATGCAGACTCCCCAAGGTCCTAGTGCCCGGTCTTTTATTGTTAAGTATGATGAGAGGCTATTGGATTGTAATTTGAAGGGGGAGAAAACATACAAACCAGAAACGCACTCACATATGTAGCATGTTAGAGTTATAAATAACGTGTAAAACAATAGTTAAATTTAAAAAAATAAATAAAAAAAAACAAATTTAAAAAAAATCCCAATAATTATTTGGGGGGGCTGAAGAACTTTTTAGGGGGGCTGAAGCCCCCCTAAAACAGGCCTAACGACGCCCCTGCTGGATTATGATTATTGATGCATTACTGTGTAATCATCACAGATTTTGCAGCATGTGACGTATTGAAACTGCTAAGAAATGATTAAGTGAAAAGCAATAATACAATTTAAAAGTAAAATATCCACCCAGTATTGTATAAATGCAAATTAGAAGTACCTCAAAATTGTGAGAAACAACGTGAGTAAATCTATTATTGTAATGTGTTATGAATTAGTGCTACGTGTTAATAGTTCTTATCTATGACTCAAAGGATAATTGATCTATAAGGCATTGGTAAGTGATTCATTGAACACTAATGAAGCGATTAGTAAGAAGAAATCATAATAAAGGTTGAGACATTAGAAAGTGTCAACCAATTTAATCCTCCGCTTAACATGTGAGTAATTTATTTAGCAAATCGACTCAACTTCCTGAAAAAAAAGAGCAAAGGGATGCACACAAACAACACGTTGCTTTAAATAGACGCTTTTATCTCAGTTGTGTTCCTCTTTGTGTTTGTCTACAGAAGATCAGGCGGAGATCAAAGAGTATTTTTTAAAACATTAGTGAGTTGGCTTCAGCGTGTTGGGATTCCTCTTTTCACTGGTGGTGTTCTCCAGTATGTGTTGTGTGGGCTTCATGTTTCTTATGCTCCTTTATCACAGCTTCTCAGAGGTGAGGAGTCGCTGCTGTTCTCTGTTCGCGTTGCTTTTATAAATGGATTAAAGATTTTGTTACTGTTGGTCCAACAAAACAAGAAATGAGTAAGACACTTGTTTGAGACTTTCTGGAACCACTGATTCTCTACTCATTTCTGGGACTGTGGAGATCAGACAGTTAATCAGAAAAGATATTATTTGGGGGATTTTGCTTATATAGTGGATATTCTACAGCCAAGTCGAGATGATCACCTGAGCGAAGCAGTGAACTGCCTCATGGCCCCGGAGCTCCAGGGGACTCAGACCCTTCAGGCTGTTTCTGTGCATCAACTGGTTTATGCAGCTTCAACTGAAAACTTGTTTGGGGAATATGCATCAGTATCACACAGCCTTCTTTAAGTTTCCGTTCTTTCTGTTGTTATTGTATTTAATTTTATTGTTTCTCGTTGCCTCAATGTTACACAGCTGTTACAAGTTTGTTTTCTGGAATTGAGTTTAATAGACACATAACCAATCTTAGTGTTTACTAGGAGCCCAGTTCAAACGATTTGCCCCAGGGCCCCTTCGTAGCCAAAGCCAAGATTATGAGGTCAAATAAACTGATGATTCGGACCATAAAATGTGTGGAAATTGGGACAGATGCCATTTGCCACATGAGAGATCTTATGAAGCAACAAATATCACATGATAGAAGTTTGATCCAATTGAACGTTTGTCATTTGATTTGCCGAACACTGAAAAAAAGATGAATCGTTAATTTAAAAGGGTTTTCCATCAATCAGTTAATGGACATATTGTTACGCCCCTCCGTTTCCTTTCTTCTACATCTGGTCACATCTGACACTATAAGCTCCTCTGTCCTCCCACACACACACATGTCCTCTGAGCTCACCACAGCCGGGTGGACACCACATGTGCATCACCAAATCCTGAATTTACAAATCATCCCACGTGAATAAACTACATTATGGCGAAACATTAAAAAGATCCGGCTTGGGCCAGTCTGGGTTTGGACTGTTGGCACCTTGATGGATTTTTTTATTTTTGTTATGCTCCCGCTCCCTCACTTCCTGAATCCTGAGATTATACCAGCATGACTGCAGCTGAAGGGGTGCGGGCAGCCAGCATGTGTGAGCCGGGCTCAGTCTTGAATAATTCACCCTGCTTATTTACATGTTCTTTACTTACACTGAAGCAGCAGCCGCCTGTCACACTGCTGTTAAACATACTCATGATTATGACTTCTGCCTTGCCTCTGGCATTACCAAGTTGTATTAAATACTGAGAGATTTTCTGTGAGTGTGCATGTGTATGTGTGTGTGTGTGTGTGTGTGTCTTGCTGTGTTTGTAAGACAGAGAGAAAGCGACTGAGAATATTAATACTGTGTGTTTGGGGGTGTTAACTTGTATATTTGTGTGTGTGTTTGTGTGTGTGTGTTGCTCCCGCCATGCACAGTGTCATTATGAGCGGTGTTACTTAAAGAAGATGGATGTCACAGAGTGTGTTGCCCTCTGGCTCGGGTATAGAGATATGACAGTCTGTTTATCATCAAAACCAGTTTATTGTTGCCTCTGCATAATGATCCGGTTTAGATGGATATTTTCACACTGTTTCCAGAGGCTTTGAGGAGTGTATTACGTCCTGCCTCCGTGTCTCGTACGCACGCATAGTGTCGCTTTGTCTCTCTTGTGCTGGGAAAGTATCACGGACACATTGTGTTAATGAAGTTTGTCTTGTGATAAATACACAGTAGTCGCATACAATGTCTTTACAGGGAGAGAGAGACAACAAATGCATGCCTACACACACATGCAAATATTTACAAATGTAAGAGACCCATGAAATGCCCCCAATTAAAATATGTTCCCCCGTGCTTTAATAAAATAATAAGTGGTCCAAGGATTAGAGTCGACTCTTGTGTTGACACAAGCTAAACATGGTTAATTTGTGGGACTTTTGAGGGAATCTCCGCTCAGGCCTCTAAATGTCCATCAGACAGACAAACACAAACAAACACACGCACACTTGCACACATATCGTGCTCAGACATGCTCGGTCTGTTTTGGCTTTGTTTTTTCATTCAGCCAGCGGTCAGGACTGAATACCGCAGAAAGAAAAACTGAAATTATAGCCAATAGGGCATTAACACACACGCACCCACAAGCAACTTTTCCCAACTTGCATATTTTCTAAACGCTGCAGCATGTTTGTTTGTTCTTTTGTAAAACACACGAGCACAAATTAAACCCAACGAATTAGTAATCTATTTTCATCACGGAGCCCCCGAAATGAATTATAGTCTGAACCTTCGGAGTGTTTCAGACACAAATATTTTCTTTGGATGTGCCTACGGGGGAAGTGCACACTGTAGAAAGAAAACAAAACTGGGCAGCGTGTATTTCCTACATTCCACAGTGTGTGTGTGTGTTAGAGAGAGAGAGAGAGAGTTCATATAGGGAGTTTGAGAGTGTGCATGTTTGTGCGGGTTTATACACGATGTAAGGTCGCAGCCCGTGTGTGTGTGTACGTCTGTTAATTGCTGTGAATGTGTGAAGTGCATTACATGTCATTGTATCGTCAGTGTGAATCAAGAGAAGTGTGAACGCTGTTAGATGTCAGTGCGCTTCTCTGAACCCTGTCTCCGAGACATTATGCTCATATATTATTCATTTGTTTGGTTAATTATGTTCAAATGGAAATGTAATTGCTGCCCGGGTTAAATCCACAGTCAGCGCAGACAGGGCTGTTTTTGTTAGTGGACTTTGACACAGGAGACCGGGGTTCACATCCACAGTCCCACATGTAGGCTCCACAGAATAACTTTGGTTCAGGGTAGGAAAACATTGAGGTCTTGATTATATGATAATGAAATAAACTTGACTTTTTGTTATGCTTTACAACGGAACATTACACTGCATATGATCTTTAAAATTGTTATGCTCTTTAAGAACATTTTTCCAACTTGGTGAATATGTAACAAGGCACAAACTGTTCACACTAGCAGCTGTGTTGTGCTAAATGGTAAGTACAATGCCAACATGCTTCCAAAGGTGAAGCCAAATCATCTTGATTACCCCCTGGTGGCTGGCTGCAGAATAGGTGATAAACCGTTAAATCATTTCATTGTCTTTTTAGGTTGTTATCACACTGAAAAATAAAAGCGTTCATTTTTGCGGTAAGTTTGGTTTTAATTTGTTATTTGATGCTATAAAAACAGGGTGACATGACATGATGACAGACTGACTTGTGATTGGTTGAGTGTGTTTATCAGCAAGACCTTGATACTGTTCATACTTCAAATGAAGAAAGATGGCAGCATCCATCTTAATGTACTGTCTATGTAGCTAATTAGCACTAACTATAAGATAAAGCCTCTGGAAATGTTATAAGTTAACATTTGAATATTGTTCGAGGACATTTCAAAAAGGTAAAATTCTACATTCTATCATTTGCTAATAAGCACAAACAATGTCACAGCATGAATGCCTCTGACTGGAGAGTAAATGTGTGCATTGCGTCTGATTGTAGATTGCATGAAACATAGTCCAGCATTAACCTGCCACATGTCATCACTGTCACACTGCACAAACATTCCTGTGTGAGTGTTTACATTTCTGATTGTGTGTGTGTGTGTGTGTTTGTTTGTCTGTGTGTCGTACTTTTCCCTTCCCTACAGGGTTGTTATTTCCTATAGTGACGAGTTGACCCTTGAACTTTTCCAAGGGTCATATGTCATATGTTTTGTATGCGCGTGTTGGGTTTAACGCTTAATTCTC
This sequence comes from Limanda limanda, assembly GCF_963576545.1. NCBI lineage: Eukaryota > Metazoa > Chordata > Actinopteri > Pleuronectiformes > Pleuronectidae > Limanda > Limanda limanda. The sequence goes on along the minus strand of NC_083647.1, from coordinate 18,374,389 downwards.
TCTCACAGACAGGAGGGATTAGAGTCCATAGGCGCCTGCCTGCAGAGAATTGGATTATCTCATGGTTCGAAGGCGGTTGTTAATGATTAGGGGTTTATTTAAAATGCTAAACATGACCACTGTCTACTGTTTACTGGCAACTGGACATGTATTAATTGGTGGAGATTACGTGGGCTCAATAGCTGATGAGTGGCAAACAAGCGGGGAATTTACTTATTTTGTTGCATCAGGTAAAACACGATCATCGAAGCTGCAAATCTGTAATTAGAAATATGTCGGTAAAACTTCCGTTATATAAGTTTAATTTTGTGCACATGGGAGAAACTATTCAAAATCTTCTTTCACCAGACAGAGGCTCAGTTTCCTGTGAGTTCAGAAGAACGCCACACATCACAGATCCCGACCTTTGGTGGAGGAAATACCTTGTGATCAGTGGAGAATAATATTGCGCTCAATATCAATTTTCTTTGTCAACATTTGCCTGGGGAAATTTAGCGGGTACAATGGCGGAGGACTCAGATAACCGATGTCTTTGTTTGAGTGTCGTGCAATCTGATCTAGCTGCTGCTCCAGTTCTTGGAACACAACGGACGGCTAATGGAAGCCACGTAACCTCACACTGTCTCACCCTCTTCCCCCTCTCTTTATTTCTCTCTTTTCTTCCTTCTACCACTTTCTGTTCCTCCCTCGCGCCACCTCGCCGTGTCGCTCCTTCTTTTCATTGAAAGCCACATGGCATCGGGTTCTCACACAGAGAAATCCACACGATCCTCTGTCACACCACTTATCTCCCTTGAAATAAATGGACAATAATTACTGGGCTGTTGGTGGTTTTCACCTCAGAGTCCCACGTTCCCTCCTCTCATCTGTGTCTGCGCTTCCGTCGGAGCCTCATCTCCCCCTCTGCCTTCTTACACAACCTCCAACTTATGTCAATTACACGTTATTGGCATGACTGATTGGCAAATACAATATTGTTCCAAAGATAGAAACAGAGTCTGGCCTCAGCGTTGTCTCGGTGCCATGAGCAGATTGCAGATTGTAACCAAAGCTCTGTTTCTGTCCTGCTATGGACCTGCCAAGGTATCTTCTCAGGACATGAAAACAAACGTCTGCCTCTCTGCCGTATCACTGTGGGTACAGTTGATTCCAGTGGGATCACTGCCAACATGCAGTCCCTTAATTTGAGGTCTGTCCGATGTGTCCATGCCACGTTAAACCCAGAGAAAGTAGAGGACTGTTTATTTTCCCTGAAAATAAGATTCCAGGTGTGTTTAGATATTGAGCAGCGCAGACAGCCGTGGAAAGAAATAAAGGGCTAAGGCACTCTGTCTTCAGGTAGGATAATATTATTACATTTATTCCTCAGGCATAACGGCAAACAAGCAAGCAGACGCTTATTGACTGTAAGTTTTCATCAAGGTCTGACAAACACATAATCAGTGGAAATTACATAACGGCTAAGTGTAACATTCTGCTCAACAGCTGTGGCCTTGTACAAAGCCGTAGATTTAATAAAAGGACACATTTAAAAGTGTGGCACCATATTAATTAAATAAAGTGAGGAACTATAATGCAACATGAGCATTTTCCAGCAAATTAAAATATCACAAATCCTGAAAATACCTACTAAATAAAAATGACTATGTACAATTAAATAATAATAAGTTGTAATAAAGAAAAAATAATGACTAGAATTAAAATAATTTATGCTCATATATTTTACAATATTGCCAAAAATGCTACAAAATGTTAAATATAAAGAATGTTCATCTCACAGGAAGCCACAAATATCCCCCAAGCTGGCTGCTCCTGAGATAATGAGTAGAGTTTTGTAGCCAATAATAATCAGAGGAATCCTGCACTGAACCAAAAGATAATTCAGATTGAATATGAAGATTCAAACTTTACTTTGTACATACAAAATGATGACATTTGTAGTATTTTGAGGAGCTTATGTTTTGAGTTTAGTATATTCCCTGATGACCAGTCCACATCATCCAAAGCTTCCAACAACTCCGACTATGTCACGACAGCTCAAGCGATGTGTGAATTGTTGGAGCAGGAAAAGAAAAGCTTGAAAACATGAAACTAGGCTTCTAACAGAACATTTGAGCTTTTCTCTAATTTACATTTTTGCAGCATACAGTCCGGTTCAGAAATTGGATCGTCAGTTCCACCAAGGTGGTTGTGTTTTCACCCTGTTGGTTGGTTTGTCCGCATGATTACAAAAAACTTTTCAAACAGATAACCAAGAAACTTTTAGGAAGGACGGAACACGGGCCAAGAAAGAACCCATTACATTTTGGTGTGGCTCCAGGTATTCTTTTTTGGGGGGGCATTTTTCATCTTAATTTTTTAAAAGGACAGTGGATGTTGCGAGTAGAATGGGAAAGAGAATGTGAGACAACATGCAGCAAAGAGCCAGAACTGAACCTGCAGCCGCTAGAGGTCTTATAGGCCTCCTCATGTGGGCTAACAGGTGAGGGACCTATTTACACACACTTAGGGGTAAGGATTAGGGTCATTAGGGTTTGGGCATTATTGCCTTTATTTTGATTGGACATTTAATTGTGAAAGGGGAGGAGAGGGGGGGGGGGGGGGTTTCCCACAGGAAAGAGCCATGAGCCGGAATAAGACTTGCTGCCGCTGCAAAGGACCGAAGCCTCAGGTGATTCTACTGCGCCCCTTGAGTTTTCCCTATTGGACTGAAACACTAACTACAAAGTAATTTATGGTTTAATAAATATAGTAATAAAATGTTATCATTTATGCATCACCTATCAACAGGTTTTATGCTTCTGCGCAGCAACACATGTTGGAAAGTATGACACACAGTCTCATCGATGTTAAAAGCTTTGACATACTTGAGGAATTGGTTTGGTTTGACGTCAGCCACACAGGAAATAAAGCAGCAGATGGATGATGGGATAATAACAGGCATCCGCACTGAGCACTGTGTTTCCTCCTCGTCCACAGTGATTTGTTCTACTCTGTTTGTTTCTCTGCCTTCACTCAGATGGACGGTGAAGATAAATCTGATCCTGATGATGAATATTGAAAGATGGAAGCCAGAGCACTGAGCTCCTCCCCTCTCTCCCGCTCCCTCCCTCTGCTCCCCCTCCGCCTCTTCTGCCTCCCTAAGTATAAGCAGATTAAAGTTAATGATCTAAAGTGAATTAGATATTTAATCATCTTATCATCTTAGCGTAGTCAGGTCATAACTCTGAGCTGATCGGAAATCCCGTCTGTTTGACGGCGCACAGCAGAAGCACGATAAGCTGAATCCAGGGGTCAGCCCGTAGCCGCCGCCAGGTTCCACTAAATCAATTTGGAGGTTGAGAAATTAAATTTGCCATAATCATTTTCTTCCCTCTTTTGTTCAGCTTGGAAAGATGTTAAAAAACGGAGAGATTGAGGAAGAACTGTAATGGAATCGAACTGACACCCAAAAACTGAAAAATAACCTGAGAGACGCCTCCAATGATTCGTCTAATTTCCTTCCTCCCTTTTAAACGGTTCTCATTATCGGCCCCTGTGCTACACTCCGTCACCCTCCATCTGAACTCACACTGATTGAGGTGCGAGCACCTTGATTTTGCATGCGCGGCCACCCCTCACACACACAGACACACACACACTCATTTCCACTAAATTTTCCCTTTTTCAGTTTCTCCCTCCTCTCTCTGGGGTTAAGTTGCCCTCTTTAGTTGTCTCTCGATAGCAATTTCATTGCATTACCTCTTTCTTGTGTCCAAATATCAGAATTTTGTTCCTTTGCTCAGCGTCTTCCCACGTCCACACAATCTAAACACTGCATTGTGGTTGGCTTTCATTGTGTATCTGTGTGTGACTTTCTGTGGTGCTGCTCTGGGAAATGTGAGGGAAATTGGGTCCTGCAGCAGGCAGAAATCCCAATTTTTTTGTTCATAGCACCAAAAGCTCTCAGATCTTGTGTCTTTCCAAGTCTGCATCTCCGTCGCCTCCTTTTTCATCATTCTGAGATATTTGAACTATTTTTTCAGTTCCTGGACTCGCACAGTTGCTTTCACACTTAGCCCCTCCTTAAAATCTCAGGAAAATGTCGGTGCATGTCTGAAAACAGCTTGTGTCTATTCTTACATCTTTGAAAAAAAAAAAAAAAAAATTCTTGAACTGCATGGGAAAAAAAACCTGGCTGTCATGTTTCCATGTTCTCAGCTGTGACTCATGGAACCGTTTCCCCATGACTGTCTGTCTCAGCGTTCACAGCCAGTCAGATCTGATGATGGAGTTTGGTGGTGACAGCGGGAAGTGATGGGCGAGACGCGGAGAGGAAGACACATGGAAGTGGAAGTAAGATGGAGGCAAAAGCATCAAAAAAGGGAGATAATGGCTGCAGGTCCGGTAACACAGCTGTGTCCTGTAGGTTTTCAGAGGGAGATGTTCTGTTTCAACAATATCAGAGGCCTCCTGCTCTGCCTTATGACTGTGGAGCAACACCGGGAACACAAACATTAAAGAGGCTGCGGCTTGTCTGCCAAACGCTAAAGCCGCATCTGTGCTCGTGTGCATGTGTGTGAGCATGTGTGTGTGTGTGTGTGTGTGTGTGTGCACCTATAGCAGAACCCGCACTGCTCACAGCCAGACAGATTGTCAACCCTTTTTTAAGCACACGCACGTATGCATATGAAAAACACACACACACACACTCTCACAGAGGCGTATTTGAGGACTTTCTCACCGTCGTGCACAGTGGAGGCAGCGTCCCGCCAGTGTGCCGAGTGAATTTGTCTAAATGTCACATTACTGAGGAAGCCGCACGCACCTTTCCTCAAAAACCGAGTCAGATAAAAGCTAGAGGGAGGAAAAGATAAGGAAGAAAATGTGTCGGAGAAAGGTTGGGTACATTCGGGAGGTAAGTATTTGTACAATTCTGGTGTGATGGTGATGTTCCTGCAGTATCTGTCGCTCCCTCGTCTCCTTTGCTGCAGTCTTCACCTGTGGAGTGGGAGATCTGTTCCTGAGGAAAATAATCATTTTACTGTGTCCACGCTTGTGTCTGTTTGTTTACGATATTTTGGCAAGGGGAGGGTGTCCGAACCTTGTGCTAATTTAAAATCTTTCCAACAGTTTGGTGTCCAATGTCGACGCAATCATCATATTATTCCATGTCCTACTGCACAAAGCATTACACTTTTCATTATAAAAGCAATGAGGAAATCAGGGAAACGGTGGTCCCCCTGCAGATAAGGTAAATGAACCTCTGTATTGCCATGGGGTAAACTGCATTAGGCATGTGTTTACTCTGGTATGTGATGGAAAACACTGTTTGTTCAAAACAACTCTTTGTGATACATCCATATTTTCATCCTTTTGAAATGTTGTTGTGGTATATGCAATTCTGAAGGCAGGTTTCTGTACATCATGGATAAAGAAAGTAGCACAGTTCAAATCAGACCTGCACTGTGGGGGTTGTGTTGGTGATTTGAGGTTGCATGACGTCCGTTTCACATCAGTCACAGTTTCCGACACGAAAAGGAAACCATAGAAATGACTGGGACTGCTGCAGCACACCAGACCCGATGCACTCATCCAGTTCAGCTGCCTGGGAAGTGCCTGTTCCCGGACTGTGGGCACAATGCTACACCTGGCAGCAGACAGATTTTCTTTTTTTTGGTCCCTGGTTTTTTAAATCAGACTTCCTCCTTTATCTTTCTCACACATGTGCAGTTTCCGTTGCAATAACTGCACCAGCGACATCCTGGGTCCATCAGTCCAGTAGTGCTTGAACTTAGATGTGTTTTATTATACTGTCTCCTTTTCACATTTCATTGTTTTTTAAAGATAGAATTTATTAAAGAAAACAGGACGTTCAGGATCCACTGTGCTTCAAAAGGAAGTTCTTTAGTCCGTTAATTTCAGTCAGTTCATTTGATGGATGTCTATATGAAGCATAGACTAGTGAGTAGTCATAGATAGACACTAAAAGGTCAAAGTACACATCAAATCAAAGTTTTTATCACTTTAGGTGTAGATCTTATGCTGATATTAATTCAAGCGCTGATTTCTCCTGTAAGTTTTAAATGATTTTGTAATTTAACGCTATAAAAACGTTAGGATTGACCGGTGAGACTGACACGTGATTGGTCGAATGCGTCTATCGACAGGACCTCGCTATAGCGGGACCATCCCCCATTTGCTAATCCGCAGTCCTTGGCTCCAAATGCGTATAAGATAGTTAGATATTTCAGCTTTATATCTAGATAGTGGGAGGAAGCAGAGATGCGTCGTCCATCTTTATAAACAGTTATATGAAGCATGGTAGCAATAATATATCAGTCAAACCCTGACAAACAAACCAGTAAGCCCTGCTGAATACATGATGCTGTTTTTGCAGTGATTTTAAGAATATTCCTTGTGTATCGTGACTGTGGCTGCGGCTTTAAGAGACCCTGTTCCCTGAGCGTTCAGACTGATGATGCAGTGAGCGGATGAGAGGAGAGACTCTGCAGTGGGAGAGTTCCTCATGCGAATGTGTTTGAGTTTTGTAAAGCCTGCACTGCTCAGCTAGTAGAGTTTGACTCATTTAGTAGTTCTACTGCGCCGCTCAGTTAATTCAACTCTGATTTGTTCAGGCTCCTCTGGCATTCACATAGATTTATTTTGGACGCAACAGTGCACGTCTTCCAGTCATTTCCTCCTTCACCCCACTGAGTTGTTTCTCTGACACGCTCCTAAAGACCTGACAAAAAATATGACTTTAAGCGCACGCACGGTCTAAGTATCGGGCTTCTCCGGGCTGGGGGGATTTTACATTGGTTAACCATGTTTCGCTGAACCCATTAACCTGTCAGAGGAAATCAAAGGCCGATAAAACAAGTAAACGACTGGGATGCTGTGAGCTCTCTGTGGTAAGCGCATGTCTCTAATGTTGAGAAAAGTAATAATCTGGTTTTGTAAATTGGGTTAACCGACGTTCCTGCTGCAGAATCCCGATTTATTGGACATGTGCATGCTTGACCAGGTTTCTAAAAGGCCTCACACACATGTCGAGAAAACGGCTTTATAAAGGGAGGAGTTCCATGATGGCAGCAGTGCAGAGAAATAAATTATCATTTTTCATGTAGCTGTAGTAAAAAAATAGGTCCTTGCACTGTTAGCCACAAGAAAACTGGGGTCTATCTGCTCTGATTGAATTATGGATCATTACATTATTTTGCACTATTAAATTGCACCAATGGTTTACACTGCTTGTGTTATACTTTCAGCATGTTACAGTGTTGAATCTGGGCGGTGAACACATAAGCTGATGAATGTGTGTTGTTCTTTTAAATAGGTTAAAACTGATTCATTACATTATGATATTACACTGAAAGGAGTTTATTAATTGAGGGAGTTGTTTTTTAATCTCACAGGTCACCTATGCAATTTGGTGTCTAGCTTATTAGATTGAATTTGCATTGCTTCCTAATTGCCAGTTGTTTGCGGTAATGATGACACAGGATAGAGCTGGGAAAGAGAAAGGCTGTAACGTGTTTCCCAGTAGATAATCATAGTGTGTGTGTCTGTCTGTGTGTTTGTGTGTGTTCTAGAAGCCTGGCTCTATAGGGACGACAATCCACCATTTTGGTACAGAATGAAACCATATGCAGTATCTCAACAAATATTCTCTAGATTTCCCTGAAAGACAATAGTTGCCATCAGTTGCTGTGAGTTTGGATGTCCCTGCCTTTTCCTTATAGCGCCACAAAGAGGTCAGAGATGTAGGTTTAGAGTGAAACTTCTCATGAACTGTCGGATGGTTTGGTGCATAGGAAAACCTTGATAATCCAAATGGTTTATGACCAAATTTGAATTTAGAAATGATCAGAAAAGGATATTATACACTGCATTCACATGGTCAGAGAAAGCATTTAGCTTACTTTGTCTTGTATTGAAGTGGCCCCATGTTATAATATATCTGGCCTAATCCAGATCCTGTAGTGTGAGGGGTTGACAGACATAATCTTAATGTCATTGACTGATATGGAGCCTCCCCGATTTCAAATCTTAAAAATCAAACATGTTTGATATTTTGAAGTTTTTTGAAGCTCCGTTTGATCCGATGCGTCTCTGTGAGTTTCCAAAACTCTGGAATTGATCTGTTTAAATGGTAAAGGGTGTGGTCCTGTACCTCGGCTGGATCGTCTCATGTATGCACTATTACTGTTGAAATATAAAAATCTGTTATATCTGTTGTTGGTCTTCCATCATTTTAAAATCAGTTAAGATTTGATATTGAGTGCAGCAGCTGTTCCCATTTGAAGTTCAACTGAGAAAGTCGTATTTTTCCACTCTGCAAATGACATTTGTTGTTATTACACTTTCATTAAATCACATAAATAGCTTCTCCCACATGATGTGAAGCAACACTGTGCTGAAGATAAGTCTCACAGAGCCACTGAGCAGGGCCACAGAGTTCAGTCTTGTTTCCCATCAGCTGCTATGTGGAGGAGTTTCCAGTTTGTCAGTTTCCAGTTCAGCTGCAGAGCTTCGCGGCAATCGCACGAGAGTCATGACCTCGATCAGTGACAGTTCTGAGAGCAGCTGCGACACTTACATTACTTTGATTTTATGTTTCCACCATTAACAATCATAAATCTGCAGTTGTGAGTTATCTGCTGCAGCTTCAAATTCCCATGAAAGTGATGCACGCCCCCGATCAGCCACAGCATTAAAACCAGTTGCCTGTTTTAATGCTGTGGCTGATCGGTGCGTGTACATCAACTCTGTGATTACAGTGAAATAACGACGAGCTCGGAAATGTGCAACACGGAAGATAAAACAACAATTTCACTCCAGAGAGTCTGTGAGTCCACACCGGCGCTGCGGCTAAATAACTCGCGCTTGACTTTGATAACCACATTTACTCGGTGATCACTCACTCTCCGGCTGCAAAGTGGAGACAAACAGCAAATCCACAAACTCTGGTTCTTCTTTTTAAGTCTCCAGCATAATTTTTCCTTTCCACCGTGTCTGAGACTGGTTTTGATTAGTAATCATGACCTATGTGTCCCTGGTGTTTACCTCAAGTGGGTCTATGAAATAATCTTTCTTTCCTGCTTTCTTCCTTTCTTTCTTTCTTTCTCTCAACCCTCAGTCTCTCTCTCTTTCTCTGCTCTCCCTGCGTCTGTGCTGTATGTAGGAGTAGTTACATCATTAGTATGCCATTAGCTCTGATCATTGATTCCTCTCGCAGAACAAACCCCCCCCCCCCCCCCTCAATGTTCGCTGACACGGAATTCTGAAGAGATCCGTGAACTTTATCACCTTCAGCGTTTCGGTTTCCTCCTCAGAATTCCCACCGGATCAGCACTTTCCTCCCCTCCAGACCTTTTCTAATTATCCTGTTCCTGCCTTTCAATAAATAATTACAATAAAGGTCATCAATCAAAAGCGAAACATTGATAACTGAAGAGAAAGTCCAATATCCCCTTGGCACGGGGCTCCTGCCGTCATAAATACGATGACGGACTGCGTGTGTTAGTATGTGTGCATCCTGGTGTGTGTGTGTGTGTGTGTGTGTGTGTGTGTGTGTGTGTGTGTGTGTGTGTGTGTGTGTGTGTAGCAGAAAAATAATTTTATACATAAATCATGTGCCACGAGCTAGATGAGAGGGACCAGTGAAGGTACTGCACACATGGGCTGCTGTGATTAAGCTTTGTCTGTGCGTGTGGTTTTGAGATGATAAGGGCGACAATAGTAAACAAAATGCGATCAAACACAACAGTTTGACCGAGAGTTAAGCTCAGACTAAGCCCACACGCGCTGAGCATCCCAACTGAATTTTGATTAGAACGCACACACACACACACACACACACACACACACACACACACACACACACACACACACACACACACACACACACACACACACACACACACACACACACACACACACACACACACACACACACACACACACACACACACACACACACACTTGGATATGCTTATACAAGAGCTGTAGGGGTATAGTCTCTTTGGTGCCAGTGATTGGTAGCTATCTGTCTAGCCTGGAGGACCGGCGAGGCAGCCAGGCCTCCCGCCAGGCTCAGCCCAGAGAGCAGCTCTGATAACGGGGTGAAAATGTGAGCCGTCCTCAGCGTCAGCCTGGAGGAACGGCTGCCTCGGGCCTCTTCGGAGCTGAAGCTGCAGCCTAAATGAGTTTCTGAGCCTGGCAGTTCGGTAGAACTCGACACTGTTACAGTCTGTTGCCACACATACACACACGTACACACAAACGGCACACAATTGCATCTAAGCATACACACAAACACACACACACTCGCTCTCGCCCGTGTGTTAACCTGGTCGGAAGGAAATTACAAAATCAGAGAGGAACATTGTCTATTAAAAGAGTAAACAGCCTCCCAGGTTGTGTTTGAACGTGGGAGCCCGAATGCATTCATTATCCTGTTGCTTACGGAGGCATTGTGCTCTGCATGTCAACACTCCGCCACCCCCGAACACTCATCATAATGCAAAGCAAATCACACACGCAGACACACTCACTCTCACACAAACACACACACTCACACAGCTTCGATGACTCCAAAATGAGGAAATGACTTCCATCAGACTTTAAAATATTTTCATCCTTTTCTCTTTCCTCTCCTCTCATCACTTCCCTCTCTCTCGATCCGTCTCCTTCATTCCCGCCTAATTGGTCCAAGTACTTGCCGGCGCTGCCACAAACAGCACCAAATTAGTTTTCATCAAAACCCAATTCCACCTGAGTTCGACCTGCGAATGTGCTGAACACACAGATGAAGATGTTGGGCTTTTCATAGGTGCAGGAGCCGAGAGATGATGGTTAGGAAGGCACAGATTTTGCTGAAATGGAGATTTTTGGGGGGAGATTGTTGTTTGGTGGAAAAACAGGTTTCTATTAGAAAGGACTAATGGGTAGAGCGAGGCGCATCTGTCTACAGGAGAGCTGTGGAGAGAGAGAGGGTTTCTCAGGCGTCGCTGAAGTGACAGAGCGTGAAACAGTTCGCTAGGCATGTCTAAAGATAGAGGGAAGAGCTGAGAGGGACGGGAAGTGGAGGATGGCAGTGGGTGGTTAACAAGCCAATAACACTGCGTTCTGAACAGGTGAAAAATGCGTCATGGAGCTGATTCCTGGTCTAAGCCGATGGTGACTCTCTCATCGTCAGACGCAGGTGGAGACACACTTTAAAGCCAAATACCTGGTGACATTCATGATGATGGCTTTGTTCCATAAGGTTTTCTATTTGTGTTTGTACAAGTTTAAAGTTGTGCGTCATGCAGCTCAGGACGCCACATACTCATATAAACCACAGACAGAATGCAGAATGCAACATGGAGTAGATTTTTTAAATACTTCAAAAAACTACTGTGAATTTTGGATTTATATGTACAAAGATTACGAATCACAGATAAAGGACACATAGTGGAAAGTTAGGAGGAAAGTCAAAGACTAATAAAAAAAAAAGGACAAATCATCTTACAGAACAAAATCAAACAGAAATTTTAATGATTTTACCGGATACCAGGATAAGTGGTGTCAACGTGTTACCATGACACCAAGACCACATTTTCAAAATGTAATGTGTAATTAGTGTTTTTACATTTAATTAACACTGACTTATATACTTATCACCTCGGTATGTGTGCATATCAGTCCCTTTTCCAATCTTCACAGCCTGAAGGACTCTTTTACAAAAAAGTGAACACAACAAATATGTGTTTTCCTGCCTGGAACCATAATACTAAAGCATAAATTACCCCAATTTGTTTAGCAGCTCTAATAACCTGAGTAAAGACACAGTACATTACTGTACGACTCAGCTCTTTTACCACACTACAGTGTAGAGACATGAAGTTGTGGAATGATTGCGAAAGCCAGGACCAATAAATGTGTTGAAATGTAATAATCGGTACCCTGCAGGCTATTGCTCTTCACAGATCTCTACAACTGCTGCATTGAATTTGTATATGTAAAGAATAGAGATAAATTAAATAATCAGATTCCCGGCCGGGTCTGGGTCCTTGGTGGTTAGATGCATTACTGAACTTCACCCTGTTGCAGTTTCACCTCTTTGGAGTTTATTTTCCTGAAGTCTAAAAAAACGCTGCTGAACCAACTCCAAACATTAATCACCTCGATCGAAAAAGGTGTAAAAGAGAAACTTTTGGAAAACTATTGTGAGAGACGGGGCTAACATGTTCCCATCTGTCTATGAGTTACTATGGTTACCACTTATAAATACTATTCATGTCAAAATGTAAGAGGAACCACAGAGCAAGTGGCCTTTTTCACTTCCTCTCTTTCGTCTGCTCCCTCCTTCCTCTCCTCCTGCTCTACCTGCTCTCTGCTCCAAATGTTCTAACGCTTGTTTTGCTGTGTGTGTGTGTGTGTGTGTGTGTGTCTGTGTGTGTGTATGAGAGTTGTGTTGAGTTGCATTTGTGACACGTCCAGCACCGATGCCTGTTTTATAGGACTGCGGACAGCGTCTCTTTGCCAAGGTCAGGCTGACAGAGTGCATTATGGGAAAGTAATTCACGACTTTACAATAGAGTGCATTTACACACTCGGCGTGGTCCCGGGCTGAAAGTGACTCAGTCGTATTTAAAGGATGATTTCAAGACCAGAGCTATTGAGTTATTTCTGCAAAGCACGAGAACACCTGCTCGATATGTGCGTGCATGTGGCTTCATCTGTGTGTGTGTGTGTGTGTGTGTGTGTGTGTGTGCATATGTAGATGTACTGACATTTGCTGCTCGTCTGATTAATTATCTAGAGCCTGGATAGATTGTGACAGGTGTTAGTCATTTCCTTGGGATTAGGAAGGTGGGAGGAAGACAGAAGGAGGGAACGAGGGGGGGGCTGCAGAGGTGCACAAGAGGCAGGGGTGCCAGTGAACATGAGTCTCAATAATATCAAATGACAGTGTGTGTGTGCGTGTGTCTATGTGTGCGTGTGTGTAAGACAGACCTCCCATCATTTTGTTGGGAGCAATTATCTCTCTATTCAAGTCAGTGTTGATGTCTGAATGTAATCGTCTGGAAACACTAAGTGCAACTAGACTGGGTTTCATGAGACACACAACACACACACACACACACACACACACACACACACACACACACACACACACACACACACACACACACACACACACACACACACAGATATATGTTTGTACTTCTATCTTAGTGAGGACACTCATTGGCATAACGCATTCCCTAGCCCAACGATCCAAGCTAAAGGCCTAACCCTAACCTTAACCTTAACTAGGGTTGCAAAATTCCGGGAATATTAAAAGTTGGAAACTTTCCATGGGAATTAACGGGAATATACGGGAATATACGGGAATAAACGGGAATTAACAGGAATAAACTGGAAATGTTGTGGGTAATTTATACTAACTGTATTTACCTTGTCATATACAGACATAAATGTAAACATTTTGTTGTGTCATAGGCTGATTTGAGCCCTGAGGAAACTTTGGGCACGTGACTATATGCTTCTGCATCTTTGTGTCATTCTTAACATAGGTCTTTGCACAGTATTTGCTAATGTACACAGCCTTTCCTTCTACATTGGATGGGGTGAAATGTCTCCACACATGTGCACAACAGTGCACGTGGCATTGTTCTGTTGAATAAGATGAGAAAAAGTTTGTAAAAAAACGCTAATGCAATGCCAGAGATATAAATAGTTAGCCAAACAATTTGAATCGTCTGTGAAAATATTTTACAATTGATGGATAAATGAATGGAAATAGGCTAGATGAACAGATGAACAATCCTCAATCAGCTTGCTAATATGTTTTCCCCAGTAATATCATGGAAACTTACCTGACTAGTCCTGCACACTACAGCAGGCCTCAATAGCCCTGTTGTAGAGTGAAGGATGCTGGGAGTTATCTGTGCATGTGATGGAAGAATGCACAGTGGAGGGTTGAAATTCAACGTGCAGCGTGTGCTGCATTCCATACATCTTTAAAATAGAGTTTTGAATGATGTTTTTATTGCTCAGCGTTTAATTTGAGTATTTTCTTTTTTTTTCAAAATTCCCCAAATTCCCGAGCCTAACTTCCAATGGAAAGTTTCCGGAAAGTTTCCAGAAATTTACCGGAAACTTTCCACCCCTTTGCAACCCTAACCTTAACCTAAACCTAATTCTAACCCTAACCCTGAAACCAAGTCTTAACCCTCAAACAGTTCATTAAAGGTGGGCCAGAAAGTGAGGATTGGTCATGTCGTTACTTTCCCCAGATCCAGTCATGTGGTGTGATGGCAGGTCGCAGCAGGAAAGCGAGTTAAGGGGGAAGCCAGCTCACAGCTATATCAGAGGTGTGGTGTAAATTCATCTGTTCCCTCATGACAAGGAGCTGCTCTCTCTGGAGTTTTCAATCAGCATGGACATTGAAGGATTCATGTGTAGATTTTAATTGTTTTTCTAGTAATCTTATAACTTTCCACTCTTAATATTACGGCTTTATTGTTGTTGATTCTAAACTTTTTTCCTTCTTAAGATTTTAACAATTAGTTCTCTTTAATTAGGACTTATTGGAAAATCTCAGACTTGTTTCAAGTGGCCTTTAATACTTTGTCTTAGCCTTTCAGCGGGTGATGGAAAAAATATTTTGTTTCAATTTGTTAAAACTTCCATTTAAACCATAGCAAACCCTCAGAGATGATGATTAACATCTGTCTTCTATTTCTCTTGTCTCATCCTTCCATCTATTTCTCCTTCCTTCATTATAACTGTCTCCCCTACACTCCAACTTTGTCCTTCTCTCTCCACCTCTCAATTCCTTTGCATTTTTTATGCATCGCTCCTTCACTTGTGTTTTTGATTAATATTGATTAAGCCGTAATAGTCGGGCTACAGGGACCCTGCTTTTCAATAACTTCTAATTACGCAAACACACACACACACACACACACACACACACACACACACACACACACACACACACAAACACACACAAGCTTCGATAAATCAAATTGCGAGTTCCACTCATAACGCCCCGGCCCACAAATTACAAACAGCGATCTGACAATGTCAATAAAAATGGCTGCCATTCGGCCCAGTTGCATTCTTGTGAAATGAAAAATGTGAATAAACATTACGATTACCATTAACATGACCATTTCACTTTGATCCCTTCTCTTTTTCTCAGTCTTTCTTTTCTTTTTCCCTCTCTCGGCCTGAGCCCTGTCCTCCCCTCTTTCCTTACTTCCCGTCCTCCTCCTCCTCCTCATCCCGTTAGCCCGCCCCCTTTGTCTCCACTTTGTTTCAGCTGTTGATTCCGCATCAATCATTGCGAAATCTAATTTGTCAAACCTCCATCTAGCAGGGCCCTCAACCCTGCGCCGCTGTCTGTTTGTCTGGAGCCCCACAAATGAGATGTGTGATAAGGCAACACAGGGAGTTCTGCCAGGAATAAAAACAGACTTTTGCACTTTGAAGTCGGCGCGGATCAGAAACAACAGAGGGCTCTTTGTGCTACAAAGGGAGAGTTTCTCCCCTTCATCCATCTTCCCTCGTTCCTGCACCTTTTCCCCGCCACCAGTCTGTCACTCTGTGAACTGTCACATATCACATACAGGCCCCAAATCTGCCTCACTTACCTGCAGCTCTACCTACCAGGGGGAACAGATCTGACTGTGTGTGTGTGTGTCTATATCCGTGTGCAGGGATACATATGCACATACCTTGAGGCAATTGGAGTTGGTGCACAGGTGATGAGGACGTGCGCTATTCTCTGTTTGTCTATTTGTCTTCTCATTTCTGGGTTGTGTGCTTGTAGTCGTGTCTCTCAGGCAATCTTCTCCAGCGTTATCCCAGCCCACCCAGGTTCTCTCCCCCTGTCACTTTCATTTTTTTCGCAGCGAGCACTCGCCGTCAAGTCTGGAAAAGACACTGTCAGCGCTGACGTAGGTGCGCACTGTACATCTTGTGTCCCATCAGCCCCACAGCTACCCTTCATCACGCTCGCTCCCTCCGACCCCCCCAACACCTACACCAGTCCCATGTTCCCGACATGGGAGTCATTTGTCTTCTTTGTGTCCGCTGCGATGATGTGGGATAACGTCAGAGGCCAGTGGAGCAGACAGGGGAGTATTGGAGTATCGATCCGTCCTCTGTTCTCCCTGTCCTCCTGCGACTGGTACTGATGGAGTTTGGCTCCACACGTTGTTTCTTACACCTTTGGTGCACACGTATGAATGTGTGTGTGTGTGTTTGTGTGAGAGAGGGAGAAAGAGCAATCTATTTGTAGGAGGGAGTTGTTGGTGACTGTATGGGACTGCTCAGGCTCCAGTTGAGTCTGCTCTCCCTCTCCATTCGTAACCAGCTCATTCTGCAGTGTGTGTTTACAATGACTGTGATATATTAAAGACAATTACATGACAAAAATAAATGGTAAATGGATTTTTATTTATATAGCACTTTTCTAGTCTGATGATGACCACTCAAAGCCCTTTACAGTACAGTTTCACATTCACCCATTCACACACACCTTCATAGAGTGCATCTACTTGCAGCACTTTTGTTATTCTATGTGGGGCCATTCAGGGTTCAGCATCTTGCCCAAGGACACTTCGGCATGCAGATGGTTCAGACTGGGGATCGAACCTTCAGGTTGGAGGACGACCACTCTACCTCTCAGCCACAGCCACCCCCCCAAATAGAGAGCACAAACCTCCACCCACACTAAAGCCATATCTCGCCATGTTGAAGAAAGTAAACAAAGACTAATGGAGCCATAAGTTTATCCAGATATACTCTAAGTCTAAGATATGTTATGTTTATATATTTCTTGACATTAAGATGATCTGGTGAAGATAATGTGAAGCAAAAAGCCTTGTGTCCACTCACTCAATAACCCCTACTTCACTATAAAGGCTCTTCTATATAGAGGACTATATAGTGAGGTCATCGGCGAAAGGAAAAACACTTTCACTCTCTTCTCTGCGAATTTTCTCTGAACCGGTAATTACATCATTGTCGCAGGATTGTGACGTACAACAAAAACAATGTCGGCCAGTGGAAAATCGTCTCATATTAATGCAATAAAAATAAAATATTTCAATAGACATTCTTGTATATATATCTCAATGGTTATAAATTATCATCCACCTGTTAACTCAAGTGCCTATTCAATAGAAAATGTTCCAGCAGTAGTTACCTGGTTCCGGCTCTGACTCATCACAAGTGACCTTGAGCTCAGAGAGACAGACATTATTTAAAGCCAGGACTCTGCGTTCCTCGAAGAAAGCTGAGGATATAAACTGCAAGCGGATGACTACTGCAATAGTTTAACACAATCCCCATCTTGGTAACATCTTAATCTTATGTGTTCTTGTTGCTGTGGTTCACTGTCTCTGTCTCACATCCCTCCTGAGAGAAAACAGATTACCCAATAAGCATCAACGTCTGGTCCAACTCAGGCAACAAGCAACAGCCTTCAGCTCAAGTTATCTCAGTCCTTATAATAAAATAAAGAATGGCGTGTGCTTTGTACTTCACTCATACTTCTTGCTGTAAGTATGTTATTGTCTGTTTTACTGTAAGGGCCATGATCTCCTCCTTCCTCTCTGTCTCTGGCATAAAACATATTTCCTCTTTGTATGGTGAATTTATTGGCTGGATATCTGCTTTAATAGAACATTTTTGATCCGATATTCCATGACCAAGATCTTTGACTGCCTGAGTGAAAGCGGCCAGCTGATTTGTATCATCAGAGCCCAGATTATCACCCCTGGCCTGTGCTGCCACGTTCCTGTCCGGTCAGATCTGCTTGGCACTGAAAAGAGTTTCTGCTCAGTGACTCCTGGTTGTTTTGTAGCTCCACACACCCGTATTGAAAAAGACATCAACAAAACAAACCACGCACATACAGCCACACAATAGATGGGAAAACATCAACGCATGATAGGCAAGGAGAGGAGGGGATAAGCATCTCTGTGAAATCCAAAACAAGCGGCCCCAGCTGTACACACCAGAACAGACACACACACACACACGCTATCACACCTTTGTGCAGTTTAAGACCTGATTGTGATCTGTGACCGCTGCACGTGGCCGCAGTCACACTGAGAACAAAGTGGTAATTCCAGTCTGCTCCCACCTTCCACCTCGTGGAGCCTAGACACTGCATATCATCCTATAAGGCTGGTGCTACTTTAGTCACACACACACACAGACACACACAGACACACACAGAGAAGAGAGAGGAGAAGCAGCAGGAGAAGCAGCAGGAGAAGGAGGAGAAGCTGTTGTCAAATTTAGGACCATGTCTCTCATAAAGACAGAAAGCTAAGGAAGAACAGTTGTCTTACTTTAGATTACTTTCTCATTTACTTCAGCATCAATTTAAATTGAGGCTTCAATGATTTCCTGTGACGTCTTAGCTTTTTTTTCAGAAAGAAAGAAACCAACGTGACGTTTGACCAGAGATGCATTAGTGAGTATTACAGTTGGTATAATAACCTTAACCTTCACCTAAAACGTCTTCCTCTCCCCACAAGGAAGAAACGTCCCAATAATGTGACTTTTAATAGATTTAGGTCCCCACAACATGACTAATACCTTTACTACACACACACACACACACACACACACACACACACACACACACACACACACACACACACAGAAGAGAGAGGAGAAGCAGCAGGAGAAGCAGCAGGAGAAGGAGGAGAAGCTGCTGTCAAATGTAGGACCATGTCTCTCATAAAGACAGAAAGCTAAGGAAGAACAGTTGTCTAACTTTAGATTCTTTCTCATTTACTTCAGCATCAATTTAAATTGAGGCTTCATGATTTCCTGTGATGTCTTAGCTTTTAACCAACGTGACGTTTGACCAGAGATGCATTAGTGAGTCTTACAGTTGGTATAATAACCTTAACCTTCACCTAAAACGTCTTTCTCTCCCCTCAAGGAAGAAACGTCCCAATAATGAGACTTTTAATAGATTTAGGTCCCCACAACATGACTAATACCTTTACTACACACACACACACACACACACACACACACACACACACACAGAAGAGAGAGGAGAAGCAGCAGGAGAAGCAGCAGGAGAAGGAGGAGAAGCTGCTGTCAAATGTAGGACCATGTCTCTCATAAAGACAGAAAGCTAAGGAAGAACAGTTGTCTAACTTTAGATTCTTTCTCATTTACTTCAGCATCAATTTAAATTGAGGCTTCATGATTTCCTGTGATGTCTTAGCTTTTAACCAACGTGACGTTTGACCAGAGATGCATTAGTGAGTCTTACAGTTGGTATAATAACCTTAACCTTCACCTAAAACGTCTTTCTCTCCCCTCAAGGAAGAAACGTCCCAATAATGAGACTTTTAATAGATTTAGGTCCCCACAACATGAGTAATACCTGTACTACACACACACACTAGCACACACATACACACACACACACACACTCACACACACACACACACACACACACACACACACACACACACACACACACACACTCACACACACACACACACACACACACTCACACACACACACACACACACACACACACACACACACACACACACACACACACACACACACGGCCGACCAATCCACTCCTCAACACCGCCAAAGTAATTTGTCATGTTCATGATAAATTATACCCTCTCCAGTTCAATGCGTACAGAGGTTGGAGAGAGAGAGAGAGAGAGAGAGAGAGAGAGAGAGAGAGAGAGAGAGAGAGAGAGAGAGGCAGTTATTTACAGCTGTCATTTGTATTTGTGCTTACAGCAAAGAAATGAAACATGACAAAATACGGTAAGACGAGAAGGCGTTTGTGCGTCGCGCGTTTACTCCTTCATGGCATTTAAAGCTGTGGGGGGGTAAACTGCAGGTCATTTACGGGGTTGGCCCGACTTGACAATTTAATTTGTCACTGCCTTTTTTCATTGGAATCAAACCTTGAATAAAAATCGCAAAACAAGCACAGCGGAGTTAAAAGGGTCGTCTCACCCACGTTAGAAGACACCGTCTGCTTCAGCTCAAGTTTTATCTGCTCAGGTTTGGAGGTATCTGTCTCCGAGGTTCCATTGTGAAGCTTCCACTCCTGATAAATTAAATTCCAAAACACCCTCAGCCTGCGTCCTGACCTTTAAATCAGTGCCCACGTCTCACAGGTCTGATGCTGTGCTCACCGACGGCTGTTTCCTGTGACTGGGAGTTCAAATCATAAGGGAAGGAATGAACAGACGGACCCTGGAACACATGAAACACCCATACCTGCTTTTCAAGGCCTTTCAGAAGTTTTGTAGTCATAATTAGAATGGACATAACACAGGCGGCTGTGGCTGAGGGGTAGAGTGGTCGTCCTCCAACCTGAAGGTCGGCAGTTCGATTCCCAGTCTGACCCATCTGCATGTCCTTGGACAAGATGCTGAACCCCGAATGGCCCCCCATAGAATAACAAAGTGATACGAATAGATGCACTGTATGAATGTGTGTGTGTGAATGTCCATTTACCAAGTGATTACAACTACACATCACATTATTACACTTTGACATTTGGCTACATGAAATATTTGGTGGTGATATTTATGAGGTGATGAGAAAAAGTGCAACAATTCATCCTCTTAGGACCATGAATATCTCATAGACTGTATATAAAGATGGAGGATATAACAGCTCCTAAAAGTGAAGTCAAAACATAATGATCACCCCCTGGTGGCTGTCTGCAGCATTGGTTATAAAGCCCTCATCATCCATGTTATTGGATGGGACTTTGGCCAAACTAAATAGTCAAAGTACACCCCAAATAATATTTTTCCAAAGATGGATTTGATCATTTTTGGTACTTCCAATATGTATTGATCCTACATAAATGGGGGGAACATCATGATTGACAGCTGAGACACTGTCTCGTGATTGGTCCAGTGATATATCGGCAGGACCTTGATACCATGGCTCCACTGTATGAATACTACTGCGCCGACCATGGCTCCAAATGACATCACCAGCAGCACCCTTATCTGAGATCTTAATACAATTTTGAGGAAATGGCATCATCCATCTTTTTTTCTAAACTGTCTGTGGTCTCTAAACGTCTTTGAGGTTCAGTCTGCTACAAAGTTGTGGCCAAAAAAAAACTTGGACGACTGCATGAAGTTGGAAAAAAAAAAAAACTGAGGCAATGACGGTTTGAGACATTACCATTTGCATCAGCTAATGTAGGATATTTCTACAATAATCCAGGGATCCTGCATTCATACAAAAACAAAAAGAGCTTTATGCATTATCCAGAACCATTGTCGAAATGTCAATGAAGACAATCTGCATGGTCTCCACTGGGTATATCATAAAGCTGTGTGGGAATACCCATTGTCAGCCTGCACCCGACAATGAATTCAGTTGTAACCCGAGGTAAACGTAGACATTCTCTAGTTAAAAAAACACACACGTATGATCCAAACAACAGAATTCTCTGAACCCTGTTAGTGTTGGAGGTGCAGGCTGGAGGAATGGGGGAAATCTCACAATAGCCTTATACAGTATATGTGTTTATGGAGGCTGAATGCCCACAGGAACCGCGTGAGGCATGGATAGACTCAGCCAGGGGAGAACTCATCTGTTTCTTGGCTCGTAGCTGTTCCAACACTCATAATGCCTCCGTCCCCTGGGTGGGATTCCTTCTATAATAGCCTGCAACTATGCCGCACTGAAAAACAACCTTGCTAATTCTCGCACACACAATAAGGGAGAGACCCATGGAGTGAGATGGGGGGAGAGGGGTGAGAGAGGGAGAGAGAGGGGTGAGGGATCCTGTGCCTCTACTCCCAAGTCTAACTCTAGCCTCTTTTGTATTCAGGTAGGTTGGCTTAACCAGAAAAATGCTGATAACTCCTTGACACAAGGTCACTCATGATATGCCATTAAGGAGCCAATGCGGCGGCTGTATGTGGTCCGCGCACAAACACGCACGCACACCTTCACAACACACACGCCCAAGTGGAAGGGTCAACAGAATTATGTAAACCACTTTGTTTCATCTTCATAATCGGCAGTGGGCTTTTAGGGAGTTAAGGTCACTGACACGATTATCCTATTATATTAGATAAAGTAAGGGTGATGGAGAGAGGCGGAGGTGGAGGAGGCACGGAGAGCAGGACAAAAGAAAGAGAATATTAAAAAGGGCTCAGGCATGCAGGAGCGTCTCCAGGTACAGTAAGAAAAATGTGCAGGAAACACAATGGATTCCTCTGTGGCTACTCAGAAATTCTACCTTAGGAACAGGTATGTGTGTGTGTGTGACTGTGTGTGTCTGTGTGTGTGTGAAAAGAGAGAGATGGGATGAATCATGCGGAGTGACAGTGACAGAGGGGGATTTCAGAGTGAACTTTGAGTGTACATCTCATATATTTTCATCTGGCCGCAGGGAGAGCTGCCACTGGCTCTGTACTCGGCTGTCAGCCATGACAGACTCCACTGATTGGCTTTCTTCACTACTCTGTGTGCACGTGTGTGTGTGTGTGTGTGTGTGTGTGTGCGTGTGTGTGTGTGTGTGTGTGTGTGTGTGTGTGTGTGTGTGTGTGTGTGCAGGTGTGCTCATGTTCATATGTTGATGTATGCGTGGAAATCCGACATTGATGTATATTGCTTTTGCTGTATCTCCGGATCTTAAGGGACTGCTATCCGACCTTCTTAAAAATTATGTTCACACACAAATAGGTTTCGCAGGAATTTCCAGTTACATGTTTATTATCTGCATGGTGACGGAGCTCCAACAAAGTTGTTGAGATTATTACTTTGGAGGGAATCTCTCGATGATTCGCTTTTGGAGCCGGTTTGGTCAAAGGTCAACATAAAAAAATGATGCCATGCAATATTCAAAACGCACTTTCCGAGGTATAGAATAGGACTGTAGACACGTCCTGAAGCTTAAATAGATGGAATCTAAGTTCATATGGAGGTAATGGAGTCATGATAACAATAATAAGTGAGAAAATGACATAATATAATGTTGTAACACGTTGACTTTTGCTCTATCTTGATGACATAATTATGAAATGGTGTTAGCATTGCCTGACAGGGGTATATACAGTGTGTGGAGGGTATTCTGATGCTTTTCATTGTATTCCTTCCTCCCAGATGAACACAGTGGCCTCATTTTAAACTTGTCTGGTAGCAGTTACATCAACAAATAGGGTTAGCTTATAAAACAAGGGGTCTGGTCGGTTTGCGTGAACAGCGCGGCCTGGGATGGATCAAAATCCGAGCCTGGATTATCCTTTTAAGTCCGCTCCTGGTTTGAGTAACAATGAGTGGGTTAGAAGATGCATGACCTCATCCAACTATCCCTCCACCCTGTGACTCCTCTGTCGCACAACAACGTCACATTTCCTGGAATGAAAAAGTAAAGGGATCAAAAAACCAGACCTGCCTTTAATCTTCCCCCAGTTGTGTCTGGCGGAGCAAATTAGTTTTACCTAGACATATTTTTGTAGAAGATCAGGCGGCTCCACAGAGTGTAAATTCTGGCAATAATGTGTAGGGAGTGTCTAACGGTTGTGCAGAGTGTATGAAATGAGCGCAAACCTCCAAGGGAAGCGAATGGATGTGTATGAAGACATCAAAAGAGAATGAGATGAGGTGAGGAGGAGAGGAGGTCCGGATTAAGATTTGAAATTTTGAGCAGTAAATCTGATTTATGGGCCGGGGGGGGGGGACGTGCCAAGCTTTTACAGCTGACCTCAAAACATTTTGTGTTTTCCCACTTGCTCCTGTTCAATGAACTGCAGCAGTTTGTCTTTTTATGAGTCAGGGTGTTTTTTTAATTAAAGTAGAAAATGAAGGACTGAGGGGAAATGACAAAAGAGTAAAGAGCAGCAGCGATGAGTGACATGTGACTAACATTCAGCTGTAGGGTGACGATAGAAGCTTCTTAGAAAATGCATGAAAGTTCAATTTCATTTCTTGCTTAAAACTTTTGATATTTTGCAGAAAACATGAGAAAAAAGTCAGGACTTGTGAATCAGTGCATTTGGTAGAACCTCAGTAAGAATAGGGGAGAGTAGCTTAAATTCAAAATGCAGCCACATTTATTTTGGAAACCCCCTGAGCTAAATGGGGGAGAAAAAATAAAACTCACAGGAGTCTCCTTTTTCTGACATTTACAGTTTAATGGCAACAAAACACATTGTGAAGTCGTAATTCTCCGGCAACACAGAATGAGATACAACAAGAGCGGCAAACCCGAGTTTATCACCAGCCCCATGTGCTCGGTAATGGAATGATACTCCAATCCCCAGCTTCCCCGAACACTCCGCGGCATGGCTGAGATCCAAAACACAAACATCCTTCGCTGCACCCTCGATGCTGCGATCCTAATGGGGAACACAAAACACCCCAAGAGTCAATTTTCTCGACTGGCTCTCGAATGATGAGTTCTGACGTGGGTGTGTACTCGAGGGCAGCAGGTAAGAGGGGTTGGGGTTTGGAAAGGGGGGGTTTAGTCGGTGGGTGTAGAGCGTCCTGGGTTTGGGGATGCAGCCCACTGTGTCGCTGGCGTGTTTGACATGTGCTGCAGTGCATTATAATCACCCCAGCCATCACTCAGCCGGGCCGGCGCTCTGAGCCCGCAGCATCGGTTCAATCAAACAAGCTTTTCAGATCGCCAGGCCTCTGGAGGAAAGCCCTGAGCATAGGAAACATGTCAGTCTAATATCACACACACACACACACACACGCTATCGGAGTGATCAAACAGCCACAGCGATAACAACTGAGCAGGGACATGCATGCGTCAGCAGGCGTTTCTCTCTCGCTCTCTGTGTGTGTGTGTTTGTGTGTGTGTGTGAGCAGATCAGCATTGCAGAATACTTGTCTGGATGAGGAGTTGCTGTGTAAGAACTTCAGCCATTGATCGACGATAATGAGTCACATGAGGAGGAAGAGGGAGGAAGTTGAGGAGAGATGGTCCGGAGGAAGAACAACACACAGGGTGAGTGCAAAGTTAGAGGTGAAGCCTACAGATGAGGTATAGATGAGGAAAATCGAGTTGGAGGATGAATTATGAAAAGAGACGTGAAGAATGAGGTGGAAGAGTGAAAGAGAACATGAGGTACAAAGTACAGGAGGAGGAAGAGGAATGAGGAAATGGGACCAGGGTAAAAAAAAAACTGATTTTGCAAAAGAAAAAAAAGAAAAACAGGCCATCTGGTGCGATGGAATTCCATTAGCGGTGCACATACAGGCCTCATGCTCCTGTCTCATCAACACATACAGTAACACAGGCTGAGCTGCTGTATGTGCATGTGTGAAAATGTTTGTGTGTGTGTGTGCACAGTGAGGTTTTTGCCCTTCCACCTCTCGCTCATCAGCTGCTTTCAGACATGCACTGAAGTCCGTATACATTTTCCTGGAGTCTTTCACAGGGGCTGAGAACGCAAAGGTCCGAGTCAGCTGCTCTGCACATCTTCCAGAACTTTCCCTGCCAGTTCACTATACGTCAGGGAAATGTCCGAGTGAGCCCATTTGACATTATAACAGGAAAACTCACAGCGAGTGAGTGGACGTTTCGATGCCAGTCAGACAAACTGGAAGAATACAAACATCTCAGGATGAACAGAGGCCTCACATAAACAGAAGACGTAATGCACATCTCAAATTGGAAAGACAATGGGATTCAAGAGCTTTTGACAATCAGGGCCGATGTTGATGTGGTGTAAACAAAAACCTGATATCCACAGTGGAACTTATACGTCATGTCCTCCATGCAACATGTTCTTCCCAGACGCCATCCCACGCCTAAGTCCTTTATGAAGGCAAACTCTGGACAATTTACATAATTCATGTCTGAAAAGCTTTTTATTGGGCATTGATTTGCACAAAATAACTCTTATCCGCTCAAACATTTACTGCACAATGGCCCATGTGAACTATCCGTGCCTGTAAACGCCTGTTCAAAGAGAACTCCGGGTGCCTCATACTCTCACTATTACCTCACGTAAGAGCTCTCCCACATTCCCGTTTACTCAATATTTCATGCATGAATAATCCAATCGAAGCAAAAGTGCATTATTTCCACCAGGGCCCTCTGCAAGATTAGCAGAGGGGGTTTGGCACAGTCCCCCCCGAGGACTCCCAGGCTTCTCCCAGGAACACAGAGCAAAAGTAATCAGACACAAGACACATCTTTCTTATCTCCGGCCGACTCCTAACAAGCACATAATTGCTCATATCTTTGCTGAGCTGGAGAACTAATACCCTGGAGACTGACTATGTATATATACACCCTGATAGAGAGCTGAGGACAGGTTGCTATAGGAACAAGGAAGTCCTAATGTGGCAAAGCAGGGGTTAAGGGGGGAAAAGAGCGGCAAGGTTGAAAGACCCGAAGAGCCATAAACTGCGGCGCTCACACGTGCCCCCCCCCCCGAACTCTTTCACTGCAGCGATACTCAGTGGATGTAATCAGGCCTCTTTGAAACTGATGTTTAAATATTAAAGTGAAAAAAAATCTCTAATCTCTTTTTATAGAATAAAAAAGGGAAATTGGATATTCTCTGTGACAAAGTTTAAGTGGCATAGATGCTGGCTGGATGAGTGGATAAATGGATGGATAGATGGATGGATGGATGGATGGATGGATGGATGGATGGATGGATGGATGGATGGATGGATGGATGGATGGATGGATGGATGGATGGATGGATGGATGGATGAGTGGATAAATGGATGGATAGATGGATGGATGGATGGATGGATGGATGGATGGATGGATGGATGGATGGATGGATGGATGGATGGATGGATGGAGTTTAAGCTTTTGCAGTGTCTTGAAGCACAGTAAGGTCAACAGAAGACATGTTCCTAAAGTGTTCACCAGAGCCTCAGAGATCCAGGAATTGACGATTGATGGCAAAAAGTTTGATTTGTTGGAAAATACTTTGAGGAAGCTCTGACCAAACCTGAGTAATAAAGAGGCTCCTGCTGGACACACTAATTCCCCCCCTCAATAAATAAACTCATCCATACACATTAAATGTTAGCAAGCCGTGCTGTGTATCAGCAGGGTACTGGTGAAAAGTGTCAGGTTGTAATATCCACTCCATGCACCTGCATGAGTGAGTTTTCTGACATTTACATACATTATATTTGAAATCCCACTGGAGAACCTGCCAACACTTCAGAAACTAACTGAGAGCTACAGCATAATTGCCTTGATGATCCAATATAAATAAAGTGAAGAGTGAAATAAACATCCTTTAATGAAAATTGTGGTTATTCCCTTGCTATATAAGCTTTAATCTATGTTCAGCTATAGATATTTTCAGAGAAGTCCAGGAATAGTTCCCTTTATGGATTTCTTTTATCAGTGGAGCTCTGAGCAGTGATTTAGAAGCTTGTCCAAATTAACGCCTCACACACCCAGTAGCTCTCTGCAAGAGGAGAGCTGGATTTCCACTTAGATTTTAGAATGAGAGGTGCTGTTAACAATCTCTAATCAATCTATACAACACAAACAAAAAGTGCCCAACTCCATATCTGGTTTAAGATGAACACCACACAGTAACAACACCACCACCGTCTCATCATTAAGTCTGGTGATGCAGCAGAACTGAGGGGAATCCTCACGAACCACCTACGGCTGCCTGAAAGACTTCTGTGACATGAAGGAGATTTTCCTTTAAGATAATAACCCTGAATGTAAACATATAGACCATTCAAGAAAACACTGCTGTCCACAATCACATATAATAGAGATTCAAACATCACAAATAAGTGGCACAACGTTAAAAAAGTTAAAGTTAGAAAAGAATGAAAGGGACATAAATATCCTGCAGGATAATTTTGGTGCTCATTACCCCTCACAAAATATGATAACATGCACAAACATGACGTGTGTATCACTGCAGCTTCTCATCTTGTTTCTAATGATTTAAATCAAAATTTGTTTTACATAGTATTTGACTTGTTTTTTTCTCTGGGTGGATCAGTGTCAGAAACAGCTTAAACACACCTCAGCATCCTGTAAAACAATAGAGCGAGAGAAGGTCCTGAGGGAATGAAAGTTCAACAACAGAGCTCAGAGGAAGTGATAGACAGCTGGTAATTAGGGGGCAGAAATAGAAACAAAGTGAGTGGGAGAAAAGCAGCGGCAAAAAAAAAGGTGCAACAAAGTCAGACACCTCAACTTTGTAAAAAGAAGATCTCTAAAAATATACTGTATGTTCCTGTTATTATTCGCTGTGTTCTTACTTCCAGGGGCTGTGCTGCACATGCACACGCGGCTTCTCATAACACTCGTTTGTTGTAAGGCTGCAAAATACATCAGTGAGGCTTTTATTGAGTTGAAAGTGTTCATCGTTCTTATGCAGCGTTATTGGATTAGCAGCCAGCTATCTGTAATGTCAGCGTCTGCACGGCAACATGAGGAGAATAAGCGAGGCCATAACTTATGTGTGTGAGAGATCACATTATTTTGCCCGAGCGCTAATCACTCTTTGAGGCCGGAGGCGCCGAATTCGCTCAGCCTCCCCCTCCGTGTCTTTATCTGTCCGTCTCGCTCTCTCCGTGTTTGTCTTCTGCTCTTTATCTCTCGCTTTCCTCCTCTCCATCTGCCTGTAATGGTATTTCAATAGGACAGATAGCCACAGGAATCCAATACGCACAGCGTCTAATTGAGTCTTTAATAGGTTGTGTGATGTCTGCTCGCTGCTAGCTCCCACTGAGAGAGACTGGGAGAGAGTCGAGCTTCAAACGACGCGCCCCACCGCCAGGCGGACCCGTCTGCAAAGGTCAGTCTGCAGCGGCTGCATCAGCGGCGTTAACGGGTTGTTTGTTAATTACGTGCAGCGAGGAAAAAAAGGATTTGGTTTCTTTTATCATCCGGAGGAAATGTTGCGCTGAGCTTTGTGCGTCGCTGCGAACAGACCCAGATTCCTGTTTGTTAGCGATGCACAGCGGATTGATTGAGAGGAGATCAGAGGAACGTGCTCATTAGGGCCGTGTTAGACTTTCAAGTTCTGCTGTATTGATTTCAATTTCTCTCCCATGCGAGGGGCTAGAAACACGAAGTTAGTCATAAATATTGTACTTTCATTCTAAAAGCTTAATGTCCAAATGAGACTTTTGTCTTTTTAACAAACTGGAACGCTTGATATTCAAAGTTGTGTGACTTGCCTTGTGCTCCAGGAAAAGAAAGTTTTGGCTGCATTATAAATAACTTCCCCCTGAACTGATGCACTTGATTTAATAATAGTTAAAAATGTTATCTTCTTATTGTGATAAAATGACGGTGACAGTGAGTGGGCAATTCACATGTTAGAATATGACTTGTTTATTATATTCAGTCAAACTCTTCCTGTTCTCTTTCTCAAGTCTTAGTTGATCAAACCATATCCAATAACTTTTGTCACGTCACATTCATTTCACATTTATAGACGCAGTTTGAATGAATAACTACAAGTGAGTCAGAAACACAGGAAACTGGAATATTTAATTTATAATATATAACTCTCTGTATACGATTTAAAGTTTGAGATGCTTTGAAATCATAAACCGAACATTTCCCTGGAAATATTTTACTCCAGGATTACTCAAAAACTACTGAACTGATTTCCATTAAATATTTGGACAAGAAATCAAGCAGATATATCTTAATTCAAAACCACTGGGCATGTGTAGCGAGCTAATATGAACAGATGTATCTGACCTCAACCTATGTGTATGCAGTATGGTGATACAGTGGCCGACCTTCTAGTTTGTTCATGAGATTAAAGGTCTGCTCATGCTTCTGCATCAAAGCACCGGGCCGAGCCTGTGTAGTTGTGCGTAGGTGTGTGTGAGTCGTGCTGCAATGACGCTCCCGTACCACTAGTGGCAGTAGATTCTCTCTTCCAGTTTATGTTTCACATATTTACATCTGCTCTGGTGTCTCTTACTTCAGAGCAATGGCGAATGGATCGTGTTTGGAGCTGACAGATATTAAAGAGCAATCACTTTTTCTTAAAGAAGTGCAATGAAGAAAAGAAAGACATTTTCCGTGTTCATTCCCTCAACTCAATTCAAAAATGGCGGCGAGTCTGTCGGACCTGTCGTGTACTCACTAGAGTAAACATTTTAGCATGTGTTTAAATAGAATGACAGGCTGATATTTATGATGCGTATTCTCGTGACTCTCAGACATTCTCAGAGAGTCTTTCAGTTGTTTATGCAGGTAGGTCTTTCCTTGTTTGGAAGGACCTTTGACCTAGAGAATGACCTCTGACCAGCAAATGGATGGAGGTGAAGGGTAGATCCTTGACCATTGTATTTTCATCTTCATGTACAAAACACGTCCTTAATAGGAGGCCTTAGGTGGGATGACATGTTACCCGAAGTCGTGGGTGGAACTAACCTCTCTATATAATGTGTGTAAGTATACAGTTTGTGAGACTTCACCATTTGGCCTGGGTGATTTCTCCAAGTTCTAGAGCTTGTCTTGACCTGTACTACTTTGTGTAATAAACATTGTTATACTTGTAAGTACTGGGTCCGCGTTCCTTTCCTTCATCATCAACTTCTACAACAACACGGCGACCTCTCTGCTACCCAGAATACACTTCAGACCAATCACAGCTCTTGCGGCTTCGAAGCGTAGCTACATTTTTGGGGAGATGCACTCTGGACACGGCGTAGCTTCCACGCGGTAACGTAACAAAATAAGGTGCGGATGATGGCATTTTCCACTTTGATTCGTCCGACATCGCACTTCCTCTTTCACCTGTACCACTGAACGAGTGTGTTTTCATGTGCACGTCCACCTTTGTGCTCTCTGTATGGGTATGTATGTACACAGCAGCGCTGCAGAGACTATATTCTATCTGCTTAACAGCGGGATAATTAACATCTTCACCTGGCTCCTGGTTTGTTCGTTTTTAAAAAGCCTAATTAATCACGGGGACAACGTTGGGACTGGAGTCAACGCCGCCAAGCGTGAAATTACCTTTCTCAGAGACTGGGCTCAAACGTCCATAAACAGTGATCCTGCCAGCCTACCCTCTGTACCTGACTGCGCCATTCTTTATCTCGCTCTGTACACGGCCTTGGGATGAGGTGGAGGGGAGAACAAGAGCGAGAAAGTCCAGCAGAGGTGGGGGGGGAACAATGCAGATGAGTCGGAATGAAGACGGAGATCCGAGGGAGTGGAGTTTTCCTTTGTGGTGTCCCACTGCGCGGACAGACCGAAGCGCCTGCACCGCTGCATATAAATAAAGCGAGCTGGTGGGCCAGGTATCTGCAGCACCCACACCGAGCCGGCTCTCCGGCCCGATCGATAACTTTGAACTTTCCAACACGGGAACAGAAAGAAAGTCTCCACATCAATAGAAACGAATCATATCCCACAGCCGGTGTGGAGAACAGCCGCAGCCGTTCTGGGAGTCGCTCGTATGAATCATTCAGACGCCCACTCTCTCTAACCTCTACCTCTCTACCTACCTGCCCACTCGGCAACCCCCCCGCCCACCGCCTGCCGCCGACAGCATCCACTGTCTTTGTACTTAACCTCACACATCACAGCTAACTCGTATATCAATGTGGTGCTGAGACGGCGGAGAAGGGATGCGCACCTATTCCTGGCTCAGTAGGTGTGGAGGATGGCTGCTGTTGTGTGTCTGTGTGTGTGTGTGTGTGTGTGTGTGAGAGAGTTTTTGAAATGCTGTTGAACTTGATGGAGGTGTATGTTTCATAAAGTGCTGCGTCAGACCTCAGACAGCAAATCACATGTTATGGAAACAGACAAACACGTTAAAAAGTACACACGGCAACAACAATCATTAATGTTATCTTATATTTTCATTTCATTTATTTTATTTTAATTTTGTATCATGATTTATATTATCTTATAATTGGACACTTGGAAATAATTCCAACAACACACACACAATCGTGTAAAGTGCAATATTATGTATCTTTTTCTTTGTCATGTGCAGTATTACCAATCATTACCACTCACATGCAATTTGTGTAATATTTAATGTGTTTTTCTTCATCATCATATTTCAATTTCAATATCATGTGCAATAACCATTATTACATCCTCCTCCTTCATCATTTCATTTCTACTTATTGCCACTTTAGTTGAGTATTAGTTTCTCTGTCTAATGTAACTTTGCTTATGCTTATCTTATTCTAATTTCTGTATATTTCGATATATTTACTAAAAGGAACAGGTTCTGCATTACTCTGTACTAGGGTTGCAAAGGGGCGGAAAGTTTCCGGTAAATTTCCGAAAACTTTCCATCGGAAGTTAAGCTCGGGAATTTGGGGAATTTTGAAAAAAAAAAATACGCAAATTAAACGCTGAGAAATAAAAACATAATTCAAAACTCTATTTTAAAGAAGTATGGAATGCAGCACACGCTGCACGTTGCATTTCAACCCTCCACTGTCCAACTTCCATCACATGCACAGATAATTCCCAGCATCCTTCACTCTACAGCAGGGCTATTGAGGCCTGCTGTAGTGTGCCGGACTAGTCAGGTAAGTTTCAATGATATTACTGGGGAAAATATATTAGCATGCTGATTGAGGATTGTTCATCTGTTCATCTAGCCTATTTCCATTCATTTATTCATCAATTGTAAAATATTTTTACAGATCTACAATGTAGAAGGAAAGGCTGTGTACATTTGCAAATACTGTGCAAAGACCTATGTTAAGAATGACACAACGATGCAG
This sequence comes from Limanda limanda, assembly GCF_963576545.1. Taxonomy (NCBI): domain Eukaryota; kingdom Metazoa; phylum Chordata; class Actinopteri; order Pleuronectiformes; family Pleuronectidae; genus Limanda; species Limanda limanda. The sequence goes on along the minus strand of NC_083647.1, from coordinate 18,341,680 downwards.
AAGCATATAGTCAAGTGCCCAAAGTTTCCTCAGGGCTCAAATCAGCCTTTGACAAAACAAAATGTTTATATTTATGTCTGTATTTGACAAGGTAAATACAGTTAGTATAAATTACCCACAACATTTCCAGTTTATTCCCATTAATTCCTGTTATCTCCCGTATATTCCCGTTAATTCCCGTATATTCCGGTATATTCCTGTATATCCCCGCATATTCCAGTTAATTCCCATGGAAAGTTTCCCACTTTGAATATTCCCGGAATTTTGCAACCCTACTATGTACACTATTACTCCTATTTTATTCACAAGAGACTTTGTTCACTGTATTCTATTCTGCTATATACTGTTCTGTAATGTAAGATGGCGTAAGAATTTCTTCGGGATTATCTCATCTTCAATAATCATGTCAGGGCATTGCTACTTGTTTTTATTCAAATGATCATGTGAGTCGGTATCATTCTATTTTTTTAATATGTTGATAACATTTTAAGCTTCATCTTTGAATCCTTGAATGCTTTTGCTCTTGATCAAGTATCACCAGCTGGACTCCACATTTTATCCCCAAGAGATACTAGACTAAATGTTTCCATGTGCACATTTACACATGCTTTTAGAAAATACAACAAACACAAGAGGAGAGAAAGTTACAAAGCCTCGAGCAAAGTGCTCGTCCCATCATCACAAAGGGTCCAAACCTCCCTGTCACGTCTTCCAGTGTCCACATTGAGGACAGTGAGCGAAACGATTCTTGTATCTTTCCAAAGCAAAGAATACGACAATCACACCCACGTCACACAGTGAGGGGCGTGACAAAGAGAAAGTGACAAAGCTCTATTCTTATTCTTCACACAACTTCTTCTGTCACATTCCGTGAATACAACTGAGTGTAACGCTATGAACGCCTCTCTGTGAACAAATATCCCCATTCTTACAATTCACTGCACCAGCCCGTGTGTGTGTGACAACAGCCTTAAGGCAAGATTTGGGCATTTTGTGCAGTTTTTACTACAAATTGTATGTTTTATTAAGACGTGTATTTGTATAATTTATTCTCATGGGTTTTCTTAACATTAAATACATTTTAAAGACTATTGAGCTTAGTATCTACAAATCCCAGGTAATGAGGGTAATAGAAAATAATTCTTCTTTCATTTCAACTTTCATGTTGGGTACAATTTCCGGATTTTGAGAGGAGACAGTGGATACACAACAGCAAAGCATTATGGGTAAACAAACAAGATTCCTATTTGCATCTGTCTGAGGAAATGTAAAACATGCATGATACAGACAGACCAGAGGCTCGGTGGTTCGATCCCCGCCTCCTCCATTCTGCATTCTGAAGTGTCCTTGGGCAAAGTACACAGCTCCTCATTACTCCTGGCGGCTGCGCTGACAGTGTGTGACTTTGTGACTTGTGTTGTAAAGCGCATTGACCAGCAAGCTCTATATAAATACAGTTACTATAACCTTATCCGTAACTAGCCTAATCCTAATACAACCTAACCTAATGCTAACACTTACAGGGACCTACTTTTTGTCTCCTCAAGGAAAAACATTTCCCCATTATGTGACCGAGCAAACAGACCTAGGTTCCTACTACATGAGTAATACCTGCACCAAACACACACTCATGCAAAGATACCAGAAGTGACGCACATCTGTGCCAAGATACGACACATTGGCAGACACACAAAGTGAGAAACACGTACACAGTTGCAGACACACACTCTCGCAGAGGAAGCACTGCTTTGTGTCAGACGGGGCTAACGGTCCAATCTTCTGTACAAATTTGTGATGAGCAGTGTGTTTTGCGGGTCCTGTGGGAACTGGCACACATAATTAAATTGGTTTCATAAACTTCTGTTAGCACACAGCGGTGGACTGGGAGCTCGGAGTTAACAAATATTTAAATTGTTACATGCAGAGACCCGCCATTCCCAGATAATCCACATGGAATAATTCCATGTTTATGAGCCCGCATCTGGAAATATATGTGTGAATACATAATGTACCTGCATGTGTATTCGATGGAGTGTGACTGTGTGTGTGCCTGTTTTTGTTTTTTGAAGTGAGAAGGCTCATCTTCTTCTGCTGCTGCTGCTGCTGCTGCTGCTGCCGGGTTTCTGGGGAAATCAGAGCACATACAGAAAGAGGACGAGGGAGTGAAAAAGGAGGGGGCTACAAATAAATAAATTTGCGGGAGAAAGGATGGGGAACGGGAAAAAAAAAGAATTAGGGAAGGAGGCGGGCGAGGCAGCGGCGAAGAAAAGGAGGAAAGAGAGAGTTTCAGGGAGTAAAAACGTGGATGCCAGGCTGCTCGCTGGCAGCTGACACACGGAGAATGTGGCCTGATTTTTGGGTTGCAATCAAATCCCTATAAACAGAGTGATCATTCAGTCCGCCTAAACCTCCGCTGCATTACTGCCAGCCAGTGAGGACACGCACCAGTACTTTCTCATACACACACGTGCTTGTGACAGGAGAAAGGTAGAGTTTCCAGCCGCATTTGTAGTCTTGGCACAGTGGAAATCTTTTGCACACACACACACACACACACCGCATATGCATAAACAAACAAAAGCCCTCAGTCAGACGGGGGAATAGAAAGTGACGAGTGGAGGAAGGAGATTACAAGAAATATAAGAAAGAGACAGGAAGATGTTGGAAATGAAAGAGATTACGTATAATCCCCCGAACTCCCTTGGGGGTCAAGAGTTTCTCCAGTGTGTCTCTGCTTTTTAACGTCGGAGGCTTCACAGGATACAACAGCGTGATGTTTTCCGAGGTGATGCAGGAGTTGTGACTTTGTTGGTGTTAATGTGTGATAAGCTGCTTAGTAGTTTAGCATTCAGATAAATATTCAGAACTTTTCAGGCAGCCATTTCAGAATAACAGGATAAAAAAAGAAGAACTTTGGAGCCCAGAGGATGGAATTTACCTTTTGATCTCAGTAAGAGGTAGCACCTGAGTGTGTGTGTGTGTGTGTGTGTGTGTTTGTGTGTGTGTGTGTGTGTGTGTGTGTGTGTGTGTGTGTGTGTGTGTGTGTGTGTGTGTGTGTGTGTGTGTGTGCACAAAAACAACCTAAGTTTGCTTCTCTGTTTGCACAAAATAAAAAATCATTGGGCCGAACGTCATAGCCAATCAAGGACTTCTTCCATCTTAGTCTGGACCAATAAGCAGGAAGCTTACCTGTGCACTTACTCCACTCAGGGAGAGAATCAGCGAGCATGGAAACACCAAGTCAGGGAAAAAAGAAAAACTCTCATTGACTTCACGTGCTTCTTAATGCGTCTTCCTCAAGGTCCTGCTGTTCTCAGCCAGCTGCTCGCTTTGCCCCCGCCGCCGCCAGGAGCTGATACAGCGACTGTGCTGGGAGGTAATTGGCTTGTTTTCTCTGCCACAGGTTGCTGCTTATGTGAACGCTTGCTCCTGGACTTGTATTGTTCTCGAGAGAAAGTCAGATGAAAGGGGTCTGAGTTAAAGCGGCTGAAAGAGCTCCCTGACAGTCAGATGAATGGATTGTTTGATTGATATCATTAGGTTTTGCATCTCTCAAAGACTGAGATCTTTCTTGCAGAGCACACGTGCGGTTTACGACGACAATGGAGGCAGATTTACTCAAAACTCAAAACAATGGCTCCTTGATTTCAGACAAAAGCATACTTATCATTTCTAGTCAGTGATTTGTTTTTTTTCCTTCCCAGCTGAAACGACACAGCTGTTAGTAGCAGATTTTGTGTTATAAATGTGGCTTGAATATATAAACTTCACGATTCCACATCTAAAAGCCTGAGAGCAAAGCTGCATGTTCAAGGCGAAAAGGCAGCAGCCTCACCAGCTGGTGAAGCAGCCATGGAAAGAAAGAAATATAACTGTTCTTGGCTTTCAGCACATAGCCAGTATCATCAGTGTAAAATGAAAAAAACATGACTCTTAACTGACCTCACTTGAAATGCTTTCAGGATGAGAGTGGAGTGATATGTATGTTTAACGTAACACTACCTTGTTTGACTGCAATTGCTGGAGTGTAAACTTGAGTTTACTCATCCGTCCATTATCAGTACCACTCATCCTTTGAGGGTCACAGGGGGAAGCTGGAGTCGGTCCCAGCTGATGTTGGGTAAGACATTCCAAACAGGTCAGACTCCACACCCCATCAGAACCGGGATTCTAACCAAGATCCTTTTGCTGTGAGGCTAACACCATGCTGCACCATGCACGCTCCTACGTTTGGTCAATTTAAAACCCAAATCAATGTGTTGTACAATAAATGAAAATCATGACAAATACAAGAATCATTATGTCAATAAATGAAAATATAGTAAAATGAACAATATAAGAGGCTAAAAAAGTAAAAAAGAAAAAACAACTAAGTATAGTCAAAAGCCTGAGAGAATATGTAGGCCTTCAATTTAACTTTAATATGTCTTAGGCAAAGTAGGACATAGCTTCTATTGTTACTGAAAACTCTATCGGGATTTTTGTTTAAATTTATCCTATTTCGACACAAGACGTGACAAAGAATGTGCTCTGAGGCTTTGACAGTAAAAGTTAGTTAGGTCACTACTGTTGACGTTAAGACGGTAACAAGCTAACGTTTGCAACCATTGAGAGTAAACACAGACATGTCACCCAAAAGTGAACCCCTCTAGATCGCCCTCTTTTGGCTGGCCGCATCATAGGCCATAAACCCCATCTCCTCCATGTTAGCAGGTTATAGAGCAGATCTTTCTCTACACAGCTGTTGTTGAGTTTTAACTTTTCAAACTCACCCTCTAAACTCTTTAAATATTTAATCTAAAACAGCTTTCATATTGGTCACTTGTGGTGTTGCGATGCCAAAGTGGCCCGAAAACCATCCTCCCCTAAGACGAGACATTATAAAAAGAATATTGTAAAGCTGTTGACAAAATACAGAATACCTGAAACTGCAAACGATACAAAATGTAGCTGTTTGTATTATTAATTGTTCAATATTTCTAAAACTTCCCAAGAGATTAGAAAAATGCTTTCTATTTGTGTGATGTCTTCCCAACACAAAGTCAATGAGCCAAGTGGAAACACACCTGAGCTGTGGAGTGCAGGAAGCAAAAATAGAAACTAGTGATTTATCCAAGTATCCAGTTTTAGTGCATCGATGACTCGTCCATAGTGAAAACGATCCCTGTTCAATACAAACCTCAGCTCTGCGCTTCACTCACCATTTTTCCCTCTGACCCTGTGGCCTATTGATTGACTGACAGACCCTCAGACCTCAACGAGGGTCGCCACCACGCTGCCCAGCGTTCAACAACATATAATCTTCTCAAAACTAGCGTGTGCAGAGAGAGATGAAGTCCCCACTCCTCTCTTCAGTCTGAGTGTTTCAGTTTAAAGATAAAGAATTCCGAGTCGTGGAGTCGGGCGGGTCCATCTGTCTCTCCGTCTCGGGGCGCCGCAATGACAACGCCGCCATTGTCGCTGCTGAGAAATGGTTTCCCACTATTTGCATTTTTATTGATGCTCCAAATTGCAAATAGCTTTCTCCTCCTTCTGTCTTTGTCTTTGCATTGAGCAGAAGAAAACCCTCATTTGTTCAAGCAGGGCCTATATAAATCACCAGCAGAGTGAAGTGAAGTGAACTCATCTCTGAATAAAACATCAGGAGGTAGACAGAGCACACTGGAAGCAGTTTTATCTCTGAGGGTCTTTTTATTTTGTGTCTTTGCTCTTTGAGGTTTGCTGAAAACCTTCTGTTCTCTGCAGAGCTGCAGCTTATACTGAAGTGAGCACAGATTGCTTTCAGGTTCTCCTGTTAACTCTGAGTCAAGAACCTGTTACATGCCACATGCTACATGCAATAAGAGCCCCCCCCCCAGTAATTGGTCAGACACATTGATTGCCCTGCCGTTTGCTGCACAAGTACAGTATGGATTGGGCCATTACCACAGTCACTATCCTGACGTAACACACATCACGGCCTCAGCACTTATATATGAGAGAGCAATTACCCATCAGTCAGTGGGCTACTGTGAAATCCGAGTCTCACAAGTCTCCATTCCCCCCCTCTCCCTTCTGTCTTTTTTGCATCCCTTTCTCTGGAAATGAGCAACTGCACGCCGATGAAATTTCATTGTTTATGTATTTATTCATTGTGAAGCAGGGATTACTGACGTTACAAGGTCATTCAAACAGATGAGTGAATACTCTATTTACTGAAATGTAAATACGGGCTCACGCTGGGCTCCAGTCACACGGAGATATAGCTGCCGTCATCATCGTCCTTCATTGTCAGCCAGAGGAGCAGAAGTGGGTTTTTTTTTCTTAAACTGCTGATTAAGTTTCTCCAGCCTCCATCAGGGTCTGCGACGGGATCTTGGGAAATGAAAAACCACACAATGAGATGTTGATAATGATTCTGCATTGGAGCACAGTGGGCACCTTTCAGCTGCTGTTAAACAAACCGACAGTCATACAATACACCTGCAGCCTTTCGTTTTGGATATTATGGAAATGACATGGCAGTATAATGTTCTAGGATTTTAAAGCAGAGTCCAGAAAATGGTCCCAGGGAACATTTGTTTTTTATTAATGTCAGAACATTATGTGAAGGATAAAGCAGCTTTTAAGAAAGTTATTACCATACATCCATTATCTTTACAGTTTATCCCGATCCCAGCTGCCATTGGGTGAGAGTATTAACATGCTGGTATTGATATTGTGGCGGTAACGACAAACACAAATCAACCTATTGGCTTCGATTCATTGTGGGTCATTAGCTAAGGTGGTTCCACTCCATGATCCTTCATATGTGGTACATGACGCATGTGTGTTCACACTAAGAAGAATCACGTGTGTCCCTGACCCCCTCTGATTGTAGTGGGAGTGATCGGATGCATTCAGGACCAATTTGTTGCAGGATGGATTTTAATACCAGGTCTTAACAGGGGCTCAAATGATCCTAAGAGCCATCTGCATGTCTTTGAACTGTGAGAGGAAGCCCAAGTGGGATTCAAACCAAGAGCTTTACAGTGCTAACCACTATTCCACCAGGTTGAGGCAGTATTATATGTCCAGTGAGTAAGATGTAGGTGAAAGGGATCTATTGGCAAAGAATCTAAATATAAAATAATCCTAGTGATGTTTTCACTAGTATGTTTCGTTAAATTTACATCGGGAGTGGGTCCTCTCTACGGAGGCCGCCATGTTTTTTACAGTTGCCCAGACTGGACAAAACCTTTTGAGTTATTATAACAACTGAAGGTTATCACAGGTTCTCTTTCATGGTTGGAAGGGGAGGGTGAGGTGAGGGATCTTCAGCTGCAACACGCAACTTTACCACTAGATGTCAATAAATTCTACACACTGAACCTTTAATTAAAGTTTGACAAATTGGAGTTGGTTAAACAAGCTAAAAGCACTGACATAAGCCACACAATACAGAGATCACACAGCATAAACAGAACAGCTGGAGCTGTCTTACCATCTGATGACTCTTCTTTTTGCTCAGTTTTGGTCTCCACCGTTTCCTAGAGGAAACATTGGTCCCTTCAGCAGCTAAATGCAGAGTACAGTGGTTTTTATGAGGGTTCTTGTGCTAAAGTAGAATGCAGTGTGCCGCTGCAGGAAATGAGGCTGATGGGAGTGACGAGACGGCTGTAAATCAAAACAATAAAGTTTCAGGCTGTAAAACCAAAACAATCAACTGAGAGATGCGACACTACTCTATAAAGCTGAGGGGAATTGCAAATAGGGCGATAAATTTCATGCGGCGATTTCATTCGACACACTGTTGCTTGATTTATATCCATATTATTCATACAGGGAATATAGTTTTATATACATATTGATAAGTGCAGGGTTAAAGATAGACTGTAGGCGTGCAGAAGTGAAGATGTGTCATATTTCCAGTTACACCTGTGGAGCTGCCGGCGAGATGAGAAAAGTAATTCCGGCACAACGACAACATTGGAGCAACAACAATAATAGCAAATCACCGTAGAATTCACTCCACAACAAATGATTGTCGTTTTATAGCACAACTCAAGGGACGGCAACTTTTAGACGATTTAATAAGACCAGACTGGTGACAATCCTTCCTGTTCCCTTTCCCCTGATTCATCTCTGTCTCTGCCCTGTTCCTCTCCAACCTGGTCCTGTCACTTCCTGCTAAGACCCACATGTCTTCATCGGATCCCTGGCATTTGTCCCTTCATTATTTTCTAATAGAGACAGCACAGAGAGACAGGAACGCTCAGAGACAAGGTGCAGCAAAAGGCCCTGGCTGGAGTCCGACCTGCGGGACTCAGCCTTGACATGTGGTACGTACTCTACCAGGTGAGCCCCCCCCCTCCTCCTCCTCCTCCTCCTCCTCTTTCATCAGCCTCTTGACACCTGCACGGAGGGGGTAGAATGGAGTCATCTGTCTGTCTGTCAGAGTGAAAGGTCATTACCCAGCGAGGAGGAGAGGGCAGGACGGGAGGAAGGACACCTCAAGGTAATTATGAAGTGACCACCAGCTTTTTATGAATCAAGATTCCCTTGATTAGCATATTACAACTCCCATGATGCCTTTTATATTACGACAAACCTCGGTGGGAGGAAGCGATACGTGTCAGGGAAGAAACCTGTAAATTTTTCGAGCACAGGGGGCAGATCCAGATTTTTATTAGATCCTAATAGAATAATTCATTCGCATTTAGAGGTCTGATATCTATGAGTGTGAGTGATTTGCTGCAGACCCAAATAAAAATCCTGATTTAGTGAATTTAAATGTGGTTACATATGGAATGTTGGGCCTTGCCGGAGGTACAGTATAAGCTCTTCTGAGTTCCATTCAAGTTTTTATTTCATTTATTTGACTGAAAGTTGAAAAGGAAAATCTGCCTTAAGTTTAGAACTTCAATTCAAGGCCACTGTTTTCAAATCTAGATGAAAAGGTGAAATTGTTAAACCTGCTGAGATCTGAGACAATCTCCAGACAATTTGTTGACCTAATATGATCTTTTAAAAATCTTTTCTGATGGGCTCAGTGGGTTAGGATTAAATAAATAAAAAAGCTTTTGTAAATAATTTTGTTGTCAAGAAAACCAGAAGCTCCACACACCCTTGAGTGTGGGACTCATGAGCCGAATCAGCAGATGGATTTTGACCAGTTGCAATTAATTGGTAAATTAATGTGTTTTTTTTCGATGTCTGCTTGAAAGCTTCAGCTTTGAAATGGATTTTGTGCCATAGTTTCAAGGACAAATACTGTGGTACTCCCCTTTTGGGACTAAATAAACAAGATGTCTTTAAAGTGTTCCAGGAACAAAAGAAGGAGTTTTGAACAATCTATAATTTGATCTATTTTGCTGAGAACTCTACAAACTCCATGAGTCGGAGAACGCGCTGGAACATTTTGCACCTCAATCTTTTGACTGTTTTTTGGCTCCTTTTTTAATGTTTTTTTGAGAAGTCTACAGGTGAGTGGGGGCGACATGTTCACCTGTAAGACTCATAACGCAGACCAACGTGTGAGGTAAAGAGCTTTTATAAAAGGAAGCAGACTCTTTCTGTAATTTGAGCAACAGCACTCTCCCTGAAACTTTCAATGAGGCTGTCAATCCTTGAAAATGACACTTGCAGTGATTTGTATTCACCTCGCGACCTCGTCTCAGTATTCATGAACATTTTGGTGTGCAGTGATATCACATATTTGTTCTGTATTATCCCGCAAATATAAAAATCCTCATTGAAACAAAATGAAATGCCTGTGGCTCGCTAGACTGACAGCAGCGGCAGACTCTGCTCGCACCTGATAAAAATTTTACATCGCCTCCTCTACAAAGAGGATCGCAGCGATTCCTCTGAGAGGGGAATGTTGAATTCAGGCCCAACATGTGCAGAGCGATTCTGACATATTCACGCTTACATGGATAAATGTGTTGCATAACCGGTAAACCATCTGTTTGAGAAACATGCCAAATAAATACGTGGTAAACACTAGCGGACGTGAGGATGTGAAGATAAAGAATATGAAGGTGTGTGTGAGTGGAGCGGATCGTGAGTCAACCTGGATAATTGGTCTGCGAGGTAGAAAAAAGGGCAGACGGTGCTGAACAAGAGAACAAAGGTGGAGAAGAGAGAGAAAGAGAGTGAAAGAGGGGAGGAGAACGAACGGCCGAAGGAGAGAGGTGAGTTGGGCCTGTGAAGGGTGAGGGCAGAGTGGATGAAGAATGGGAGGGGGGAGGCCTTTTCCTAATCTTGTTGTTTTTTCTGTCTATGATGTCTCCTGTCCAACCCGGTTTGCCCCACGCTCGTCTGAGTCCGCAAACACAGCACGCCACCCTCTTTCCCATGCAAGTCAGCAACCTGCGTCGTCCCGGCCCCTACGGCGGCCCTGCTCACACAAAGGACAACACTCGCTGAGTCTCCACGCACACACACACACACACACACACACATGTGCACACTCACGGCCGAACATGCAACACCAGCAACTTTTCCAAATCAACACACTTTTCACACGGGGACTCGACCTGACAGACGCAGAAACTGTGATGACTGTTTGTTTGTGATCCGGGAGGAGAACAAAGAAATTAAGATGTAGTGATAACACGGGACAATTTGAGTATGTGGGTCCATGAGAAAAGGCCTCATCAGCACTCGTCCCCAGGGGACAGGACACCGGGACGTCTGAGGGGTAATCTGTTATTACCTCAGCAACAGCCCCTCCAACTGGTGGGCAACAGAACAGCAGGGGACTTTGTGGTTTGATGAACAGGAAAAAAAGTTTGTGGTGTGAATTCAACATTTTAAACAAATCCACGGAGGTAAAGCTGTTTATGTACAAGAACTAATCAATATGAGAATATAACACACTTATGCATCATTAATATACTTATTGATTAATTTGAATTATTCACACACCGACACCATCACCTCAGCACAAAACAAGAAATCAAACAAGACCGCTTCGGTTAAATGCCGTCACCGATCAATAAGACATACAGAATCCTGGAAAATCACAGGAGAGGGAATGTTGTTATCTCTTCACTTGAGCTACAACAGGAAATGTAAAGTTTCTTTCCCTGCCTTCACCGACATTGATTTTGTCAACATGCCAGATTCAGGAGTTTATCAGGTTTCTATCTGTCACTTTGGGCTGAGTTGGTGCAGAGCGAGGAGCTGGGAGGTAAAACAGGAAGAAGAAAAGGAAGGAGTTTATGCAACAGGTGAACTGTATCCCACTGATCAGAGGCTGTTTATAACGATTACAAGAGAGTGAAATCTGTTTTAAATATATGAACAACTAATGAATAATAGACCCACGCTTCAACACAGCAGACATTGTTGTTTACGGGGGGGGAAAGCACAGCTGTTACCGACAACATTAAAAACGGCACCGTTTTACTCAGCAGTTCATTTTTTCAGTTTGTTATTTTTTATCGTTTTCTTTCCACTTTTCTGACAGTGACCTGTCAAATCTCTTCTGTGAAAAATACCCGCTGACGGGAAACTCATTCATTCATTTGTTATTAAGCCATAATAACAAATATATTGAACTTGTCATGTTGTGAAAAACAAACCCCCACAGCTCTGTTTTAAGAAGCTCTTTAATTATCTCTGATTAATTATTATAATCAGAGAAACCCAAACAACCGCCGACGACTGCCAACCTGATGGCGGCTCGGAAAGTGAGTAAACCAATTATAACCAGTCACAATGTTTTCTCCTCTTCTGTTCCCCAGCCCTGCAATTACAAAGTAATGGAGTTTCTTCATCTAAACACATCATCTTTTAGACACTATTCCAACTAGGCTGTTAAAGGATGTTTTTAATTAACTTGTCCATATTAAGAACTGATTAATTTATCTCTCTTAACAGTCTCTGTTCCGCGGGCTTTTAAAGCTGCAGTAATTAAACCTCTCCTTTAAAAAAAGAGAGTTTTAATCCAGAAAATGTGGCCAATAATAGACCTTTATCCAGCCCCACTGTTTCAGAACCAATCATCTGAGCATTTTCACAGGGTTAGTATGAATATTTTGAAGTACATCGGTTGCTAATGATCCTCATGGCCTAAGTCCGTGGACAGTTATTGCACTTTGCCTTAAAGACCTCGTTATCTGATCATATGGTTACGGGTGGCATTACCTGGCCTTGAGCTCTATTAGCTTGGGGTCTTCGCTGTCCAATTCAAGTTATTTTACTGTTATGTGAGTATATCTCCAAAAAAGGCCTTTTCCAGCTGCAGACTATTTCTTACCTATTTTGTGGTTGTAGAGGAATACCTCATGTGATGTCACAAGTTATTTGCCAGCGTGAATAATGTAAGGAGCCAGGTTCTGAAAGTAAGAGATAAAAAAGGAAAAACCCACAATATTTCTGGTCCTGGTGGAATTTAGGAGCTTGTTTTTGTTAAAATTCCCATCATGAGTTTGACACTGTTATGGCACTGCATTTCAAAATCAGTGGCACACTCTGTTGGGGTAAATATAGCCAACAGGTTAGCTAATAATTCCCCAATTAGCCCTCCAACATTAGAGTAGAAGAACAACAGCTTCCATTTGAAGTCATGTTTCTGGTTATTTGTTGAATTTAAATTTAACATTCACCATGTTTTTACTTTTTTTTCCGGTCTCAAGCATCTTTGGAGCTGAATAAAAAAAAAACTATGTCAGCCAGTCACTTAGAGCTTTTTCCCCTCTAAGAATGAAAATTAATCAGTGAGAGCAGTGTGAGTAGAAGCAGCAGAGTACAGCACGCAGATGAACTATTAGCTCGCTAAAAAAAAATGCAGATTCAAATGATAAATGTGATACTTCAAAATCCTTTTTAAAATATCTATTAGCGCTGCTTTTAATGAATGTAAATGATACTCTTCAGTATAAAGATTCATTTAAAAAATCTGTTGGAAATGATGACTCAGAAGCAGCTTTGGAGGATATCAAACCCTCTAAACTGGATTTTTCCAGAATCCGACAACTCAACATATTGTTTCTTATGAATTGAAACTTTTGCTAAGTGAATTATTGCCGATGAAAGAATCTTGAACTTGAAACCTGTATATTGTTCCTAATCCAGTGTTAAATGTACATAATTAAGATGTATTAGTGAAGCTAGCACTTGGACCAGAACTGACCTTAAGCTTATCCTTCGGTGGAGTTCTGCGTCAAAAAGATTGGAACTAGCTGAGTGAAATGTCTGTGTGGTCTTCAAATAAGCATGCAACAGATCACTGGCTTGTTCAGAGCCCTTTGATGTCTTCAGCGCCCAAGGCCGCAGCTCACTTACAGGAAAAATCAGTGACATTTAACTGCCTTGTTGTACAAAATGAACATAATACATCAGCGGGGGTTTGCAAGTGCCGAACAACGCTGTCGTTCTACTGCGACATCGGGCCGCTCTAATCAAGCTGCCTGGTCCAATCTCTTATTTAGAACACAACCACTTAAATGAACCCTGCTGCAAACACAGTCATCAGAGGGAAAGATACACTCGGACCTATTCTCCTCATCATCTGGAGTTTTTGGGAGAAAACCAGATGAGGGTTCAAAAATGTGAAGGATTCACGCAGACAAGTCTCAGAAGGAACACAGCGACCGCAGGACATGAGCTGAATCGAACTGCTGTTCTGAGAAGCACTGACTGTTTCCATTCAGCAACGTCTCTGTGGCAACTAAACTCAGCTCACGCCCTGCAGATGCAACCTTGAGAGGATACGTACCTTCAAAGCAACAGATACTAAGAAACGCTTCTGTGGAAGTGAATCCTCCTCTTATGGAGGTTAAAAGCTGATACCTGCTGTGAATCTGAAGGGAAAAAAGGGACGAGTTAAATGGCAAAACATCTGGGCAGTGTTGGATTCCGCAGCAACACAATGACAGGTCACTTGAGTCTTTGGAAGTGGTTATCCACATCTGCGAGGGAGCGTCATTGTAACTGCAGATATCAAACAGATGTTTTGGCTCCAAGATCAGGGACCAGAGCCACGATTTGATCAAAGGCAACAGTTTGCGTCATCTCAGTCAGACTCTAAACAAAGATGGATGACATGAGAACTCCCCAAAAGTGAAGCCAAAGCAGCCTGATCGTTACCTGGTGGCTGGCTGCAGTACAGGTCATACAACCTCCATGTTAGCAGATTGGACATGGAACCAAACTAAACAAACTATCAAACGGAATAAAGAGTGCTGCGTGTGTTTCGTCATTATTTGTTAATGTTTGGGTGTAAAATGTGATCAAATCTAAATAAATAATAACCCTGGTGGGCAGCTGCTGATGTTTGGGATTTGGGACTGTGGATAGGTTGCGTTCTAAACTGTGATTGGGATATTTTACAATGTTTTGAAGTGTGTGTCGGATGTGTAATTGAATAAGAGAGAAAAGAATCGTAACAGTAATCTATAATGAAAACAATTGTTCCATGTCGTTGCAGCTTTCGTTAGCACATTTGAAAACTGAGTATTGTAGTTTTTTTGGGCCCAGCTCTATACCATGTATCTCAAATCATTTCCATGTATCTGCTGCCCCAGGTGTTTTGTGAAGATTCCGATCTGATGTAGTCTCTTTCTGTGAGTCTGTTTGTAATTCCACATGAACTCCCTTCATAGAGAGGCAGGTGAGAATATAGATGTGGCTGAAGATAAAGACAGGAGAACACAGGGTGCAGGGAGTGGCGGAAAAAAAAAGCACTTAACCTTTTCCTCCTCTTTGCACCACGTGCTGCTCCTCCACACTTAACACACACATACCCACACACACACACACACACACACACACACCCATGCAGACAGGCCCTTGGGGTGTGTTTAGCCCTGAGGTTGCCATCTGTACCTGCTTGCTTGGTATGCAGTGGGTTCTGCCCCCAATCCCAGCGAAGCCTATACCCTTTTAGCTGTTTGCACCTCTAAACTACTTCCACTTAGCATACCACACACCTGAGTCTATGTATAGTCCTACATACAGTGCGTGTGATACCCAGTGTGATGTGATATCTTGTGCTATTTTTTCATTGTATGCATGAGCGTTTGTTTGTGTGTTTGTTGATGTTTGCCTCCATATGTGGGCTTGAATTTCACAAGTTAACGCATCTGTGTGTGTGTGTGTGTGTC
Source organism: Limanda limanda (assembly GCF_963576545.1). Taxonomy (NCBI): domain Eukaryota; kingdom Metazoa; phylum Chordata; class Actinopteri; order Pleuronectiformes; family Pleuronectidae; genus Limanda; species Limanda limanda. Next base: position 18,326,606 of record NC_083647.1, on the reverse strand, counting down.
TATGTGTGTGTGTTGAAGAACAGATCTTGGAATGAGGCACTGATTTTCTCGGAGCATCAGGGACTAATCCTTCAGCGATCAGAGACCAGCTGTTAAGGACCACGCCGAGCTCGTCTTAAAAGCTTCACACGACTCGTGGTGAAAGGTGCAAATTTGCCCCGGATCTATTTTATCATTGAAAGTCTACATGTGGCGGCATCCATGTACAGCTGAGTGAATGATCGTGGCTGTATGTTGTGCGAGAGAACTGAGTAGCTGTGTTTTTATTTAAACACTTTCAATGCAAAAGGCTTGATGAGGCTGTTCATATTTGCCTCTGATTATAGTTCCCGTCAATTATATATAAAACTTAATTAGCGGATGATCAATTGTCTTCACCCTGTAAAGTGACTGGGGCTGATTCTAATTAGAATATCCATACATTATTAATGACGTTAGCGAGCTCTCGAAATTAAAAGGAGACAACTGCTGCGTTCAATAGAGCCGGCGGTCGGGAGGGGAAAAGTGGAGGCAAAAGACTGAAAACGAAAGAGTGAGAGAGCGAGTGAGAGAGGTGTAGACCGAGGAGCAGACGGAGGGGAAGTGATGACGATCAAAATCCAGCCGTGTCAAAGAGAGCTGCTGAGGATGGCTGTTAGTCATCTCGAAGGTTGAGTGACATATAATATGGCCGAGATTAATCAGAGCAGCTTCGCATAATGAATCCCAGTGTAATAAGGAAAGTGTAATATCACAGGGACGCAATGACCCAGGTTCCCTATAAAGCTTGTGTGGAGAGACGCTGCACAAGCACAGAGTTATTATAGTCAGAAATAAGCGTCTGGCCACCTAAACAATAGACTAACCCGAGGTGTTTATATATCGTGACCGTGTGCTGCCCCCGTGCACACTCACAAGGATAATTACTATTCATTGTAACTTAACGTCAGCCATAATTTCTGTAAGTCATGATGACGTTGCACTTACCATAGTGATGACTGAGGTCTGGGAAAAGATGGAGCAAAACATGAGTGGTCAGAAGCTGCGATGGGTCGTAAACAAGGTACATGTTCAGTCACACTTAGTAAACATTGTTCAACTTAAAGTAAGCACACATTAGAAAGCCCTCTGCCCTTTTGTCTGACAAGGACAATAAGATTGGGCTTGAACGATTTAAAGCAGTGGTTTATGGTCACACTTCAAAACCTTTGTTTACACTTTTTAAAACTATATCTTCCTACCAATTAAAATAGAATCGCAACTATGCTATAGTTCAGGACAGTATATTGTGGATATACTTGTGGTATAATATAGCTAAATGTGAGAAAAATTATGTTTTGGGCTTGTTTGGGCAGGATCATTAACATTAAACAGTGAACATCTTTTAAGTTTATATAGCAAGCTTATTGGCTTTTCTTTATTTACACATTGAGTTGATCCTTAGTATAGACATTCGTATTAATTTGGATTCTTGTTCGTAAATCTGATATTCAGTCTTCGTTTAGCTCTGTTTTTAGTCTCCACCAACTGATCTTAGAATCTCATAATCGTCAGAACGCACAAGACAATTAATCAGAATGTCAGATCATGCACTTGATGAAGTCATGGCATAAAAGGTGGAATTAGCATATGCATTTTGCAGGGTGAGGCTCCCACTCAATCTGTAGCATTAAGATTATTTTGTAAACCCCTCAAACATCGGGATTGTTTTAAGAACAAAGTATTGTCATCATTATCTGTGGTTTCTGTAACAGTCATTCGACCCTTTGTTCATTTTAAACATTGATTCTAGTGGCTGTATGATTAAGGAAATAAACTGTGGTCAGGACATTTGAAACACTCACTGAAAGACTATACACCCGTTCACCACTTCAAGCTTTCTTTCCTCTTTGCTCCATAAAGGACACATTCTCACATGCATTAGCTCAGAACGCAGGCACTTTACTGTAATTATGAAGTGGGATTGTATTATATGATAAAAAATATACAGATACTAGAAAGGCTTTACTTTCTTTTAATGATTTTTGCCCTATTTTTTATGTCGAAGCTTTGAATTTAAGGTGTCAAACGCAGGCATAAACTATACAAATATGACTCACGTGGTCATAAACTGTAATTATCCTTAAGCTCCTCCATTAGAATCATTTAACCCTCAAAAGTCTGCGGGTCCATCAGCCTCAGAGTGAGAGAGCGGAGCCTGAAAGTGAGGCTCATCATAGGTTCATCTTGGTTCAGCTTCCTCCACTTGCACCGGGGGAGCGGCAAAGAAACTTCTCAGCATGAAATGTAAGAAACTCAGAGTTGGCTAATTACAAAAGGAGCTTAAACACTCATAATTAGCCTTTTCTTTTGTGGTATCGGGTTATCACCATTTCATGTCAATGTAATTTTAGACGGGAGTGGAGGAAAAGTGGGAAGAAAGTGGAGTCAGGGTTGAAAAGTAGCACTTAGAGGCTCAGCTGGGAATCCACTTGTATCATTCAGAAGCATTTAGTCCCCACCAGTGGTTTCAACAGACATTATAGTGCAGTGACGTAATGCACACGGATGTTTCAAAGGAGAAATCAGCCCCTTGATTTGTCAGCCGGCAAATTCCTCTTGTTTAAGTTTTGTCTCACGGCAGCTTAATGAGCACATCACAGAAGAAAATTATAAAGAATGATGATCTGATTTTTGTAGAAAAAGAAGCAGAAGTTTAACTCATTTTGCTCAATTGATGAATTAATAGACAAATCAATTATGAAATAGATGTTGATGTTGATTGACTATTTGATTAATTGTTCCGTGCCACAGTTGTCGCTGGCATTTTAGAATCTAGATTTCTGTCGACTTCATGACTGATGTTCAAAGCTCTGTTGACATAAGAAGAAGGGACTAATTTTGGAAAATGCTTTTTTGACTGAAATGAAAACACTTCAACAGTGTGATAAGATCCATCTCAAATTACAGAAACCTTCTTTGGAAAACCTTAATTAAATTAATGTGCTTTTACTTTTTAGTTTGGTCCGTATCCCATCTGTTGACATGGAGGAGGCAGGGTTCATGACCTGTACTGCATTCAGCCACTAGTGGGCGATCAAAGAGATTTGGCTTCATTTTTGGGGAGCTGTTATGTCGTCCATCTTTACACAGTCTACCTACCTACTAGCACCTCTAGGCTCTGAGCTAACCCCTTGTGCCTTTTACATCCTGCTTATTTAATACAAATATCATGTGCTACACTATTCTTCCTATTTCATGTCTTTATGTGATATCAAGCTTTTCATCAAGTTCTTAGCAAGAAAGAGAATCGGAGAATTCCCCAAAATGTTCTATTCTCTTAAATCAATATATGTTTTTTTCCCCAAATGTTGGAGAAAAGTTAAAGTCTTTTAAATCATATTTGAGACCTAAGTAACTTTTCTCTTCCCACACATTTCTCAGTATTAACCTCATGAAAAAAGTGACTTTGTTCTTCGCTCTGACCGTTTGAATCACCCGGAACCCGCGGACACTCAATGTAACGTTCCTGTGAAAAGCTTCTCCAATAAAGCTTTTTTAATTGGTCCTGCAGAGATTAACCGAGTCCTATTGAACGCAGGGATCATACAGCCCCGAGGCTGCAGGGCGCAGGATGAATTGCTGACACTGTACAGTGAGGAACGTAAGCGCAGATACGATTCTCGGTGTCATTCATCAGAAGGTAATAGATGTGCCCAGTAGGCCAGAAAACAAGAGGAAGCGAGGAGCGGCGAGGAGGAGAGAGGCAGGAGGGATACATTCATTTCATCTGTGATGAAAGACAAGAGACACAATATCAAGACGTTTGGGAGGCCATCTTTCACCGTCTCTTTACTGTAGGCTTGTGCATGACTCCGAGGGCGTGCGTGTGTGTGTGTGTGAGAAAAGGGTAATTTGATTTTCTGTCCTCTGTCTTATAGCAAAGGATGGGCACGACCAGGCAATCTAGTCCACTGACCTTTCAGTTTCACTTAAACTTTCAGCCTTGAAACACCAGCTCTCTCTCTCTCTATTTCTCTTTTTCTGCAGCAAAAAAAACATTTGTGCATGACTACACACACACATACACACACATGCGCACACGTAGAGAGACACACACACACAGTCTCCTCTCTCACCTTCCGTAATTAAGCCTTCATCATTGATTCTGGGGCCGTTTTGGTGGTGTAACCAAATACCAGCAGCAGCATTTCTTGCATTTATAACACAAGTGAGTGCGTCCGTGTTATTTGCTCTGTGCTGGTTTGTGTGTATGTGTGTGTGTGTGTGCGTGCTCGGGCTTGTGTTTCCTTGGATACACTGATGGGCTCTCAGACTGCTTGTAGCGGTCCATTAGAGATCAATGGGTTCCCTGCTCCTAATTCTTACTATCAAGGCACCTCTGATCCTTATCCGCTGTGTGGAAAATGTAGTCAAAGCCATTTCATCCTGGCAAGCACACAAACACACACACACACATATGCACAAACACCCACACCGTACATATAGTGAGCATGAAAGCGCTCGCCGGGCGTGCTGCTCAGCCGCTGCACCAGGAGCTATTTGTCAGGTGCATGCGTGTGTGTGGTGAATGAGGAGGAGATGAATGTCTATTGAAGTCTTAAGCAGAGATCATCATTGCAGTGAATGGGCCCAGAGGTGATGATGGTTAGAGAGTGAAAGCAAAAGCTCCCAAGTTCGGGATCTGAAGCTGAAAAACCGCAGCTGTGAAACCAGCCAACTCGCAGATGAGTTGCGGGGGAAGCTGGCTCGTTGTAAGTTTATGTTTTATTTACTAACATTACAAGTCAAAGGTCTCATTTGAAATCATTAGGGTTCATAGGTTGTTTCTGAAAAACATTTTTATTTACTTGTTGAAATCCACCTCAGGGATCAATGAATAAAGTAAAAAAACGACCAAGCTAATTGATTAGCTGGCTGATCTGTCTGTCACTAACTGACCTGTCTGTCACTGACTGTGAGATTCTGCTGATTGTCAGATGGGATGGTAGCGTATCGGTTGCAAGTGTAGCCTGCTCTAGCTAGCAATTCCCGGCTTTACCAACTCTAACGATGCTTTACTGCTGTAAAAAGACTTAAAAATGTCTCAAACTGAGTTAAGGGCAGAATAAGAAACTGACTGTGAGTACCTTAATGCATGATATCTGTGAAAAGAGCAGTTTAAAGGTTCAGGAGGGAACATTTACAAACTGTCGCTATGATCTCACAGAAATACACGAGGCAGATAATAGCTTGCTCTCCGTGGCTCCACCCACAGCTTGTAATGCAATTTGGAAGAATCCAACACTCCCATTCCTAAACCACCAATCAGAGCCGAGAGGAGTGTCAATCACTGGTCAAGCACACGCACGCAACTGTGACGTGATCGGTGTGACGTTAGCTTGTCGCTGAAAATAAGGCTACTGGTTACCAGGGCATTCGTGTTGGCTAAGTTAGGAAATTAAACAGAGTTTGCAAAGTTGCTGAAAACGTCATGGTGAAATCCTCTGTGGTGCAGGGGTGGGCTTTGGAGAGGAGGGGTCTTGAAGTTGTACTAATACAAAATACATCTGACTGTACCTTTTAAAAACCTGGAAAGATAGGCAGATAATACAAAGCCACGTACAGACTGTCTGTACTTTGAAGATATATAAAGCACTGCCAAACCATTGAATCTTTCTAGTCTAAACAATACCATAAAAGTAAAATCCATAATTATGGTTTCATAGTTATATGTGAGTAACATATTTCTACATTTCTCAACCGGTAATATCCATCAGGTTAATCTCTGTGCTTCATCACAGATAGTCCATCAAAACCTTGTGTCTAGCTGTGATGGCAGCGAACCTAACGCCAGCCGCACCTCAGGGGGTCGAGCACAAAACAATGTTATGCTTTCTTTTGTATCATGGTCCTAAAATGACAATGTGTCGGCACAGTGAACATGAAAGGATGGACTTGTGTTTGACTTCTCCGCTTCTAAAAAACAGGAAACATACCCAAGCTTTGAATCTGTTTTTTAATCAGAGAATAATCATATTTTTTTCCAACACAGTTGCTCGTGCTTTGTATTGTTGATGTGAGCAGGAGCATTTCATGTCTATCCAAGCTCTGGCCGAGCTCCAGCCGCCTGTAACCTCACACCGCCTGGGTCTGGACTCACAACCTGTTTATTTTACACTGCAGTAAATTGAATCCTCTGTCGTTTTCGTTTAGGCTCTTAAGTTTTAAAAGTAGTATACATTGGAGAAATGAGATGATGCAAAATAACAATTAATAATACTGATGAAGTGTCTGAATCCTAGATTTACTCCTCAACATTGGACCGAACTAATTAAAGTGTCTTGTTGACTTTCACTCTTTCACCAAAAAGGATTTTTGCCGACTCCATGATTTTGTCTCGTGTTTGACCTTCTGTCTACACCTGAAGCAGGAATGTGTTGTGTTGTGTAAGGTGTGTTGATGTTCCCTGTCAGCTGACGTTTCCACACCAACTCACACATCTGCTCCCACTTTCCTCAACCAGCCTTCACGAGCTACTCGCCAGATTGTCAAGATCTCCATGTGCAGTGTGGGCTCCTGTTTACCTCTTGTTTATAATTGTTAACCTATTGTTTACCTCATGTTTGCCTCATGTTTACCTCATGGGTACCTCTTGTTTACCTCTTGTTAGCTACATGCTTACCTCATGTGTATCTCATGTGTACCTCTAGTTTATCATCGTTTACCTCTTGTTTACCTCTAGTTTATCATTGTTAACCTATCGTTCACCTCATGTGTACCTCTTGCTTACTTATTGTTTGCTTTGTGTGTATCTCATGCTCACCTCTTGTTTGCCTCATGTTTACCTTCTGCTTACTTCTTGTTTGCATCATGTTTACCTCATGTTTACCTCTTGTTTGCCTCATGTTCACCTCTTGTTTACCTTCTGCTTACCTCTTGTTTGCTTCATGTTAACCTCTTGTTTACCTCTTGTTTGCCTCTTGTTTACTTCTTGTTTCTCATGTTTACCTCTTTTTTAGCTCTTGTTTACCTCACGACATAGTCCTTTGTAAGCTCTGGTCATTTAGGGTTAATGAAGCCAATTCACTGCATCTTCCTGCCAGCATATCTGCGTTTAGATCACTCTTCCTGTTGTCAATTAATCACTGTGACACATGTGACCTCCTCATAAATGGATTTGTGTGTGATTTAATGTGTTGCACGTACAGCAGGCTGTGTGTAATTTAGCCATATCCGGAAAAGGCAACCGTTAGTTAAGAGACTAAAATAAAATAATGACCCTGTCACATGAATATGGTGAATATAATAAGTAGTAGGCTGTCGAGATGGAGGGAACAAGTAGTGAATTGAATTATATTTACTTGTTCCTTTGAATGAATCAAGTGCTGCAGTGATTACCTGGGGCCCGTTTCACAAAGCAGGTTTAGTGAAAACTCTGAGTTAGTTAACCCTGAGATGAGGGAAACTCTGGTTTTTCAGTTTCACAAAGCCAGTTCAGCTTTACTCTGAGTCAGTTACCCTGGCAACATACTCCGTGAACCTAACCTGCTCGCTGGCAGGTTTTCTTCAACTAACCCCGAGTTTCTCCTGCTCTTAAGTTGAAGCCTGCAGACTGAAGGCAGTGGCAGACATGGCGTGTCCTTTTATTGAAGAGCCAGTTGATGTCGAGGCGCAGATACTCCGCAGACATCTCCACCGGGAGAGGATTATTAGACCCAGATTGGATGTTTTATCATTCCCTGATGAGTATCTGTTTGAGCGTTTCCGTTTCTCTGCATCATCTATAATTTATATAAACGATATTCTCAGCCCTCACATCGCTCACATGACGCATCGTGGACATGCTCTCAGTTCCGAGCAAATTCTTTGTATTGCACTTCGTTTTTTTGCCAACGGCAGTTTTTTGTATAACGTCGGTGATGCAGAGCATGTGTCCAAGGCAACTGTCTGTCGGGCTGTCCGAAATGTGACACTTGCACTGAAACGGCTACTATGCACGTTTGTAGTGTTCCCAAGTCACAGACCCACCAGACTTCTCAAAGAAGAGTTCCACAGAATTGCAGGTATCAGTCTAAGCAGTAATTCATTTATGTCATAAAGCTTTGAGACTTAAAGCACTAATCAGTCAATTTGATATATTTTAGGGTTTCCAGGTGTGATTGGCTGCATAGATTTTAAAATAGCTGTAATCAAACCTCTACTCAAAAAACCCACCCTAGACCCAGAGGTTTTAGCAAATTACAGGCCAATATCTAATCTCCCCTTCCTATCTAAAATCTTAGAAAAAGTTGTAGCCAATCAGCTGTGTGAGTTTCTCCAGGAAAATAATATATATGAAGACTTTCAGTCTGGGTTTAGAACCAATCATAGCACAGAGACAGCCCTGGCAAAAGTCACTAATGACCTTCTAATAGCTTCAGATCAGGGACTTGTGTCTGTCCTTGTTCTGTTAGATCTCAGTGCAGCATTCGACACAATTGACCATCAAATTTTATTAGAGAGACTAAAACAGTTAATTAACATTAAAGGAACGGCCTTAAACTGGTTTAAATCTTATTTTGCTGATCGCTCCCAATTCGTTCAAATCAATGATGAGTCATCGGTGCGCACCAAAGTTAACCATGGTGTCCCACAGGGGTCTGTGCTCGGCCCAATTTTATTCTCATTATATATGCTTCCACTAGGAAACATTATCAGGACACACTCGGTAAATTTTCACTGTTATGCGGATGACACCCAGTTATATTTGTCAATAAAACCTGATCAAAGTAATCAATTAACTAAACTTCGAGCATGTCTCAAGGACATAAAAACCTGGATGACCCGCAATTTTCTCTTATTAAACTCAGATAAAACAGAGGTTATAATACTCGGCCCTAAACACCTTAGAGATACATTATCTAATGATATAGCTGCGCTAGATGACATTGCCCTTGCTTCCAATGACACAGTCAGGAACCTGGGAGTGATCTTCGATCCTGATTTGTCCTTTAATAGTCACTTAAAAGTAATTTCTAGGACCGCGTTTTTCCACTTGCGTAATATCTCAAAAATCAGACATGTCCTTTCGCAAAAAGATGCAGAAAAACTAGTCCACGCCTTTGTTACATCGAGACTGGACTACTGTAATTCATTATTATCAGGCTCCAGCAGCAAGTCGTTAAAGACTCTGCAGCTGGTCCAAAATGCCGCAGCACGTGTCCTGACGAGAACTAAGAAAAGAGAGCACATTTCTCCAGTATTAGCATCGCTACACTGGCTTCCTGTTAAATCTAGAATAGAATTTAAAATTCTCCTCCTCACCTTCAAGGCCCTTAATGATATGGCACCTCTTTACCTTAAAGAGATGTTAATACCATATCAACCTACTAGAGCACTCCGATCCCAGAACTCAGGTTTACTTGTTGTCCCTAAAGTCTCTAAAAGTAGAGTAGGAGCCAGAGCTTTTAGCCATCAAGCCCCACTGCTGTGGAATAATCTCTCACTTTCAGTTAGGGAAGCAGACACGCTCTGTTCGTTTAAGAGTAGACTCAAAACCTTCCTTTTTTATAAAGCTTATAGTTAGAGCTAATTTGTGCGATGTTCCAAATTTGATTAAATGGCAAAAACCCCTGATGATGCTAAGACGCACAGGGAATTTATGACACAAGACACACGGAGCTTCTCTTTCCTGCTTCTCCTTCCTTTTCTCCATATTTATCACATCAAGATAATTCTTATCTGATCAGTACATGTTACTAACTTGACCCCATTTCCTGGAGTTTCTGTGCCTTAGCGCCCGCGGATGCAGGGCCACAGCTGTGGCCGCACCATGGATTATGATTGTGGATCGCGTGTCGGAGGTCGCAATGGTGGATCCAGTTCGGTGGATTCTGTATCGTGCCAGCTGATCGTCGTTGTAATGGAGGATCCTTTGTCGCGTTGGCATCGGATGATGAGGGACCACGACCGAGGCGGCAGCTGATAATGGATTCTAACTGGCGGCGGTGGACAATGACTGTGGATTATAGTGGATCAGGTCCTGATGCTGGATCGTGGTCTTGCTGCTGGCCAGAGACTGTGATTGCAGCGGGACTGCCTGACACATAGTATTGAAAAATGTTTAGCCTAATGGATGCTGCTAAAAATCCTGATGATGTTTTCTTACACCTGACATCTATTGCACTTCTGTCCGTCCTTAGAGAGGGATCCCTCACATGTGGCTCTCTCTGAGGTTTCTACATATTTTTACCTGTGAAAAGGGTTTTTAGTAGTTTTTCCTTACTCTTGTTGAGGGTTAAGGACAGAGGATGTCACACAATGTTAAAGCCCCATGAGACGAATTGTTATTTGTGAATGTGGGCTATACAATAAAACTTGATTGATTGATTGATAGATGGCACTCACATTCCTATCATCGCTCCTTCAATAAATGAAGGAGATTATGTGAATAGGAAATCTGTCCACAGCATTAATGTGCAGGTAGGCCTAAATAGTAGCCTTTAACATTCCAAATTAAATACACTACACCATACAGCTAATTACTGTTCTCCACTGTGAAGATCATATGTGATGGAGCCCACATGATTAACAATGTGGAAGCGAAGTGGCCTGGGTCTGTGCATGACTCACGAATGTTTCGTGAGTCGACAATGAGTGCCAGATTTGCCGGTGGTGAGTTTATATATATAATTTATATACAGTATATAGTTATATCCTATGATCAAATATTTTGTTTCCTCCTATTGCAACTGAAACAAACTGTATCTTGTATTATCATAGTAGAGTTCGATGGTTACCTACTCGGAGACAGAGGGTACCCCTGCCAGCGCTATCTGCTGACCCCTTACCCTGACCCTGAGCCTGGCCCACAGCGACACTACAACTTGGCTCACTGCAGGACACGAGCCAGAGTGGAGATGACCATCGGGATACTCAAGGCCCGGTTCCAGTGCCTTCGTAGGCTCAGGGTCACCCCAGAGAGAGCTTGTGACATTATAGTGGCATGTGTGGTTCTCCACAACATTGCCACTATTAGAGGAGAACAATGTCCTACTCTTTCCCCCTGTGATCCAGGTATTAATCATACCCCCCCTGCTGATACACGAGATGGAAGAGCTGTTAGAGACATGATATGTGTCAATCATTTCTAACTGACCCATCACCTCCCCAATGTTCAAGAACGACAATATGCATCTCATTTTATGAGGTCTTCTTTATTTCCTAGAAGGACAAATTTTGTACAGTTGTTAATCCTTTGTTGTTGAAACAATTAAAAAACATCCACCTGTGGGCACGTCACCCACCTTTAACTGATGGTCCAGCAGTTGTATTTCCTTTTCTGTTTTGGTGATCTGCAGCCTTATGTGCTCCATTTCTAGGTGTGATTTGTTTATTTGAGATTCTAAATATACCTTGTAAAGTTGTTTCACAGGGAGCTATAGGAACATAAATGACATTGAATTTCAGTGCCATGTCTATTTAGTGTCATTGTAAGTTGTGGGTCAATGCTGAACAACATCTTACTGAGGTAAGCTGTGCTGTGGAGGTTGATGGACCTTCTTCCCCATTATAATTTCCAGCATGGCTCTGTTAGAGAGAAAGAAGTTGCAAGTTGTATTGTGGAACAACACTATTAACTGAGCCAAAGTTATTTAAAAAAAAAAGGTGTATACTTCAGCAGGCCTCTCTGCATCTTCCCTCTCTGTGGCAGCTGATAAGGTTTCTTCATCATCCTCCTGTAATGAAACAGAATGTGTGTGTTATATTCTACCAATTATGAAAAATCTGTGGAATATTAAGAGTACTTACAACAGCATGGAGGTCTGTTATGGCAGAAGGCTCAACGAGACAGATTACACCATCAGTAACTGGTAGAAAATGAAGATTAGACAGTTGATGATTACCCAGAAAAGTGCCCCACCTAATTTAAACACAATTTTTCAAACTCTGAGTCACTTAAAATATATTTGATATCTGAAAGCAAAAGCAGCCAATTGCAAAGAACTGTAGCTTACTGCTACAAGAAAAATCAGTGTGCCAACTAAGTTGTGTCTAAGATGAATGGGTGGCCATTACTGAGCGAACACTAGAAAAAGGATTAACGTACATGCCATTCATTTGAATAACTTACCTCTTATGTAGGCCCCTGTGACCTGGGGCGTGGGTGTGTCCGATGAACTCCCCCCAGAGATGCCCTCAGCAATGGGTCGTCCACTGTTCTGACTGAGGGCCATCTTTTCAGCCTCTGTGAGAGGTGGTGGTGGTGGACCGCCACCTGTTTTGCGGGCCTCAGCCTTTTTTCTGTTGGCTATAATGGAGGTCAAATTTAAATACATACAGAAAACACAACTTTGGAGACTTGTATGTATAAAAGGCATTTAGGTGTTGCTTTCATAGAGACAATATTAAATACTGGCAGTGTTGGGATTTCTCTTTTTTTTGCAGATTTCCCTAATTACTTAAATATATCCATCACATGTTGAATGTAGCCACTAAATGCTGTTTAATGAGGGCAGGCTAAACAACATCACAATTGCTTGTACTTTATTATACCTTACCTTTTTGAACTACATTTTTATATTTCATCTTTAGCTGCTGCCAAGTCCGTTTGGTGCCTGTTGGGTTGCACCTGTGCTCACAGACACACATATGGAATATAATTGTTGAATAAGTGGAACATTCAAGACAAAACATTTCTTTTTTTTCTCAAATTAATACTGACGCATTGACTCGGTCAGCAATTTCCTGCCACGCAAGATCCCGCGCTTTTGCTGCTGCCACAGTATTGCTTCTTTTTAAAAATATATGCTCACTTTCTGCATACGCAGTCATTAATATTTCCAACTCCACTGGGGAGAAGTAGGAGGATCGAGGCTGTTTACCACTTGTTGCCATGGTGAATCATGTTATCTGTGTTCCATTGATGAAGGCTTTTTATATCCTCATGCACAAGCTTCACTCAGGGTTACCTTGACTCTGAGTTGATTGAACTAAGTGTTATCACCTGTTCTGAAACCGAAAACTTAGAGTTTGACAGCTCAGAGTTGCTCAACCCAGAGTTAAGGTTTTAACTCAGAGTTTGTTGAACCTGCTTTGTGAAACGGGCCCCTGCACTGGAGTCTCAGGCAGGTGGTCGGAGGTGATGGAGGGTGAACAATGAACATGACTAATACAGCAGTGACCAGGGTTAATACACATGCTCAACCCAATGTGACGTTTTTGTATTAAAGACACAAACTTTCCCAAAACCTCGAGAAAATACTGATTGTGCCTGAACTAATAATGAAATATAATGTAGACGGATGGAGCCCGTTGGATCCTGGTTGGACCGGGGTCTTTCTGTGTGGAGTTTGCATGTTCTCCCTGTGTCTGTGTGGGTTTTCCCCAGGTGGTCTCGCCTCCTCCCACAGGCCAAAGACATGCAGAGTGGCTTTATTGACCATAACTGTGAATGTTTAAGTAAAGGGTTGTTTGTTTTGGCCAGTGATACGCTGTTTACCTGTCCAGCCGCCCCCCCCAACCCCCCCCTTGACCCTCAAAAGATATACAGTATAGATCATGGACAGAAAAACAGCTTCAATATCAATATATTTGTCACAATAAATCAAGTAAAAGTAACAATTTTGAAGTGATCTAATTGTTGCACGATAATTAATTGAAAATGTATTTGCTCTTATTTGCTGAAAAATAGTTGCTACGTAATCTGCAGATTTTCTTGAGGTGCAAATTTCTAATATACTGCACTGCAGATAAGTGTAAAATCTAATATTTAACAACATTATAACTATTATTAGCAATTCATGACGTAGTGAGTGAACACAGTTGTTGTCTCTGCAGAAACAAACATGGTGCCTGAAATAACTGCTCCTACCGAGGGATTTCGTTTCCTCGACGTTTCCCCGGTTTCACTCTACACACAAGTTTTCTATATCTGAGTGTGTGTGTGTGTGTCGCTGTGTGTTGTTTCCTTATCAGTTGTAATTTCCATTGTGTGCTGTTGTGCCGCTGCACTCTGGGTGTAATTTGAAGAGGTGGGTTACTGTTAGGGTAAAGCGATACAGTGGAAAACAGCCTTGTTATACGGGAAGCGGGGGGGAGGGAGGGATAACGGAGTGGTCTAGATTTCACGGACGATCTCCAGCTGCCGTTATCGCACCGAGTGTAATGAAACCTTTACTGGTCAGAAACAACGGGGGACTTCCTCTCCTCCCCCGTCTCTCCTTCTCCTTATTTCTGTCCCCGTCTGGCTCCCCCCCCCTCCTTCCCTCCCTCTCATAACCTTTCTTCAGCGTCTTCTTCTCTTTTATCTCTCTCACCTTCCCTCTCCTAACCTTCTCCCATCATCACCTCTTGTTTTTTTATTTCATTTCCCCCTTTTTTTTTTTTTTTTTTTTACCTTATCCTTTCATTCATCTCACGTTTTTTCCTGCTTCCCTCTTCATCTTGTTTCTTTTGTGGTTTTCATTTTCAGGGACAATTTAGTTACCAGCAGGGACCCATAAAGGGTGAAAAGCAGGATAAGACACCTGCTTTTTTTATTTGTATCTCTTTGACTTCATCTTGTGCAGTTCGGTGTTGCCCTTTTTTCCTCCTTTCAGCAGCTCAAAAGACTTATTTTCATTCGTTATCAACTTTTGTGGAAATGTCAAACACTTTTTTTTTGTAAAATTACTCCGTGGTTCTTTCTCCGGTATTTAAGATGTGTGTCTGGAGTAGGAAGTAAAAAAAAAGAGAATTTTGCTTGAGTAATCCCAGATTTAAGCCTCTCAGACAATCAACACATTTTGCTAATAAATTAATTTCACAGTTTTTGTTGTTCCGCGCTCTTGATGCGGGTTTGAAGGCCCTGAGAGATCTTGAAAGTTTCGAGATTAAATACTGCTCAGAAGAAGCACTTGTCAAGTAATCAACTAATCAGCTTCAGCGTCCCTGACCACCACACACACACACACACACACTCCCCCCAGCCTTATCGCTCGAGGGCATTCTTCCCTCTTTTCAGCTTTCAACATCAGTCATTACACGAACCAAAACCAGAAAGAAGCTGTTCATTCTTCCACTTGAAAAAAGATTTATTGATATAGTTCTTCTTTGATGAAGGGCCCAATGCTGCCTCCAAAAAAGGGGCCCATTTTCAGCTTGGATGTTTGCAGGCATTGTTCGGAGGCCCGGGTGGTAAAACGCTCAGGGGGCCGCTGCTGGTTCGATCGGCATGGTGTTTACCCCCAGGGCAGCGAGAGGAGGCAGGCACGGAGGAGTGCCAAACTGCCCCTCCGCCCTCTCGGCTCGCTCGGCGCTCTCGCCAGAGCAGAACAGCGGCGGCCTTTCACAGCGGAGAAACCGCAGGGAGACGCGGGAGGCTGATAAGAGTGAAACAAGCCATTGAGTCGGGTTGAAAGAGAAGTTTTACATTCCTATATAAGTGTGGGAAACAGTCTTGCCATGGGAAAAAGATATGTGGTGGGAAAAAACGTCCATGGTGCTAAGAAACAAGGGTGAATGATGAAAAGAGATTTAATTAAAAAGTGACTCTTGATGGGATTATTTTTGAAATTGGAAGATTTTGTTTAATTCTTTTTCCTCGTCTGACCTCAAGTTGCCTTCCCTGCATCCAACCTCCTCATCAAGATCGAGCACTCAGCCTCATCCCTCCATCCATCCTCTCTTTACTTCCTTCCGTCCACCTCTCCATCTGTCTGCCCCCTCTCCTCCCTTCCTGTCCGCTTCTTGTTACCTCCCCTCTGTCATCCATCCATCCTTCTCTCCTTCCCTCCTTCCTTGTCCGAGCAAGACTGATGAAAAGAACAAACCATTCTTTATCGCACCAGCCTGATTTTAATCTCATCTCTAATCTACTGGACCCAAGAATCCCTCCATTCAGCTCAGTTCAACTCTGTGGTATTTGTGTGTGTGTGTGTGTGTGTGTCGTTGCTCCCAGTGTGCGTGCATGCATGTGTGTTTGTGCGACCCTCCGCTTGATAAACCGATAGCATCTTTCTCTCGCCCCTCTTCTGCCCACAATGGGCCTCATAGATAGCAATAATGCTTTCTTTCTCTTTCCATCACCCGCTATGGCGTTGTGGCACAGTCTGTTCCACAAAAGTCGTTTTCACATCACTATTTCCTAGATTGGCCAATTTAGTTTCTGACAAGAGAGCTGGACGCCTGCCCCGCCAAGTCTCCGAGTGCCATATCGGCACACAACTGTGACAATCACCGCTCAGTGTTCCTTTGTGTGTGCGACTCAGAAAAGGACAATTATGCCATACAGTAAAAACACACACCTTTGGGTTTCGTCCTCCGCAGATGAGCCTGGGGAATGTTGTTACATCTGCAGCGGTTTGTCCATTGTAAGGTCTTCATTGTAGCCAGACAATCTAGATTCCGTCTGAATGCACAATCAGTGGCTCCGGCTAATGAATACAGCTGCCTCCGCTGACCTTGGCAGAGATGACTGAGTCCCTATTGCCCGCACATGCATGATTACACACCCACACACACACACACACACACACACACACACACACTGGCACTCGCATCTGCACAGCCAGTGCCCTCCCTGTCAACACAGTCAAGCAAATGAGTCTCCGCTCGATGGTCCCGGCCTCTAATGGTGCAAATTATCATTGTAGGCATGTGCCAGCCGACCTGTCACAGCCCTCTATCGGCTCGCCAGGTGTGTTCCTGACAGCTACAAGAACAAATTCTGCCCCCCCCAGCTAATCAATGTATTGACCAATCCATAATGAGAAAGCATGTGTGTGTATGTGTCACCCACACCCACACAGACTCACACTCACACACACAAACTGTCAGTGTCCGGAGGTCAACAGGAATCATTTATATAATGGTGCTGTTGTGTCGGCTTATATTTGTAAAGCGTTGCTAAGCTGCTGTGGAAGCCGTCATTTATGGGGCAGTCTATTCCCTGCTACCTACACCCTGTGGCCTATATCTATCCATCAGCGGAGTGGGTCAGGCATATTTGTTTGTTTAAAGAATATCCATTTCAGCGGGCAAACAGAGCGTGTGTACATTAGCTATTTATAACCCCCTCCCCCCCCCCCCCCCCCCCACTCAAGCATCCCGTAGCCGTGCCCGCTGGACACAAACGGCCCGTACTCGTGGAAAGCTGCAGCCCACACGACGCTATGGATTTATAGAGTCAGAACGAAAACATATGCTTCTATCGAGTGTGTGTTTGTAAGAGCCGCAGGAAAAAGTTCAACGTGTTTCCAGCGAGCATTTTTCTTTAGTGTCCGCTGTGGGTTTTTTTTGTTGTTATGTTACATTGAGAATGTGAAAACACCCAGAACGCCCATAGAAACAGTTGTGGTCAGTTCGTTATTTACTGAGGAGTTACAAGAGTGGTTTGGGTCAATAAAACAGATCTTTTTAATAAAATCATTGTGATTCATGCTTCTCGGTTACTCATGACCTTTTGACCTTTTCGACCTTTCTATTCTCCGACTACACATCCATCTTCATTTTCATTCTGTGTAGTGGTGGGTTGTAACTAAGCACGTTAACTCAATTAAGCCACTTTCCCACTGGTCCAAAACTCACCAACACCCACCAACATCTGGCTTTTCTCTGCAAATGGAATGGATCAGACGTCACTCTAGGACTCTGGTAGATTGTTTTTTATCGGCTCTGACTCCGATTAGCAGTGATGGAAACATCACATCGGGGCAAAAAATGCTAATTTGGCACGACAGTGAGATGAGGGAGCGCATTTGGATTTCGGGGCGAGACGGCAAACATGACGGGGGGGGGGGAGTAGTCACTCGCTTTTTGTAAGTGGGTTTTCCCGAATTGAGAATATCCGCGTATACTTTACTTCAATGAGGAGAGACTTGGTTTTTACTTTACAATATTTATTTTGTAAACACACAAGATATGAATGTTTACGGTCTGTGGCATTTAGACCCCTGTGAGATGTCAGGGTTAGAAGGGGGCGGAGCAGGACATCGAACAGGAACACCCCCCCGGGGTCTAGACACTGGTGGTGGTTCATCAGTCAAGCGATAGTTTTGGATGGCCCATGTCCGTGAGAATTGTCCTATTGGACTTCGCCAATTGTGACATCCTCTGCCCTTAACCCTCACAAGAGTAAGGAAAAACTACAAAACCTTCTTAAAGGAAAAACGTAGAAACCTCAGGAAGAGCCGCATGCGAGGGATCCCTCTTCCAGGACGGACAGAAGTGCAATGGATGCCACGAGTACTAGGTATATTGTCGGCAGGTTGTTGCCTTTTTAGTCCGCGATCAGCTCCCACCGTGATCGGGTGCCGCCGTAATCACGATCCGCTGACAGTCTTGGGATCCGTCATCAAGGTCCATGATCTCTGCCAGCATGATGTGAGATTAGGCATGTAGTCGGTTGAGGTCGATGAATATCCTACTGGGGACTGGAGGAGATTGGGGTGGAGGAGGGGTTATGCGCGTCGCTGAAGGACGCCTGACTGCGGAAGAGAACAGAAGGGATTTTTAAAGTTTGCCAGGTGCTGAATGATTGGCTGAAAAGCCCGCGCCAGACTTGATTGGGCATTTAGAAACGCCCACGATCAGCTGATCACTTTGCAGGTTAGGTGCTCCGTAGATCAGCTGACCGTGTGCAGCTTAAGTCTTCCTCACTGAACTTGCGCGAGCTTCATTTGAGTAGACTTGTTTTCATTTCACTCCATAACCGTTAAAAACACTGATTCAAATATACAAAGCCCACTACAAGAGAAAGATTAGATGGCAACCACCCCCCCCTCCCCTCCCTTCTCCCTCCTTTTATTTTTATTTCTTTTAAATTTTATTTACCTATTTACTGATTTATTTTATTTATTTATTTATTCATTTTAATTTAATTAAAATAAATTATTTTCCTCTTTCTTTCTTTTCTCTGCTTTGTCTTGCAGCAGTGTTGTATGTAATGTTGTAATAATCTAATATTCCTAGATACATAAGCATTAGGCTCTACTCTGCAAGTACTTTTACTTTAAAAGCACGTACAAAGATTAATGTGGTACTTTCACTTGAGTACATTTTTGTTTATTTATTTGTTCTTTTACTTGGATAACATATTTGAGTGTTTCCTCCACCAGCGCCCGTCAGTGACTCAAACTCCTCCATCTTCCTCTGCCCTCGTCTCCTCTATCTCTCATCCTATCCTCCTTTATCATTTCAGCAACTCCATCTCACTTCTGTCTCATTCCACTCCTCCTCCTCTTTCTATGCAATCAGACTTACAAAAAGCATATTTTCAGCTCTGGATTTCAGTATTGTCTGCCAGATTTTTCAAAAACAGATAAATGTTAATCACTTGATTGTCACCGCGGCGCTCGTTAGCCGCAGCAAGTCATCTATCAATGCTAATTTGCCCGGGCCTATTTTCCCTGTGAACTCAATCGGTCGATAAACAAAAATCAAATTAACACTGATGTATCACCTGTCAGCCTTGTGAACAACACCTGCAGTGAAATCCAACTTCGCTTGTGTTTGAACACACGTTACATGTTTAGACAACGTGTTAACAATGCTTGCTTCTATGCACGTGTGAAGGTTTATACAACACAATAAGTTACATTTTTAATATAGTATGTACAAAACCTGCTGTACTTGTTTGCTTTTTGAAAATTCCAAAAAACATATATACCGAAAAAAACATCCCAACCAAAAATGCTATGGCTTTAAATACTAGTTGAGAAATCAATATACACTGGCGGCTGGTTCCCAGTCTGCTCAACAGGAAGATCAGGACTAGTGAAAAATATCCACAGGACCAGGATTCACAAATTGAAATGCATTGCTGTGGGTACAATTTTCAAATTTAAGGTTAGGTTTATATTTTCTAAAATCAGTGATAAAATGACATACTGCACAGTTATTTCACTTATCTCCACAGGACATGAAGTGATTTTTTAGTAGGACAAGAGAAGTCTGTTTATTTGCATATGAAATAATAATATGCAGGTGTTGTTTTGTCTTTTTTGTGTGGATTTTACTGCCAGTGTACTTCATTAAAATTGCTTTTTGGATATTTAGATGGTTAAATGACTTCAGAGACCCCTGGCCCCAGCACCTTTTCAATATCAGCTGTGCAAGAAAGTTTCTGTAACTTTCTGAAACCAACAACCTGACGTGCTACCTGGGTTTCCAGCTATCGTGTCATTGCAGTACATAGCAGAACATGTCGACTAACATACTCAGCGCCCTGTTCTAACAAACCTATTAAAACAAGTTCAAAACCTTTAAACTTTATCTGTTTATGACGACATCTCAGTTTGTTTGTGCTGTTTATGTAAAGGGCTGATCTGGGTCTATATGCATACTAAGGTTTCAGTCACAATGAATATTGTTAGCACCTATTAATGAATCTACCCTGATACAGTTTTGATACCTCTTCACCTCCTCTTCCTCACTTTCGCAGCCACCATCCCTCCTTCCCCTCCTCCCTCCCCTGCTGTTGTCAGACAGGGCTCTCGAAGCCAAGGGCAGATGCCTGGGGCTGTGTCCCTGGATGGGGCTTCTTAATCTGACTTATACAGTTTGGCACACCCAGCGTGAGATATATGATTCAACATGATCTGACTCTGGCCTACGAGGGTTCAAGCAGCCATCACGGAGAACTGTTAGCTGACAGATGGCAGGATCGTGAATCTGCATGCAAGTCGGCGGAAGCTCAACACTTGAGCCTCACCACGCACATGGTAAACACAAGATGTCTGTTATGTGCGTCTGATAATATGCGTATGTATTTAGCTTACCTGTGTGATGCTCTGCGTCAGATATTTGAAGCTCTGTGGTTTCTACATGCACACATTTAAGAAACACGTGTGCCTCTGCCTGTGCATGTGTGGCCGTCGTTGTGTGTTTGCTGGTCACAGACTCAGCAGAATGCCACTGGAATGAGAATAAGTACGGCTTTGCCATGGCAACAGAGGAATGCCAGAGCAGACAGGAGCAGCAGAATTAAAGCCCAGCGCTCATCGCAGCAGGGAAGAAGAACGGAGGACCCTATTAAACACCATCTCCCCTCCTGGATCCCTCAGCCTGAGCCCTTTTCATCTTCCGTTTCAGTCTGCTGTGAAACACCACAAAGGGAAAGCAGCTCTGCCTGTAGATCCATGTCGGCACAAACCCCATTAGAAGCAAGAATGCACTTTATGGAGATTTTCTTTCTATGCATGCTCATGGAGGGAATGTCAGAGCTCAGCCAGCGTAAGAAAAGGCCAGAAATACAGTTATGTACACTGAGCAGCTGAAGCCTGAACAAGTGATGCATCACCACCTTGAGCACTGCCGTGTATCAAGGTAGATGACACCTTGATAAGTGATTCAGAGTTTGAACTTGTCTCGTGGTTGCATCACAGAAATCTTTGATTGATTCACAACCGGTCGATAGAGTCGGGGAAACGTACGTCCACACACACAGGACTGTGAATAAGTGCAGTGATTGATAGCATACCACATACTGCACAGTAGTTGGGATAATTGCTTGACTGTGAGCTCAGTAGCTGGAATCTATCTCCGTCCCCAATGTCCCAAAACACACTGGGCTAATCTCTTTCCTTTCCCTATTTGTTTTAGGGTCGGCGGGAAGGTCTACACCTCTTTTCACCGAGGCAGCACAAAATACGCGGAGTTAAAAAAGAGAGGAGGATAAGGGGTTGGCCTCAGGTCAGCAGGTTCCTGAAGCAGATGGTCTTTACCTTTTCCCATTTTGAAGTCCTCTTTAACTTTTTGTTAATTGCGTATCACAGATATAAATTTGTTTACACATGTATAATTTGAGTGCACACTGCTTTACACGCGTCACAATCCCAGCCACCACCAACCTCTCTTCCTTCCTCTCTTTCCCGAAATGGGCCTTTTTGCTTCTTGTTGGATTTAAGACCATGAAAGGAACGCGGCCCCCCTGAGGGCGAACCCATCCTTCCTCCTTTGTCCAGTGATATTAGTTTGTCTAATAATATTAGCTGAACGAAATGAACAATACCGTCAAATAGAAAAAGATCACTCTATGACCTTGTAAAGAAAATTATAGCCGCTCATTCTAGTCACGCTGATGAGTTTCTCGTAGGTCCATCATCATAAGCTAAATAAAGCGAGGCTGAGATCAAAGCCGGCGAGCCTGATGCTCCTTTAATATAATTCATGTTGATGTCCATGATGTACGGATCGCAGAGGGGTAAGAGAACAATGTCCAACCCAACCACCGGTTCCTCCCCTTATAGTTGGTCCTGTCAAAGAAATTATCCGTATCCATTACTTCTATCATATCTATTTTTATTGAGGCAGAATCTGAATTTTCTGGTAATTACATGTGGCAATGTTTCATCTTTTTTCTTGATCTTTCCCGGGGAGCCAGTGCAAAAGTTTCGTTGCTAATAATGGATTTTTCCTCGGCACATGGGACACGCTCTACGTGAAATGATTGTGGCTTAATATGAAAGGAAATATAATTTACCAAATCCCTTTTCCACCTGGGAGAACCTATGGAATACATATAGAAAACTGAGACTATATTTCTGGAAATTGGAAGGTCTTCTTATGATGATGATTTTCATGTCCTCAGCTTAGCACATCGCTCTCCTTTCGGTGCACCCTGTAATTTCAATTGTAATATGAGAATGATGTAGTCGTGATAATGGCATGCTTTCATTTCATATGAGACAGGAAGAGTCATTACAGGCCCTGACATGTTTCTCCACAGGGGAGAAAAATGCTTCCTGCTATCTCCACATCCCCGCGTCTCAACAGTTGTCAATCTTACATTTCCTTTTCATTATCAGTTCTATCTTCAGATTTTTCATTAGTGCCGGGGCAGCGACTTGCAGAACCTCAGCAAAGCTTTGTCAAGTGCAACCGAGCTGGGAGTTTTACTTTTAAATGTAACTTCAGGTTACAGAGTTGGTGCCTTTAAATATAATGTGTAAGATATTCCATTAGATTACTCAAAGTGAACAAGGTTGGCCTATTTAAAATACTTTTACTTTATTATTGAATGTATATCAATAGTGAGTGAATGTGGCACTTGCACATAACTGCTAAAGAGAAAACCCAGGGGTCATTTTCTTGGTGAAAAAATTGTTTTGACTCAATTTTATGAGAACCAATAAACAAGATGAATATAAAACTATTTGAATGTACAGCTCCATAGAACATTTTGCGTTTGCCCTATATATAACTCTTCAAATACAAATCACACCATGGAATGGCAAATGGAGGAAAAATACAGAATACCAATGATGTAAATCTGAAATGCTGCACAGAGCAAGGAATCTGGCTTGCTAATGTGTTTAGATCTAACTATTATATTATATTATATAGATTATTACATAATGAAAATGAATAATTGGTTATAAAACACATCATCGGATTGTAAATTGGCTGATTTACTATGCTAGCCTTTATTTGACAGGTACTTTTAGGCAGGATTTATGACATATACCGCAGCCAGCCACCGGGGGGGGGGGCTATGAAGGCACATTGGCTTCCTATTTGGGAACTGTCATGTCGTCCATCTTTACAGACCGTTAGCTATGCAGACAATGCTAATAGGCTCAACTGCAGATTGCTTGCAATTCGGCTAAGTATCGATCGGTAGGTATAGATCAATTCACCAGCGCACATTTAATTATTATCTTTTATTCTTTTGCCACAGACGATTACCAAAATTAACATTGTATTGATTTCATAAAATCTTAACGGAGCTGAGAGCGCCCACTTTGAAAGTTGAGTTATTGTTAGAAGCAGTTTTTCATGCTAGCGTCTGCAGTTCAGCTATAACACATAGCAAAGATAAAACAGGGACGCAATGTTGCCATCAGCATCTGAGGCTCCTTATTGCCACTGAGTGTCCTCTGAATCAAAGCCAAGGCGTTTCTCTGTGGGCTTTACAATAACATGAATCCTGTCCTGGATAACCCGCACAGGTCAGCACAAGCGCACGCACTCCCCCCCCGATCCCCCGATCCCCCTCTTCCTCCCGACCCACTTCTCAGCGTCTCTCCCCGGAGCATTAAAACAGACAACGGACCTCGGTTAGGTCATGGCCAACACAGACCTCATTTGTCACGGAGGATGAGCAACTATGAAGCTGGATTTTTAATTATGAGGGTAAAATAAAGACATATGAGGCACGGAGGCAGACACACAAACACACACACTCTCACACACACACACACGCACACACACACACGCACACACACACACACACACACACACACACAGAGAGAGAGAGGGAGAGAGAGACACAGCTGAAGCAATAATTATGCAAGCATGCAACCACGCACAGAGACTCACAAACACTTTTGGTTGCACATCAGCGACCAGATGCGGATGCACATAAACACACAGAGGGCCATTAAGGAGCAGAATAAAGATGTATCACGGCTATGTGTTCTATGACTCATGCTGTATTGTGTAATTTATGGCTTTCAAACTGTGCAGTTTAAGTGATCGGTTAACTGATTAGCACAAAGAGAACTTAGTGCTGTTAGAAAATGGGATGGTGGTTCATTGCAGGGTTGATTTAAAACAAAGAGAAAAGAAAAAAAGAAAGAAAGAGCTTGTGTTTTCCTGGAAAAAATAAAACGGTGATTTGTAGCATCTGTGTGTTCATGTGTTTGTGTTGATTTGATTGTGAACATGTGAAAAAGCACACAAAGGAATAACAACATACTCTTAAATGATTCTGTATGTCTGGCATTGTGTTTTTTTAACTGTTGTGCTATTTAGAATTGATTTATATGACCACATATTTAAATCCCGTGTCATGTTGCTGTTGTCTTTGAGGCCCAGGGAGAATGAGACCATGATTATTGGCCACAACAAGAGGAATCCAAATCGTGTTTAGAATAAATATGTAACAGCTGGACTCAGACATGCAGCTTTACAGTATGTGCGAAAGCAAAATGTCTGAGTCAGTTGCTGGGAAATACATACAGCAGGAAAATCTCTCAAGATGAGGACAGAAGAGAAGATGATAACGAAGATGTGGACTTGGAGAGACAAGAAGATTGAAGTGTTTTTCGTGATAAGGACTGACGCTGGTGTCAATGCGCTGTAAACAAGTCCTTGTGATTCCCACGCTGGAAATTATACATCACGTCCTGCCTCCTTCATTCGCTCTTCTCGGGTGCCACCCCTTGCCTGAATAATCAGGACATTTTCCTGTAGTCATGAACGTGTCTGACGTGCACATATCTGAAAGGTAAACTTTGAAAAAAGAATAAACGGTGCATTTCTGTAAATGGCTTAAAGTTGCAGTGTCTAGAATTTAGTGACATCTAGTGGTGCAAGTTGCATGTTGCAGCTGAATAAACCTCACCTTATCCTCCCCTTCCAAACATGACAGAGAACCTGTGGTAACCTTACATTTTCATAAAAACTCAAAGGGTGTTTAGTTTGTCCAGTCTGAGCTACTACAAGAAATAGTATTTCAATATAAAGAGCCCATTCTAGGGTAAAGAAAACCACAATTTGTATGATTTAGACACACTTGTGAAAACATCACTCGGATTATTTGATATACAATTTCTGTCAATAAATCCCTTTAATCTACATCTTATACAGTGAACCTTCAAGACTCATATCTTCTATGTAGTTGCATTGAATAAATCCATATTACAGTATGTCAGTGAAAGGATAAAATCAAAATATACAAATTAATATCTGCAGTTTTGTGTTTAACATCCAGGGAAAAAGGCAAATCACCATTTTAAAACCAAGAGATATCTGACCTGTAGAGAAACTCACAGTTATCTCGGAGACAGGCTGACAAATAGGCCGACAGGTAAACCAGTCAGAGATCCAGGCTGACTGAGTGACCGACAAGCAAGCTGACTGACAGCCGGTCCGGGGGAAGCCGGTGAAAGCAGGCTGACTGATTAGAAGGCCAGTGAGAGAGCTGCAGGCAGTCGCAGAGAAACGAGCGCTGCGAGCATCACCCAGGAAGAGTAAACAGCCGTCCTGGTGACACAGTGGTGCAGCGGCCTGGTGGAGGCGAAATAGAGGAGAAGAGATGGGGCGGAAAGAGAACAGGGTGCAATACTGAGGGGTGCTGAGGCGGTGAAATGAGGTGTTTGAACTGCTGATGTAAGCGTGGACACACTCTCTTTTTCTTTCTCCTTCTCTCTCTCTCTATTTCTTTCGCACACACACACACTGATGCACACACAGCGCTGACAGGCTTTTTCTACCCACGGGAAGTCATTCAGGGTTCAGGGGTTCAAATAAAAACGAATAGCAGCGGCTGGACGCATCTCTCCTCTTCCTCCCTCCCTCTCTCTCTCGCTCTCTCTCTCTCTCTCTCTCCCTCTCGTTTCCCTCGTGATCAAGCGTTTTCTCCCATTTTGCTTCCGCCTCCGCCTGCCTCCCCTCAGCCCCTTCTTCCTTCCCCTGCTTCACCGTCGCCCATTTTTCCTCAGCCACCCTCGGCGCTGGATTTCACATCGCTCGCCTCTTTAAATATTAACGGCTACAGTCGGAGAAGTTTCACTGTACGCCTGGTAGCGCTCCACATTCGGAGAAGCAATCCCGTATGCGTTTTAATCAGCATTCAAAGGGAGAGCATTCTCTATTCATTCTTATCTGTCTTGAGCATTTTAATAATGACCATTCTCAGGACCTGCACTGAATTCTGTGCCGTCTCTCAAAACACGGAGGAATCTCCCAGGGCTGAAGTTTGTTTCTGTATGTAATTGCTGTTTTTTCCGTGGGGGGGCCGCCTACATCGTGTGACAGCGGCGTTGCTTCCGTATTCTATTTTATCAGGCGCCGGTTGATGTCTTTATAGGCGGGAAACGTATTTAATCATGGATTTGACACAGCGGAGCGGCTGCTTTTGCTGACGGGGAAACTGTTTCATCTTCGATCAATTAACAATGGCGTTCAAACAAAGACGGGAAAGTTTATGCCTGACGCGCCTCTGAAACCAGCGCATAAATATATGTATGTAACAAACAAATCCCCAAAACACAGATGCTCATGCAAATATAATATTAGGGATGGTTGGCTGGTGGGGTTTTTTGTGTCGGGCTGTATACAAAAAGCAAGAGGTGCAAAGTGCAGGATTAATATAAAATCAATCACAGGTGCCCAGAGAAAGTGTTGCTGTTTCTGTAGTGAAACTGGCTTCCCTGACCCTGTCAGTTTGATTCGTGGCCTCCGGTAGGTGAGAGGAATAGAAGAGGCACAGGAGATGTTGAAGTTTACAAAGTTGGCTTTTTGAAATTCAGCCCTGTGCTCCAGCCAAGTTGTTTACAAGACAGGAAGAAAAACACCAGGACGTCCACCAGGGGTGCTCTGATATCGTTCTCCTCCAAAAACAGGTTAATTATTGACCACCTTCCAAAGGGTGGTATACGTTTCAGTGTAGAGTGGTTATTGAACAAATTGTGGGCCTATAGCATAGAACATCTTAGCAGGGAGTGACAACAGTTCATTACAAGGAATTCATCACTGCTTCGGTGACAGAACAACTCAAAACACAAATATCATGCGATCTTCATTACATGGTTTCATTCACTTTGTCAAACTGTTATTTCCATGGACAAGAATAAACCTGTATCACTGATTCGTGTCAATATAAGTCTGTTATTCTGTCTGACGACTTTAATTCTGCTTTTTATAATCTGAACCAACTCCTGATATAAATATCTGACTCTCCAGCTGTTAAATGCATCATCATAACTTTGATGTTTGGTTACAGACTTTTCTTTTCAGGATTCCTGAAGTGCGGCTTGTCTCCAGTTTCCGATCTTTGACCCTGTGGTCTACAAAACCAAAACAATGAGCTTAGAGATGTTTGCAGTGATCTGTGGAAACGAGGTGAACAGGAAAGTCGGAGGATGATTCCCTGAAGGTCGTTCACTTCCTCTGTGACAACACACACAGTCTGAAATCTCAAAAATGCTATGGATAAAACGAAGAAAACCACAGAACCAGAACTGAACAGTCGCTGATGATGACCATGTGATAGATTGTCAAGTAAGCTCGGAATGTGTTTTGTCAGATAATTTATTTCTGATAATTATTTTGCAGATTTATTTGGTTGAGCATTCGGTTGAAAAGTGAAATCTTATCAAATCGTTATCATTGTTCATTTCAAATTTGTGGAACGTTCGGTTGCAGCCAAACACATTATTATTTAAAACCTCGGCTGTTCTAATTTTATGCACAGTTATTTATTTTTCGTCAGGCAGAGCAGGTCTCACTTCAGCTCTGCCCTTGAAGCTTCAACAACCGTTTTGATGAAATGAACCTCATCATGTTTTAACTAATCCACTGATCACAGCAGGAATCCTTGTCCTGCTCTATTTTGGGAATTAGTTCATTTTATGAAGCTTCAGCCGAGCACTGCAGCAGCTTCAGCTCCGTCTGACTTGATCCCGACTGACCGCCCTGTGCAAGGAGTTTATGTTGCAGCAAACTGTGCACTGTAACTCATACAGACACACATATACCAACACATCTACACGCACACACACACAGACACACAATATTGACCTTACAATGACCTAGGAAAAGTGTTACAGTGCATGAGAGTGTGTTTTTTGCGTATGTGTGTGTTACAAGAGAAAACGATGGACACTAAGTTGTGTAAAAGCCCTGCTGGGAGTCAGCGGAGCGCTCAGCCATGTAATGCTCTTCGTACCACTTTCAACAACAAATATACACACAGTCATACACAGTGTGACGGCCACACATGCATGGCTACTGTATGCAACACTTGATACAAGCCTGCAAATACATTTTTACACACGACAAACACAGACATTTGCAGACACTGTGAGCTCAGACACGATCAAACATCTTTAATCTAGTGCTTTACTGCAGATTATTTGAGTCCAACTGCAGTGCAGCAAATATTTGTCCTCTTCTCGCACCTCCTTCATGACAAAGAAGAAAGATATTTGCCGCTAAACTAATCTGTGATCATTCAGATTTTCTGTCATGTGCATTGACTGTACATGAAGATGGACGACGCATCTCCACTTCCTCGCATTATCCAGAAATAAATCCTAAATATCTCGGATAGGAGAACTGCAATTTTGCGCATTTGGAGCCAGAGTCTAAGCATCAAATAACTGTAATTAAAACCAAAGTTACCAGTAAAATCCATGAGGAGAATTTATTTGACTTTTTAGTTTGGTGCATGTCTCATCTATTAACATGGAGGAGACACGATTTATGAACTGTGCTCCAGCCAGTCACCAGTAATCAAGATATTTTGCCTTCTGTTTTGGGGGAGCTGTCATGTCGTCCATCTTCATATTCAGTTTATGATCTTACCGAAATATTTACCTCCACTAGGGAGGTTATGTTTTTTTACGTTTTTTTTAATTCCACAAAAACTATTAAAAAGATTTCCATTAAATTTTGTGGAGGGGTGGGTCATGCCTCAAAGAAGAACCCATTAAATGTTGGTGCAGATCCAGATTTTTGATTAACTCTCCTTATAACATTTTGTAATGAGGCGTTTTGCAAACTCTTCGTTGATTTCTCAGAGAATACTTGATGGCTGTTGTTGAAAAAAAGAAACAGTCATGTTTAGGGGACTGATTTTTATGAGTTTGTTCAAATTGGTGCAGATCCAAAATTAAAATCCGAATCAAAATGAAATAAAATGTGTTTTCCTGGGACCTACTGGGCCTTAGCAGAGCTGTGCTCTCTACTGAGTGACATTCTAGTTACATATTTTCTTCCTCATGTTAATTTTAAAACAGTTGTTTTTTTATTAGGTGCAAAAAGCCTGAGTTCCCAGGTGACTTTCTTTTTCAAGCAGTGACACGTTCAGTTGAAGGGTGTTGACAACTAAAAAAAGATGTTATTCATTTCTCGCTGTTTTTAATGACATGTTAGTGGAGACGCACAAGTTTTCTCATGGAGGAAAATAGGGACTGGCTGTTAAATGGCACCTGCTCTCCAGGTAAAGTGACAGATTGAATGATTATAATTCCTGGATTTCAACCTTCTGAACGTATGCTTGCTCCTGTGGGCGTCGGGTGGCCGACGGATGACCTCGCCGAACTGTGACTGGCGGACGTTTGAAGCCTCTGAACCTTTCCGACACGTACATGGACGTGTTTGCCGAGGAGGCGAGAATCGAATCTGTGAACGTACGAGATTCATATCGCCCTGCCAACACCGTAACAAGCGCTCATCAGGAAAGAAAACCCGTCCCTCTCCAAGGTCTGGACACCAACAAACAAACATCTGCAGGCTCATTTCCATTCATAAGTGGCTCAGATTCTAAAGAGCCATATGCTTGGTTTGCCTTGAGCCCCCCCGAGTGTGTGTTGTTGACTGAAGCCCTCTACAGTAGCTTCAAACCGCTTTCACGCTCTCACTTGCATACATAATCTTCCGTGTTTGTTGGTCAGTATGTGTACAATATTTCGAAGCTTGCCTATATATATTTATATATCCTTCCTATTTTCTCATTCTACTTCTTCCGTAACCTATTAAAAATGGATGACAACTTTATATAGTGCACGGCAGCTCACTCTGCCAGTCAAACGTGGGCTTTGGATGAATGAACCGTGATTGTGTGTGCATTTTGTGTGCGTGTGTGTGTGTGTGTGATGTCTAGGTATTATTTATGTTGTGCGGATCAGATTCTGTTTCCACCATCACATTATGGTGACTTATCGGGACTATAAGAAGGTCACTTAATGTAAATCATGAAAATTTAAAGTGACTGACCTGTTTTGAGGTTGGAGTAAGGTTATCGTTATAGCTTATGTTTTGGATTAGTGTTATCAAAATAGTAGGTGGCGATAATGTTTGTATACCAAAAGGTTAAGGATAGGCAAATAATAAAAATAAAAGTTATAGTCAAGGTTAGAGGGTTGTGTTATGGTTCGTCTCCAGGAATTTACTGTAAGTCAATTTCCAGTCCTCCGAAGTCATGCACACACAACACTCTCTGTGTGTGTGTGTTTGTGTGTGTTTGTGTGTGTGTGTTTGTTTGTGTGTTTGTGTGGCTGTCTCGGAGGTGGTGGGGTCGATGATACAAGAAGCTGTGGGGTTACGGCCCGGTTAAACCATGTCTACAGGCAGGTCAGCCAGAGTTCAGCAGTACAGAGGCTGAGAGGCGGCGCAGCTCAGGTAGACGAGATGATCGCTGCGGTTTAGAAAGACAAGACCACTGAGGCGGAATTCCCCCACAGAGGCCGGGAGTCAGAAGAGAGGAATACCGACGTTCGATGGATCGCAATTAAATCCGTGGGAAATCTAATCCTGTGGAAATGAAAGCTAAAGAGAAGAGCTCCCTTCAGGAATGGGAAAACAAAGTCAAATCTTGTACTCTACCAGCGTGACATTATTCTCTTCTCACCATGGGAAACTGTGGGAAGACGTGTAGTCAGACTATGTTTTTTTCGTCTCTCAGCTCCCTTCTGTCTCTTGTTTCATTCTAGTTTTTGAAATGGAGATTAGGCAAACCCCTCGCAGTTTTATTCGTTATAGCGACTGCCAGTGAAAGTAATAATGTGCTCGTTCTCAGCGGCACCCTGAAGCTAAATGCCAAGACTTGAATTAATAATTTGATATGTCATACCGACCATTGCTGTTATTCACCCATCCATTATCTGTACCGCTTCTCCTTTGAGGGGAGGGGCCAATCCCTGCTGGCATTTGGCGAGACACAGGGTACATTTACACCCACATTCACACCTATGGAGAATGTTATCTATTCCCAATCTGCACCTTTCAGTCCAAAAACTGGAACTCGACCTGGTGACCCTCTTGCCGTGAGGCGACAGTGCTAACCACTGCACCACAATGCCGCCCTTAGTTATTCACTGAAGCACTCGCTCTTTTACACCACAATTACTGAGTATACATGTTTTTTTGTTAAATGGAGTAAACACGCTAATAAAAGATGATCGACCCCCTTCCCATTGCCAGTAGAGGAGTTTTTTACCTTTGTCACAAACGCTCTGTCAGCTGAGGCGCTCTCTCACCTCGCTGTCTTGCCAAATTAGCGTGTTCACCCAGGTGTCATGTTTCCATCACTGCCATTCATTCTAGATTGTCTAGATCCATAAAATTCACCAGTACCTTTCTGTCGTCGTTTCCCCAACTTTCCACTTGCTGTCTGAAAAGTCTCCACTGTCCCTCGGCTGCTGCAGACATGTCTGAATGTCTGAGAGCCGTCTGTCCCCCGTCACCTCCATCGAGCCGTAAGCCCTCAGATATCTACAGCCTGCTGAAAATGGATCTAAACACACTGCAATCTGTAAAACACATGAAGTGCGTCACATGACCTACTGCTGAGCATTGCTCTGTTTGAAGGGTAGTTACAACTGCCGGTTCATTTTGAATATAGCTTTTCATTCTTCTCACCCAGGACCTGGAATTCGGTAATTAATGTTAAAAATAATTTCAATAACTGTATCTCCAATATGGGCTGGAGTCTTTATTTAAAGACCGAATCTCCAACCCAGACAGAATAGATCCGATATCGTATAATCATCTGAACTTTTCTCCTCTCGCTGAGCCGAACACATATAATATAACTGCATCTTGTTTGATGAGAATGTAAAGTTACTGAGTAATAAGTAACAGTAACATAGTAAAGTGAGTCACTGATGACAATGTGACTATGTTAACTGCAGCTCTATCTCCTCATTCTGTCCCATAGAACCTTATAATACTTTGTATGCTCTGCCAAATTTTTCTTAGCAAACAGGAAGTAAAACATATCAATTTGCTGCCAATTAAAACAAAAAGGAAGAAGTTTTACGATGATCTAAAGGTTTAGTTTTGTTTTCCGAGATTTTTCTGCAGCTGTGTCATCGCTTTCCTCGGTTTGTTTTGAAATGTTTTCATTTAGCAGATCAGAAGAAGGAAACTCCAGCTCTTCCCAAACGCAGCCGCCTCAGTCCTCACGCTCACTGACACAGCTAAGAAGTAAACTTATTATCTTCTCTGTATTTATTGCTGCACATCTGTGTGGTGGATGTGTGGTTTTTAGGATCTTTCTTTTTTAGTGTTTAATTCACTTGAATGTCCACTGTATGCATGCAACTAATAGTTTTATTCGTAATGAAATGTGCTGTATGAATGAATTTGCCTCATTATGGTTTAATGTCAATCATTTCTAATCTGTAACCAGCTCGTCCTTGTTGATAGTGGCATTGTGGGACAAAAAATGCTGATGCTAACGTCTTTGGGTAAATATGAAAAGACTTTATACACAGAACAAGTTTTGTGGTAACTTTGTCAGGGTAGGCAAACCCATGCCAATAACTTCCCACCAGAGTTGAATCATTTTAGAAGTTGAGGTGAAGATTAGTGATTTATTTGTATTAATTGTTATGTAAATGCAGTCTCTACTTTGATTACAAATTTTATTATAAAAATAATAATAATCATTATGACTGTAATTCAGGCCCTGTGAATTACAAAACATTTAACCTGATTATTACCATGTTTAACAGTAGGGAGCACTCACAGCAGCAATTTCAGTAAATGCTCCTTTGTATTGTAAATACTACGTCTGTGCTGTTGTAGCATTTGCGTTTATTTCTACTATATTGAGAGAACAACCCACTGATTATATCTGTGCCCATGATGTTTATCTAACCTACAACCATGAAGGCTGACGAGAATCTAAAGGACTGAAACATTTGCTATTGATTTTTGAATTCTAGGATTTTATGCAACTTCAATAAAACCGCACGGGGAAATTATAAGTACCATCATTTTATTTGAATTAGGCCGGTACTTTTTTATTCATGACTGTGAAAGTGAGGGGCGTCTTCACAGCCTCTCGCTTGTCACTCACAGCCACATTATGAGTTTTTTTAACCGTCTGTGAAGATGGACAAATATGGAGCGGATCATTGCTGGAGAGGCGAGAAAAGGTCCGGCAGCCGGGAGCACATACAGCATGATGGATAGAGGGCATAGAACAATGAAATATGCATCAGGGCTCTCGTGAAATTTTAATCCACACTGTTGACTGGAGGTTGACCCCGCTGCGACCCAACACTTGCGGGAGTGAAAATATCCGCCGAGGGAGGCGCGGGGGGTTGGGGGGGGTGGCGGCGGCCGTGCAGCAGCAGGGCGAGGAAATTGTGAGGAAGACGGGAGTAATGAGGCTAGCCGGAGGTGTAGACGGGTAATTTTATCTGTCTGAGTCCCTGAGTGTCTGACCGTCACATAACTACATAAGAAGCTGTAAGAGCTACCGAGAAATTGGCAGAAAAAAAAAAATCCCTCTCGTTTTATTATAGGCCGTCGGTGGAAACAGGATGAGCTGGTTCTAAACAGTTCCTTGAAAAATACACATTAATAACACAGAACTCCCAAAAAGCACAGGTGGGTGTGCTTGCTTTAGTGAGGTAAAGTGAAATCCAGAGGAGAAAATGTCAAACTAAATCACATATTTTTCTCT
This sequence comes from Limanda limanda, assembly GCF_963576545.1. Lineage (NCBI taxonomy): Eukaryota > Metazoa > Chordata > Actinopteri > Pleuronectiformes > Pleuronectidae > Limanda > Limanda limanda. The sequence continues at coordinate 18,292,261 of NC_083647.1, read as the reverse complement.
TGTTCAAAGGGAACTCGTACAATTCCCTCCCAGAGCTTGAAAAAACCTGAGACTTTAATCTGTCATGTTATTGTGGAAAAAGCTTTTGTGCTCTGACAAAAAAACAAACCTTTATCCCTTTGTGCATATAGAATGCAGAACATTTGACCGTATCCCCAGAAAATCAGCCCGTCACAGTGTCTGGCTTTGGGGAAAAGATGCTTGTATTTGCAGACGCTGATTGAACTGCACAGGATGATGAAGCTCACTTACGTAAAGTCTGTTTTTGTTTTTGCCTTTGGTGTTTTTATTCAGGAAGTTGTTGAGCTCCGCACCGTTTCCCTTGATATTCATTATTGACGTTTATAAGGGTCTCTAAGAACGGAGAAATGTCCACAGCTCCAGTGCTCAGTTCTGTGCAGGAGACGTGGAGGGAGGGAGGGTACAGAGACCTGATATTTAGATTATTTATTATTAGGGCTGGGCAACGATTAAAAGTTTTAATCGCGATTAATCGCATGATTTCCCTGATTAATCACGATTAATCGCATTTTTATACGCAAAATCCAATAATTAATTAAAAAGTAGTGTATAGCGCAATTTTATTTTCAATGTTCTTCCATATGAACGAAAGTGCCATAACATTTGTTGTGCAAACACTTTTAACATCAGCATTTAATACAGTAGCAGTTAAATAAAATATTCAGTGTAAATCTCAACTTAACAATGTTATCAAAGCAAATACAAAGTTAAAGCTCAATGCCACTGCCAGGGCATTAATGTTATCGACACCGCCGTCTGGAAGGACTTTAAAATGAAAATGGCCATGTAAAAGCTCCGTAGCCTTATCCATGGTTGTTCATCCGCCAATTATTTTCTTTTTTCCGGTTCCGCAGCAGTCAGCAACAGACTTTCACAAAATAAAAGCCTGACTTTCACAATAAAACAATAAATAATCAAACCTGAGTTAATGCGAGATAAAATAATTAGTTGAGTTAAATAAGTGATGAGTTAACTCGTAATTAACTAGTTAACTTGCCCAGCCCTATTTATTATATTTCAATATATTTGTCTGACAGGGGAGCTGTGAGAAAACAGGAATATAATATTCATGTATTTAAAAAAGGGAACTTTCTCTCGAGGAAGGAAAAGGGCAGTGGCTCAAGCCCCCTTTGGTGTCTATGTGCACATGCCAGCCTCCATCAATTCAATCTCCCTCAATTCAATCAAGCTGCACCAGAGTTCAATCACTCATAGAAACCAGTCCTCTAAATAATCCTGACTGCTTTCATCAGTCTCAAAATCATATAGAAAGTGACACAAATAGGCTCCTCCCTCGCCCCTTTATCAAGATTCCTGCCCAAATTTAATGAGTTTGTGGAAAAATCTATTTTTAGTTTTCTGGTGTAATTCAGCTGAAAGACAAATAAACAAATTGATAAGGAGTGAAAACAAAAGAGCAAAACCTTTTATTTAAGAAAGAATCATAAAATCACGATACATAATAATTCATTATCCATCATTAACCACATTAATATCATGTATAAGACAAAAGATGAGTCACGTGGTGTTACCACAGCCTCAAAGGCTCATCACCAAGACGTCCAACATGGTTCAGAGAGTAACAGCAAAATAAAAGGTAATTTTATTGCAGAAAAGACAACAACTTCTACAACAGGCCGGCAAAATGGACAAAAGAAGGAAAACCCAACAAACCAACCCACAGAGGGTTGTACGATCTGAGAATCTCCCTTCAACCTAAACCAACTTCAGAACTAAAGCTCACAGAAATAAAGCTGCGGAAACTGGATGTCTGGACCCATCAGAAAAGAAACAACACAACAATACTCTTGCTCTTAAGGTCATGCTGTACAAACTGCTGCTGCTGCAACCGGGGATAGAGAGAGAGATACTTCGGTTTCCTCCAAAATACTTTCATAAACCAATCACAGTGCACCTGAGGAGAAAAGAAAACAGGAAACTATGAGTAGAAAGGAAATATACGCTGGTTTTCCTCTTCATTCAAAAGCGTGGTCTTTTAGTTTGAGAGCTGGACTTGCACGTTCAGATTTCGTGGTGTTTTTACTCAAAACCCTGCGCTTGCACTCACACAGCTCCTGCTGCTCTGCTTGTGCTCAAACTATGCGCTTTCACTCAGATATTTTGTTGCTGGGACAGATTTCCTGTATTTAATAACGACACACTATGGTTTCTGTAAAACTCGCTTGTACGGATGTACTCTGAAGTCGTCCATCTTGGTTGTGTTTGTCCCAGTGGCTCTGACCTGATGCTTCACACCAGGTCTTCCTGCTCCTCTGTGTCTTCTGACTGTGCTGCAGCAGCGACGTTCTCATACTCAGGACAGTTGTGTGACTGATGGGGGAGAGATGAGAAAATAATAAGCCTCACTGGACTTTGTTCATGAAATCTGCATAACATCACAGTTCATTCAAGATTAGTTTGAACGTATTTGCGCCCCTTGTCCATTCGTTTGTTTGTTCATCAGCAGGATTACACAAAAACTGCTAAACTGATTTCCACAAAACTTGGAGGAAGGACGGGACATGGACCACGAAAGAAGTGTCAACGCACTGTGACGTCACCCATTGGTTTGTGAGCTGCCATTTTGAAGCCTCCTTTTTTGACATTTTGTCCAGCGCCATCTTTTCTTTTTTGAAACCAGAAGTAACCATATTGGGAGGAAAGTGGGTGGAGCCTGACTCGGGGCCCCAGGACACTGCTCGCCCACCTAAACCTGTGACCTGCACCCAGTATCAGCTGTCAATCACACGGTATCCATGCCCCAATGCCTGCGGTGCTTTATGGTCTATTTGACTCTAAATGGATCATTCACTTCACTTTCTAGACCCAGAGTCTACGTCCATTTTAATATACGGTCAATGGAAAAAACCTTTTACATTTTGGGGCAGATTCAGACAAAGTCGCTGATCCAAGAAATGTTTTATCTCTTTCTCTAACATAGTGAGATGAAAACAGTGATATGGAGTCATTCTTTAGGCCTCACTGTCTCTCACCTCTATCATCTCCACAGCTTCATTCGCTTCTGATTTCAAGCTCAGAGTTTTCTTCATCCTGGATCGAAAAACAACAACAAACACAACATTTGACAAAATGAACTTCATAACACCTAAACTAGTGTTTGAAGACGTTTGAAGAAGACAGTAAAAGAGCAGAGGGTGAACTGATGGATTTGTTTTACCTCGTCCACAGAGTCCAGACAAGCACTGGAACCAGCACGACCACCAGAGTCAGCCTGATGATATTCATGATTATCACTGACTTCCCTAGACAACAGACTGGAGACATCAGCAGTGTGGTTAGACTGATGACTCAGTTTGCCAGGTGATGCTGTTGGTCTGTCAGTATTGTTCATGTAAGGTTGATGGGCTTGATATACAGCTGTGACATCTGGAAATCCTGAGTATTGATGGTTTAAGGTTCTGGTGCAATAAAAAAGGGGGGGGGGGGGGGGGGGGGTGTTGGCTGTAAAAGCCAGAGTGCTAAAATCACCTGCTCCAACAGTCAGATGTAAGGTGGCCTTACTACGTCCTTGTGTGTTCTGGGCCACACACTGATAATTTCCACCACGTTCAGCTGTGATATCAGTGATGGTGAAGATTTGTCCTGATGCTTTTGGTGGGTCCTCGTCCTCCTTGTACCAGGTGTAATTAGCTGCTGTTTTTTTTCAATGATTACCTGTTGCGCTGCAGTTTCCAGACTCCCCTGAATGTCCACAGATTTCCAAATCATAGTCCAGTTTGTAACATGAACTTAAACGTGACATATTCTGAGTCTTATCAACAATTAGACAGAGTTTCGTCCTAATAAAACGTGTGAAGAGCCCTGTTCAGAGTGTCCTGTTTGTGGATGTGTCTCTTAAAATGTTTATGAGCCACTGCTCCCCCTGCTGGGAGGGGTATGTGTGACGTGTGTACAGGAGCAGGGATTTGTTTTCACCACTGTCTGTCTGCTGAGAGCTGTTTGCTCGTCATGTGAATGTGCACAGTGAAGGAAATATCTTTCAAGTTTACTGAGGATGGTGAAAGCTTTATGGATGTTTTTACTGACGCTGGGTGGATCCTCTTTGTACTGCTGATGGTCTGACTGTGAATATTTATGGGGCAGAAGTCAAACGACTCATAACTGTGTAGCGACTCTGCGACACACCACAAAATCACCTCGACACCACAGCTCTCTTTGGATATCTTTTTACTTGGTCTTTCAGCTGTAATGATGAAACATGTAACAGGGACTGCATCAGTTCACATCTCCTTAAACTGCTGTCTCTTTCAGCTCCAGATGCAGACAGAGAGTAACAAAACATATATACATTATAAACAAAACCAGTCAATTGCAATGATCGTATAGTGATTAATTTGACAATCATACCTGTAATGATGAAACATGTAACAGGGACTGCATCAGTTCACATCTCCTTAAACTGCTGTGAAGGATGCATGAAATAATTATATAACCAAAAGGACAAAATAAACATAAATATTCCCTGCCTTACATGTCTAACCCATTACAGAGTATACACAATGCCTGCATGTGGGTTCACAAACAACATTTAAAAAGAAACAAGGCACTTCACATTCGTTCTGTACAAATCCCACTAGAAGACTACGTTTCCCATAATGCCGCGGGTTGCAGCGGCGCGAATCGGCGCACTTCAAAGGGAAAACTCCGCAGACCTAACTTCTGAAATAACTCTTCAAACTCTGCACTTAACACGTTACAGCCATCTTATATTGCTCTTTAAGAAAGCTGTCACAGTAGCATGCATTAAACGTAACAATGACACTTAGAAGTGGAACACTCCATAACCGTACCTGTCTCTTTCAGCTCCAGATGCAGACAGAGAGACAGGTTCCTGAGCGGCACGTACCACAGCGCGACAGGGGGGTTCACAGACCAGAATACTTATATACAACATATACACATGAAAATAAAAGGTACATAAAACATTACTCCTTTTGTAAGTACTGATTTAGCCTAATCATTTGCTATAAAATGAAAATAAGAAAGCACTAGAAATACATATCCCCCCTCCTCATTGTCGGCAATTGGTACATCCCCCTGAGACGATACCATCTGCAGGGTTTCTTAAAGTTAGCTGGAATATAATAACACCCCATTACATTCACCCCTCCTCAATTACAGCAAACTTTAAGACTATATGAGAACTCCTTCCTTATGGGGGTAACCTTGACCGTAGTCGTCCAATAGGACAGCAAACAACTTTACCAGGTAGAAATATGCCCTTATACATATAACCAAGAACCCCCTCCGATAAGATACATCTCAACCCTACATTCCGATTTTTCTATATACAACACTGGCCCTTAAAGCTGAACTGAATGACCCTCTCAGTGGTTTACGCATCTACAAAGGTCGAGAGAACTTCGAACAAGACAGACAAAGAATCTACACTTCCAGGTTCTCTTATGATCATGCTCATTGATTCCAGTAGTCTTCTAACAGGTTTTACTACTCTTCCTGTTCTGGTTGTCGTTGCATCCCCACTGAGGACAGTCTCTGATGGTTCCAGTCTTTGATTCCTCCAAAGCAAGTTCTCTTTTGGCAGAATTCGGTCATATTCTGGAGTGTTACACCTGGAGCAGCCGACAGGACTAGTCACACTACTAATCCCACTTCGAGTTGTCACTGACATGGAATAATCACTCCTACTGCTCCCAGGATCATGCAGTGTCTCCTGTTCCCTCACCCCACCCTCAGTACCAGAGTCACTTCTGTCGTTCCCAGAGACATCACTCTCGCTTGTAATGCTTCGACTGCTATTCCTGCTGGAGCTGCCCTCATGTAAAGAGGCCACATCCTCCTCTCCAACTGGTGTAGTCTGGTGCTGCTCCATACCAAGCCCAATTGCCGGTTGCTCTTCGAGAGTTCCTTGGGCCTCCCCAATACTGACTGTTTTGGGACATTGGCCATGCATTATCCAGACAGCTGTCCTACTGTCACCGGACTCACTTTCTATATCAAATAAAGGCTCATTGCCGAGACTTTCAACATCACGAGCCACCTCCTCTGAGACTGTGGAGAAGATCGTGGACATGTCCTCTGGTTCCACCACCGGCAGGAAGTTGACTGGCAGAATGAAGTTCCGATGAACAACCTTACTCTTCTTAGTGGTAGGATCCTCAACTCTGTAAATGTGCACAGATGGATCCTTCCATGTAATCACATGCACTGTTGAGTCCCACAGATCGGCCAATTTACCTTTTCCTCTGTCTTTCCTGTTTGCCAGCAGAACGTTATCACCAACTGTGAGCGGAACACCCTTGACCCTCTTATCATATTGCCTTGCCTGCCTTTTCTGTGCTTCTGTCGTGTTTCTCTGGGCAATCTTTACCGCTTCACTAAGGTCCCTCTGCAAAGAGTCAACGTAGGTGTCATGAGCCACCACATCCTCATCCCTCAATGTATTGCCAAACACGATGTCCACAGGCAGCCTGGGTACCCTACCAAACATAAGATAGAAAGGTGCGAAACCCGTTGTTTCATGTGTGGTACAGTTGTACGAGAATGTTAGCGTCTGTATCATCTGTGGCCACCGCTCTTTGTCTCTTGCTGGAAGGGAGCGGATCATGTTACCGAGTGTACGATTGAATCTTTCTGTCTGCCCATTGCCCATGGGGTGATATGGGGTGGTGTGGGACTTTTTGACTCCAGACACCTGTAACAGTTCCTTGATCAAATGACTCTCAAAATTAGCCCCCTTGTCTGAATGGATCCGGAGAGGAAACCCATAAGTACAGAAGAACTGATTCCATAACTTCCGTGCCACTACCTTGGCGGTCTGGTTCGGACAAGGAAATGCAAGGGCTAGCTTCGTGAAGTGATCTGTCACAACTAGCACATCAACACTTTCTCCGTTCTTCCCTTCAGCTGACCAGAAATCTATGCAAACCAGCTCGAGCGGTGCACTAGTCTTAATTGATTCTAATGGTGCCCTGGCCTCTGGCTCAAGAGTCTTGCTAACTACACAACGTTTGCAGTGAGAAACATATTTCTTAACTTCACCATCCATTCCTGACCAGAAAAATCTTTGGCGCATCAGATGAAGTGTTCTACTCTGGCCCTGATGGCCTGCATCATCATGAGTGCCCTTGAGAGCGACAGCCTTGAGTGAGCTGGGAAGCACTAGCTGATACCTTTTCCTACCAGTTCTGTCCTTGGATCTCCGGTAGAGAATGTCATTGGTCATCTCAAGTTTTTCCCAATGTTTTAGCATCCTCAGAACTTGTGCAGGCTCATGGCATTTCTCCCGACGTGAGGGTCTCCTCTTCCTCTCAATGAAGAATCTAACACGAGCTATTACACAGTCCTCCTTTTGACTCCTTTTAATGTCATCCGCAGAGAAGGCTGGAAGAGCAGGTACGCCCCCCTTCAGCAGACTGCCAGGACACTGGGCAAAGTTGATGTTGCGTATTAGCCGGCCACTTTCCCATTCTGAACAGGATTCCAGGGTTGCTTTAACTCCCTCTCTGGACATTCCAATCTGACCTCCTACTTGGTTTTGGCCCAGGTAACTGTCACTGGTCTGGACATTGACTGACAACCGAAATGCCTCCTGTATTCGCTCCGAGGTTACACACTGAGCGCCATTCTCTAGGGCTTCACTAGCATCCAAGACTTTGGCAAATGGACGTCGGCTTAAAAGGTCAGCAGGTATGTTCTGTGTACCAGGTATGTACTTCAAGTCAAAATCAAAGGGTGCAAGTTTTGACACCCATCGTTGCTCACAGGCGTCTAATTTAGGCTTAGTCATGATATACGTCAGGGGGTTGTTATCAGTCAGGACCGTGAATTGGTTTCCCTTTAGCCAATGTGCATATTTATCACATACAGCCCACTTGAGAGCAAAAAACTCTAACCTATGAGCCGGGTAGCGGGACTGTGACTTAGACAATGTCTTATTTGCAAAGGCTACGGGTCTTGGTCTCTTTTCACCGTCAGGCACCTGACTAAGCACCGCCCCCAACCCATCCATCGAAGCGTCGATATAAAGGACAAATGGTTTCTTGAAATCTGGATGGGATAGAATAGCAGTCTGAGTAACCGCATTCTTGATTTTCTCAACTGCCAGCTCACAGTCAGTAGTCCAATCCTCTGGCTTTAAACGTCTTGGCTTGCTGACCCATGGCTTTCCATCTTTCCTCTTCTTTTTCTGTCCTGCAGTCAGTGCAAACAATGGTTTCGCCATTCCTGACAGGCCTTCTATGAAGTGCGAGTAATAGTTAGCCATGCCAAGAAAGGATCTTATCTTGGTTGGTGAGGGGGTTTCACCGTCATTTGCCATCAAATCTGCCGCTGTCACCTGGTTAATGGCGGAAACTTTGGATGGGTCAGTTGCAATGCCCTCTGCAGTTACAATGTGACCTAAAAACTTGACTGACTCTCTAAGGAAATAGCACTTTTTCTGTGCCAACTTCAGGTTATGTTCCCTGAGGCGAGAGAATACCATCTCCAGACGATCCAGTGCCTCCTGTTCACTTTTTCCAAACACAAGGAGGTCGTCCAAGTAACAGAGAAGGGAGAGATAATTCTGATCTCCAAAGATTGATGTCATCATTCTGGCAAATGTCGCTGGGCTGTTACATAGCCCCTGAGCCATTCGGTTGTATTCAAACAACCCGGCAGGGGTTGAGCATGCCGTATATTTGCGGTCATCTTCATGTATTGGGATGTTGTAGAATCCTGACGTCAAATCCATAGTACTGAAGAAGCAGTTCCCACCCAGTGCTGCAAGAGCATCACCCTGGTGTGGCAATGGGTATGCGTCCTTCTCTGTTCTCTGGTTTAACCATCTGAAATCAGTACATATTCGGAGTTCTCCTGATGGTTTCCAAACAATCACAAGTGGAGAGGCCCATTCACTGTAGGATTTCCGAATAATGCCCTTCTCCTCCATTGCATCCAAGGTCTCCTTCAGTTTCTGGTAGTCAGATGGTGGGATCCGCCTACATGGCAATCGGAAGGGCAGCTCATCTTTCAGTCGAATCCTATGGACAACTTGCTTGGCCTCTCCACAATCAAGTTTGTCACGGGAGAAGATTCCTTCATACTGAGAAACCAGATTAACGAGTTTTGATTTCCAGAAGTCAGACACTTCACAAGACTTTACATCTATCTCTGTTAAACCTAGTTCCTGCAGTTTTGACATGTAATCTGTTTTTACTCTCTCAGAGGACTCGGGGTCTGGTGACTCTACCTGGGTAACATTCTGCAAAACTGCCTTTGCCTTGCCAGGAGACCCTTCACTAACACCGTCGAGTTGTAATTCTTCAAGGGCTAGACACGGGTGTAACTGAGCGAGCTTGGTGTTACGGCGGAGGACTATGGGACGATCAAGGGGGTTAATCACCTTCATGGGAATCCACTTATCCCCCCGCAAAGGACAGACAGTGCGTGCTACTAACACGTTTCTTGGCGCAGACCGAGAGTCACTAGGTTCGACCATTACAGTGCTTCCAACAGACACTGGCACTTTCTCCTTTAGCTTTCCCCAAAGTAAATGTTCATGTCGCGGCTCCAAGGTCACACACTGCTTCAGCACAACAGCTCCCACCCTTTTTGGTATCCTTTCGCCATGCCAGCGATCAACATTTGACAGCAGGTCAAGTAGGGGTTCTCGAGAATCTTCTCTGGCTGGCCGTGAAACACTATCCCAAAACCAGTCACTATTCTTTGTCTGTCTCATTACGTGTCTCATCACATTTGATCCTACTATCATATCATCTATTTGTCCTGGAACAACTAGGAAGGAGACAGCCATTTTGCAACCAAGTAGATCTATGTTCAACTCATAAGTACATTTAGGTTTGGCCTCATTACCCCCACAACCTATCAGAATTTTTTCTGTTGGATGACTTGATTCTCCATCGATAATGTTGCCACCCCGGAGGCTGCGTTCAGCAGACTCACTCAGTGTGCAGGTTGTGGACCCGCTATCTACAAGAGCTGAGAGTTCCACTTTCCCTTCAACTAGTGCTGTGGCATAGAAAAGATCGTCTTCGTCATCTATTTTCCGGTAACCAATCCCCTGTGTCAGGCCATCTGGTTTCACCACTAGTGGTGTGGTTCTTTTTCTGTGGATCACTTGCTGCTTTGAATAGGTTTCATTTTCAGTATCAAAATCTGCAGGGTTCTTTGAGGTTGTGTCATATTCTGTGCCCACGCCACCCCCTTTTTGGCGTAGGCCCTTTAGTTTAAAGCTGGGTCTGGCACATGGGGCATGGCTACATTTGTTTTGTTCGCTTGCCTCTTTTCTGAGCATTCAAATCCTCTGTGTCCTGTTTTATAACACTTAAAGCATAGGCCTTCTCTAAAGCAATGGGCCTTGGTTGAATGATCTGGGGCTCTACAGACTCTACATGAGCTTAAGTTTGTGGTGGCCTCACCCACCTGTGCTCTACCCCAGGCTTGGCTTTGACTCTGCTCTTGCTTAGCAAGAATCTTTTCCATAAGGGAGATCATTTTACTCAAAGAGGCTGGCTCAAGGTTAGTAGACTGATTAGCACTAACTGGCTGCTGTGCCATGCACCAAGCATTGGGGGTCACATCCTCGTTAACTTTGACTGTGTTTCGTGTTTGACATGCCCTGGCTGATTGCCTGTCTCTGTGGTGGCTGTCAACCAGTTCCTGAACCTCTCCAACAGTCCATTTCTCAAGAGGTCTACTTCTGAGGGCTGTGTACAGGCTGGGATCAGGGCAATGTTTAACAAACATCATGGTTACTTCATGACCTGGATCCTCCACTTTCTTTCCCTGTCTTCGTAGGCACTCATCAGCAAGATCAATAGCCTTATTGAGTCTGATCCAGTAATCTAAACCACTCTCTGAACGCTTTGGTATAGTTTCGTAGAAGTCCTGTAGCGGAGTAGTTGACGAGATTGCATCTCCAAAGTGCTCTCTGAGAATAGTGAAGATAACATCAGGATCTCTGCTAATGCTTACGAACCGGTTGTTACGGATGCAAATCTTGACGACATCTCTTGCTCGCCCCATCAACCTGTCCATAACTTCATTGCCTTGCTCTGACAAACTACAGCCCTTCCTTGCCAGGTATGTTTGCATAATTTCTTGCCACTCACTAACAGTGCATCGATCTGAGCCGTCACCTCTGAAGTGAGGTGGCTCTTTAATGTCAGATTTGAGGATTAGGTTCATCTTTGACCAATCAAGGTTTTGGGCTGTGTTTGGGGGAGTGTTTACATTTTCATTAGCACTAGCCTGGCCTGCTTGTGACAACTTAGCTGAGATCTGACTCCCTATCTCACTGCTTAGCTGTTTGATCAAGTCTGCAACACCTTCAAACTGATTTAGTGGTAGACCAACAGGGGGGGCCCTGACACTCGATTCTATCAAATTAGCCAACTGAGCTCCCCGTCCCATCCCGGAGAACCCCCTCTGTGCACTCAATGTATTACCCTCATTGCGAACGGGAGTTACATTCACAGAGTCAATACCATTATTTGACATAAGATCATCTGACTGTGGCACACTGACATATCGTGAAGGAGATACACCTGCAGCCCCTTCAGGGTCATCACTGTTCGAAAAGGACATACTGTGCAGGGTCCGTTTTTCCAGGTTCTGTGCACCTGTGATGTCGAGAAAATGTAGAGAAGCTTCCCGGCGATCTGCAGCAGCTGATCTCTTGATCCGGGTCACGGCACCAAATATGTAGCGACTCTGCGACACACCACAAAATCACCTCGACACCACAGCTCTCTTTGGATATCTTTTTACTTGGTCTTTCAGCTGTAATGATGAAACATGTAACAGGGACTGCATCAGTTCACATCTCCTTAAACTGCTGTCTCTTTCAGCTCCAGATGCAGACAGAGAGTAACAAAACATATATACATTATAAACAAAACCAGTCAATTGCAATGATCGTATAGTGATTAATTTGACAATCATACCTGTAATGATGAAACATGTAACAGGGACTGCATCAGTTCACATCTCCTTAAACTGCTGTGAAGGATGCATGAAATAATTATATAACCAAAAGGACAAAATAAACATAAATATTCCCTGCCTTACATGTCTAACCCATTACAGAGTATACACAATGCCTGCATGTGGGTTCACAAACAACATTTAAAAAGAAACAAGGCACTTCACATTCGTTCTGTACAAATCCCACTAGAAGACTACGTTTCCCATAATGCCGCGGGTTGCAGCGGCGCGAATCGGCGCACTTCAAAGGGAAAACTCCGCAGACCTAACTTCTGAAATAACTCTTCAAACTCTGCACTTAACACGTTACAGCCATCTTATATTGCTCTTTAAGAAAGCTGTCACAGTAGCATGCATTAAACGTAACAATGACACTTAGAAGTGGAACACTCCATAACCGTACCTGTCTCTTTCAGCTCCAGATGCAGACAGAGAGACAGGTTCCTGAGCGGCACGTACCACAGCGCGACAGGGGGGTTCACAGACCAGAATACTTATATACAACATATACACATGAAAATAAAAGGTACATAAAACATTACTCCTTTTGTAAGTACTGATTTAGCCTAATCATTTGCTATAAAATGAAAATAAGAAAGCACTAGAAATACATATCCCCCCTCCTCATTGTCGGCAATTGGTACATCCCCCTGAGACGATACCATCTGCAGGGTTTCTTAAAGTTAGCTGGAATATAATAACACCCCATTACAACTGCACATATTTAAAATGTAAAGGACAAAGAATAGGACAGATTCAATATATCTTCACTTAATAACCTGTGTTTCACTCACATGTCACAGTTATCAAGATGTTTGCTGAGCTCCTTCCCAGCTCATTCTCAGCTGTGCAGTAATACTCTCCAGAGTCTGACAACCGGATGGAGCTGAGGACAAAGTGTGTCTCTTCACTGAGAGGTTGAACTTGTTTATCTCCACTTCTCTTGTACCAGGTGTATTTAGCTGCTGGGCTAGCATCACTGCTGCAGGTCAGATTCACAGAGCTGTCCTCCATGATCTCACCAGAGGGACTCACTGACACAGAGGGAGGCTTTGGAGCATCTGAAGGATAGTCTATATTAACACACAGGATGAGAATGCAATCAAAACACTGTCTATATTATTTGTTAAAAGTTTAAATCCAAATTATTTCCACATTATTGTAGCTTCACGAGGAGTAAACTCACCCAATGAAGGAGAAGTGAAACGCTCATGTCCTTCTATAGCACAGTGATAGCTGTCTTCAGCATCAAAGTGTCGGAGGTGCAAGTAATTTTTTTGTCCAACAAGTTTATTGTTATTGTACCAAACGTAGGAAAGATGATCAGGGACCTGACACCTGCTGTGACAGGTCAGCTCTGTCCAGGTAGAAGATGGATAGGCTGTTGATCTCCTCACATGAACCTGGAGCTGAGGGTCTGTGAACAAACATGTGGTTTTATTTCAACATACACACTAACATTTCAAACTGACTAGTGAAAATGTTACCTGTGACATTCAGAGTGACTCCAGCTGAACCAGTAAGACTCCCTCCAACCTGGTTTGTTGTGAACCTGAACTTGTACACAGCTGAGTCGCTCTCTATCAGGTTAGAGATTCTCAGAGTGCACTTGTTGTTTCCACAGAGATACTCCACACGACCTGAATACTCCGGATCAGTCCTTAGATCAACGTAAATCCCATTACTCACTTTAATGAACCAGAAAGTTTTCTGAACTGTAGTATCGAGGTAATTCAATGTGGATGGGTATGTGTAGGTACAGTTAATGTCCACTGTTGATCCTCGGAAGGCACAGATCTCAGTAGAAGAGTAACTCATACTCCAATCATGCAGCCAGCCACCAGGGGGCGATCACAATGCTTTTGCTTCACTTCTGGGGAGCAGTCATGTCTTCCATCTGTATTTACAGAAACGGAACACTAGTACTAGTACTCCACTAGTTAGTCAGTATTGACAGTAGTATCCCAAGTGTTCAATGTGCCCATGCAGAAAAAAGTATTGAAAGACACATGAAGCTATGGTGCAATGCATTATCTCAAATACTGGTGCTGTTAGTGAAATACTGTAGATTAAACTCACGCATTGACGGAGAGCGGAAATCCTCGTGTCCTTTAACAGCACAGGAAACTCTGTCTGTAGAATCAAAATCATCTGAATAAGATGCTCCTTCCTTCTTCTTCTGTTGATTCTTGTACCAGACGTAGTTCAGATGATCAGTTAGACGACAACTGCTCTGACACTTGAACTTTACCAGGTTATAAGAGTCATACTTCATTGATCTGCTCACCTGCACATGCAAATCTGTGTGTGAGAATAAGGAATTTATTGTAGTCCAAACTGACAACACACACATGCATATAAAAGTGCACAGACACACTCAGGTGAACCAAACAAGATGTAGGAAATAAATGAATGAATGTTCAGATGTAAATGTTACCTGTGACAGACAGAGTGACTCCATCTGAACTAGTTAAACTCCCAGTAGGTTGGTTTGTTGTGAACCTGAACTTATACACAGCTGAGTCGCTCTCTTTCAGGTTAGAGATTCTCAGAGTGCACTTGTTGTCTTCACAGAGATACGCCACACGACCTGAATACTCCGGATCAGTCCTTAGATCAACGTAAATCCCATTACTCTCTTGAATGAACCAGAGAGTTTCCTGAACTGTAGTATCATGGTTATTAATTGTGGATGGGTATGTGTAGGTACAGTTAATGTCCACTGTTGATCCTCTGAAGGCACAGATCTCAGTAGAAGTGTAACTCACATTCCAGCCATTATCACACTGTACCACTGTAACACAGATAATCAGATTCATTACAACACCAGAGAACTCTTAGGTTACTTTTTACTTTCTGTAGAAAAGAAACAAATTTCCATGAGTAGCATTCCATAGCATTTCAACTCATGACTCCACACACTGATGACAATTCCTGTATCGAGAGGAGAGGAACTCAGTCATGATGACGATAATAATAAAGATATTAATAATATGTTTCAGCCTCTGTAATATTTTTAGCTCTAGACGATAGAAACTTCTTATCAAAGAAACAAAATAATACTGATGATAATTCATTAATACATTTTCTTTCTGCATCACTTTACAGGTGGTGATCTGAAAATGAATGAATGGTTCATTTATATTTTACTTTCTTTCTCAAACTCACTTCAGGTGAATCAGAAGTCCGAGTGTTAAAAAGAGTGACAACATGAATGTAGACTCACAGTACCTGTCACAGTGAGAAGAAGGACAACGAATCCACTCGCTGCTGCAGTTACACTCATAGTGGCTGCTGCTCTCGTCTGTGAATTCAAACTATAAAAACGTCCACAGATAAATAATGTGCACAAGATGAAACTCAATCACATCACAGACACATCTACCTACAACACAGAAGAGCCCGTGAATGAAGACAGATTCTGTAAGAGAAATATAGGTTAAAACTGTTAAACACCCCCCTACACCCACCTTCCTTCCTCTTTCCACTGAACTGCTTGCTGAGCTGGATGGTGTTAAATCAAACCTAAAACAAAGAAGTAACTACTTGTGTCTTGTGCAAACTGAATTTCCTCATTTTACAGAGTGTTAGAAACGACTTTAGTGGCTGTACCCACAAAACCTGAATCCTCCTCAACTGAAGCTGTAAGCAGCGTTGAACAGCCCCCCCACCTTCCTCGATCCAGGCAGTTGACGTAGTGGTTTATTTTTGTCAACCGTCCGACACGGCACGACTGAGAAAGATGCTAATGGAGTGTGCAGCTGTGTAGATGCTTCCTGTGTCCACTATGAGGCACCGGAGAACACACCCTGCACGCACTATGCTGCTGTACATCAAGAGCAGAACACGCCATGAACATTCCTTGTAAACAGAAGGGTAATTAACACAAGGGTTACTTCCAGTGACCAGTAGGGGACCAAATGACTGTGACAGCATATGAATGATTTTTAAAAAATGAACACTTGAAGATGCACCAGTGCGAGAAGAGCTAACCAAGAATGACAGGCACCATCTTTGAGAAAAAGGTTATTGATTTGTATACAGACATGTTTTAGTTTGGTCCATGTCCCATCCACTGACATGGAAAAGGCCGGGTTTATGACAAACTGCAGCCAGCCACCAGGGAGTGACAGATATTATTTATCTTCACTTTGGGGGTAGCTGTCATGTTGTCCATCTTTATATTCAGTATCAAATGTGAAGTTGAGGGAAGATTAGACGTTGTAAATTTGAGTTAAAACAAATTCTTGTTTCATGGTGAAACATCAAAGTTTGACATTTCACCATGGAAACGTGAATATATAACATGAATCTTTTTTGTGTTCCTGGTAGAGCGGGTGTCACTTCTGCAACAATCTCTTGTTAAATCTTCAAAATGTACAGACTGTACTTTAATCGTCCAGAAACATTATTAGCAATAAAGTTGTTGACCTAGTTTTGGCAGGTGCTTCATGATTCTCAGCTGACGACCTCAATAGTCCTTTAAATAAATATTAATATGTCATAATTCTTCATTAGATGTATAAATAGGACAAGACCTATATATTTGTTGACTTGTGTACGTACATGATCCAAAGTATTGTTTTTGAAACCCCCCTCCAGAAAATGATTATTGGTCACTCCCATTGATTTATATAAAATCCTTTAGGTGTTATGATATTAGTTACAAATATTTGTACAATTTATAATATTTAGAATTTAATCTTATTGTTATTTGTAACATTTTGACAGTCACATACATTACGGTAAGCACGTGTAACTCTACACGTGGAAATATTTAAATTATGGGAAAAGAAGAACAACTTTCTTACCTTTCGTGGCTTCCAAAGTGAGAAGTGAGAGAATTTGTAATCTGGGTTAACCAACCCATCAAGAAAGAAAGCAAACCTTTACAAACACTGCACACGTCTAAATCTTTTATTTCTTCTGGTTCTGTGAAGCTGTAAAATCCACATACAAACAACAGATTGATGTTGTGTTTCTTCAGTGTTTGGTGACTGTGCTGTACACTGCAGATGAATCGTCCCCCTCTTCTTCACGTCTTGTTCTGTGAAGGCAGAATAAACCACTCACACCCACAGTGGTTGTGCAGTCGTTAAACTTTTTTTAAATAGCAGCTTCAGAATTAGTTTGTTGGTTCACTCGCTTTAATTGACAGATTGGTTCCGCTTTCATTCTCCCTGCTCCATGTAACTATAGTGAGAAGGTATGATTAATCCCAATGTTTGGCTGCAGAGGGCGCTGTTACAGAGTACATAGTGTTGCTTTAAATCAAACGTCGTTTATCATTGTTTTACGTGGATGTTTTATTTGTTTTCCAGTTCGTGGACTTGTTTGAAAGGAGCACGGCTGAAACTGGACCTGACTTCAACTCAAACTTGTTTTCACCGGAATGTTTTTATTTCCATCCTGCATGTTTTTCATAAATGTGGCAATTGTGATTACACATCATAAAATGTTTGATTCAAGAAGACTTTCAGCGAGTCTGCAGCTAAAGTCTAAACACAGAATGTATATGTATTTGGTTTCTGTGGTTGACTGCATAGGGATCTGCTGTCATAATTCTGCTTGCTGAACTTTGGAGACTGTTTTGATCATAAGAGTCCAACAACTTGTTAGGTTCACAGGCGACTTTAAATTGTCCTTAGTGTTGAGTGTGAGCGTATAAGGTTGGTTTGTCTTTATATTTCAACACTGTGATGTACCCCCCCCCCCCCCCATCACCCAATGTCATCTGTGATTGGCTCCAGCTCCTACCCACAAAACCCTCAGCTTTGTGTGTGTGTGTGTGTGTTGAGCTTTCATGACCACCAAAGCAAATGCGTAACCTAGTTTGGGAAACACTGCAAACGTACATTTGTGTGTGTGTGTGTGTGTGTGTGTGTGTGTGTGTGTGTGTGTGTGTGTGTGTGTGTGTGTGTGTGTGTGTGTGTGTGTGTGTGTGCACCAGTATTAACCACTCCCTCAACCTCTAGTGCACCGGCCCGTAGCCTCATTAATAACCCCTGCGTTTGCTGAATGGGGCTCCGGCGATCTATTGCGGTGTTGTTTTTGTTTGGCCGTGGTCACAGCGATTCCTGGGAGATGGCAGCATCATAAATCTACAGCTTATTCATGGAGCTAACCTGACCTTTACAGCAACACCCGAGAACAGAAGGAGAGGCCGGGAGAGGGATGGAAACCAGCGGAGAATAGTAGAAAAGGCCAGGGAGACGTGAGAGAGAGAGAGGGGAGGGGGCGTGGGAGGTTAAGGGGTTTAAAGGCAGAGCTGAGGGGATGAGGATGATAAGGAGGAGGAAGCCGAGATAGAGGAGGAGGCGAAGGTGGTGGAGGAGCAAAGCACAGCGGAGAGATGAAGAATGGACAGAGGTGGCTGGGGGAGATGTTGAAAGATAGAGGACAGAAAAAGGAAATTCAGCGGAGAGCAGCAGAGGGAAAAGAGAGACAATGGCAGCCAGGGGATGGAAGTGATGGGGGCGAGAGGTTATTATGGGATGAAGGCGATCAATGGGTGTGAAGGGAAGGAGGAATAGGTGGACGGGGAGGTGGAGAATTGTACGCTGGTGAGAGAGTGGATGGAGCCTCTCTCTCCTGGACCTCCGTCACCTGTCGTGTCTTTAATAACGTCCCCATGTCGGGGGGGTTCGTTCGCTCCCAGGCGGCTCCACATCTCTCTACATGAGCTGTCTCGCACATGAACCACGACTACACTGTGCTCTGTCAAAGGCTGTGTGCACAACATGTTGCTTTTTAAATGTGTTTGTTTATCTGACTGTGTGAATCACAACTGTGATTTTTTAGTATGTGCAGGTTTTCAGGAGGACGAAAAGAAAGAGAAAGACAAAAAGCATGACAACTGTGACATGAGCTCAACAGGTCTTTTATTACCTTTCATCAAGTCCGGTTTATATTTGCATTTGAGTACTTTAAATTATATGTAAAATAGCCTCTATTCTTAGATTCTTGATTTAGTCATGACTCCGATTCTATCAAAAATCCACAATGTTCAACCCCAGGAGTTTAATCAGAGAATGGCTTTATTTATCTGTGCATTGACCACAACATCAATTCAGCAACAAGTTGTGATTAAGACGTTTGGAAGCTCTAGTCTATATTTTTTTTGCTAATATTAAATCAATATATAAAATAGTATCAGGGTTTTCAGTGAAGAAAACAGATGATAGATGATAGATATGCCTTTAATCAAAAGCAGATAATGACTGTATTTCAAATGTAAACATTCGGTGCAAATAAATTCGATGCAAAATTGTATGCAAAACAAATAACATTAAAAAATAAAATGAAAATGCATAAATATGCATAAAAAAACCACACTTCCTCGCATTTTGGAAAAACAAAATCACAAAATCAAATTAATTTTAAAATTCAAACCATAAAATGAAATAAAAATAGCCTTCATATATTCGTGTTACTCACCCAATCTTAATTCTCGTTACCTTTTCTCATTTTCTTGTGCATAACTGATTAATTTCTCACTGCACTTTTATTTCATAATCGTTTTTTAATTTTATTCATAAGCAATTTAATCCATTTTCTCCCTCGACATGATTCCCGATGTTATTCTATTGCATTTCTCGACCTTATCTAGAGAACTGTAGCGTTTCTCATTAACAGTGACGTTTTAAGTTTTTCATTTCAAAGCATTATTCAATTTCAGGTGTATCTGAAAATCACTGTGTTGATATTCAACAATTTCCCCTTGTAAGAGGATCCAATGTTCCCTGGAAAGGACTCAAACACACACACACAATCTCCCACTCCAAGCACAAACCTGCACAGTTACCGTGTCTCATTATTGTCTAAATGATACGTTAACCATTTGTACCTAAATGCTTTGGCAATATTGTTTCTTAACTTTCATTCCAATTGAGCTCATTAAAGTGAAATTGCCCAGAGATGGAGGCTGATGAGCGAGCTGGCGGGTGGGGTGGTGGACTGAGAACTCCCCTCATTGGTATTCTGCACCTGTCCGCCACACAGACCCGACGTAGGTCCAACGATTACTGGAAAAAAACCTATTAATGACCATTAAGAAGCAATGACTTCACTGCTGCTTCAGAGCAAAGCCCCCCCACACACACACTACATGTTGAAACACCGATCCATACAGTGAGCAAATCACCTCCTACACCTTTATGTTCAGTCTGAAGTTCAGCAGGGACAAAGTCATTAGGTGTTTGCTCGTAAATATGAGGACACATCCGTTGTGTGTTTTCAAGTTCTCAAGGTGTGTTTACGGTGAAAGACCTTGGTTTGGTCTGAGGGTTATTTTCTGTCGGGCGTTTGTCTCGGGGATCTGGCCGTAATTTCAGCGAAATTAAACGATTTGGAAACTCAAATGAGGTCCCACCAGACCGCCAGGGAAAATCAATAGAATGCTCGAAGCTTTAAACACACACACACACGCCTGCACAATCACACACATATACACAGGCTATTCCAAGCATTCAGCTATCAAGCACAGATGCATGCATGTACACTGGGCAAACATAAAAACCCTTCATGTCTACAAACATACACACACATACACACGCACACACACACACACACTATTCAAACCCTTGTGTATTCTTCCAGAACAATTATGCCGCCTAGATAACATATTTTTCAGGTGAGAGGGAAAGAGAGGCAACTGGTTTAAATCGAATTCATGAGAAATGTGGTCAGACTGCATTTATGTATTGTTTTTCCACAAACACAATGTTTTCCGTACATTGTAGAGGGATATTTTAATTTATTTTATTCGTCCTGTAAATATGATAAAATTCATACCTTCCCCAAGGAGGTTGTTCTCGTCTGCATTTGTTTATTAGCAGGATTACGCGAAAACCTCCAAAGGCATTTTCATGTAATTTTGTGGAGGGGTGGAGCATGGCTCAAGAAAGAATCCAGGGCAGTGAGCGATCCAGGAGCAGGTCCATTGTCCTTAGTCACTCATAAGTAACGTATAGTGTAGTTGTAACGTTTTTTTCGTAAAGCAATCATCACAGATATGTTGGAGGACTTGTGTATCTTCCGAGCATCGTAAGCTCCACAATGATCTCAACAACAATAATAAGCTTCAATTCAACTCAACCCCTTGAGGACATTGACAATCTCTCCTTCTTTCTCTCGCACCTTCTCGTTTCATCCTTGTCTCTCTTTCTCCCATTTATCCCGTTCACCCCTCCTCCCTCATCTCTCCCGTCCTCCATCTTTTCCTATACGCGACTCCCTCTGTGCCTCCCCTCACTCCTCCCGTCCTCCTCCCTTCCCGTCGTCTCTCCCCTTCCCTCCTCATAACTTCATAACTCCGTCTTCCCCTTCCGTCTCCTCCTCGCCCCCCCACCCTCGCCTCCGTTTCTTCAAAGTCATCTCAGTCCTCGCTGTCACTGCGCTGAGAATTGCACATCGCTCAAAGCGGCAACATCTGACAAAACGCTGCTCACTGACATTGTCGGTAGTAGCGCGGAGTGATAGAGAAAGTTCACTCGAGCAGCCGTCCTGTTATGTCACCCGACGCACTGACACGACTGTACCTACACCTCCATATCTGTAGATAGAGTGCATCCAATTTACCTCGGCTGCGGCCTCCCGAAGGGACGGGCACGACTCAAAATAACAAACACACAAGCGAGCGTGCGCGGCTCCCCGTGCACGCTCGTCCGCCTCCTCCACCCTCTCTCTCTCCCTCTCATTCTGCATTAAGTGCATTGGAGTGGCTGGTAACAGTAGCAGCGTCAGGCTTTTATCGCTGTAATTTGCAGCCATACATCAGTGTGACAGTGGCCGGGGCAGGACGGTGTCAGCTCGCTCCCAGACACTAAACTGCACTCTCCTCTGACACACGCCAAGGGCAGCCAGATAATGTAGATGTATGAATAAAACAACATAACTTTGATGTTGCAGATGACAATGCATCATTCATTCACGTCCGCCGTGAGACACAGAAACTGAGGGATACTGTCCATTTACACCCGGGAGGACCAGATAAGGGATGCATGGGATAAGCGATGCACTGGTCATGGCTGGACTTCAATCAGAGGCACTTCAGTGGGAAATACACAGCGTGCTGTTTATGCAGTGGCTCACATCTGCATTCAAAGGGAAACTGCCGAGGGGGGGTGGGCCCTGCACACAGAGAGAGAGAGGAATGGTGATACAGAGGGATGGAAAAGAGGATGAGAGGGATAAAATGTCATAGCTGGGGTTGACAGATGGGGAAGGTCCATCCACTCCATCTCTGAGTATATGGTGGGATAGAGATGAAGGATGAAAAGGGAGCAGAGAGAGATCGCCGCGAGGTAGACGAGGACTGTATTAGAGAGTGTGGGAACAAGGGGGGGTGATGGGAGAAAAAGGGGAGAAGCCAAGGGATTAGGGAGGCAAAGAAATGAGTGGAGAAGTTATAATGGTCTGTCGGAACAGAGGAAATAGAGAGAAAAATGTGCGGAATGATGAAGGTGAAGAGGTACAGGTGGATGTGAATAGCAGTCTGGGGAGGCAGAGGATGAGGGGACGGGGGAGAGAGGGAGGACGAGGGAGAGGATCGGTAAAGGTTAAGAGGGATTTTGTTAGATCTGTTTTCTTTATTCCATCCTGACTGATTTTAATGGGGTCTTAAAATCGCCGTGAGGTTACCGAGGCAACTAAAATATGGTGTCAGACTGGAGGTGCGACACTTTTATCGGTGCAGAAGAAGGGACGGAGGACTTATCCAGCTCTGACTGCGAGAGACCTGTGTGTGTGTGTGTGTGTGTGTGTGTGTGTGTGTGTGTGTGTGTGAGCACATTCATACAGTGGTGTGTGTTTGCAGGTATGTGTGTGTGTTGTCTTTGTGTCTCATTATACTAGCGTGTACAATGTTGTACAGGACCATGTGCAGATTCACAACAATTCATTAAAACCCAAATTACCACAAAAACTAATGCATGGACACACATCATGTGATAATAACTTTGTAATATCACAAAAACCCTCTTTGCATGAACATCTATTCGATGTGCACTTTGTAGTTTGGTCCATGTCCCATCCACTAACATGAAGGAGGCAGGGTTTATGATCTACACTGCTGACAGATACTAGTGGTAGCTCTGGTTTCACTTTAGCGCAGCAGTGATGTCATCCATGTTAAGATACAGTCCAAGTAGAAACTGGATGTGTGTATAAACAGCCAAGATATTGACTCTACATCGTCTGTGTTCAACTCACCAGAGACTCTTGGTCTTTCTCTTATTTCCTTCGTTCTCTCACCCTTTTCCCTGCTGATGCCGATGTTTCTGTTTAAACATGTTCATCTCACACATCTTCTTGTCAATTAATACCACCCCAGCTGAACTAAGGTCTAATTGCATCTTCACTTTGACCTTCTGCACAATTGTGCTGCCTCTAAAATTCACTGAATTCTGTCTTAACACACAAGCTGTCTCTCAGTTCAGGAGCTGCGTCCTTCTGAGGAGCCGGTCTCTCGGTTGCGTAGTCCACGTCAGCTTAACTGAAAAGAGAGAGTTTGTCTTTAAATGCATCACCAGGTTGTCCCGCCCTTATGGATGTTGCATAGCAACAGAGCTAAGAACGAGAAAGTTCTTTGGTTGATTACTATTACTTTTTTTTATATCTGTACCGTCAGCATTTTGGCTGAGTGTGAATATTTAGAAATACATTTTCCGACATTTTCGCCGCCGTTGCTGCCGCCATAACCTCTTTGAGAAGCAGTTCATCACTGAAGCACAATGAATCCTGGGAGATGTTTGGATAGGAAGGACGCATTTGGAGGAGCCTTCCCATTGGGACCACCCTAACCGCTGTGACGCAATAAGACTTCAGATGCAGCCTCCGAGGGATGCGCGCCCCGAAACTGAGACACAGCTGCCGTTTCAGTTAAGTTCAAGGTTAAACTAATATAAGATTATTCCAGTTTAGCACTTATTTTCGTAGCAAAGATCCATCATTTCCATTGATCCTGATGACGTTACACTCTCTCTGGGAACATTGCAAGATGTTGGAGCAAGACAAACAAGCAGTCAGCTGATCAGACATGCTGTAAACTGTGATGGATGTTTACTATTTGTTTGTCTTCCATATCTTTTTTATTTTTTTTTTGCCTTATCTTCCCAGAATTCATAGGTGCCCAGGTGAGTGCTTTATACCAATAGGAATGATGGCCTGTGCAAGAAACTTGTAACAAACTGGAGTTACCCTTTAAGTTCTCGGTGAGAGAACGCAGTGTCCTCACAAGTATATAGAGGGCAAATACCTGTGTGCGCCTTTGCAGAAATGTGTTTTGCTTCAATGTACCTGTGCACAGTACGTGTGTGTGTGTGTGTGTGTGTGTGTGTGCTTGTATCTTGTGCATGAGAGTGTGTGTTTCCCTGAGTGTAGGAATGTACCCTGTTTTTTTCAAAGTGCCTGGTGTGTGTGCACCCATGAATCTGTCTGTCCGTGTAGCTGTGCTTGCACTATACGACAGAGTGTGAATCATCAGAAGCAGTGGAGCCATAAAGCCCAGAGCTGTTAGGCAGGATGGCTCCTGGAATGATCACAGGGCGGCTGTTCTTCTATTTCCCAGGCAGCCATCACTGTGGGAGGCTGAGGCGCTGCCGTGCTGTGTTTGCCGGGACCTGAGGGTTAGGCGGTATATAGTCATGCCTGACAGCACAGCCAATGGCCATAACGTCAGCGACAATGATTGAACACATGAAATATGTGCTCTTTGCCCGTGGTATTGGACAGGGTGGAGGTTAGAGGTAGGGTCAGGGTAAGGGTTAAGGCAAGAAGAAAATTGCCTGTTTGGAAAAAAAGCCTCCCTCTCTGCCTCTGCCTCCATCTTTTATTAGTCGTTGTCAGGAGTGTGCTCCAGCGACAAACAAGATATTTGTCACATTTGATTTCTTCTCTGCAGCAGAACTTTGCTAGTTGCATCAACACTGTATTATTAATAATGCATATGTTCCCACTGCCAGGGCGGATCTATATAATTGCACCAGACAAAACAGTCTTCTGATGATCACTAATGCAGCATAATTTTGAATAATAAGACAAGCTCGTTTGGTGGGGTTGAGATCAAAACCCCGAGCTGGCTGCGATGCAAACACAGGAGGTAAAGCGAACTTTACTTCATCTCAATCTCCATCCATTTTTAATAAGACTAGCATTGTGGCCATGACCTGCAGTGATTGAGCTGCAGGACAGTCCACAGAACCCTGAAGCTGCACTCAAAGTTCGGAGAAGCTCGTCTCGAACCTGGAACTGGGGAATCAAAACCATTTTTCATTGTCGTTAACGTAAGATCCCATATGCTGGTCGCCTGCTTATTCAAAAATCTTGAATGTATCACATAACCAAATCTCATCAAATTTGACACTTGAGTTCCAATACACATGTCAAGTGTGAATGCAATAAAATGAATGGTTCCGGAAATATACAAGCATAAGTCAGACAGACAGATTCCCCCGAGTTGGTAGATAGATACTGTACATCCTGATAAATGCGAAGAAAACCAAGATAGAAAATGAAAAACAAAATAAATGTATGAACTATTTATATGAAGCAAAAGGGGGGGAAAAAACAAACAACACTTTCGATTCTATATTTGACCCTTCGGCTGCTTCCCCCTTTTCATCCATTAGTCAGTTTGACTTTCAGCGTCTAATCACTCAGAAGTGGCCGCGTTCACGTTGCCCCACTGGCCCCCAGAGCCGCCATTAGAAAACATATATGCAGCCATTGTTTTCCATGCTTCCCCCATCTGTATCAGTTATATGACAGTTTGTGACAAGTGTGTGTTTGTGTCATTTACCTTCCACTTCCGCTGGAGAGACGCTCATCCGAATAGTGAATGAGAAATAACCACATTATTATTGTTAAGCGTTTCATAAGTAGTTTTGCAGGCAAGCACATCCATCAGAGCTCCAGGGGAGGGTGGGTGGAGGCGGGTGGGGATCCAGGGAACCTGGCAGGCAGGGGCTGGTTGTTCCTGCTTTTATCTGACACTTGATGTGCTGGAGATAGCGGCTCAGGGTACGGAAGCTCAATAGTGCCACCAGCAGGTGCAGAGGAGCAGTGCTGCTCACCGACCAGCTCGGGGCACTTCACCGGGGCGATGTTCACGGAGCTCTTTTGGGGCGTAATGGTGGAGATTTAGAAAAATGAAATATGATCATATCATAAAGTAAAATATGCCATCATCTTTACAGCGTCTGGTGAAGGATTTATGCTCGGGGGGGCTCAGGGATTAAGGTGAAGAAGAGACTGGCTGATGTCCAACCTATTCTCTGCCAAGGTTAGAATATCCTCTGGCCTGTATAAACCCTGTCAGCTATCGTCCTGAACACACACACACACACACACACACACACACACACACACACACACACACACTGACACACACACACACACACACTGACACACACACTTTTCATCCTGCCTGGAAGGGAGGTCAAGGTTAAAGCACCCTCCTTCTTTTTCACTTCACACACACTCGTTTGACTTGTTTCTCAGTCTCTCTCTCCCTCACACACACACACAAACACACACACACACACAGGCTCATGCATACTGGACAAACCCAAACACACCACACAAAAAGCAGTTTTTCCTCCATAAATAAGCGTGGTCCATCCATCACGGGGCCTCAGTGGGGCCCTGCTGCCCTCTGGCTAGTTCAAACCAGCCGCCCCAGCAGCAGCGGCACACTGGGGGACGGACAAAGAAGGTCATCCCAAAACGCCACAAGGAGAGCGGTAATAATAATCATCACCCCGTTGAGTATATATGTGTGTGTACGTGTGTATAGATTCCTCAGGAGCAAAGCAAATGGCCCGCAGTGCGTTTAAAGGGGTTCTCTCTCTCTTCTTGGTGTGGACTTCCCATCTGTTTAAAGGCTTCTGTGTTAGTTGCATGTTACAGAGCGATCAATGCAGGCGAGGAGACAGAGCTGCAGGGAACAGACACAGATTCTGGGAGAAAGAGGAAACATAACAGAGTGGAAACTTAAGACTTTATGTGTGTGTGTGTGTGTGTGTGTGTGTGTGTGTGTGTGTGTGTGTGTGTGTGTGTGTGTGTGTGTGTGTGTGTGTGTGTGTGTGTGTGTGTGCGTGTGTGTTTCCCTTCTGTCTGAGTGCATAAAGGTTCATTTTATTAACAGAATGAAGATGATAATTAGAACTCATTAATGTGTGATGTGCTGTTTTAAGACTGTGTGTAGGTTGAGCTAAAGCCCAGAGGAAAATGTTTAATGCACCAACACGTAACCTTTGAATGTAATACCATTAAGGGCCATATCATCAGACATTATCTGAATCATTAAGATATAAATAAAGATTCAAGGAAGCTTCTTCATGAGCTGGGTCTTATTTATGTAGTTTTGCTGATTCTATCCTTTTGTAATATAATCCTCACTAATTAATTCAAATTTGATGGGATGTGGGCATAGAGTCCAACTAAAGCAGATGATCACACAGGGGAAACAAGCAGACCTGATATGTTGGTTTCACTATATTTTAATTATGGTTTATTCAATTTGATACATTTTTTTTAATTCACAAAGGATCACATGACTATTGAGGAGTCGCTCATCCCTGTTTTAACTATATGTGTGTGTGTGTGTGTGCGTGTGTGTGTGTGTGTGTGTGTGTGTGTGTGTGTGTGTGTGTGTGTGTGTGTGTGTGTGTGTGTGTGTGTGTGTGTGTGTGTGTGTGTGTGTGTGTGTGTGTGTGTGTGTAGTGGGAACTTCCACAGCGGCGGGTGTTACTTTGGCAGGTGTTTTATATACAGCAGGTGATTTGTTATTTAGACGACCCAATGGGAAAACTGTCTACTCCCACACAGCAACCAACACACACATACTGTTTATGCACTGTGTACTCCTCAGTGGAATCAGGCAGACCACACTCACATATTCAACTTATCAACTCTGCCCCCAAACTCTCTCTGCTTTTGAGGTTTCAGAAACATAGACGTCAATAAACTGAGCTTTCTGAGGGGGAATGCCCCAAGGACCAAATTCCCCTGGTCTACAAATGTGCATTTTAAGGGTGAAAACTAGAAACAATAGCTTTAAAATATGTGAGTGTGCAGCAGCATAAATTATCTCTCAAGCAGTAATGCATGAGAATCGGGTTAAACCCTGCAATTAAATTGATCCTATATTCTCGATAATTGCCAAAGAGCATATATTAGCATATATCTATTTATGTAATTAGGCCTTTCATTGTTTGAATGTTATCATATTTTGTTCTATTGTGAAGGGACATTGTGTTCTTCTCCTTCCTGTGCACTATAAATATAACTAGAATAAAACTAGAATTAGCACCTTCCAGTTGTGTGTTTCTGCAGGAAATAGTCACAATCCTCCATTTCTGTTCTGGGATGGATCAACAGATGAGCAGACACACAACCTGATAGTGTCACCTGCCAAAATTCTTGCATAACTATTAGATTTAAGATATTTTACAGATTTCATCTAACTCAAAGTATTTCTTTTTGCAGTGTAGCTGCTCTATGCCTTCTCATCTTGTCCCACATCTCCTCGTCCTTTTCCAAAATGATTGATGCAGTCTTTTCATTTTCATCTGTGCCGGTGAACAAAGCAAGCACGGGGTCAAACGGTATTTATATGCAAATCTTACCAGCCTCAGTTCCGATAATCTTGCGATAAAAACAGAGATATACAGGAGAACCTCATTTTGAACATGCATCTCAACCCTCTTCACAATCTGATTTGAAAAAAGTATTGACATTTTTTCAGTCATTGACATTGGATGGAGAAGGTTTACCAGGGATAACATTTTCTAGTTACCTGTATCACGCTTCTGTGGATTTAGCTGCCTAATCTGGTTTGTTGACGTATTTAAAGAACCACCGTGCTCAGTAAAGACTTTTTAGTAAAGACAAGATCAATTATTTCATGACTTTTATGACGTTTTAACAGTTGGCAGATTGAAACTGACTTTTCTTCCATTACAATGAATAGAATCGAAAGCACCACCATCCCCTCACCTCCCAAACCCACGGATTTAACCCCAGGACATTGAAATGCCGACAGCTCCACATATTGCTGCACCGATTACTCTTTGATTTATTTTCCCCACAAAAGCAAACAAAGACTCACGCACTCAGAAACATTTAAAAGACGCTGTAATCACGTTAAAAACGTATGAAGCAAAGCTGTGTAACTATTACCTGTTTTGCTTTGTTTGCATGCATTCCAACAAATCAAAGGGTTCCCTGTGTGACACAAGTAGGTTACACCTCGGAGCGCCGCCGCGACACTGCTGAGCTCCAGCTGACAGAAATGGTTCACCCTCATCGTGCCTCTTCTGCCTCCGCGGCCTAATTAGGGAGTAATCGCTGTCAATTAAGTCTTGGAATTTATGCAACATGACACATTCTTACAGCGCTCAAGGGTCTCGTGTATCTTCATCTTGATCAGAAACTTAATGCGGTTTTCTGCTTATTTATAGGAGGCTCTTAACCTTTAAAACTGCGGGGAATGAGTCCAGGAACGGCCGCAGATCTCAGGGATTTATGTCCCCCAGTAAAATAAGATTAGTCTGTGAACCTCTCCGAAGCACTCTCCCCTTCAATTCAATACGATGCTGTAATTTCTTCTGCTGATGGAGAAGATTGAAGAGAGGCGAATGTCCAATGCCACAATTTAAAGGGAAATTTATATTGATTATCCTCCCGTGGCAGAAAAAAACAAGCATGTTTTTCATTTTAATATGGTCTTGTGTGAATGACTTTATTAAAACGCAGGCAGGTAGATGCATTCTACCTGTTTTACTGTTGTTCAAGGACAGAATAGGCATCTGTTCTCACAGAGCAACATTTCTATTAAATGCGTCCTTTTAAAATGTAAATCACACTTTGAGCCAGAACTCTCAAGGTTCCACTTTTTTTTCATTATTTAAATAGAGGTTTTACTTTTCTCGCTAGGTTAAACCGACATTCCCCAATAAACAGCCGGCACCTCTCCCTCCTGTGAACACCTGCTTTTAAAACAACAGCGACTCCAGCCGCTGGGAGCCTCTGATTAGGGAGTAACATTTAACAGATGTTCGGGAAAAGCTGTGTGTGGAAAGCTGAAATGTGATGTGCTTCTATACAGGAACAACAAGAAAAACTTTACATATATTGTGACGTATAACCGCTAATGGTGGGTGTTAATAATTATATTCCACGTTACATGGCATGAAACTAAATAATGAATGCTGTAAAGTGTCTTGTGGCGTGTGAAAGGTATTTCACTACGATCAAAATGATAATCTAACGGAAGTATGCAGCTATTGTTTCTAGCCCTTGTATCGGTAACACAACCATTTACACTGAGAGTGTTATGGAAATTCAAGACCACAATTCTCAGTTAAGGATCACTCACAATCTCAAAAGTGAAATGTTGGAGGTATTAGCAGAACCATTACAATTCATTCTAATGGTCCAATGAAGGTTTGAACTAAACACATTGTTGAGCTTTGTCAATCAAGTGATCCAGAGCAACACTGGACATTTTATACACCGACTCTGGTATTTTTTATAAATAATTATTGCATTTATGTTTGAATCGTTTGAAGCCGTCAAAGAAATGAAATGTTAATTGGAGCCGGGAACAATATTCACTGATGCATCCCATCACGATTGTGTATCAACATGTCTATTTCAATAACAACCTTGATCCATATGGAATTTTCTTTTTTCTCATCCACCTTAAAGGATTATGCAGCCTTGGTGAAGGCTCTTTATTATTATTATGGCTGAGTGCTTATTTGATTATTGTACGTCCAAGGTCAACACGTTAATTGCCATCTCATTTCCTCACAGATGCACATGTTGCATTTACGTGTGCTTACTACACATCATGAAGACAGGCTGTAATGAAAACCACACAGTACATGAAACCAGACTCTTTCTACGCTCGGAAAATAACACATCCTTAAATCTCTGCTATGTTTGCACTTTATTAGACGATATATAATCTTACCGATAGACTATAAAATATTTTTTAATGTACAGTGTGTGACTTTCTTGTATATTCTCTCCACAGTCCCACAATGAAAATGACACATCCTTTTGTTGGGTCACACATTCTAGTAAACAGATTCATGGGGTGTGTAACATAAAATAGATTTAACGCTGGTGTAAGATTGTGGAGTTATACTGAGAGAAACAAACTATAATCTTGGAATAAGATGTGATTTTTTTTAACACTGGAAAGGCGAATGAAAAATAATAATCTATGATTAGTCTATTGACTGTGGGGAACATTATCCTGAAAGTACATTTTTTTATTTTGAAAATGAAAAAGTAATGGAAGAATCGTACTGCTGGTGATTATACAATTAAGCCAATATATTGTTGTGAGAATCTATTTAACCCATGCTTTTAAAGAGCCCAAGCTCCTTTATATCCACATTTTCATTCAGCGAGCCGGCGCTGGATATAGGAGGCACTAAAAAAGCCCTTTATAATGGTTCAAGGATACTCAGCCTTGAAGAACCTAATATATGCCTCGCTGCCAGTCCACAGGACGGCAGGTCGAAGCACTCGAGGGGAGCAGAGCACAGTGTGAACATACAGAGTGTATTTACAGTGGAATAGATGGCAGATGAGATGAGGTCTGGTTTTAATAGAGCACAGACCTGCTCGGGCGGCCAGCTGCCTTCAGAGGCCTCAGAGGAGAGGTGCCAAGGAGAGGTGAGGAGCAGAGAGGGAGAGAGGGAGAGTAAAGTCACCTCTGAGGACTCCAGACCTCATTAGCAAAAAGCTGATTTTAAGGGTAAAAGGGTGTGGTTGGGGTTAAAGCCAGACCTGTGTGTGTGTGTGTGTGTGTGTGTGTGTGTGTGTGTGTGTGTGTGTGTGTGTGTGTGTGTGTGTGTGTGTGTGTGTGTGTGTGCGTGTTGCGAGAAAGATTACATCGACTGTTTCTGAAAATTCCCAAATCACAAAAATGTGAAAGTGACAAAGCTTTCTAACAGCTGTAAGAGCTTTTAGCTTTCCCTTCTGCTGCAAACAGTAATGATGGGTTTTTTTGGTGCCTAAACCAAACCAAACCTTAACCACAGTGGTTTGAGGTGAGGAAACTCTTTTATTTTTGAAACCTTTTTTTTTGACAAACAATTCTGTCTTGGCTATAGTGGCGTCGGATCAGAAAATACTCAGTGGACAATAACATTTCAAAAACTTGTTATCCAATCCTGTCTTCTACAAATGATGCTTAAACAGCAAATCCATTTTGACGCTCGGAACACTGGGTTGTGTGAAATGTTGTTACTTTATATATTTACCACGTTGTAAAATATTAAGCATATCTGAAATGTGTTGACAAAATATCCACTAGGGGCAGCTAAAGTATATAATGGGCACAACCTCCCATCTGCTAACATGGAGAAGGCAGAGATTATTACACTTACTGCATTCAGCCACCAGGGGGGTGATCAAGGGACTTTCACTTCAGGAGAGCTCACTTGTCGTCCATCTTTATACTGCCGACAGTTTCTGGTCCATCCTTCATACATACAGACATAGTGGCATAAATCTTCACATCTCGCTCTCGGCAAGAAAGAAAATAACCACATTCAACAAAGTTTCGAAGAAATCCTTTAGGTTGTTCATTTTGTCCAACCATTAACTAAAGAAAATTAAAGAAAAGATTTTTTTAGTAAATACACAGACCTTCTTGGAGACAGGGTTAATGTATAGCGGCATCCTGCACCTGTTCAACATATAACAGAGCTGACACGCTTTTCACACACATCTGAAAACATTGTCTATATGGGACACAGCAATGACTTAATAATCACACATGTTTTTTGAATGAAGAGGAGATGAGATATTCATGCTAGGACACTTCCTGTTTCACACACACACACTTTTGTACATCTATCTTAGTGAGGACATACATTGGCATAATGCATTCCTTAGCCCCTTAGCCTAACCTATACCTAATTCTAACCATAACCCTAAAATCAAGTCTTAACCCTGAAACAGCCAGTGAGGACCAGTCATAAAGTCCTCACTTGCCCATAATTTCTTCACTCCGTGGGTTGTAGGCTCAAAATGGTCCTCACAAATAAATCATTACTAGAGGACACACACCAGAAGACTCAGGAGTCCTCTCTGGTCACACTGGCCCTTCACAGCTGTCTGTCCGATGATGACAAGATACACAGAAATGAAACCCTTCCCCCTTCAGTATATCACACACACACACACACACACACACACACACACACACACAGACTCATTCACAGTTTCACCCTTTACCCCCACACCCTCTCATTCACTCTCCAACACCGGTCTGACAGCTGTGGAGCAGTTAGCCAGGGATGTCACGCAGATAGAAAGCTTTTAACACAGAGAGGTGTATAATATTCATGAGGAATGCTCCACTTTCTGTGTAAAAGTCATCTGCGAGAGTGAGTGCGAGCAACACTGATCCCGGTCCTTTGGTGATGTGGTCTGTTATAATATTAATGCCGGTTGTGTGAGACCGCTTCTACCCAGTTGTTCGTTCTGCCCCATTTCTCACATGCAACATACTCCCGCGTCACAGCGGCGATGTTCGATAGGAGGTAGTTCGGCGTCGTATCCCACAGCGGGGGGGCTGCAGAGCTGCAGGGGAGAGTGAGCGTGTCTGGGTGTGTTTCTCTTGGTTTCTGCTCCTGCTCAGCTTCATTCTTGTTTCTGCACACACCAATTTCCACTGGGTAGATGTGGAGCAGTGATAGATTAGCTTGGCAGCAAAACAAAGTACACGATCGTTTTTGCCAACCAATTTGGCACAGGCTGGCCAAAAAGGTTTGTTTTTCTGTGTTTTTAACCAGATTTTAAAAGTTCCATTTGATGCTCTTATGTAATTGGTCCCTTTATGTTAATGTTGACCAATTACAAATAAACCAGGGCTTGTAAACAGAGGTCACACAGAGTTCACGTTAACTTAGCAGTTTTGTTAATCTGCCTTTCTGCGAGTTTGGAGATTTGGGTCATTCTGGTGTAACTGTCTCTATGATGGTTTCGATGGGATGCTTATTTTATCATTTGTCATGAATTCATGGTTATTTGAGTTCATACAGCCTTATAAAGCAAGAAAAAATGTGATGAATAAAGTAATTTAAAATAGGATAGATGAGATGTTACTAGGATAAAAAAAAGTATATATAAATCACTTACAATGTTTCATTAGGGATTTTATTTTAATATAGAATTTAATTGGGACACATTGGACTGCTGGACTGAGGCGTTATGTGTCAGCATCATGGACTGAATATAAAGATGCATCTCCACCTCCGTCCACCATCCAGGAAATATCATGGATATGAGCATCATTTGAAGTCAGCGGGTGTTCCTGACTCTGGCTTCACTTTCGGGATAGAGTCATGCCATTACAAATTCTAAATGATTGGATCTATGTTATTTTCTGTTGTGCTGATGTGCTTATGGGTGGACACCAGCTGGAGAGGTTTGAGAAGATTGGCTGATGACTACTTTAAAAATTGAATCTCTTTACTTTCTTGTTGTTTTTGTGATGTCTCCTGGGAAAGAAGTGAAAGACAAAAATAAATCCTCAAAGACTTCTGCACAAAGTGCCGCCATTACTTCATCCGACCTGTGTAGTTTCAGCTGAGGACACAAAACAGCCTCATGTTTTTGTAACTCAAACAAAGCATGAAGGACTTTTTTTGCTGTAATTTACCTCATCTGATTCTCATCTCAATGAAGAACCCGTTATTAAATGGCTGATTATACACGAGTACGTCCTTGTTATACTCGACCTTCCAAGCACCAGTAGTTGCTGACGCTCAGGTGTGCAGATGGGTACGAAATGAAAGGGAAAAACTTAAATAACTGAGCACAGGAACATTACAAACACTGGTGCATCCACACAGACCAGGAGGAGTCAGTGAATGGTTTGTTGAGCACAGTCACCAGGTTTTCACTAATGATCGCTCTGGCTTATGCCTTGGACACGGTTCTCTCAACAAGGAAAGGAAGACCTAAACGCTACCTGATGTACATGAGTGGCACATGAGGTCTTGCCAAAAAAGGTTAACTCTGTCTTTGAGGTATTAAAATAAAACCAAGTTTCCAAAGTCACAGGAAATTGCTGGAGAACTCAGTGGCTCTATGAGTCCACCTTGTGATTTTGGTGTGGAAACAAAAGGGAAAAAGGAAAGAGACTGAAAAGAAATAAAGCAAACTGTTTCCAGCGACCTGTCTCAGCTGTCGATTCACTCTTTCAGAATTGTATGAATAACTTGAGACAAAAATTTGTGTTTCTTTCTTGAACCCATGGGACCTTGTGGTGATGTGTCTCACCCAAAACCAGCTGCACCTTGTTCTTTCTCCTGGTCGAGAAGCAGCATCTGCACTTTCTGGCGTTTCGTTGTATTTTCTTTTTGTTTGGCTTTCCAGTCTCATTATTACCACCTCCTTGAATTATTATTAATGCAGCGAAACAGCCCAGAAATTGAATCCTAACTGCTTTGCTAAGGCAGCTTTAATTGTTTTTGTCACCATCTTCCTTTCAAACATCTTCCTCCTCCCTCCTTCCTTCCCTTTGTGACTCCCTCTTCCTCTTCCTCTTCCTCCTTCCCTCTGTAACTAATGGTCCTTAAACGCAGCACCAGCTGTCGCGGTGCTGGGACCGAATCACAACAATCATGACTTATTGTCGGCGGCGTGCTGACTGACTGTGCTAATGTCCGCGCTGATCGCATTAATGCCAGGCCTGATTAGAACACATCCATCACAATATTCCCGGCAATGAAGAGGTAATAACCAGCATTATCCTGATAATGAAAAAGACTGTTGGGCTGAAGATTAAAACTAAACACTGATAACAAGGGACGTCATATTAGGGAATTACTGAGAGCAGAAGGAGAAATTGGCGTTGTCCCCCCCCCCCACCCTCCCTCCTTCCCTGCCCTCTGTTGTCTCTGTCTGATGATGTCCTTGTCTCCTCTCCTTTACCTCCCGGTTCATCCCATTTGCTAATCGCCAACTAATTACCTACTTTTGCCTCCTATATATCTTTCCTTTGTCTTCTTCTGTAAACTCATTACCCTTTTATTCACCATCGTGTCTGCCTCCTCCGCTTTTCATCTTCTCCTGCTTTCTCGTCTCTCGTTCCTCTTCTATACTTTCCCATTACTGGGCATCCCGGCCTCCCTCTACTCCCTGACTTCGTCCTTGTTTTTCTTTTTTTTTCTTCCTAATTCCTCGTCTCCATTCGTGCTATTTCCGTTCCCTTTCTTATTAAACATCCCTACTGTTTATCCTCCCTTTTTTGTGACTGTTAGTCCTTTCTCCTGTGCTGCTCATGCTTCATGCTATTTGTAGAAATCCTCCCAACTCCTTCCTCCTTTTTGTCTGCTTATTCTCTGACAATCCACCTGTTTTTTTTTTCTTTTGCCCGTCTTCTCTTGTTTGACAGCCTACCTGCTTTACCTCCTTATCCTCCCGGGCTGTTTGTGGGTGTGTGTGTCTGTGTGTGAGTGTGTGTTTTATCCCCCCCCCCCACCCCCCCGCTCAATCTATATCCCCACCTCCATAGACGTGAGGAGTCCTGTCCATTTATGAGAGAGAGTGAGCTAGTGAGGGAGAGAGAGGGAGACGTGTGGGAGGGAGTCTGAAGGGTTTTAATGAGCCAATGCTCACACTTATGACAGGACGGGCAAGTGATGGAAAATTAATCTGTTTGAGAGAAAGTGGAGGAGCGTGTGTGTGTGTGTGTGTGTGTGTGTGTGTGTGTGTGTGTGTGTGTGTGGGTGTGTGTGCATATGGGAGTTTTGGGGTAATTTGTGTCTGTTTGTGCATTGTTATCCTATGAGAATTCTCCAGCTCAAGTAGAGACATTTTTAACTTGTGCAATCAATATCAGTGGATACATGTATATATACTATGTGTGTGTGTGTGTGTGTGTGTGTGTGTGTGTGTGTGTATGTGTATGTGTGTGTGTGTGTGTGTGTGTGTGTGTGTGTGTGTGTGTGTGTGTGTGTGTGTGTGTGTGTGTGTGTGTGTCTGAGTATGTGTGTGTGTGTGTTGTACTGATGAATGGCCTAACTCTTAATGTTCTCAACCACTCTGTGGACTAACTAGACTATTTAATCACCCTCTCTCATCCTCCTCCTCCTCCACCTCCTCTCTGTTTCTGCCAAGCTGAGTGTACTGCTGAGGTTAGACAACACTTATTGTGCAATGCATTACCACTGCGTGTTTGTGTGTGTGTGAATGTGTGTGTGTGTGTGTGTGTGTGTGTGTGTGTGTGTGTGTGTGTGTGTGTGTGTGTGTGTGTGTGTGTGTGTAGGGTTGGTATTGCTGCTTTTGTGAGGACCTATATCTGTTTTCCGTGTTATGGGGACTTGCCTTCAATATGAGGACAAAGAGCAAGTCCCTATATAACATGAGTCATTATATTTAAATGTGAAGATCTGTTTTAAAGTTGGGCGTCAGTTATATAAGTGTTATATAAGGTTAAGTTAAAGCTTAGCATTAAACAAGTAGGGTTATAATTAGCTTTAGGTTTAGGTGTGTTATGAGGTTGGGTTGAGGCTCAGGTTTATGGTTTATGGTAAAGTTAGGTTAAAAACCTGACTGTAAAACTAATGAACTACTAATAAATGAGATCATTGTAATTTTGTTTATATTTTTTAAACATCATATATCATAGTTATACATTATATCACATATATACATTACATACAATTTAAAATTCCTCTTCTCAGCCATGATTTCATGCAGGAGGAGCACAGGTGAACGACTGTCAGGTGTGAGTCGGTTGTGAGGTGCAGCGTCCTTTGGCTTCTTCCTCCTCCTCAGTCCCAGACGCCGTTTCTTCTTCTTTTTTGGCATCTCCTCAGACTTCTCAGTCTCCACAGGTTCTGAAGCAGGGAGAACATCGGGGGGGGGACTCCTGCTGGTTGATTAGTACAGTTTTATCTGCAGGTTTGTCCACAGGCTTCTCCTCCTCCTGCTTCTCTTCCTCCTCCTCCTGCTTCTCCTGCTGGTCCTCCCCATCTTTCTCCACCTCCTTTTCCTCCTGCCCC
Source organism: Limanda limanda (assembly GCF_963576545.1). Classification (NCBI taxonomy): domain Eukaryota; kingdom Metazoa; phylum Chordata; class Actinopteri; order Pleuronectiformes; family Pleuronectidae; genus Limanda; species Limanda limanda. The sequence continues at coordinate 18,254,228 of NC_083647.1, read as the reverse complement.
TCCTGATGCTTGACATCCTCTCTCTCCCTCATCGCTGAGAGCTGAACATTGAGTTGAGTCAGCTCCTCCACTTCTCTCTGAGACTTGACTGCTTTCTCAAGTTCCGCCTTCAGGTGGGTGGCCTGCTGCCTGGATCTGAGGTTGTCAGCTTCATACCTTTTACTGATCTCATTGTATGAAGCTCTTAGTTTCTCCAGTTCATCTTGGAGAGGCTCATTTGTCCTCCTCTCAGCCTGCAGCTCCAAAGCAAACCTCTTCTGCTTGATTATATGAGCCTCCTGCAGCTCCTTGTAATATCTGTGGAGGTATTCCTCCTGGTTCTGCCCGGTGGTCTCAGTGGGGATCTCTGCGGTGCTGAGGGTTTCGCTTTCCTCCTCCCAATTCTCAGGCTGCCATGTTTCTTCATCCCAGTCGCTGTAGCTTTCTTATGGGGGGTTGCAGTTTAGCCTCATCCAGCCCTTGGCAAAGCTGGAGTTTCCACTCTTGTTGTCTTGGCGACCGCGGGCCCTCTCCTTGCCCAACAGATGTTCAAGAAATTTGGCATCTCGTTGAAATGCCCGGCAATCCCTGCAGTTGTCCTGAGGTTTGACCTGTTCAGTGGTTTTCTTCTGTTGTAGGCCATGGTGATGAGTTTGAATCAGGAATCTTATTGTTCAGCTGTCTGTT